>NC_084828.1:14828887-15453887 GCF_033115175.1 Lepus europaeus | reverse complement strand
TGAAGCAATGGTGCGTATGACAGATTTGAATGTATGTTAACAGAGTCTATCAGAGAAGTATATGGACCTTAGTGAAGATGGATAAATTGCAAATTTATGCACATAAAGGGCTGATGGTAGTACCAGAGACAGAAGCAGCCTTTAGGATGAAGATATGACAGGGATAATTGACATATTAGAGATTATGAAAAAGACAGAAACCATGGAAGTTGCCAGATGATTATTTTGTGTGACTCAATGGATGGTGATGCCATTCAACAAATTAGGAGATATAGTGAGAAGCAAGATGAAGAATAAAAAATAATAATTTTGATTTGATTAAAAATTCATGAAAATATATGGATGTATGCATCTACTTGACAAATCAAAATATGGGACTGAATCTCAGGAAAGCAGCTTGAGTGATAAAAGAGGCTTGGAAATTATCAGTTCATCAGTGCATTTGAAATAACAGGTAGAGATGAAATGCCTAGAAGAAAGTATAATACAAAGAGAAGAGAATCCAAACAAATCAACTCAGCTAACACAAAATTAAGAAGCTATATGAGAGAAAGAAGTCAACTGAAGATCAGCTAAGAATTGTGAGAACGAACACAATGACTACAAAATACATAAAGGAACAAAGATACATTTTGGAGATGAGCCATTATTCATGAGTATCAAATGTTTCCTGGAAATGGTATTAAATAGTGACTGAATGGTATGAGGTAGAAAGTGGGAGTAATTTGCAGTTTGCGGATAAGTGAATGGGAACTAAGAGGAATAAAGATCTACTACAAATTTAAAATAAATTTAGCCAGAAGCAAAAGAAAAATGTGATTAGAAAATAGTCGAGAATTTTTTAACACGATGAAATAGAGTTGGCTGTGTTGATCCTTAACACAAGACAGGAGAAATTGGATCAAGAAACTCCACAACAACAAAACAAACAACCCATTTAAGAAATGGGCCAAGGACCTCAATAGACATCTTTCCAAAGAGGAAATCCAAATGGCCAACAGGCACATGAAAAAAAAATGTTCAAGATCACTAGCCATCAGGGAAATGCAAATCAAAACCACAATGAGGTTTCACCTCACCCCAGTTAGAATGGCTCACATTCAGAAATCTACCAACAACAGATGCTGGTGAGAATGTGGGGAAAAAGGGACACTAACCCACTCTTAGTGGGAATGCAAACTGGTTGAGCTACTATGGAAGTCAGACTGGAGATTCCTCAGAAACCTGAATATAACCCTACCATACAACCCAGACATCCCACTCCTTGGAATTTACCCAAAGGAAATTAAATTGGCAAACAAAAAAGCAGTCTGTACCTTAATGTTTATTGCAGCTCAATTCTCAATAGCTAAGACCTGGAATCAACCTAAATGCCCATCAACAGTAGACTGGAGAAAGAAATTATGGGATATGTACTCTATAGAATCCTATACAGCAGTAAAAAAACAATGAAACCCGGTCATTTGCAACAAAATGGAGGAATCTGGAGCATATCATGCTGAGTGAAATAAGCCAGTCCCAAAGGGAGAAATATCCTATGTTCTCCCTGATTGGTGACAACTAACAGAGCACCAAAAAGGAAACCTGTTAAAGTGAAATGGACACTATGAGAAATGGAGACTTGATCAGCCCTTGCCCTGACTGTTGATGAACAACTTAATACATTATCCCTCTTAGTATTTTTTTTTTGGTTGTTCTACTTAATACTATTGGTTGAATTCTGTAATTAACACACAGTTATTCTTAAGTGTTTAAATTTAACTGAAAAGTGATCCCTGTTAAATATAAGAGTGGCAATAAGAGAGGGATGAGATGTACAATTTGGGACATGCTCAATTGGACTTGCCCCAAATGGTAGAGTTAGAAACATAGCAGGGGATTCCAATTCAATCCCATCAAGATGGCATGTACCAATGCCATCTCACTAGTCTAAGTGATCAATTGCTGTTCACAATTGATCATAATGATAGGACTAAGAGTCAAATGGATCACATAAACAAGACTAGTGTCTGAAAATACTAACCAACAGAATTAAAAAAAAGGGAGAGAACGATCCAACATGGGAAGTGGGATACATAGCAGACTCATAGAATGGCAAATGTCCTAAACAGCACTCTGGGCTCAGAATCAGCCCTTAAGGCATTCGGATCCGGCTGAAATGCCCATTAGAGTATTTCAGGCATGGAAAGCCAAAACACTCTGGCAAAACAAAACAAAACAAAACAAAACAAAACAAAACCTAAATGAAAGATGTCTGCGAGTGAGATCCAAGTGGAAAGATCAGGTCATCAAAGAAGGAGGTACCTTTCTTTGAAGGGAGGAGAGAACTTCCACTTTGACTATGATCTTGTCTAAATATGATCAGAGTCAGTGAACTCAAAAGGCTTCCATAGCCTTGGCAACTTATTACAAGAGCCTAGGGTGATTACTGATGCCATAAACAAGAGTGTCAAATTGTTAAGTCAACAACAGGAGTCACTGTGCACTTACTCCTCATGTAGGATCTCTGTCCTTAATGTGCTATACATTGTGATTTAATGCTATAACTAGTACTAAAACAGTATTTTTACACTTTGTGTTTCTGTGTGGGTGCAAACTGTTGAAATATTTACTTAATATATACTAACTTGATCTTCTGTATATAAAGAGAATTGAAAATGAATCTTGATGTGAATGGAAGGGGAGAGGGAGTGGGAAAGGGGAGGGTTGCAAGTGGGAGGGAAGTTATGGGAGGGGAAGCCATTGTAATCCATAAGTTGTACTTTGGAAATTTATATTCATTAAATAAAAGTTAAAAAAAAGGAGAAATTGAAGATCCAAAACACAAGAGGAACAACCAGTGAATGAAGCTGGACTTGTGGGTCTATATGGAAAATCTAATAAAGTCATTCTCTTTTTGGAGATAAGAATTGAAGAGTGAGTGGAGAGAGGGAGAAAGTTGATAATGCAGACAAGAGACGAGCTGAGGGCCAAGAGAAGAAGGAAGTAAAACCAGTCTGATAGTTTGAGGATAAGAGAGAGGTCTAGAAATTGGGCAAAGGTAAAACAGAAGTGAAGACAGTGAATAACAGAGCGTTTTTTGCATGAGAATCACAGTTTTATTCTCCACTGAATTCTGACATCCTTCTGGGTCTTCCATGCAATTGTGAGTGACCTGTCATCTCCTACTCTCATCATACCTAGACTTCTGTTTTTATGTCCTTTCAACGTGAGCAGTCCTATGGCTTGTAAACACTGGCTTGCTCAGTGTGTGGTATGAATAATCCTTCAATATAAGTGGATAAATTAATAAGATAATCAATTAATGAAAAAACAGGAGCATATGAACATCATAGTGGGATACTAAAAATCTGGGTACCAACAAGATTTAATTATGTGAACACTGCAGCTAATACAAGGAGTTTGAAAAATAATTTGATATAGGGTTAAATATATGCAATAGAGTGAGTATAGGATAGACAAAGGTGTACAATTAATTATTCGAGAAGGAAGGTCAAAGCACAAGTGAACAGTTAGATCAACCGTGTTAGAGGTAGTACCTACCTAGGTGCTGAAACCTTCTAGAATGATAATGATATTGAAGTAATTGGTAGATGTCTATAAGTTTTAAGAAATGTAGGTGAATAAATGATGGGAATAAAATGAGGTGTGGTACAATATAAATATTACAAGTCTCAAAAAAGTGGGATTATTTGCCTGACAATAATAAGTAGTAGCAGTAACAATGGGGCCTGGGAGGAGACTATGAGATTTAGAAGAGGGAACACTCACCAATGATAACGATCTATAATGATGAAGATTCTGGAGGAAGTTTGGTTGCTGATGAAACAAGGGGGTATGTGAGATGTGAGGTCATAGCAGGAAGGAACTACGGTATTCAGACTGTAGCAAGTACAGGGAAATGAAGCAGAATCCATAGTGGAAGACATCGACAAATCTATATGAAGATAGGGATATGAAAGAAAAGTGGAGGACTTCACAAGATTCTCTCCTGGGTGATGGATGAAGATGGCAGGGTGATATTTTAAAATTGGCTCCCCTGGAAATTTCTGAATGATTTTATGAAGTAGAATTCCTTCAGTCCTGTTGTAAGTTGATTCCACAGACAGCACCATCATTGGCTGAATTGGGAAGGTTCTAGTGACCTGGGGTTTAGATTAATCTGCCTTCAGCCTACTGTCTCTCTCTCTCTCTCTGTCTCTCTCTCTCTGTCTCTCTCTTCCTCTTCCCCTCCCTCCTTCCTTTCCTTCCCTCCTGGCTTGCCATACGATCCCTCCTCCGCAAGGACTGCACCATCTTCCAGCCTCATTCAGACAGCCAAAGCAATAGCACTTTCCTGGACTTGGCCTGTGAATCTCCAACTGTGAGTGAAAGTAACATTTTCCTTTTGAAATTAGCTTCTTTCAGGTATTCTAGTTATAGTGACAAAAGTTGACTAACACAGGTTCCAAATAGAATCCCATCAGGAAGTTACAGTACTTTGTAGAAGTTCTTTCTGAGTGGTTTGAGTGGAGAAAATAACAAGCCAGGATGGAATAAGCAGACTTGTCACAAAATAGCATTAAATTTTATGAATGAAGTATATTTCACCCTGTTTTTGCAGCACAATGTTTAAGAATATCTTTCTATTTAGCTCAATGCTTGTACCAACTCCTTATTAATAGCTTTCCAAATTAATTTGTATTTTTTCTTATGGGAGGTTTACATTGGTTAGTCAGATGTAGATGACACAGTAATACAATTGACATAAATGAATTTTTCATTCTTTCAATAAGCCAATATAAATTGAGTTTATATTTTATAATTTTAGTTGTTTGAAAATATCAAAATCAGTTCCATGAAAAAGAAATAATATTAGTATGGTAACAATAATGATACTTGGCATCATATTTATCTTTGGAAATTTAAATAATCCTGATAACCTAAAATACTTAGATCAAATATTAGGAAGATAATGAAAATATATGAAAAGTGGTTAACTCTAGTGGAACACTTCAATTAGGTATAAAATTACCACTTTCAATGTTTTAAATAGAAGTTAGCATTTTGGTTTATCTTGTGATCATACGATTTTCTGAACCTACATGGTATAACTAGATATTTCGAAAGTCTCATAGCAAATCTGAAGAAATAAAACAAAATATGTATTTCAGCAAAATAATGAAAATAATGTATGTAAAAGGAAAATTTTGGCAAGTGGCAGTTGGATTCACACAATTTATTCTAATATAGTGGATACTTTCTCCCAGAATGCCTAAAACCTGGTGAGAACACCTCTGCTCTATGGCTTTGAACCTTTTACAAAAAGTCAACCATCTATTATGTCATCTCTGTTTCTTTCCCAGGTTAACCGGGGAGCCTGGACCGCCTGAGGGGTGGCTTGCCTCATACACTCTGGAAGTTTGAACTGTAGTCAGCCATACAATTAGATGTTTCACTACAGCCATTATTTTCGGCTCAAGAAAATTCCATTGGTACAAGTCTTCAGTAGGAGAGATATACCATGTAGTTCATGTTTTAACTCAAAGATTTAGTATTTTTATAGTTTATGTTTTAATTTACTGAATTCTCATAAAATCATTTATATTTTGATCCATATTTTTTTCTTAGTACTGCAGTCTGAATAAAAAGGAATGTAATGGCTGTGTTTTATAATTATTATTTTCATGAAGCTTGAGCACCAACAGAAACAACTCTCTCTGTGCTTACTACAATCTAGGTCTAATCCCCATCCAAGTTAGGCTGTAAATAAAGATATACTTGCATTGTTGCTGCAGAAGCTCAGTACACCTTATGTCTTACTGACAAACTCTCCAATGTTCATCCTGAAAAATCTTGTGAAAATTAGTAAAGTCACAGTAAAGTCAAAAACATTTGTAATACACTGCCAATTAAGCAGATCTCCAAAGGAACACTTTGAGTGAATAACAAAGGCCTTCATGGAGCATGGAGGCCCTGAAGAAGCATCTAGGCAAGTTCATGGAAGAATCTGGAACCTCTTCATAGATTTTCTATGGCAGCAGATGGGATTGGCATTCTCTGCCGGTTGAAACTGTTGAGATTTCAGATAGTGCTTCTTAATTACCAGTCTTTCAGTAGAGTTACATGCGTGCTTACAACTACTCAAGTAGATGAATGAAAAGAGTGATTCTGGGAATCTGAAGCAATGAAACCTTGTGTAATATATTTTTGGGGATAAATATGTAATTGTAATTTTTTCTATTATATTATATTATATGTAAGTGCAATACCTAGCCATACTTTTTATAACAGTGTAAAATTAGGTAACTGGAAATATTGTAAGTGTCTAGAGCATGATAACAGATTCTGCTGGACTGGAGTCAGGATTGCTTTTGAGTGACATGTGTGTTCATAACTTCTGGTACTGTTTCCTGTGATTAAGCTCTTACCAGAATCTATAGTTTCTCCAGTCATCATAGTTGCTTTCGTGTTTCGCTGGGTATCAATACTTGTTTAAAACTAGACAATTGAACCAAACCAGACAAATCCGTATCCATTCAGATGTACAGAGCTTCAGATGATGTGGCTGCCTCTTCTGCGTATGAGAAGAAGGAGCTATGTTGAGAAGACTTGTGTGCGGCTGGAGAAAATAGAAGTAAGCAGAGGTGTGCCAAAATGAGAGCAGCAGTAAGCACTCAGGAGCCTAAAGATTCAACCACATCTTTGAAGTCCTTGTTTAGTGGGTCTTTTCTTTGTGTTCTTTGAACTCCCTCCAAAGCTTTCTTATCTACAGAAACCAGTGAAATAGAGCTAACACATACAAAGCAATTGTGGGAGGATTCTTCTACAGCTTCATATTTGTGAGCAGTGTCATCAGTGAAGTAATATAAGAAATGTAAAACCAAGAACCTCTGTTATGTACATCACTAGCCAGTCCACTTAATTGTATGGAAATACTGATCATTTTTTCAATCAGTAACAGAATCATAGGGCTGGTGGGGCTTTCCACCAGGCTATTGCAGACTTCACAGAAAACCATGATCAATAGCTTGTGGAACATCTGTTTCATGCCTTTAACGGCACAGAACAGTCTTACAAAACAGGAGATTTTACTGTCTTCAAATATGCCGTGAATTCCCTACTTATTTTCAGCTGGATCACTATGTTTTGTAATTTGATGTTAACTCTCTGCAGTCCATAGAACTGATCTGTTCTGCAATGCAAAAAATTTCAAATATTTGCAACCAGCTACCTTCAAGTTTTCTCTTCTCCGAGATAAAAACATCCCGAATTCTTCTGAACATTTATTTAAGGTGTTGATCTTGGAACTGGATTTAAGGTATTTCATTCAGGTAAAATCTGACAAAGACAACTGAATTGTTCATTTCTAGAGGTGCTGAAAAACTTGGAACTCTGAGTATACGCAATCTCAAAAAATTCAATAAAAACTAATGCTGTTTTCTGAGTACAAAATTAACATATACTCATTTCAGAAAGCTTAAAAAATCAAGAAAAGAATCCAGAAAGAATTTAAAATAAATAATTCTGTGGTAGAGGCCTTCCAGAGAAGGGGAAAACAAAAATTTCATCCTGGGAATGGAATGTGGCCATTATGCACTTGCTTGTAACTGTTTCAACTTCTACCTGTTAGCACAGAGCAATGATGCTAGCAAATGCTAGTGTATGGCTCAGTATGTATAGGGAAGAAATATTGGGTGTACTAAAAGAAACTAAGCATTTTCAGTTACTATACCTGCATGAGCAGTTCTATATCAATTCCTATAGCCCCCAGGTAGCATTAAGACATCCAAAGATGTATGAAACCATATATGAGAAATGAAGAAATTAAAATGATACATAAGGAAATGCCCCTCTTTGGGGCTCAGTGTTTTGGGATATGAATCCAACAGAGCTTTATGTCATTATAATAACAACAGTAATATTAATAAAAGATTTCTTCCTGTTAAAGTTGTGGTGTCTCATCTCTGTGTTCAATATAATTCCAGTTAAATAAACATGATTTACTTGTCTTAAAGTTTGAAAAGTGAATACTAAAAAGTTGTATCAGAATTGTGCTCTAATGCAGTTATAGTTCATTGTAATCTTACCACCTCCTAAATCTGTGAGAGCTACAGACACATGGTCAAAATATCTACTGGAAGACAGCACATCTACATTTGTTTCCTCTTCCATTTTATTATCTAATTCTTTCTTGTCTTAGTTTTGTAATCTTCATAACCATTCTATTGTGTGCATGAATATATATATATATATACATATATGTATATTCCATATATAGAATTTTCTCCCTCTCTCTATATATGTATATATTCTAGATTATTTTTGAGGATACTGGGTTTCAGATATGCAATGGCCCAAATAAGTCAGTGTATTCTGTCAAATCAATAATTTGCTACTGGTATTAGTTATGTGTAACAAACTACCTCAAAACTAATTAGTTTAAATCAATTAGCATCTATTTCCTCACACAGTTTTGATGGGTCAGAAACCAGGAGCACTCTATCTGAGAGGTTCTGGCTCAGGTATTTGAGGAGATTACAGTGAGGCTGCATTATCCAGGCCTACAGAATTATCTCAAGTCTCAGCTGTGGCTCCAGAATCTGTTTCCAAACTCACCTATGTGGTTATTTACAGCCTTTAGCCCCTATCTGGATATTGATCATAGGAGGCTTCATTGTGTTGTCACCTGGATGTTTTCATAGATGACCACTTAATGCCCCCAAGTGATCGAAACCTAAGGCATAAGTTTTTGTTGCCTAACCTATGATGGGACACGCCTCTGTTCTGTCACTGTTGGTGAACCAGACCAATTTTGGAACTTTGAGGGAGAAGATTTCATGTAGACCAAGAGGCAAGGTTCATTGGGAACCATCTCAGAAGCTGATTATCTCAATACTGGGTAAAACAATTACATCTTTAACAACGTTAGAGGTCAGCAATCTATTTATATTTATTTTTTCTGTTATGAATGTAAGTCAGTTATTTGTAAGTATTTAACTCAACTTTGAACAATAAGGGTATACTCCTCCCTGCAAAATATGGTAATATAATCATAATTTGAAAATTTACAACTAACATTTTAAATAAAAATTACATGATTAAAAGATAAAGAAGATACAGATAACAAGATGAAAAGTTCTCCATGTGGTATCTTTACAAAAAAATAAACTCACACAAAATAATCAATATATATGTCAGAAACTTAGATTTCATTGAGAAAATCAAAGAAAAAAAGGGATATAAAATACATATTTTTAAAAAGATTTATTTATTTACTTGACAGGCAGAGTCACAGAGAGAGAGAGGGAGAGAGAGAGAGAGAGGCAGAGGCACAGAGAGACAGAGAGAGAGAGAGAGAGAGAGAAGTCTTCTTTCCACTGATTCACTCCCCAAGTGGTAGAAATTGCTGGAACTTCACCAATCTGCAGCCAAGAGCCAGGAGCTTCTTTTGGGTCTTCCATGTGGGTGCAGGGGCCCAAGGACTTGGGCCATCTTCTACTGCTTTCCCATAGCAGAGAGTTGGACCAGAAGTGGAGCAGCTGGGACTGAAACTGGTTCCCATGTGGGCTGCCAGCACTGCAGGCAGCAACCTTACTTGCTATGCCACAGTGCTGGCCCCTAAAATAAATATTTTAATTTTTTGTTCATTATAGACCTCATACATAAATATTCAAAATAATCAAAAGCTAAGTGAAATTTTATTGCATTTCATCAAAAGATATTTCTGCATAGTAACTATTTTTGCAATATTTGAACAATGATAATTCTCTGAGGGGAATAAAGCATTTTATTTTTGGAGTTGGAAAATATTTAAAAGTCTGTTAAAGTAGAGTCTAAAATATTTGAAAAATATCTGAAATATTTGAAAGTGAATTATCTTCTGAACTTGGATTTTATTACACTTAAGCTATTTCAGAAATTAATGTATTTGTTGATGTCTTTAAATTTGGGAGCTGACATTTATTTCCTCTGTTTTACCAGGCACTTGCTCTGTGAGGCAACTCATGATGGGTTATCATTTCCTTTAATCTCTGTCATGAACAATAGAACCCAGACCAGTGATCATGAGGATACAGCCTTAAGATACAGCCTTAAGATACCCTGTGCTACGCCATGCAAATGGCAGAGAGGACTCAGGTTTACTGATGCTAAGGGGCAAAAAGGATTTTTGTGCCTATTCTCAATTCACCATCACTGACAGTGTATAGTCTCATTCTTGATCAGCCTTAGGTACTAAAAATGAATCATCTTATTCTTGTTCCCTTAATACTATTTCAAATAATTTATATCTTCATGATATTAGGCTGTGCTATATTTACTGCTTGTCCTCATAGTCAAGTAAACAGCACTTAATTACCTGAAATACGATGCTTCCCGGTGACACAAAAGTAAATGGTTTACACAAATTATGTTCTTTAGATTTCTAAAGCCTGGTAGGAGAGTAGGAATCAAATAGAAGCAAGCAGTCAGTACTATTTCTCAAGCCTCTGCTCCTATCAAGAACCACACTGGGCTTCACAGCTAGAAGACTGAGAAAAGCAAGTGGAGTGCCTGACTTCAAGGCATGTACAGCCCGAAGAATCAGCAGAGGCACTCAAGGAAATAATCTACATACATATATATTACAGGCAGTGCAAAAGTGATATGAACAACAGTCCATTAAGCTAGGCCGTAATCAGAAAAGACCCCTATTAGAGGGGTAATCCTGGGTGGTATTTCTGACCACATGATTGTCAAAGCGATAGCTATAGAATGAGAGCTCCCTGAGTTGAGCCAAGGGAAAGGTTTCCAGACAGAGAGAACCGCCAGGACGAACAAGGGGAAGGGCTTGGAGGATCAGTAGAAGCATGTGATAGGCCAACGGAAGTGCTCATGGAGGTGAGACGAGAAGCAGACAGGGGGTAGATCAGTGAGGCAGTATAGATTAGAACCTGGATGCAATGAGACTGTCAATAAAAACAGAGAAAAGAAAGGTCAAAGCTCCATCTGCCTGTGCTGTGGGAGGGGTATTCCAGAAAGGAAGCTCCAGAGTCAGAATATAATAGAGGAAATGCACGCAGAAGGAGAGTGAGGGAAATTCTTCACTTGTCTGGGAAGTCCCAGCAAGTATTAGAGCGGAAATATTTGTGTGGACACTGTGGGATGAACCTTGTGGGGATGGACCAGGGAAAAGCATGCCACAGGGCTATAAACATCAAACGCTGAGGTCAGTTTCAAGAATTGCCAGAAAGTCAGCATGGCTTTAAGTTCAGGGTGTGGCTCAGAACATCAGGAGATGACATTTTAAAAGGAAGAATGAGCTCATAAAGAGCCTTGGATGCAGTGTTCCAGAATCCAAACTTTATTCTGTTAAAGACAGAAAACCAGTGAATAGTGCAGAATGGCAGCATAATCAGATTTCTTTTCTGGAAAATGATTGTGGTGAAAAATGAAGAAGGGATCAAGACTACAAGAAAAGATAGCAGGAGACTGGTTTATCCACCCAGGTAAAGAGAAGGTGAAGATGTGGCAGCAAAGAATAAGAGACGCGTACCAGAGTTACTGAGGGAGGCATTGGCAGCAATATGGATGCATTAGAACGTGTGCTTTATAAGGACAGAGATTTTTGAGTATTTTATTCTCTTTGTCTCCAAGGTCTAGAAAAGTGCATGATACCTAAAGGAAGATTACTAAAATATTTGTTGTTAAGAATGTGAGGATGTGGGCCAGTGCTGAGGTGCAGTAGGTAAAGCCACTGTTTGCAGTGCTGGCATCCCATATGGGAGCTGGTGTGAGATCTAGCTGCTCTACTTCTAATCCATCTCTCTGCTATGGCCTGGGAAAGCAGTGGAAGCAGTGGAAGATGGCCAAAGTCCTTGGGGCCCTGCACCTGTGTGGGAGACCAGGAAGAAACTCCTGGCTCCTGGCTTTGGATCGGCCCAGATCTAATCATTGCAGCCACCTGGGGAGAGAACCAGAGGATGGAAGACCTTTCTCTCTCTACCTCTACCTCTGCCTCTCTGTAACTCTGTCAAATAAATATATAAATCATTAATAAAAGAATATGAGGATTCACTAGAAAGAAATCTTAAATATGTGAAGTGATGGGTGCTAATTATCCTACTTTGAGCATTAAAATGTATGCATGTATCGAAATATTGCGTTGTACTCCTTACATAGGTACAGTTATTGTGTGTAAATAAAAACAATCTTTTTAAAAAGAATGTGAGGATGGATGAGATGGTGGCAAATCAGTGAGGCCACATTTATGACGATTAAATAAGCATATATTAATCTGACTATGCACTATGTGATGTGACAGGCACTGCAAATATAGTATTGAAGAAATGTGTGTGTGTGTGTATTTCTTTCTTTCTCTCTCTCCCCTTCTCTATGTCCTGTCATCTCTCTCATCCATTAATCCTTCTATCCATTGATCCATCCATCCATGTATGTGTCTATGTTTCTGTCATCTTGCTATTCAATTTTTATTGATCTGCATTTGATAAAATCAAACACCAAGTGTTTCTTACAGAGACTGCAGAGAGGATAGATGGAACTAGAAAAAGGGAGGCCTAGAAACGAAAAGTAAAGTCTGAGTTTCTTTGTGTAACAAAACCCATCAGAAATGAGAAGGTACCCTGGAAATTGAAAGCCTCTACATAGCACCTGAAAACAAAATGGAAGTGAATGTAGCAGATTAGAAGGGAGAAAGAAAAGTGGTGAGATTTTCTGGTTGTTTAAGTATCTGAAGTGCTTCTATAATCAGATAGCTAATATTCCATTTCAGGTTGGTTTTCATTTGCATTTTTGTTACTGTAACTCTGGATATCAAACTTCTTTTAAAATCTGCTACGTGCAGATTTCTTAGTGAGAGATCGAGATGGAGGTGAGGGATCAAGTAAAATTAATTATAATCCATATCTAAATTAGCAGGAAAAAAGAGGCAAGAGAGTCAACCACCAATGTGATTGCATGTATTAATCTGACTATGCACTATGTGGTGTGACAGGCACTGCAAATATAGTATTGAAGAGATGTGTGTGTGTATACAGTGATACAAATGACTAATTAGAAAGATTTCTGAATCTGCAAACACCTTGTGGAGAGTGGTGAACTCTCCAAAACCCAAAGAGAAACACACAGACAGATCCTGGGGATTGTGCCCAGAAATATCTAATTTACTAAACAAACTCATGTTCAGTTTATATTTAAATTAGGTATCTCAGATGCTCCTGCTCCTGCTCCTCTATCTTGCTAGGATATTTGATGCAGAATATGCTTGTGTAAGTGTGTATCATTGCTGAGTTTAAAGACTTGATATGATAAGGAGAGATAGTTTCTTTGACCAGTAGGTTTCAGTGGCACCTAATAAAAACAGAGTCATTCTAGCTTACAAAATGCAGGTACAATTACAGCTCTTTAGGCAAGACTCCAGCAAACCAAACAAGATTCAAGGATCCACTCCTGTTTAGGCACAATCCAGTGTCAATTGCTATAATTTCTTTCCCAAGAACTGCATGTTTATACCTCGCCCCTGAATTAGATTACTGTTGTAAACTATAATAACTCTGGCAGAAGTGATGCAATAAAAGGCATTGTAGGCAGACTTCTGCAAACACCCATTTAAAGTAGCTTTGCTAGTTGCCTTAAGTGCTTTTTGAAGATGACTGCAAGTATGGTTTTGCACATGAGATGGTGTTTGAAATACAATAAAAAAAATTACCATAAGCAAGAGGGTGCAATAATAAGAGTAGTTCAAAGAAGCTTCCTGAAATTCAGAGTGGATCATCAGACTAATTGAAAGTATTTTGGACTAAAATCTTTGATAACACCTATACGACCTACTCTCTTTGCTTACAGATTATTACAAAGTAAGGGAGAAGACAGATTTACCCATCCTATTGCTCAGGACATGCCTTCCTCAAACTATAAACTGTATATAAGATAACTGTGGATGTGTAGAAGATGTAGGACTCTGAACTCTATTGCAAATATTCTGATTAAGTAAATATAGGATTGTATGCAGAGATATGCATTTTAACATGTTTTCTACGTATGTCTGATTATAGTTGATGCAGGAAAAAAACTAGCAATGTGTGAAATTTAAGAAATTTATATTTCTAATATTAATGCATATAAATTTATATTTCTTTTTAAAAAAATTTTATTTAATGAATATAAATTTCCAGTGTACAGCTTATGGATTACAATGGCTTCCCCCTCCCATAACTTCCCTCCCACCCGCAACCCTCCCCTCACCCGCTCCCTCTCCCCTTCCATTTGCATCAAGATTCATTTTCAATTCTCTTTATATACAGAAGATCAATTTAGTATAAAGATTTCAACAGTTTGCCCCCACATAGAAACACAAAGTGAAACATACTGTTTGAGTACTAGTTATAGCATCAAATCAAAATGTACAGCACACTAAGGACAGAGATCCCACATGAGGAACAAGTGCACAGTGACTCCTGTTGTTGACCCAACAAATTGACACTCTAGTTTATGGTGCCAGTAACCACCCTAGGCTGTCGTCATGAGTTGCCAGGGCTATGGAAGCCTTCCAAGTTTGCCAACTCTGATCATATTTAGACAAGGTCATAAAAGACAGAGTGAGGATAGTAACCAATGATCCTAAGAGTGGCATTTACCAGGTTTGAACAATTATACAGCATTAAGTGGGGAAGAGGACCATCAGTACACACAGGTTGGGAGTAGAGCCATTGGTGGTAGAGTAGAGGTTTTGATTACAAAGGAATGAGGCCCAAGTATGCTAGACAGGGTCTAGAACAAAGGACAGAGTCATTATTAGAGGAGCTAAGAAAGGTGCTGTCTAAGCTACAATTAAGTTTTCTGATTGAGAGGCAAATAGAACCTGACAGAAGGGGCTTGATAATAATCTGGTGGGCTTTAGGCCTTGTAAGTTAAGAGGCCCAGACCTATCTATCTCTTCAAATGGGGTATATCCTAAGGGAGGTGTGAACCTCCTAGGGGAAGGCACTCTGTTGACTTTCATTACTTGGCTGGCCTGGGAGGAGAGCTGGCCAGGTAAAGACAGGGGGCATCTCTAACAAGCAATTTACAGTTCTGCCTGCAATGTTGCTGACCCTACTTGACCATCCCCTCAGCTGCAGTGGTCACTTTGGAAGTTGGGCTGAGTGAAGGGCTTTTCAGCTTAGAGCCAATAAGATCTGTGGCTCTGACCTGGGCATCCTTCGACTCCAGGGCAGGTCCATTTCCAGTGATCCAACTCTTGGCAGAGCTGCCAGGGCTCTTCACAAGCTGACTTCTGCTGAAGCCCAGGCTTACCACATTGAAAGCTACTGCAGTGGACTGGCCTGTTGGGTCTCCTTGAGGGCAGATCACTGTACAGATCAGCCATTAATAGGCCTGCCACCCATTGCTTCTGATGCCTAGCTTATATATAGGCATTAAATATATTCCATCTCCTCCTCCCCCCAAATATCTTCTATTAGTCAACTAATACTTGAGATTTTTGTAATGACAGATATATTTTATTGATGATGTAAATCTACTGAGACAGAAATGTTTCATTGTATCCTGTCCTAGTTCAGTGTGTAGGGGGTCATGGAGAATATCTCTTCTTGGGAAATAAGGAGGTTTACTATTTTAACAAATGGAAGGGCTGGCTCTGTGGCGCAGTAGGTTAATCCTGCACCTGTGGTGTTGGCATCACATATGGGCGCTGGTTCTAGTCTCAGCTGCCCCTCTTTCAATCCAGCTCTCTGCTATGGGAAAGCAGTAGATGATAGTCCAAGTCCTTGGGCCCCTGCACCCACATGGGAGACTGGAAGAAGCACCTGGCTCCTGACTTTGGATTGGCACAGCTCTGGCCATTGAGGCCAATTGGGGAGTGAACCAGCGGATGGAAGATCTGTGTGTCTCTCTCTCTCTGCCTCACTCTCTGTGTAATTCTGACTTTGAAAATAATTAAATACATCTTTAAAAAAATGGAATTAAAAATCCCAAAACTACTATACCTAGAATGTGAGAACTTTAGGATACAAGAACAGTCAATTCAGTAGAACACATGAGAAGTATAGCATATGTTTCATAGCATCTGTCAAGTGGAGTTTCCAAATAAGTGGTCCTTAATGTTTCACATTTTGATCAGACCATCAAAAAGACACAGTTATTATATCCACAAAATCATTCTAAGATTTAAAAACAAAATCACAAATTGATTTTTGTCAAAAAGAGTTGTACTTTCACTGTATGATTGATTTTTAGAGAACCAGCAAGACTCTATTTCTTGAGAGTAGATATTATTATTATTATCATTGGTGACAAGTACTTTTTTATTTTTGTGTTTTATTCTCTTTACTGGGTTTATTGAGTAATAAATAAAATCAAATATATTTAACATGTATAGTGTAATGTTTTGATATGCATATACATTGTGAAATGAATACCAAAATCATTAATTCATCTATCACATAACTAGCTACCTTTTTTTAAGATTAATTTATTTGAAAAGCAGAGTTACACAGAGAGAGATAGATCCTTCATCTGCTGCTTTCTCCCCAGTCAGTGAGTAGGCCAGGATGAAGCCGTGAGCCTGGAACTGCATTTGGGTCTCCCACATGGATGAAGGGACCCGAGCCCTCAGATCTTCTTCTGCAGCTTTCCCAGGTGCATTAACAGGGAGCTGGATCTGAAATGGAGCAAAGTCCAGCTCTCTGTTGTGGCCCGGGAGTGCAATGGAGGATGGCCCAGGTCCTTGGGCCCTGTACCCACATGAGAGACCAGGAGAAGCACCTGGCTCTTGGCTTCAGATCGGTGCAGTGTGCCGGCCACAGCAGCCATTGGGGGGTGAACCAACGGAAAAGGAAGACCTTTCTCTCTGTCTCTCTCTCTCACTGTCCACTCTGCCTGTCAATAAAAATTATTAATATAAAAATGATAGATTCATGTATTCCATAGGTACAGTTCAAAGAAGACAACCACACTCCTATTCCTGTTCCCTCCAACCAACCAACCTCCCTCCTTCCCCTGTCTTCATCAGATTTTGTGAAGACATAATTTTAATCTATTCTATATTAACAGGCTTACTTTACCATTAATATTCAACAAGTAAAAAGTAGAAAAACCATGGTTTTACAGAAGTATAAGCAAGGTTAGAATGACAGTCATATCACAATTGTCCATTTCATTCCTATACATTTTTTGTACTTTGTATTACATATCAGAGAAAACACATGATGTATATTTTAGTAATTTTTTAAATAATCATAATGGATGCCTATTGCATCTATTTTTTTAAAAGACAGGATTTCATTCTTTATTTTGGCTGAGTAGTACCTCATAGTGTATATATATCAAATTTTCTTTACTAATCATTTGATGAACATCTGGGTTGATTCCATATCTTAGCTATTGTGAATTGAGCTGCAATAAACATGGCAGGGGGAACAGATAACTCTTTCATATGCTGATTTCATTTATTTTGGGTAAATTCCCAGGAATTATGTCTGGGTCTTACAGTTGATCTATTTTCAGCTTTCTGAGGAATGTTCATACAGTCTTCCACAATGGCTGCACTTGTTTGCATTTCCACCACAGTGCATTTTCCCCCACATTCTCACCAGTATTTATTCTTTTCTGATTTTCTATGATAGTCATTCTAACTACAGTGAGCTGAAATCTCACTGTAGTTTTTATTTGATCCTGAGCATTTTTTCATGTGTCTGTTGGCCATTTGAATTTCATCTTTCGAAAAATGGCTGTTCATGTCTTTTGTCCATTTATTAACTGGATTATTTGTTTTATTCTTGTTGAGTTTCTCAAGTTCTTTATAGATACTGGATATTAATTTTTTATCAGTTGCATTGTTTGCAAATATTTTCTCCCATTCTGTCTGCTGTCTCTTTCTTTGCTTTATTGAATGTTTCCTTTGCAGTACAGAATCTTCTCAGCTTGATGAAATCCCATTTGTCTATTTTTATCTTTATTGCCTGTGTTTTTGAGGTCTTTTCCAAGAAGCCTTTGTCTATGCCAATGTCTTGCAGAGTTTCCCCAATGTTTCCCAGCATTTGTATCTCCTCATAGATTTAGATCCTATTTTCCATTTTGAGTTGATTTTCAGTATAAAGAGTAAGGTAGGGGTCTCGTTTCATACTCTTGCACAAGGAGATCCAGTTTTCCCAGCACCATTTGTTGAGGAGTCTATCTTTTCTCCAGAGATAGATTACAGCTCATTAGTCAACAATTAGTTGTTAATAGATGTATGGATTAATTTGGGGTTTCTATTCTGTTCCATTGGTCTACATATCTATTTTTCTGCCAGTACCATGCTGTTTTGAGTATAAATGCCCTGTAGTATGCCATAAAAGCTGATATTGTGATGCCTCCACCTTTGTTTTTGTTGTCTAAAATTGCTTTAGGCCGGCACTGTTGCTTAACAGGCTAATCCTCCGCCTTGCTGCACCAGCACACCGGGTTCTAGTCCTGGTTGGGGTGCCGGATTCTATCCCGGTCGCCCCTCTTCCAGGCCAGCTCTCTGCTAGTGGAGGATGGCCCAAGTGCTTGGGCCCTGCACCCGCATGGGAGACCAGGAGAAGAACCTGGCTCCTGGCTTTGGATCAGTGAGATGTGCCAGCCGCGGTGGCCATTGGAGGGTGAACCAATGGCAAAAAGGAAGACCTTTCTCTCTGTCTCTCTCTCTCACTACCCACTCTGCCTGTCAAAAAATAAATAAATAAAAAATAAAAATAAATAAAATTGCTTTAGGTCTCTTGTGTTTCCATATAAATTTTAATAATATTTTTTTCTAGATCTGAGAAGGATGTCGTGGGTAATTTGACTGATCAGATTGCATTGAATCTATAAAATGCTTTGGGTAGCATGAATGTTTTGATGATATTAATTCTTCCAACCCATGAACATGAAGATTTTTCCAATTTTTGTGTCTTCTATTTCTTTCTTCAATGTTTTTATTGCAGTGATGTTTTACATCCTTGGTCAAATTTATTCCAATGCATTTAAATTTTTGTGAATGGGATTGGTCTTATAAGTTCTTTCTCAGCCATGGCAATGTCCATGTACACAAAGACTATTTATTTTTGTGCATTGATTTTATATCCTGCAATTTTTCCAAATTCTCTTATGAATTCCAATAATATTTAATGAAGTTTTTTGGTCCCCTTTTATAGGATCATGCCATCTGCCCAAGGGGATAATTTGATTTCTTCCTTTCCATTTTGTATCCCTTTGATTTCTTTTTATAGCCTAAAACTTTTTTTTTATAGCTCTAAAACTTTCAGAAATATATTGAATAACAATAGTGAAAATGGTCATGCTTGTGCAGTTCTGGATCTTAATGGAAATGCTCCCAGATTTTCCCCATCCAATATGATACTGGCTGTGGTTTTGTCATATATTGCCTGGACTGGGTTGAGGAATGTTCCTTCTGTCAGTTCCATGCACTGATGAAAAGAAATGCTTATTCTTCAACTGTGAGATGAAATGTTCTATAGATATAGTTAAGTCTATTTGGTGCATAGTGCTGGGTAGAGCCAGGGATCTCTCATCAGTGCTCAAGTGTGTGGTAGAAATCCAAGGTAACACCCAAGTTGGGAATTGTACATGTCTATTGTCAGCATAGAGGAGGGTATGATCACATCTGCTGGTGTTATCACAGCCTCACTTTCTCTCTTCCTTGGTTATCAAAGCCTGGGGTTATTCCATAGTGACTACAACCCCCACCCATGGAGATACATGAACTACACAAAGGATTTGTGCAGTCCTCAGATGCCATGACCCATCCCAAGCAAGCAGGAAAACCTGAGCCTCTGAAGCCAGACACAGTGATTGGCAAGTGACCCAGCTATTTGCTATGCCCTATGTACAGTCACAGAATTCTCACAGTCATAATACTCAAAGCTCTCACAGTTACTAGGTGCAGGGGATCCACTCATCCCGGTGAGTCTACCCCATCCATGGAGTGAGCAGAGGCTTGCCAGAGGCAACTACCTATGTCTGTTCCACCTTAGTAGGGGATGAGAGAGCCTCACAATCCTAAGCGTGTTCCTAGCACCCTGCCAACCCTCCAGGCTAGACTCAAAGTCAATGGAGGATGCAGATTTATCCCTCTGATAAAACTCCCCATTCACGTGCACATTCACTTGAGCCGCTGCAGCCAGTATTTGCATTAAGATGGCACTCTCTCTCTCTGCAAGTCACAGGGTGCCCTTCTGGGGGGATAGGGAGAAAGAAATGTACTCTTTCTTCACAGGATTAGATGGGTACCCTGCTCCCTGCTGGCACCCCAGCTCCAGGACAGATTCAGAATCAATGTGGTCCTGCAATGTTCTCCCTCAGGCAATATAACCAGTGACGTGGGCTACCACAGTCTTCTCTCACCTTGCCCTCAGAAGATGGCTGTGGAGTTCCTACTTGCTGCTGGGTGTTTGTGCTGTGCACAATCCTCTCAGCGTCTCTCTTCTTTCTGTAGAATTTCCACTGCAAACTTCTCTCAACTCTCCCCTAAGAACGCACTTCCTACTCTCTTCTGTTATCCCCCCCTGCTCAAAATCAGCACTTCTTTTCCCTTTTCAGCCATTTTTTTCAAGTGTCCTTTTACATTGAAGTCCTACTAATTACTCATCTTATTAACTGAAAATATGTACTCTTTCACCAACTTCTCATTTTCCCTCTATCCAGTCCCCGTAAACCACCATAATACTCTGTTTCTTTGAGCTTAGTTTTTTTTTTTTTTTTTTTTTTTTTTTTTTTTTTTTTTTTTTTTATATTCCACATATAAAGTGGAGCATAACTTCCTCAAGGTTCATTTATGGTATCATACATTGCAGATTTTTTATGGGTGAATAATGGTTATATATAACATTTTCTTTATTTATCCAACAGATGTTTAGACTGTTTCCATTTCTTGACTAGTTTCAGTAATGCTGCCAAAATCTTTTTTTTTAATTTTTTTTTAATTTTTATTTTTATTGACAGGCAGAGTGGATAGTGAGAGAGAGAGACAGAGAGAAAGGTTTTCCTTTTGCCGTTGGTTCACCCTCCAATGGCCGCTGCGGCCGGCACATTGCGCTGATCTGAAGCCAGGAGCCAGTTGCTTCTCCTGGTCTCCCATGCGGGTGCAGGGCCCAAGCACTTGGGCCATCCTCCACTGCCTTCCCGGGCCATAGCAGAGAGCTGGCCTGGAAGAGGGGCAACCGGGATAGAATCCGGCGCCCCAACCGGGACTAGAACCCGGTGTGCTGGTACCGCAAGGTGGAGGACTAGCCTGTTAAGCCACGGCGCCGGCCAATGCTGCCAAAATCTTGAGAGCATAGATATCTCTTCAAGATACTGTTATCAAGTCCTTTGGGTATATCCCCAGCAAGAAAAAAAAAAATGATGTACTATATGATAGTTCAGTTTTTAATTTTTAAAGATTTTTTGAAAGGGAGAACTGAGGGAGAAAGAGATGAGAGAGAGAGAGAGAGAGAGAGAGAGAGAGAGAGAGAGAGAGAGACTGGTAATCTTCCATCCAGTAGTTCCCTCCTCAAATAGCTGCAATATCTAGGACTAGACCAGGCTGAAGTGAGGAAGCAGGCACTTCTGAGTCGCCCACTTGGGTCATCTTTGGGCCATCTTCTGCTACTTTCCCATGCACATTAATAGGGTGTTGATTCAGAAGTAGCCAGGGCACAAACCAGCACCCATATGGGATGCTGGTGTCTCAAGAGGTAGTTTAACTGGCTATGCTGGTCCCCTATTTTTAATTTTTTGAAGAATATCTATATTGTTTTTCATGATGGCTATGCCAGTTTACAATCCTACCAATAAGGTATAAGGATTTCCTCCTCACTCCATTGCCCGTTACCTTTTGTGCTTTGAATAATAGCTATCTTTTTTTTTTTTTAAGATTTATTCATTTATTTGAAAGTCAGAGTTACACAGAGAGAGGAGAGGCAAAGAGAGGCCTTTCATCCAATGGTTCACTCCCCAGATGGCCGCAATGGCTGGAGCTGCACCGATCAAAAGACAGGAGCCAGGAGCTTCTTCTGGGTCTCCCACATGTATGCAGGGGCCCAAGGACTTGGGCTATCCTCTACTGCTTTCCCAGGCCATAACAAAGAGCTGGATCGGAAGAGGAGCAGCCGGGACTAGAACTGGTGCCCATATGGGATGCCGGCCCTTCAGGCCAGGGCATTAACCTGCTGAGCCACAGTGTTGGCCCCTTGAATAATAGCTATCCTCGTAGGTGTGAGGTGATATCTCTTGTAGATTTTAATGAGTGATGTTAAACATCTTTACATATATCTTTAGCCATCTGCCTGTCTTATTTAGGAAAATGTCTAGACAGGTCCTTTGCCTATTCCTTAAGTGGTTTCTTTTCTTTCTGCTGTTGAGTTGCATGAGTTTCTTATATACTTTGGATATTTGGAATTTATGACATATACAGTTTGTAAATATCTTCGTGCATTCCACAGACAGTCTTTTCCCTTTGTTTACTGTTTTTTCTGTGTGTACTGAAACTTTTTACTTTTATGTAGTTTCAGCAATTTTCTTTTTAAACATTTTACAATTTCTAGCCTAATTCAGAATCGTGTATGCACAGTAATTATTGTCAACATATAACAATGTTGAAAAGCTTACTAAGCAATGAGGCAGACAGAGTATCCTTTCAAATATTTTCAGGTCAAAGATAACAAAATATATCGGGCTAAAAATGTGTCTATTAAAATGCCAGAGAAAGCTTTCTAAGAGCAACTGTGACAATACAACTCCTGTACAATTCCTTTGAGCGACAACAAAACAAAGAATTCTATGACCTATTTTCGAGTCTTCCATGTTCTGAGCACTTCACTTTCCCAAACATACCAAAAATTTCTTCCTGATCTATATGCCTGTGTTCTCATTCACATTTCCCTGGAAACAGCTTAGAGAATTTCCATATTTTTATCTCCACTAGTGTCATCTTTTCAAATTTTTTAACTTATTTTTGCCTCCGGGAACCCCTTCCTCCTTGAGGTCAGTCTCCATCACTGTTCGCTCCCAGAGGCACTTGTTGCTCAACTCCTATCCATGTAACCTCCCTCCTCTGCACAGCCAAAGAACGTTTATCAGCTGATGGCTGTTATCCCAGATTGCATTATGTTATTTTGTTTCTTAGATTGATTTTGTTATTTTGTCTTCTCTAAGGTACAAACAACCTTACAGTCCTGATTGCAAGAAGCATTTGTTGCATAATAACAAAAAGAATGATTTCAAGCTTGATGCAAATAATTTATGGATTTGTAAAGTTTGTTCAAGTTACTTAATGCTCTTATTGGGGTGGGCTTTTGGCACAGAATTTAAAACACTGCTTGGGATGCCTGAGTGTCATTTCAGAGTGCTTGGGCTCTAGCCCTGTCTTTGTTTCAGATTCAGCTTCCTGCTTACACACACCCTTAGAAGCAGCAAGTAATGTCTCAAGTACTTGAGTCCTTGTCACCTACATGGAAAACTCAGATTGAGTTCTTGGCTCCTGGCTTCAACCTGGCCCAGCCCACTCTTTGAGGGCATTTGAGGAGTGAACTAGCAGATAAAAATTTTTCTGTCTTTTTCCAACAATCCTTCTCTATCTCTCTGACTTTCAAATAAGTCAAAATAAATAAATAAAAACTTTTTAAAAGTTAATGCTCTTAATAATAGGTATCCTTTTCAATAGATTAAGATGGAAAACCCTATCTTGTAGAAGTGTTACAAAGAGGAAATGAGATTATTTATGAAAAACACTTGAATACTCTTAAAAATGTCAAAAACTCCCTTTAAATGCAATGAAATAGAGGAGCTAGAAGATCAAATTCTGTTGACGCTAACCTAGAGAAGGTTATGAAGTGTGAGTTTCAAACACCACGTATTTCTTCACAACTCCATGGGTAGCACTGTAGAATGGAATCAACTAGGATGGCTGCTCTTTGCTCCACAAAGTTGGACAAGCTTCATTTGTATGTTAGGGAACTTGGGTGGATTCAGTAAATTACTGGTATGGTATAGAAGGCTGGACCTTACTCCTTCTACCTGGCCTCTCATTCTATATCAACATAGTGGGGCTAATAATATGGGAAACGCATTCCAAGGGAGCAACACTGAAAGTTGCAAAGCTCCTAAAGTCTTGGTTCAGAATTTGCACTATATCACTTCCCTTACACCCTGTTGTTAAGAAGAAGTAATAATGATAGCCCGATTCCAGGGCCAGGGAAGTAGACTCTATCTCTTAATGGAAGGATCTGCAAATGATTGGTGGCCATTTGCATTCTACCAAAATACAAGATAAAAGGCATTTGCTAGAAAAGGGTTGACTTGGGGGAATCAATGAAGATACAGAGAGGAGCTCCAGATTTGGAATAAACATAAGTGTGATCAATGAATTATGGGACTGATTGAAACCACATGAACATACTCAGTGTAATGTGTTGTAAATTGAAAGAGTTGAGGCAGAAAACATACAGAAGATAAGGATTAACTGAAAGCGCATCATAACCTGTGAACTCTACCAAAGCAAGTGAAATGATAATAGCTGTGGTTGGGGATGAGAGACCACTCTTTTGTGTGGATATATGGAAATGAGAATTCAAAAGAGAAGAGTTCCAAAAGGCATATCTCAATAAGGCAGGTAAGTAACAATTGGGTTAAAGTTAGAATTATTGAATGTGTAGCACTGTTTTAGAACAAAATGAGAGAAGAGAAGGCAGAGATCTCACAGGGGGTGTTTAAAGGCATACTAAATGACCATACATTTATCATCCAAACTAGGATTTCAGAAAGCAAAGAGGGTGAAGTTAATTTGTACTCCAGGAAAACAGGAGAGAAACCAGGATGTACAGTCATCCATGTTTTAGAGGCTAAATGAATCATGACACTCAGTGTAGTAAAGCAAAGTTTGTGAAACATAAAGCTAAGGAAAACATAATGAACATTATTTTTGCCTAAATCTAGGACCAACGGGGCATACAAGTGAAATGCTTTATGGATATAGAAAGCAAACCAACTATAAAGAGCTTAAGACTTGGATGGCTGGGAGGCAATAACCATAATTATATGTTACATTTACATAATGCTTTATGATAAAATGCTTTCCAAGGCACTACCTCATTTTCTCCTTTGAGCAGCCCTCCCAGGTAGAGAGTGGTTTTATCCTACATCTTTGGGGAGGAGGGAGCACTACTCAGAAGAAAGCAAGCTCTTCAGGGTGTGTTGATATGGGGTGTAGGCTATAACCTCACTTTGTGTCCTTGGAAAGGTTTTGTGACCTCTTAGAACAGTGTTTTTATTTAACTTGCAAAAGAAAATAATAATGACTATTTAATCCCCATATATATATACACATACATATAAGTATATAATTTAACTTTAGTATGGTGATATAGTTTATATATGCATGAATGTCATTAATCTAGCAGTATGTATATAATGCATATGTAAGATAAAAGTGTTTATTCCCAGGGCCGGCACCATGGCTCAGTAGGTTAATTCTTTGCCTGCGGCGTTGGCATCCCATACGGGAACCTGTTCTAGGCCCAGCTGCTCCTCTTCCAATGCAGCTCTCTGCTGTGGCCTGGGAAAGCAGTGGAAGATGGCCAAAGTGCTTGGGCCCCTGCACCTATGTAGGAGACCAGGAAGAAGCACCTGGCTTCGGATCGGCGCAGCCCCAGCCGTTGTGGCTATTTCGGGAGTGAAGGAAGAGCTTTCTCTCTGTCTCTCCCTCTCACTGTCTATAACTACTTCTCAAATAAGTAAATAAAATCTTTTTTAAAAAAAAGTGTTTATGCCTTCTCCACATTTGTATATGAGAAACCAAAGCTTAGCTGGACAAGAGTCATGTGATAAAATCAAGTCTCCTAGTCTCGTGCCCTGTCTGCTAACCCATTTTCCCTTCACTGGCAGTTGAGATACAGGAATAAGTGAATTCCTAAGGAGGTAAATATATAGGATCAAGGGATAGAGTACTAAAACAGTGTGTCTGTAAAATTCCAAAGGAAAGAGTTCTCAGTAATAATTTAAAAAAATTAAAAGGGACAAGATGCAAAAAACAGTGGCAAGATTATTAAAGCACATATTGGTGATCTAAATGAATAGTAACATTTTTAAAATAGCTACAACAGAGGACATTTCAGAGTGCAAAATGAAGGCTCAAAGCTAATAGAGACAGGTCTGAGTTCAAGGTGAGGATGAGGCATTCAGTGATCAGGAGTGATACCAGGGGCCAGAGAAGTAAGTGGGAAGTTGACTGGCAGGTCTTTCCTGCAGTAAACAGTTTTAAGTCTGGAGAGTTAGGGACCGAGTATAGTGGGGCCTTGAATCAGATCTGACTGAGATGAGGAGGGGTTAGCTGATGTAGTTTACCACTTTGGGCCTCCAGTCTCACAGCTCTGATTGTAATCAAGTTTCTGCTCTAGGTAGGAGAAGATGAGGGAGGGTTTATAAAATAGCAATGATGACCTGCCTTCAACGCATTTAAGAATGTTTATCCCCATGAAATGGCAGTGTTTTAAGAATTACCATCCTTATGATGAAACTAGATGTCCCCTGCTTTTTCTTTTTTCTGTACCCATTGAAGTTGTCTTTTCTCACACCAGAGCCTTCTCTCCTTATTTTTTTATTTGGATAGTTTTTTTTTTTTTTGTCACACCCCTCTTGGTTCTCAACTATGTTTTAAAATTCTGAGTCTCCTTTATTATATGATGTTTATCAATTTTCTCAGAATCTATTTGACAAGTTTATTTCCACAAAGTCCATATTCACACTCAGCCTTGCTGTTCAGAGTGTGTGTGAGTCTGTTCCAGTCATGATTAACTGTCTGATATATCTGTATTACAGTAAAAGTTTCAGACATTTTGCTATAGTCATTTCCATTGTTTTAGTTTCTATATATTTTATTATTCATTTCTTTCAGCAAATTCTGAACTTGGCCAAATTGTAATGAGAATTCACACTATACATTTAGCATCTGTAAGGGCATTGTCTATGTATCATATTTTGTATGTGACAATCCCTTAATGAACAATATTTGTACATTAAATAAATATTTCCTAGATATAATCCTGCTATAAGAATACTAAAAGAGGCCAATGCTGTGGTATACTGGATAAAGCCACTGCCTACTATGCTGGCAACCCATATGAGCTCTTGTTTGAGATCCAGCTGCTCCACTTCTGATCCAGCTCCCTGCTAATATGCCTAGGAAAAGCAGTGGAAGATGGCTCAAGTGCTTGGGCTCCTATACCCACACAGGAGACCCAGAAGCAGCTCCTGGCCCCTGTTTCCACCTGGCCCAGCCCTGGCTGTTGCAGCTACTTGCTGAGTGAATCAGAGGATGGGAGTTATCTTTCTCTTTCTCTGTCTCTCTTTATCTGTGACTGCCTTTTAAATTAAAAAAAAAAAATCTTTTTTTTTAAATAAAAAAAATACTAAAATCAAAAACTCCTTAGAACCACTTAGGAATTGAGATTCTGATTTCCCTTAGCTGTTTGATGTTATGGTTTGCTTATTCATTTTTTCCTTCATTAATTTGTCACACATTCACTCTCCTAGCAAACATTTGGCATTTCCTATGTGCTGGGTGTTTGGGTATGCAAATATCACACATTTTTAAAGACAGAACTTATTTTCTGTTTCAAGTCTCCATACAATACAGACTTAATCTTTCCCAATGGAATGTTTCTAATTTGTCCAGAGTTGAATCTATGTTCTGTGGAATCAGTTAAACCTAGTCATTGATATGATACTTAAAATTCTGTGGAGATGTCCTCATGTCAGGATGATTTGCAGTTGTTAGATCTGCCAGGTCTAATAAGAAGAGCCATAATCACTCTAAATATTCAAATTAATGGACTTTGATAAAGGGAATTGGTTGTAGAGGTTATCAGGAGAGTTGAGAAGACAAAGGAAGAACTGCGAAGCTGCCTGACAACAGGGGAAAGCTGCTGCTTTCCTGGCGATGGCAAAACAACAAGAAGAGCAGCATTGCTGGACGCGGGAGATGAGGCTCACTTGGCAGAAGCTGGGCCCCTATGGTAGAGACAAAGAGAAACAAACTCAACACGGGCCTCATCGCTGAAGGCAGAGAGATAGGGAAATACACGATTTCCCCTCCAATCACTCAATAGTGTCTTCTGTTGGCCAAATCTAGGCATATAAATTGAACACATGAGCTTGGGAAAAGCAGGTCAGTGGTCTATCTGGCATAGTATATCCCTGCAGGAAACAACTTAATATACCTCTATCTGTAAGAGATATTGTATTTAGGAATATACTTCAAGTGAGTGCATCTTATTATTTATCCTTTGGTAAACATTTTTACTCCTCACAGATTTTACTTTGAAGAATTTCTGGTGAGTCCATGATGCTTAGACTTGCTTGAACTGATTACTGTATACTTTGGTTCTTAAGTTCCTGTAGCACAAACAGTGTGAAGTCACAGAAACCTGAGTGATTTCACCTCTGTCATCTTATTGAGAGTGGGAGATTTTATTTGTGTTTTAAGTTAGTAAAGTAAAACAGAGTGGCTGAAGACTGATTATCTTATAAGCATACCTTTCTGAATTTTCTTTTTTATGATTTATTTATTTATTTGAAAGGCCAAGGTACAGAGAGGCAGAGGCAGAGACACACACAGAGAGAGGTCTTCCATTTGCTGGTGCACTCCCCAGATGGCTGCAATGGCTGGAGCTCAGCTGATCCAAAGCCAGGAACCAGGAGCTTCTTCCAGGTCTCCCAGGCAAATGCAGGGGCCCAAGCACTTGAGCCATCTTCCACTGCTTTCCCCCATAGCAGAAAGCTTGGTTAGAAGAGGAGCAGCTAGGACTAGAACCAGTGCCCATATGGGATGCCGGCACTGCAGGTGGTGTCTTTACCTGCTGTGCCATAGTGCCAGCCTTTCTGCATTTTAATTTAGGGGTAAAGCTCTCTCATTTGTTTTTACAGGAAGCTCACAAGTAAATAACAAGCAGTAAGTTACAGCCATGCCCGTGCTATTGCTGTATAGATAGCAACAACTTTCATCTTTACAATAGGCAACCTTTATCTTCCTACCCACTATTATTATGTATATCAACTTTTATTGTCCATCCATCATCTGTCTGTGCACTATGTATTTATCTTCTATCACCTATCAATTATCTATTTTCCACCTACTTATCATTATCTGTCATCTCTGTTTATCACGTGTCTGTATATCACCTATTTACCATCTGTCATATATCTATCAATTCCCTGTATATTATCTGTTTCACTTCTCTATCTACCTACCATTCTTATTATCTAAGTTAGCTAGCACTACTGTTAAATAGATGGGAATTTACACAATAGACATTTATTGTCTCATGCTTCTGAGCCTAGACATCTGAGATCAAAGATTCAGCAGAGTTGGTTCTTCTAAAGGCTATGAAGTAGGGCTATTTGCCATGTATCTGTCTTTATCTGGTAAATGAACGTCCTCCTCCTATGCTTTCACATCAGCTTCCCTCTATACTAACCTGTGTCTAGATTTCCTTTTTTTTAACAAAATTAGTCAAATATTTGACTAGGTCTAATCCTAATAAACTCATTTTAACTTAATTGTCTAAATAAAGATCCGAACTCCAGATAGTCACACCCCTAGACACTGGAGTTTATTGTATCAACATATAAATATGAAGTGGTATATATTTCAGGCCATAGAATTTTCTACCATTCATCTGTCACTAAGCAGTAACCACAATGATTGTTTAGGACTTAGAATCCATTATGTCTTATTATATATATATATATATATATATATATATATATATAATGATATTTACATTGAGCAACAAGTAGATCATTTATGGTAACACTGAAATAAATGTTATATCATTGAAATATTCACAGAATTGAAATTTTGGTACTTAATTGGTTAAAAAAATTTCATTTTTAAAATCATTAACCCTGGGGTCAGTGCTGGACATGGTGGGTTAAACCACTGCAGCACTGGCATCCTGCTAATACGCTGGAGAAAGCAGCAGAGAATGGCCCAATTACTTGGGCCCAAGCCTCCATGTGGGGGACCCAAATTCATCTCCTGGCTCCTGGATTTGTAGGAATTTGGAGAGTACAGATGGAACATTCTCATTCTCTCTCTCTCTCTCTCTCTCTCTCTCTCTACCTCTCTGTAACTATGACTTTCAAATAAATAAATAAATTTTTAAAAATCATGAATCTTTTACCACTGATATTGTTTAGAAGGGTCAGTATTTGACAATAATAAAGAATAGACCCAATATTTAGCTGATCTTATTTTATTACTTTAAATCGTACATAGATAGAGTCCTCCTTTATTACCTATGCCTGGGGAAGACACTCTCATATCCCGCTCTTGGCAACACCTTGCACAGTTCTTGGGTGTCTATTTTAGAGTACACAGATTAGAGCATAGGCAGGGTAAGAATTGGATCAAACAGAAAATGGACCAGGAATGTGCCACCTATATGCCCATGTGCATTACTGTTGTTTACTTACTTCTCCACAAGGATTAGACCTCATTTAAAATTTGTCATTTATTTCTTTGAGAGGAATAAAGAGAAAGAGCTCCCCTTCACTGGTCCATGCCCTCCAATGTCTGAAATGTCTGGAACTGGGATAGGCCAAGCCAGGACCCAAAAGCTCAATCCAAGTCTACCATGTGGGTCTTAAGGACCCATCACTTGAGCCACTACTACTGTCTACCACAGTGTGCATTAATCAAAGATGGAATCAGGGAACAGAGCCAGTACTTGAACCCAGATACTCTTATATGTAATGCAGGCATTCCAAACAGTGTCTTAACTGTGACACCAAATGCCAATTCTAGCTACACATCTTTGTATCTATGTCACCCTTATTTGTATGGAAATATTCTTCTACTCCCATCATGTTCTAGCTATGGGGAATGGGCCATTCAGACTATATATTTATCTCTTAATCCCCAGTGTATGAAGGCACCGGGAAAGCTGTATTAACATCCTCAGCTCTACACTAGATCATAGCTGCTCTTGGATTCTGAAATCCATCAGAGAATTTATCATTTCCCTGGGTTCTGGTCCCCAAAAGCTGGACTAGAGAGATGATACCAAGCCTGTTCCAAAGACTACTGCAAAGACTACTGATACCCATATCACCTTTTTTTTTTTTTTTTGGACAGGCAGAGTTAGACAGTGAGAGAGACAGAGAGAAAGGTCTTCCTTCCGTTGGTTTACCTCCCAAATGGCCTCTACAGCCAGCACGCTATGCCGATCTGAAGCCAGGAGCGAGGTGCTTCCTCCTGGTCTCCCATGTGGGTTCAGGGCCCAAGAACTTGGGCCATTCTCCACTGCCTTCTCAGGCCACATCAGAGAGCTGGACTGGAAGAAGAGCAACTGGGACAGAACTGGCACCCCAACTGGGACTAGAATTCAGAGTGCTGGCGCTGCAGGCAGAGGATTAGCTTAGTGAGCCGCGGCGCCGGCCTGATACCCATATCATCTTAACGTACCTCCTTATTATGGAGAAAATAGCAGAGGAACTCCATGCAAATTAGAGGGACACTGTGGATCTACATGGAGGGTGTGAAAATGTACAACTCAGGACCCCAGCAGCCAAGAGACTCAGCACCAGCTTTGGAGGGTGAGATGAGACCATACGTCAGTGGCCCAACCTACTGGCAATAAATCTGTGGGAAGAGCCTGGCTTAAGCCTATCTTGGAGCCCTGTGGGGATCAGTATACCTGCCAACTCACAGGAAAATAAAGGGGTATGTTTCTCTCTCCCCAGTCACCTGGCACCACTGTCCTGTAACTAGCTGAGAATGGGCAGGCACCATTCTGGATATATGCAATATCTGTTCCAGCTTGTGCCTGCACACCTAGTAACAAGCTGAAAGGAGACACCTAAATCCAGCTGGGAGAATTGACAGTGGCCTGAGTACTTTTGACTGTGAGAGCCTTGTGTGGTGAGACTATGAAAACACTGTAGCTGAATGTGAGGGTGCAGGGTAGTCACTGTGAGTGGCTTCACACACCTGGGGCTCTCTGATTCCCTGGCAAGAGTCATTGCTGGAGGATATGTGCTAACATCAGGGACTGCATGGTTCCTTTGTGTGGTTCTCGTGGCAGCGTTAATGAATGTTGTACCCACTGGGGCCAGCACCCAGGCATTGGTCTCCTTGGAGCAGGAGATGAGTGTGAGACTATGTCAACAGAGATGAAAGAACCTCCCCTTTGATAAAAAAAAAAATGGAAATTTACCATGCCCAATTTGGGAGTCACCTTGGGCACTTCCCTCACCCTGGGGCACTGAACAGAGATCCTTAGCCTCACCCAGCATATGCCCCATGGTATTCATTGAAGAGCAGATACTTCATTAATCCGCAGAGGCATAGTCCAAAGATAAAAGCCATGGCAGGGAAAAAAATAAACCAACAAGTATCTTCACAAATACCTTAAAATGAATGCAGCAATTCAAGAAGCAAGATATGGAAGATAGCATGACAACTCCAAGGGAACACAACAACACTTCAATACTCGAATGTGAAAATGACGATATTAAAGAAATTCCAGAAGCAGAATTCAAAAAATTGATTGTAGGAGTACTTATAAGTAATCAGAAGCAAATCCATGAACTAAAGAAATCGTACATGACATGAAAGAAAGTTTTTCTCATGAAGTTGGAGATTTTAAAGAGAAGTCAAAACAAAATATTGGAAATGAAGAATTCAATAGAACAGATAAAAATGTGGGTAACCTGATCAATAGAATCAGTGAGGCAGAAGAAACAATATCTCCATTAGAAGGCAAATCTCTGGAGATTTTAGTCAGAACAAAAAAAAAAAAGGAGAAATTAGAAAACTAAAAAACAATGTTGGAGATCTAGGGGATACTATCAAACAACCTAACACATGGTCCTAGGAGTTCCTGGAGTCATGGAAAGAGAGAATGGATTAGAAGGCCTTTTTAGTGAAATAATTACAGAAAACTTCCTTAATTTGGAGAAAGAAAGGGATGTCCAAGTATAATAACCACATGGAACTCCTAATAGACATGAGCAGAAAAGATCTTCACCACAACACATTGTGGTCAAACTCTCCACAATAAAATATAAAGAAAATATTCCAACATGAGCATGAGAGAAATGCCAGATTATTTTCGGAGGATCTCCAATTAGACTCACAGTGGACTTCTCATCAGAAACCCTACAGGCTAGGAGAGAATGTCAAGACATATTCCAAGTCTTAAGAAAAAAAAAAAAAAAACTATCAGCCTAGGATATTGTAATCTGCAAAGCTCACATTTAAGAAAGAAGGTAAAATAAAGACTTTCCATAACAAACAGAAACTGAATGAACTTGTCACCACTCATTCAACTTTACAAAATATTCTTATGGATATATCTGTACACAAAAACCCAGAAACATGGTCCTCACTATGAAAGAACATGAAGGCAGAAAATCTCTCTAAGAGCACAAAGAAAATCCAAAGTAAACAATAAAAATATTTATGGGAAAATGGCAGGGCCAAGTCAATAGTCACCTTGAATGTAAATGGCCTCAACTATCCAGTTAAAAGATATAGACTGGCTGAAAAAAAAAAAAAGCCCATCTATTTGCTGCCTACAAGAAACACATTTCACCAACAAAGAAACATGCAGACTGAACATGAAAGAATGGAAAAAGATAATCCATGCTAATGGATACCAAAAAAAGAGCTGGTTTAGCCATCCTAATACCAGACAAAATAGATTTCAGCACAACACCTGTTAAAAGAGAGAAAGAAGGGAGCCATGCAATGAATATGGGATCAATTTAACAGGAAGATGTAACTATAAAAAATGTATACACACCTAATTACAGAACACCTGCCTATTTAAAAGAACTATTGATGGATCTAAAGGTAGACATAGCAGTGGAGGATTTGACTACTCCACTTTCAGCAATGGGCAGATCAACCAGACAGATAATCAGCTAGGAAACGACAGTTAACTAACACTATAGATCAAATGGACCTAATGGATAACTACAGAACTTTTTATTCTACAGTTGCAGAATGTACATTCTTCTCATCAGTGAATGTAACTTTCTCTAGGATAGACCACAAGCCAGACCATAAAGCAAGTCTCAGCAAATTCAAAGGAATTGAAATCAGACCATGAGCTTTCTCTGACTACAATGGAACGGAGCTGGAGATCAACAACTTGAGAGGCTTTAGAAGATATGCAAATCCATGGAGATTGAACATTATTCTCCTGAATGAACAGTGGGTCATAGAAGAAATCTAAAGAGAAATCAAAAAGCTGTTGAGGAACAGTTTTTGTTTCATATTATTTGTTGAAATCTTTTCTTAGTATAGAGTTAATCTTCTATGTATAAAGTAAATTGAAAATAGAACTTAGTAAAAAAACATAAGAATAGGAATAGGACAGGGAGGAGGAAGAAGGGTGGGAGTGGAGTAGGAGGGGGTGTATGGTGGAAAGAATCACTATCACTATGTTCCTAAAGTTGTATTAATGAAATACATGAAGTTTGTTACCTTCAATAAAAGGTTTCTGGGGAAAAAAAATCTTTGATCATGTGTGGTTAGATAATATGCTGTGTTATTTTTCTCTGTCTTTATATTTTTTTTTTCCTTTCTTTGATTCCCATAGCAAAAGCAAAACCAAAATAGGGCAGAATTTCAGTCTTAGTGAATGTTTGCCTCTGAGAGTCTCTATGAAACTGTACAAAGTTTTGGCCCAGGTGAGAGGAGGGTTGGGGAGATGAGAGTAAAATAGAAAAAGAATAAGAAAAAAACCACATCTATGAGAGAAGGGGGAAGTTCCTCCACTACGCCACACTAGATGAAAGCTGGTAATAAGTCACTACCTGAGAAATTGTGACAACACTGACAGCATCACTGTTTTTCTAAGTTCCCCATACAACTTTAATATGCAACCAGAGTTGAAAACCACTGATTCAAGCATGCCAGAGCAAGAGAGTCTCAAAAAAGATGACCAACTATGCCAGGAATTTCCAGGGCTGAGAAGCCTAAAAGGACCACAAGGCAGGAATAATAAACACATCAGCCACCTGTTAGGGTGAATTATCATGGAATGATCCCCCAAAACTACCATCAGCAACATTGCTTAAGATCCCAAGAACTGTCTCATGTGTGGGAAAGTAAATCAGATTTAAGATAAATTGTAGAGAAGAAAGATTCATTTCTTCCTGGGTTTGTGACATGAGAAATACATTCACAATGCATCTTGAAGTCCATTGAACATTATTAAAATTCCTTTTTTGCTGAAGGAAGGAAAATATGGCAGCAGAACTGGGGATATAGGAATAATTTTTAAAAAAGCACACCTTGATTAATAAAAGGATAGAATTCGTAGTTCCTGAACTTTTGCACCATATGTAGTAGCTATTGTTATCTTATGATTCTACCCAGAATGACCTCTTTTTACTCTTTGATCCTCTGGTGAGCAGAATAGTAAGCCTTATTGAGCCTGAGAAACCAATGCTTGTAAGGCTAATTACTTCTGTGTGACCCAAACGGTAAGACAAATGAATCCATGACAACCTTTCTTCATATATCTTGCTTGTCTGATGGCTTACTTATTTGACTATATATGATAAATGACTCTTTCTCAAAACATTCAATATTAGGCACTTCCAAGTTAAATCTGAAAAGAAAAACAATCACAGAAAAAATATGTAAATCACTTCTTTTCTTAATTTTTATTACTTGAAGATATTTACATTTATGTGATCATTATAATTTAAATATTATTAATTTTTCAGTACAATTTTATGTCACCAGGAGTTTGGCTTACTAAAGCCTTGCTGGTGGCGTGTAGAATGGAGTCAGGGTTTGACAACAACATATAGTCTTAAATCATTTCTGGTTAATGTTTCAGAGTTATTAGATGATTTTTTGAGGACAGAAATTAATTCTCAAGTTGAGAGTACAGTTAAATATGTCAACATAATTTTGATACATAACCCTTATTATCAAAGTATAATAAAAATAGACATGCAATAAATATTTAGAAAACAAATTTAAACATTTCATTACAATTATATAATATATATTAAATAAATATACAAAATAGACACTATGCTTAAAGAGTTGAAATCAAACATAAAAATTGACCGATTCACAAGATAATGGAGCTGTTCAGATACAGTCCTTAGGAACGATGTTGCCTCAAATACTTGGCTTCCCCAGCCTATCCCAGCCCCCAAGTTTTTAATCCTGATAATGTTATATGCATGTTAAAAATGAAAAATTGAGAAAATAATATATATAATTCAAGCCAAAGGAAAAGACTTCTCTATATCTATTTGTTTATTGGAGAATAAAAAACAAGGTATTTACTTAAGCATTACTAATTTCCTGAATCATTACCTTGATTCTTCATTTTGCTTTCCATGTTTAGGCATGTATGATGACTAAAGACTAAAACAAGGAACAGAAACTATTTCCTTTAACACCCAAAACTGAATTCTGTAGTTGGTACTGTATCTCCTCCCCATGAGAACTGAGGTTTAATGATCTTCTATAGATGAACCTTATCAACATAGGTACTTCATTTGCTTATAGGTACAAACTGTAGGCTAAGAAAGTATATTAGTTTACTTTGATTATATAATTCTAAGAAATTTTAGCTACATTAATTGGATACTTTAAATCCATCCTTTAAAATGTCCTGAGAGAAATCAGTGGTCCTTTTTCCCTAAAAGTGTCTAGGTTTCTTATAGAAAATACTAAATCATTTAAATAATGGATATTTATATAATTTGCTAAATTGAACTAAAATTGTTAGTTGATGTCTATAGTTTTCTTGGATAATTGTTTTTTTAAATCATTGCTTAGTTCTTACCAGGTAGCATAAGAAGTATTTTGAAGGGAAATGATAGGCTATATTTTAGAACATATATTTTATTGCTATGGATTATCAAATGTAATTTTAGATTTCTCATCAGCTAATATAGTCAAAAAAGAGTAGTTTATCATCAGATCTCTGATAACATTTGTTGAGTATATGTGACTTTAGACTGCGAACTGGAGATTGAGTCCAACAAGAGTAGATGCATTTGATACATATAAAATCAAAACATCCAAGTAAGTCATGTCCATTCCCATGACAGGTGAGAAATTTTCATCCCCGATTATATCTAGTCGTGAAGCGAGTTCTCTTGCCTGATGTACTTACAGTTTCTTGCAGGATTTTATAAAATACATTGATCTTAATCCGTAGTTGGTGCCAAAGGCAGATATTAGACATAACTGGTGCAGCTCTTACTAATCACCGTCACATTCCTTTGCTTCTCTGTGCGAGGCGCGCAGTCCGCAGGAGCTGGATATCTTTGCCTTTGCGCCTTTCTGTTGCAGCAGAAGAATCCACAGAGCAGACCTCCTCCAATGAAGAGGACCGCAGAGCTTGCCCAGCCGATGAAAAGTGCTGCTCCCAGTTCTCGTTTCTGACCTACATTGATGGTTGGGTTATAGAAATTCCTGATGATGATATTGGCTGTCCAGCACACTGGAATCAGAACGAAGATGCCGGTCAGGATGAAGAGAACTCCAGAGGTACCCAGAAGGTACACTTTCACCTTCTCATTAGCTCCTGTGCACTGGATCTGCCTCATGCCACAAATGCCAATAAGCAGGGCAATCAAAGAGAGAGCAACAGCCACACACATGAGTGCCCGTGCTGCTTCCAGGGCAGGTGGGAGAGCGAGCAAGGAACTATAGAATTTGCACTGAAACCTGACCGTGGCTTGTCGGACGCAATTCATCCAGAGCCCTTCCCAGATCCTTTCAAAGACAATAATGTTGCTGCCAATGAACGCTGATACTCTCCACTGAGGCAGAAGTGTTGTGGCAAGAGTCCCAACCACGCCGAGGAACCCAAACACCAGCCCGGCAATTTGCAGTGGATAAAAAGCCATCACTTTTTCTTTGAGGGCTGGTCTAGTCTGGAATGGTTGAAGATGCTCAAGATGCAGAACATGGAGAGTGGTGGAATCTAGAGCCGTCTCTGATGATGTTCTCTCTGGTGCTTCTGCGCTTTACATTTTAGTCCAAATCAACTGCAACAGCTGATCTTGGCCTAACTAGAAGTACCAGTTGTAAATGCAGGCTGTCTCTGCACACACACACTCTTTTCTCTATGGATTATCTACTAGTCATATATAATTAGTTCCCAGCCAATAAGAAGGTACATAGAGGTGTGTCAAGGAAAACTACATTCAACTTTAGTGTTTCTCATATTATTATTGTGAGTAACACTGTAATTAAGCTTCAAAGCTTCCATTGTAGATTACTAATTACAGAGCTGAAAACTTCCTCGCTAACAATCACTCTAATGTAAAAGTATAAATATGTGCTAAGCCACCACTGAAGCCAATGTGAAAACCTTATCAGTTCTTTGCGGTATAATGGAAAATCATTTTGGAAGTAGATTATTGTTTTTTTTCTAATGTAAGCCACCTTTCTGACTTTAATAAACACATTTGTATAGGTCAATGCTTAGTTATTAGTTTTAATACTTCTACTAATGAACTAGTGTTTGGGTCAATGGTTGATACATTGCTTGGGATGCCTGAAATCAGTATTGGAGTACCTGGGTTCAAATCCTGAGTGTTTCTGATTTCAATTTCTTGCTAATATGCACTCCGGGAGGCAGAAGTTGATGGCTCACATAGTTGGTTCTCTGTCACTGACATGGGATATATTGATTGAGTTTTCAACTCCTGGATTCAGACTGATTCAACACTGGCTGTCACAGTCATTTGGGGTAAGAACCAATAGACTGAATATGTTTTGGTCTCTCCCTTTTTTCCCTCTACTTTCCAAATAATAAATAAATACTTAGGATTCTTAGAAGACCTAAGCCTGAATTTCAGCTTTTGCATTTATTCTTCAGATGTAGAAAGTAAGAATAAAGAGAACCACTCTTCGATTAATTTGAACTATGCAATTATTATCTATTATCTATTATTATCTCTCTCTGTTGAAATAATTGTTTTGTATGTAAACTTTCATTAGATATTTCTCCAAAGGCAGCTTGAAACGTATCACATCTATCAATACCAAAAACATATACTTTGTTTATAAATATCAATATAAAACTGGCACTTTCAATTAGCTATAGAAATAACTAAAAACAGGACCACAGAACTTTTTAGAGTTGTAAGACATCTTCAAAGCCATCATACTTAAATCACTTAAGTGTCAGCTATTGAATGTAAGTATTCCGGGCTGATTGGCTAAGGTCAACTCTGCGGTAATTGATTCAGGGTCAAACCTGGGTCTCTCTCACCATGCTTACTGCTTGTGTCCACCTGATCCCACAACAAAAGGGAGAAATTCTTTTCAAACATGTTCTTATTAATGAGACTTACATAGTTTTTTAAAGCAAGCAGGATTGGGTTGAGGCCATTTCAGATTTAGAGTCAAGTTGACATCCTGACTGCCACTACTTGGCCAGTGCCCAAAGGCTTGGAGGGGACCAGGGGTGTCAAAATGTGGAGAGTGAAACCTTTTTTCCTTTTTTCTCTTACTTCCAATTGAACAGAATATATTTTAAGGATAAAATCCTACCTGAAACCAAGTACACTGAACACAAACTATAGGTCCTCTATTTCGGTCAACCAGGAAGTTAGTGGGTATATGATGCCATTCAAATTTTAAAATCATTTAAATTGAATCAGAAATATGGAATCCATTACATTTTCAAAGGTTGTTCTAAGGTATGTGAATCATTGAGGAAATAAATGACGTATATGTAGATCACAGTTTCCTAACTTCAGCCTAGGATAAAGGGATTTTGCGGCCTTTGTTCTGAATTACTAAGACATAAGCTTAACCATTCCACCCTGACAGGATTTGCCAACATTCCTGTGAGTTGTATCTTCCAGCACCTCCCATTCTAGTTCCTCTTCCCCATTCCATCTCATTTCAGTCCTATCTCCATCATGTCCTGGAAGTTCACAGCTTGTTGTTCTTTTTCAATTGATGTTTCTACCAGGTAGAGACCCGTTCTATATCACAAGTAAACCCATGTGAGGATATTCATTAACTTAGAACATGGAGGTACATCTTGCAGATAAGCATAACCCAAGAAACATAAATAATTTAGGAGCTTGTGTTTTCCTCCTCTCATAGCCAAGATGAATTTTCAAAGCCATCTTTATTTTCCTTCTTTACATTTAGGGGAACATGGTGATTGCCCTCCAACTTTTCTTTGAAACTCATCACCTCTACCACTTAAAGAGTTCTTACTCCATTGATCATTCTCTACCATCTTCGTACTTGCACCCTCTCCTTCTCTCTGAGTTGTCCTTGGAAAATAAATAAACTCGCTTATATTCTATTTTAAAATACCAGAACTGTATTCCCTGCTATGTATGTCCCATACATCTTTTGGTCCACTCCCATTTTTCACTGTTGTACACATTGAAATCTGCTTATCATTACCATCTTGCCAACTAAAGCCTTGCTAGAAATGTTATAGACTTTTTACACCTCCTAACTGCTTCATCTAAGAAATAATTTCATGATTTTTGCTTATGCATCCTTTATGCAAATGTGGCAATAATGTGCTATCATTTCACAAGGCAGAGAAGAATGTTTCCTTTGGAGATGGTTACAGTCTTACCTGAATGCCTTAGCCATCATTTTGGGCATGCTTTCAAACCTCTCAAAATTGCCTGTTCTACAAAGCCAGTCATAATATCAGCCTCACATGGATGCTTGAATTTTAAATCTATGTAGCATATGCAAAGTATTTGGTCTAGAAAAAGCTCTGGGAAAAGTTTGTTGTTAAAAGTTATATCAGTTGCTTTTTGTTATATTATATGCTTATTATTTCTTACCTACTCATATTCACAATTTTTTCTATAGGTTCCCTTAACCGTGGTTGCTATGTTTGTTTTCTTTATGCTTATAGATGCGTGTATGTGTGCACACACACTAATACCTCAATACTCTCATGTACAAACTGTCTCTAAAAAGTCTCATACATAGCCTCCACATGTACTACCTTCTGTGAGGCTAATATTTTTTAATTAGATTTCCTTAATTGAGCAGCAAAGAGAAAGAGACAGAATTTCTGTATGCTGATTCCCAAATGCCCAAAACATTCAGGGCTGGGCCAGGTCAAAGCTTGGAGTCAGGAATTCAATCCAGTCCTCCAATGTGGATAGCAGAAACCCAATCACTTGAGTCATTATTGCTGCTTCCCAGGGTCTGCCTTAGCAGAAAACTGGAATCAGGAACCAGAACTGGTGGTGATACCCAGGTACTCCTATGTGGGATGTGAGTCTTAACCCTTAGGCTAAATATTTGCTCCTGGTTGCAAGATTTGAAGCTAGTGATCTTTAGTCCATGCCTTCCTGTTTGTCTCCATCAGATCCGTTTTTCCTTCAATTAATAGGAGCCTGTAGTGGGTTGTCATGTTCTATCCAGGTGATCATTCCAGCTTCTGACAGTGATGCCAGAAGAAAACACTCAGCAGGGTACAAAGGCCCATCGGAGAGCCCTAACTAAGGTTAACTTGGAGGGGCCACTGCAGCTCCAGAGTCTACTCGAGAACAACCTGAAGTTTTCCTTGTGTCTGTACCACAACTTCACTTCTATGTTCCTTCCTTCACTTCTTTGTCTTAGATGAGGATTCCATAATCAAAACAATGCATGGTAATCTCCACCTCAGAGTCTATTTCCCAGAGAACTCAAATATTATTTAAGTAGAAACCTTTTTGTTTAAGGTATAAAAACTTCATACATTTTATATATAAAAATTGAAAAACATAGTGAATTTTCCCTACTTGCCCTCCTTCCCACTCACACCCTTCTTCCTCCCCCTTCTCCTATTTACATTCTTAATTTTTTTACTAAGATCTATTTTCAATTAAATTTATACACATAAGATTAAACCTACATGAAGTAATACTTCAACAAATAGTTGAGAAAAAAACTACTCCTTAACAGTCAAGACATGGGCTGTACAAGTCATCTCAATTTAACTTCTATAGATTACCTTTTAAGTACTCTATTAGTTACCACAGATAAGGGAGAGCATGTGGTATTTGTCCATTTGCAATTGGCTTATTTCACTAAGTATAATGCTTTCCAGTTGCATCTTTTGTTGCAAATGACAGGATTTCATTTTTTCTCCTGTGTAGTATTCCATGATGTACAGATACCATAATTTCTTTATCCATCCTTCAGTTGACAGAAATATGGGTTGATTCCATATCTTAGCTATTGTGAATTAAGCTGCAATAAACGTGGGGGTACAGATAAGTCTTTCATCTGCTGATTTCATTTCCATTGGGTAAATTCCCAGGAGTGGATTGGCTGGGTCATATGGTAGGTTTATATTCAGATTTCTGAGGTATCTCCATATTGTCCCCCACAGTGGCTGTACCAGTTTACATTCTAAATAACAGCAGATTAGGGTACCTTTTCCAACACATCCTTACCAGTATTTGTTGTTTGTTGATTTCTGTATGAAAGCCATTCTAATTGGGGTTAAAACCATTCATTATGCTTTTGATAGGCATTTACCTGATAGTTACTGATCCCGAGCATTTTTTCATGTGTCTGTTGGCCATTTGGATTTCCTCTTTTGAAAAATGCCTGTTGAAATCCTTTGCCCATTTCTTAATTGGATTGTTTTGTTGTTGAGTTTCTAGAGCTCTTTATAGATTCTTCATATTAATCTATTATCAGTTGTATTTTTTTGCAAATAATTTCTCCCATTCCATCGAAGAACCCAAATATTGATTGATGCTTTATTCTACCCTATTAAATATGCTTCCTGTTATAACATTGTTGTCTTAGTCCAGCCCTTCAACATTCTTTCTTGCCTCATTTCCATAATATCTTACCTAGTCTCTTTGCCTTTGATCTTATGACTTTCTGATCTATATGCCATTGGAAAAGCATAAAGACCTTGTTGAATTAAAATTCTGAACATGATATTACTTGCTTGAAAATTTTCATTTCTACATTTTCTTCAAATGAAATCCAAATCCCTTAACAAAATACAAAAGAGAAAGCCTTCAATTGCCTGCCATCCAGTTTTGAAACTGAGCTTCTGATCATGACTCTATTCTCTATCCTCACAGATCTACATTTTAGGGAGTGTGCTGAATATTGAATAAGTGATTGAGAAAATACATGACATCAAAAGTTAAGATATATCTATCTGTAAAAAATGATGTATAAATAGAAAACACTGAAATGATGTTAATTTTACTTACAGGATGAAGGAGGATTGTCTGATGAAACAATATTTAAGCTATAATCTGAAGTTTGAGTAGAAATTGACATATAATCAATCAGAGGAGGATACGTACATCCCAGACATAAGAGGCTTCCTAGATAAAAACAATGACATTAAACAGAACTTGAGTCTAATAAAAGGTAAGACATTGATCAAGAAGTGGATAAGGATTGACATGGGATATAGACATAGGTAATGTTCAGATATGCAGGGCCATGTGAACACATGCTTTAATTTATTTTTTAAGGAATAAAAATTTCATAAGTACAACTTTATGAATATAGTTATTCTTCCCACCATACCTGTCCTCTCACCCATATTCCCACCCCTCTTCCTCCTCCCTCTCCCCTTCCCAGTCCCATTCTCCATTAAGATTCATTTTCCATTAACTTTGTATACAGAAGAACAATTTTAAACTAAGTAACGATTTCAACAATTTGCACAAACATTCACACACATACACACACCAAAAAACACTGCTTGAGAACTAGTTTTACAGTTAATTCTAATAATACAACTCATTGAGTACAGCTATCCTGCATGGGGAGTTAGTGCACAGTGACTCCTGTTGTTAATATAAGAATTAAAACTCTTATGTATGATGTCAGTGATCACCCAAGGCTCTTGACTTGAGCTGCCAAGGCTATGGAAATCTTTTTTTTATGTTTTTTTTTTTTTTTGACAGGCAGAGTGGACAGTGAGAGAGAGAGAGACAGAGAGAAAGGTCTTCCTTTTGCCGTTGGTTCACCCTCCAATGGCCGCCGTGGTAGCGCGCTGCGGCCGGCGCACCGCGCTGTTCCGATGGCAGGAGCCAGGTGCTTCTCCTGGTCTCCCATGGGGTGCAGGACCCAAGGACTTGGGCCATCCTCCACTGCACTCCCTAGCCACAGCAGAGAGCTGGCCTGGAAGAGGGGCAACCGGGACAGGATCGGTGCCCCGACCGGGACTAGAACCCGGTGTGCCGGCGCCGCAAGGCGGAGGATTAGCCTAGTGAGCCGCGGCGCCGGCCTATGGAAATCTTTTGAGTCCACAACTCAATCAGTATTTACACGAGGCCATAAGCAAAATAGAAGTTCTCACCTTCCTTTTAGAGAAAAGTACATCTTTCTTTGATGTCCACTTCTTTCCCCTGGGGTCTCACTCATAGAGATCCTTCATGTAGGATATTTTTTGCCACAGTGTCTTGGCTTTCCATGCCTAAAATGCTCTCTTGGGCTTTTCAACCAGAACATAATGCCTTAAGGACTGATTCTGAGGTCAGAGTGCTATTTAAAGATATTGTCATAGCATGAGTCTGCAGTTCTGCTTCCCATGTTGGATCATTCTCTTTGTTTCAATTCTATCAATTGTTATTATCAGACACTTGATTTGTTTATAAGATCATATTAACACTTAATCCTATCTATATGTTCACGTTAACACTTAATATGATCACTATGATCACTTTAACATTTAAGATGGCATTTTGCCACCCAGCTTAATGAGATTTGGAGTCCCATGATAAGTTTTTAAATTGTACCCATAGAAGTTATACCATAGAGGGACAGGCACTGTGGAGTAGCAGGTAAAGCTGCCACCTGCAGTGCCAACATCCCATTTGGGTGCCAGTTCAAGGACTGGCTGTTCTGCTTCTGATCCAGCTTGTTGCTATGGCCTGGGAAAGCAGTAGAAGATGGCCCAAGTCCTTGGGCCCCTCACCTGCGTGGGAGACCCAGAAGAAGCTCCTGGTTCCTGGATTCTGATCAGCACAGCCCTGGCCTTTGCAGCCAATTGGGGAATGAACCAATGGATGGAAGACCTCTAACACTCTCTCTCTCTGCCTCTCTTTCTATGTGTAACTCTGACTTTGAAAAAAATAAATAAATATTTAAAAAAAGAAGTTAGTGCATAGGAATGTATGCAGAACTATATAGCTTTAAAGTTACAAACTTCCTTCTCCCTCTCTTATTCACACTCTTATTTTTTAATGAGCTCCATCTTCAATTGACTTTATACATATATGATTAACACTATGTTAAATAAAGAGTTCAACAAATAGTATGAAAAAACAATAAAAAACAAAACTATTCCTCGACAGTCAACAGAAGGGCAGTTCAAGTCATCCCTTCTTTAAGTGTAAATTTCACTTTTATAAATTTCATTTTAGGTGCTATATTAGTTCTCACAGATCAGGGAGAGCATATAGTATTTGTCCCTTTGGGACTGGCTTATTTCACTAAGTATGACGTTTTCCATATTCATCAGTTTTGTTGAAAATGACAGGATTTCTTTTATTTACTGCTGTGTAGTATTCCACAGAGTACATATCCCATAATATCTTTATCCAGTCTTATATTGACGGGCATTTAGGTTGGTTGCATGTCTTAGCTATTGTGAATTGAGCTGCAGTAAACATGGGGATGCACATAGTTCTTTTATTCATGATTTCATTTTCCTTGGGTAAACCCCCGAGAGTGGGATGGCTGGGTCATATGATAGGACTATATTCAGATTTTTGAGGTATTGCCATACTGTCTTCTACAGTGGCTTTACCAGTTTACATTATAACTAACAGTGGATTCAGGTACCTTTTCCCCACATCCTTGCCAATATTTGTTGTTTCTTGACTTCTGTATGAAAGCCATTCTAACTGGGGTGAGGTGAAACCTCATTGTGGTTTTTATTTGCATTTCCCTGATAGCTAGTGATCCTGAACATTTTTTCTTGTGTTTGTTGCCCATTTGGATTTCCTCTTTTGAAAAATGTCTGTTTAAGTCCTTGGCCCATCTCATAACTGAATTGTTTTGTTGTTGCAGAATTTCTTGATCTCTTTGTAGATTAAGGTTATTAACCCTTTATCAGATGCATAGTTTCCAAATAATTTCTCCCATTCTGTTGGTTGCATCTTCACTTTCCTGATTGCTTCCTTTGCCATACAGAAACTTCAGAATTTGAAGTAATCCCATTTGTTAATTTTGGATTTTTCTGCCTGTGCCTCTGGAGTCTTTTCCAAGAAGTCTTTGCCTGTGCCAATGTCTTGCAGGGCTTCTCCAATGTTCTCTAATAATTTGATGGTGCTGGGTCAAAGATTTAGATATTTAATCCACGTTGAGTAGATTTTGGTGTAAAGTGTGAGGTAGGGGTCTTGCTTCATACTTCTGCATGTGGAAATCCAGTTTTCCCTGCACCGTTTGTTAAAGAGATTGTCCTTGCTCCAGGGATTGGTTTTAACTCCTTGATCAAACATAAATTGGCTTTTGATGTTTGGATTTATTTCTGGCATTTCTATTCTGTTTCATTGGTCTATCTGTTTTTGTACCAGTATTGGGCTGTTTTGATTAAAATTGCCTTGCTGTATGTCTTGAAATATGGCATTGTGATCCGTCCAGCTTTGTTTTCGTTATATAAGACTGCTTAGGCTATTCAAGGTTTTCTGTTTTTCCATACGTATTTCAGCATGATTTTTTATATATCTTAGAAGAATGTCTTTGATATTTGGTATTGCATTGAATCTGTAAATTGCTTTTGGAGGAATGGAAATTTTATAATGTTGATTCTTCCAATCCATGAGCATGGATGATTTTTCCATTTTTTTGTATCTTCTTCTATGTCTTTCTTTAATGTTTTATAGTTTTCATCATAGAGATCTTCGATATCCTTGGTTAAGTTTATTCCAAATTATTTGATTTTTGTAGCTATTGTGAATTTTAGAAGCTCAATCTCAGCCTTGGCTTTGGCTGTTTATGCAAAGGCTGTTGATTCTTTTTTATTGGTTTTATATCCTTCTACTTTACCAAACTCTTCTATGAGTTCCAATAGTCTCTTATTTGAGTCTTTTGGATCCCCTATGTATATAGAATCATATTGTCTACAAATAGAGATACGTTGACTTCTTCCTTCCCAATTTGTATCCTTTTGATTTCTATTTCAATGGTTCTGGCTAAAACTTCCAGGACTAGATTGAATAATATATATTCAAAATGATGATGCTGGCCATGGGTTTGTCATAATTTTCCTTTAATGTGTTGAGTAATGTTCCTTCTGTACCCAATTTGCTTAGAGTTTTTATCATGAAAGTGTGTTGTAGTTTACCAAATGCTTTCAGCATCTATTGAGATAATCATATGGGTTTTGTTCTTCAGTTTGTCAATGTGATGCATTACATTGATTGATTTGCAAATGTTGAACCATCAATGCATACCTGGGATAAATGCCACTTTGTCTGGATGGATAATCTTTCTGATGTATTATTGGATTTGATTTGTTAGAATTTTGTTGAGGATTTTTGCATTATGTTCATCAGAGAAATTGGTCTGTAGTTCTTTTTCTCTGTTGTATCATTTTTAGCACTAGGAATTAAAGCGATGCTGGCTTCATAGAATTTGGGAAAATTTCCTCCCTTTCAATTGTTTTGAATAACTTGAGAAGGATTGAAGTCATTTCTTCTTTAAATGTCTGGTAGAATTCAGCAATGAAGCCATCTGGCTCAGGGCTATTCCTTTTGGGAGGGCCTTTACTACTGATTCAATTTCTGTATTGGTTATGGATTTGTTTAGGCTTTCTATGTCTTCATGACTCAATTATGTAGTTTGTGTGTCCAGGAATCTCCATTTCTTCTGTTTCCCAGTTTATTGGCATACAGCTCTTTGTAGTGATTTCTGATTATTCTTTTTTATTTCTGTGGTGTCTGTTGTTGCATTTCCTTTTTTATCTCTAATTTTATTGATTTGGGTCTTCCCTCTCCTTTTTTTGGTTAGGTGGACCAATGGTGTGTTAATTCTGTTTATATTTTCAAAAAATAGCTCTTCGTTTTGCTGATCCTTTGTATTTTTTGGATTCAATTTTATTGATTTCTAATTTTAACTATTTCATTTCTCTTACTAGTTTTGGTTTTGATATGCTGTTGTGTTTCTAGATCCTTGAGATGCATTGATAGCTCATTTATTTGGTGCCTTTCCAATTTCTTGATGTGGACACCAATTGCTATAAACTTTCTTCTTAACACTGCTTTTCCTGTATTCCATAAGTTTTGATATGTTATATTGTTGTCTTCATTTGTTTCCAGAAATGTTGTGATTTCTCTTTTGATTTCTTCTGTGACCCACTGTTCATTCAAGAGCAATGTTTTCCATGTGTTTGCATATGTTCTAGAGATTTACGAGTTGCTTATTTTGATTTTTTTGAATTACTTAGACTTGTCTTATTGAGTAGCATGTGATCAACCCTAGGGGATGTTCCATGCACAGCTGAGAGGAATGTGTATTTTGTAGCTTTGGTGCCCGTGGCTTGGGCTGTGGTCTGGTCTTACCTCACTTTCCGAGGCTGGTGGGAAGGCTCTTAGTTGGTGGAGTTCTGAGTTGTGGATGTCAACGCACTCCATATTGGTCCACTGTGTGCCTTTAATTTGCATGGAGTTTCCTCTGCCATTTTCTCCCTAACTCCTCTCTGAGATTTCACTCTCTCCACCTTTTTTAAACTATCTTCTAGACTAGAGCAGTAGCTCTCACCCTATTCTGCCATCTTGGAAGCCCTTCAATACTTTAATAATTACCTAAGTTCAATAGAAAACCAGTTAAAGATAAAGCTTGGGCTGACACTATCAAGCCTAATGTCAGCATTAAGAAGCACAAACGTAAAATAACACCAGTCATCAAAACCATATAATTATTTGGGGGGCATGGATTAGAAAGTAATAAAATTGAAAATGAGGAAACCAGTTAAAACAATTACAATAATACAAATATAAGACAATAGAAGCTTGGTTAGAGCATTTGCAATGTAAGGAGTAAACAGACTCCTGCTATGTGTAAGAGGTATGATTAGTGAAGGTGAGTGATGACTACAGGTAGATAAATGTGTCAAAGATGGCTGTCATGTCATTCACAAAAATATTATACACAGGGGTGCATTTACAGAGGTATGTGGCATGAGGGAGGATCAGTCTTTTAGAAAAAGATCAAGAGTTCAGTTTCAGATACAAAGTCAGCCAACAATGAACCTAGGGAATTAAAATCTAGGAATTTATAGGGATAGTGTGGACTGTAGTCTTATTTAAGAAGACAAAACCTCTATCACCTCTGCAAACCACCTATGAGTAGCTCAAAATCAGAGGTAGAAGGATGACTACACAGGTTTCTGGCATGCTATTATCTTATCCTCCTGGGACTTGCACTGAGGTATTAGAAAATCTAATTTAGCTTGAGGACTTTCTGACTTTTCTCTATAAAGAAGTTTCAGGCTTTTACTTGCAACATCAGCTTCAAGTGAATAGGAGTGGAGGTGCAATATCAGAATGAAGAGATTCGGGCACCCATCTTGCTTTCACACTCTCTTCAGGAGGTCTACTGCTGAAATGTCAGAATCTTTCTGCCTTATTTTATGTCTACTTGGAGAAACAGTGATCTACCTATGTCCCTCAGTGACTACTTCAAGTTTCAAGTAGAAAAGAGGTGATGAAGTTTTACCTGAATGCCTATTGAATTGATTTATTTGAAGATATATTTATAAGTAAATATATGCTTACACACACACACATATATATGTATATATATATATATATATATATATATATATATATATATATTAAGGAACTTCCACCAAGTTAGTAAAACAATGAAACTGCTCCTGACTTTGGCCTAAGGCATTCCAAGCTGTCAGGCTTTTGGGGAGTGAATCTGCAGGTAGAAGATCTGTTTTTCTGTCTTTCCCTGTTTCTGTGTCATTTTTTTTTTTTTTTAACAGGCAAAGTTAGACAGTGAGAGAAAGACAGAGACAGATAGAAAGGTCTTCCTTTCCGTTGGTTCACCCCACAAATGGACATTATGGCCGGCGCACTACGCTGATTCGAAGCCAGGAGGCAGGTGCTTCCTCCTGGTCTCCCATGCCATGCAGGGCCCAAGCACTTGGCCCATCCTCCACTGCCTTCCTGGGCCACAGCAGAGAGCTGGACTGGAAGAGAAGAAATTGGGACAGAATCCGGCGCCCTGACCGGGACTAGAACCCGGGGTACCAGCGCCACAAGTGGAAGATTAGCCTACTGAGCTGTGGCACTGGCCTCTCTGTCATTCTGCCTTTAGAATATATGGGTGGGGCCAGCACTGTGGAGTGGTGGGTGAAGCCACAACCCGCAGTGTCCACATCCCATGTGGGCTCCAGTTTGGAGCTGATCTATTTCTAATCCGGCTCTCTGCTGTGGCCTGGGCGAGCAGTGAGGATGGCCCAGGTGCTTGGGCCCCTGCACCCATGTGGGAGACCCTGAGGAGGTTCCTGACTCCTGGCTTTAAATTGGCCCTGCTCCCACCATTGCAGCCTTTGGATGGAGGACCTCTCTCTCTCTCTCTCTCTCTCTCTCCTCTCCCTCTCTGTGACTTTGCCTTTCAAATAAATAAATTCATCTTAAAAAAATAAACGAAAATAAAGCCAATTAAAATTTTTATATAATTAAATATTTATAATTTTTTTGGACTGACTGAAGAAACTGTTTTCCAAACCAGCTGTGCTATTTGGCATTTCAAAAAAAAAAAGTAACAATATTGCTACAATTTTTGTAATCCATGTACACAAGGTGTCTGTAAAAAGCTTGTGGAAAACTCCATAGCATGAGAAAACTGGCTGGGTCTTGAAATTTTTCTGCTCCTATAAAAACCTATCTTTTAATATCATTGTTAAAAAGTTTTGAAAGTATCCTTCTATTTGTGTTGTATTATTGATTTTTCTATATATTATTACATCTTTTTTTTTTTTTTTTGACAGGCAGAGTGGACAGTGAGAGAGAGAGAGACAGAGAGAAAGGTCTTCCTTTGCCGTTGGTTCACCCTCCAATGGCCGCCGCGGCTGGCGCACTGCGGCCAGCGCACCACGCTGATCCGAAGGCAGGAGCCAGGTGCTTCTTCTGGTCTCCCATGGGGTGCAGGGCCCAAGCACTTGGGCCATCCTCCACTGCCCTCCCTGGCCACAGCAGAGAGCTGGCCTGGAAGAAGGGCAACCGGGACAGGATCGGTGCCCTGACCAGGACTAGAACCCGGTGTGCCGGCGCCGCAGGTGGAGGATTAGCCTGTTGAGCCACGGCGCCAGCCTGTATTATTACATCTTATAAAGTGTTTTCTTGGGGTCAGTGTTGTGGCACAGTGGATTAATGCCCTGGCCTGAGGTGCCAGCTTCCCATGTGGGTGCCAGTTTGAGACCCGGCTGCTCCACTTCTGATCCAGCTCTTGGCCTGGGAAAGCAGTACAAGATGGCCCAAGTCCTTGGGCCTCTGTGCCCGCATGGGAGACCCAAAGTAGGCTCCTGGCTCCTGGCTTCGGATCAGCACAATTCTTGCCGTTGCCTCCAGTTGGGGAGTGAACCATCAGATGGAAGACCTCTCTGCCTCTCTCTTTCTCTGCCTCTCCTCTCTCTGCTGTATTAATTTTGACTTTCAAATAAATAAATAAATCTTTAAAAAGTATTTTCTCAATTTCCCTAAGCTACATCAACATACATAAATTACTTGTTTCATGATTATTAATTTTCATTTGTGTTTTGATCTAAATTTAGTTGCAAAAGGAACCTTTTTTTCTGAATTCTCAGGTCATGTTGGCTTCCACACCATCCCCATCACTGCTGTAATTTCAATATTGCTAAGTATTATGCATTTTCCTCCATAGCAGTTTCACCATTTCTTAATAAATATACTCTTTTGCTTTTATTTATATAAGGCATTTCCCATCTGGACTACAGGTTCCATTAAAACAGAGACTGTGTCCACTGCACTTGCCACCAGATTCCCTGTGTGTGTCATGGATGCATAGTAGGTACCAAGAAATATAGTTTGAATAACCAATGAATGAATTCATCAATATAATATTCTATTTAGTTATTACATCTGCATCCTCTAATTAAAGGTTTAGTATTTAATTATACTTTCCTAAATTATAAATTCATAGTTTGAAGGACTTTTGCTTAAATGTAAATGAAAAGAGTTATATAATTAGAATATCATCTGATTTGATTTTTACAAAGAACTGTTTTCAGTTTCAGAAATGTATTTGTGGGTAATCTAAAAACCATTCAATTAAGTTTAATACTGCCACATAGTCAATCAATTTATCCTAAGAGGTTGAATCACTACCTCAAATTTCAAGAATTTTAAGGCTACTATATACCAGCATTGCAAATGGAACTTTCTCTGAAATCAATCAGGGAAATCCAGAGTCCACTCCAAACTGAAAAAAACCTGTATTAAATTGTGCATATTTCTCCTTGTTAACACAAAATTGAGACTATACTATGGAAATCTTTGAATTAATTTCCCTCACTTCCTCTTTCTTCCCTCTCCTCCTCTCCTCTCCTCTCCTCTCCTCTCCTCTCCTCTCCTCTCCTCTCCTCTCCTCTCCTCCCCTCCCCTCCCCTCCCCTCCCCTCCCCTCCCTTTCCCTCCCCTCCCCTCCTCTCCCCTTCCCTTCCCTTCCCTTCCCTTCCCTTCCCTTCCCTTCCCTTCCCTTCCCTTCCCTTCCCTTCCCTTCCTTTCTTCTCTCTCTCTCCTTCTCTTGTTCCTCTTCACAGGGCTACAGAAATGACTTAAGAACACTTGTATAAAAAGGCATGGTGGCCGGCACCGTGTCTCAATAGACTAATCCTCCCCCTGCGGTGCCGGCACACCGGGTTCTAGTCCCGGTTGGGGTGCCAGATTCTGTCCCGGTTGCTCCTCTTCCAGTCCAGCTCTCTGCTGTGGCCCGGGAGTGCAGTGGAGGATGGCCCAAGTGCTTGGGTCCTGCACCCCATGGGAGACCAGGAGAAGCACCTGGCTCCTGCCTTCAGATCAGCGTGATGCACCGGCTGCAGCGTGCCAGCCGCGGCGGCCATTGGAGGGTGAACCAATGGCAAAAGGAAGACCTTTCTCTCTGTCTCTCTCTCTCACTGTCCACTCTGCCTGTCAAAAAAAAAAAAAAAAAAAGGCATGGGGCCTGCATTTCTTAGCCAAGTCTCTTCTTGAAATCTGAGGGCTGGTTGCTCTGCTTCAGATCCAAGTTCATGTTAGTTCATCTGGGAAGTCAGTGCCCAATGACCTAAGTTCTTAAGCCCCTGATACTGATGTGGAAGACAAGGGTAGAGTTCTGGGCTCCTGGGTTTGGACTGGGCAAGCTCCCTGGCTACTGGGACTATTTGAGGAGTGAACCATCAGATGAAAGAGATCTCTGTTTCTCTCTTTTCCTGTATGTGTGTGTGTGTGTGTCCCTTTCTCTCTGTCACTATTCCTTTCAAATAGTGAAATTGTTCTTCAAAAAGGCAGCTTGCAGGGCTGGTGTTGTATAGCTGGTTAATCCTCCACCTGCAATGCCAGCATACTGTATGGGCTCCCGTTAGAGACCTTGTTGTTCTGGTTCAGATCCAACTTCTTGTTAATGAGCCTGGGAAAGCAGTAGAAGATTGCCAAAGTACTTGGGCCCCTGCACTCACATGGGAGATCCAGATGAAGCTTTTGGCTCCTGGCTTCAGCTTGGCCCAGCCCAGACCATTGCAGCCATTTGGAGAGTGAACCAGTAAATAGATTTGTCTCTCTTTCTCTCACTTTCTCTCTCTCTCTCTCTTGCTCTCGCTCTGTTGCTCTCATCTTCCTTCTCCTCCTTCTCCTCCTCCTCTTTCTGTAACTCTGCCTTAAAATTAAAAAAAAAATCTTATTTTTAAAGGCAGCTTGTGAATCATGAAAAACAAATGAGGGTTTTGGATAAAACAAGGTTTGAAAATACAAAGTAAAAATGGTCTGAGGTTTGTTGCATATTGGCCATGGATTTGCCTCAAAACTTTTAGTAGCAAAGCAGAATGTCAGTGGAACAAAACCAAACCTATGCTTTCAGAAGTTGCATAAGTCTTCTAGTTTCTTGCACCAGAAAGAAAACTCTGTCATAGTGGAATACAATGAGCAGCTTCTCACAGTGAACATAGTATTAAATTATATAATACTATATATTATATAAGGTATGTTTCTCTTTCTCTTTTCTTACTTTTCCTTTTTTTTTTTTTTACAGGAGACTAAATAGTGTGCTTCCACTGCTTATGTCATAAACTATGTGATTCTCAGTCTGAATTTCATCCTAGAATCAACTGTGGGAACTTTGAGACAAATATTAGTACCTGGGCACCACTCTAGACCATTAAACCAGAATTCAGTGGATGGGATTCTGACATTAATATTTTTGTTCTGTTTATGTTTTGTTATGGTTGCATTAGTATATTAGAAGCACCCTTATGCATACTGGTGTCAGAAATAATGTTTTTGAGTTTATTCCAATGGTTCTCACTTTTGGTTTTTAATTAGAATAATATAGGGAAAATTATTAACATTATGAAATTCCACATCAAACCAATGAAATAAAAATAACACAGTGGGACCACTCATCAATGTTGCTTTTAAGAGTTGTACTTTCAAAATTTATATTTATTAAATAAAAGTTTAAAAAAAAAAGAGTTTTAGGTGATGGGGCTGACACTGTGGCATAGCAGGTAATGCTGCTCCCTGCAGTGCTGGCATCCCATATGGGTGCCAGTTTGAGTCACAGCTGCACCAATTCTGATCCAGCTCTCTTCTGGGACCTGGGAAAGCAGTAGAAGATGGCCCAAGTCATTGGGCCCCTGAACCTACATAGGGAGTCCAGAGGAAGCTCCTGGCTCCTGGCTTCAGATTGATGCAGCTTCAGTCGTTGCGCCATTTGGGGAATGAACCATCAGATGGAAGACCTCTCTCTCTCTATCTCTCTCTCTCTCTGACTCCTTCTTTCTGTAATTCTGCCTTTCAAATCAATCAATCAATCAAAATAAATAAATAAATATTTTTTTGAAACAAAGAGTTTTAGGTTATTCTGGTACATAGTTGGGATTGAAAGCCACTGACCTGTGTCAGTGGATGTATCTTATATCCTTAGACAGTTTTATCTTAATAAAAAAATCCCAGTAGAGCTTTAGAGACTTGAGAGGGAATTTGCAGTTATACTCCTTGACACCTGGAGTGTAAATATTTTACATTGCCGGTTAATCTCAGTCTTATATGAATAAATGGTAAAAAGCTTTGGAACAAAAATGATGAATTCATTGCACTTACATCTCTGCAATTAGGCAATGTGATATTTAAAATGCAGAGGGAGAGTATGATATTTATTTATTATGATTAAAACACCTCAACTCGGATATTCAGATAGTGCTTCTCTACTATGGATTATGTTCAATTTCCTTTGAAAAACAAGTTTTTTAAAGACATATTTATGTTATCATATCACTTCAATTATGGTCAGACAATAAATGTCATATACATTTTCATGTTTGTAGTTCCCACAAAAACTATGAAACTAATCCAATTAACACATTAAACACACATACAAACAACTGCACAATGATAAAATATGAACTATCAACGTTGGTAGATAATCTTGTATTTTTGACACTAAATTCCTGATGTTAGATTTACTAGAAGATGTAATTTCATAATTTGTCTTCCACTTGTCATTTTTTATTTATTGGGTTTTGAGCATAGTGCACCATTATTTGAAGCATCCATTTATCACTGTCATTTCTTTTAACAATGAGATTATTCTTAATCTGACCGAAAATTCTGATGTGCCAAAACATTTGAGAGCATGCCCCTAAGTAAAATACTAGCAAACTGAAAAAATACTGTTCCTTACTGAGTATGACTTCTAATGAGCAGTACAAAGTCAGATCTGTTCCTTACATGACATCCAAATGCAAGAGAAGTTCAGCAAATCCTTCCTTTCATTTTGAGTTATTTATCTCTGTGTACTATAAGCAACCAATGTCCCATCCACTGGCTTTGTGCCTGAAATCTACATGTTTTATTTTATATGATTAAAGGAACTAAAGATTAATTTGTTGGGGGGCAGCTTTTGGTGCATTTGTTAAGAAGTCACTAGTGGCCGGCTCTGCGGCTCAATAGGCTAATCCTCCCCCTGCGGCGCCGGCACACGGGGTTCTAGTCCTGGTAGGGGCACGGGATTCTGTCCCGGTTGCCCCTTTTCCAGGCCAGCTCTCTGCTATGGCCAGGAAGTGCAGTGGAGGATGGCCCAGGTCCTTGGCCCTGCACCCGCATGGGAGACCAGGAGAAGCACCTGGCTCCTGCCTTCGGATCAGCATGATGCGCCGGCTGCAGTGGCCATTAGAGGGTGAACCAACGGCAAAAGGAAAACCTTTCTCTCTGTCTCTCTCTCACTGTCCACTCTGCCTGTAAAAAAAAAAAAAAAAAAAAAAAAGCCACTAGCGACACCCCATCCTTTATTGGAATGCCTAGGTTCATGTCCTGGCTCTGCTTTCATTTCCAGCTTCCTGATAATGCACCTCTTGGGAAGCTGCATGTTTCGACTCAAGTTCTTGATTCACTGCCACCAGTTGGGAGAACTAGATTGAGTTACAACCTCCTGGATTCATTCTAGCCCAGCCCGGGTTGTTATGGGAATTTGGGGAGTGAACTAGTGCATGGGAGAGCTGTTTGTGTGATTGATTTTGGGTCTCTCTTTCTGTCCCTGCATTTCAAAAAAGTAAATTTTAGAAAAGATTAACTTTCATTATGCTTAACTACTGGAATTCCACTGTAAAAATCATCTCTCTAAATAATAACAATAATTTAAAGACAGACTACTTTATGAAGACCAAATATCTTTACTTTGAAATATTGCAAGCCAACCTGAATGAACTCAGATGCATTCCAAGAACAGTAAACACCCAACATTTTCATTCTAGGTAATGACTTAAGTCAATGTGATCATATGTGCAACTGTTAATGCAGGACATGAAATAATATGCTGCTAGGCTAGGATAGCTATCAGATAATTCAGAATAACTGAAAACACTCATTGAGTAGATATGTTTCTTCAAATATTTTGGGAATTCCTAGTTTCTGACAAAAGTAATCACCAGTGTAAACCAAGGCATCTTAACCTGTTTTCTCTTTTATCTAAATGCATCAAATAAAATAGTCAAGAAAAGTCAATGTAAACTGGTTAAGTTAGCACATATAGGAAATTTTCAATATATTAAATCAAAATATGTTCATTTGATTATTACTTTTATGAGCTTCCTTTGAGATAACTTAAATAACACAGTTTATTTCATGTAAAAATATCACTGAGTTCATAATTTATTCATATTATGTAAATGTTCCCTAGTGTCTTTTTTTTCCAAGACAGCACATTACTTTCGTTGTTTTTTTTTACGCTCCACTTGCTATGACAATTTCATAGACTTACCACATTTTTTTTTCCCACAGGTAGAGTTAGTGAGAGAGAGAGAGAGAGAGAGAGAGAGAAAGGTCTTCCTTTTCCGTTGGTTCACCACCCCCAAATGGCCGCTACGACCAGCGTGCTGTGCAGATCTGAAGCCAGGGGCCAGGTGCTTCCTCCTGGTCTCCCATGCGGGTGCAGGGCCCAAGCACTTGGGCCATCCTCCACTGCACTCCCTGGCCACAGCAGAGAGCTGGACTGGAAGAGGAGCAACCGGAACAGAATCCAGCGCCCTGACCAGGACTAGAACCCGGTGTGCCGGCGCTACAGGCGGAGGATTAGCCAAGTGAGCCACGGCACCGGCGAACTTTACAACCTTGAAAGTTGAGGGGTATAGATAAGTAATTTTGTAGCATGACTTTTCATTGAAACTTAAATGTTTTTTCCATGGTTAGACTGGAATTATGGGCTTGGAGGGAAAAGATCAAGAGTGCCATTTTTATCCTATCCTGTGAAGAGCAGATATTATTGATATGATTTTTTAACCTAGAAATCTTTTATTTAAGGTATACAAACCTCATGTATTTCATAAATACAAATTTAGGAACATATTGACTCTTTCCACCCTACCCTCCTTCTTACCCACACCCTTATTCCTATTCACACTCTTTTTTTTTTATAAATATCAATTTTCAATTTACTTTATACACATAAAATTAACCCTACATTAAGGAAAGATTTCAACATGAGAAAAAAAAACTGCTACTCAACAGTGGGACAAGGGCTGGTCAAAGCTATAACATCTTGGCCGGCGCCAAGGCTCACTAGGCTAATCCTCCACCTGTGGCGCCGGCACCCTGGGTTCTAGTCCCAGTTGCTCCTCTTTCACTCCAGCTCTCTGCTGTGGCCCAGGAGGGCATTGGAGGATGGCCCAGGTGCTTGGGCCCCTGCACCCACATGGGAGACCAGGAAGAGGCACTGTTCCCTCCCACTCAGCCAGTGTTTCCACAGTCCCAGCACACAAGTCCCACAATCGCAGGGTGCTGAGGACCTACTCTGACCTGTCAGTCCATCCTGTCCACAACGAGACAGAGATGCTCCCAGAGCCAGCTGTCTGTGGGTGCTCCACCCAGGCAGTTTGAGCCCCAGAACTTTTGATGCACTGGGAGACTGGGAGCACCTCACAATTCTACATGGGTGCCCAAATCCTGTCCATCATCCCAACTAGACTCAAGTGTCTCCTCTCAGCTGGTAGCTGGACTTGTGGACACAAGCTGGCACAGCTGTTATGTATGTCCAAAATGGCAGCCACCCTCTCTCAGGGCACCATTGTGAAGGGGAAAGGGAGACAGAAATATGCCCCTTTTTTTCCCTTTAGGCTGGTAGGTATCCTTTCCCCCGCAGGGCTCCAGGCCAGACTCATGCCAGGCTTTCCCCAGAGTTACATCGCCAGTGACTTGGGCTGGTGCAATCTGATGTCACCTCACTCTCCAAGGCTGGCATTGAGGTTCTCAGCTTCTGGGGTCCTATGTGTTGTCCATGCTCATGCTGTGCATCCAAACCCTCCATACAGAGCCAAGCATCCCTTTTCCTTCCGTGGAGTTTCCACTACAGTTTTCTCCCTAACTCTTCCCTGAGATTGCACTCTCCACACACTTTTTTTAAAACTATATTCCCCTAGTATAAAGCAGTAAGCTCCCTCCCTCCTCCACCATCTTGTAATCCCCTTGATATGATTTTCTGATTATTGGTGTTGACGGTATTCATTTCACTTCAGCAGAATTTTTCCACACTGGGGTCCACTAGACATCTCAAACATAGTATGTCCTTAACCAAACCTCTCTCAGTAAATACAACCTCTACATGTCCTGCTTCTCAGGCCAGGAAATTTAAGGACATCATTAAGTGCTTTGTTTCGTATCAGACATATAATCCACCTAAAATTCTTGTTCTATCTTTAAATCTCAGATCTGTTTACAACAACTTCCATCATCATTTGACCTACCCAACCACTAAAATTGCATTCTAAGTAGTCCCCATGATGGAATTTTGTTCCTTTCTGTTTACTCTATACATATCATGTCTCACTCCTTCTTCTTGTACTTTTCCATCACATTAGAATAAAATCCAGCATCCTACAAAACTTGGCCTGTAGTTTCTTTTTTAACCTATTTCCCAATGTTCTAGTTCCCACACGTTCCATGCTCTTCCATTAGGTATTTGTTGGGTTCATGTCTGCTTTTTAAGATCTCTGCTCTTTCTCTCTCTGCATCTCTCCCTCTCTCTCTGTAATTACACTTTCAAATAAATCAATGCTTTTTTATAAAAATTGTGTTGTGGCATAGCAGGTAAAGCCACTGACTGTTATGCCAGAATCCCATATGGGAGTCAGTTCAAGTCCTTGCTGCTTGTTTATGGTCCTGCTTCCCGCTAATGCACCTGGGAAAGCAGCAGAAGATGGCTCAAGAGATCGGGCCCCTATACCCAGATGAAGCTCCTGGCTCTGGCTTTGCCTGGCTCAGTCTCAGCTGTTGCAGCCATCTTGGAGTAAACCAGCCAATGGAAGAACTTTCTCTCTGTGTGTCTACATCTCTCTCAAGCTCTCTTTCTCTCTGTAATTCCATCTTTCAAATAAATAAATAAATCTAAAAAAAAAAAAAAACTCCACTCAAATGTTATGTGTTTAAAAAAACCTTCTTAGATCCATGGCTACTCTATCTAAATTTTAACTCCTTTGTGTTTTATTAATCACATCACTATCAGACATTATAATATGAATTTATACATTAATTTAAAAAAAAAACTATTTCTGCCCACTCCATGTAAATTCTAAGAGGATAACTACATATTTTGTTTTGGGTACTAATATTTGCTGATATTTAGACCTGTGCCAGGGAAATAGCGTGGATTCAAAAAATATTTTGGGAACCATTTGTATTAAAATATACTTAGAACATTTCTAGATGTTCTTTCTCTTTTTTAAAAGTTTATTCATCTATTTGAAAGCGAAAGTTATAGAAATAGAGAGGGAGAGATTGAGAAAGATCTTCCATTTGTTGTTTCACACCCCAAATGGCTGCAATACCCAGGGTTGGGCCAGGCTGAAACCACAAGCCAGGAGCTTCTTCCAGGTTTCTCATGTGGGTGAAGGGGCCCAAGTACTTGAGCCATCCTCCACTGCTTTCCCAGACACATTAGCAGAGATCTGGATCAGAAGTGGAGCAGCAAAGCTTCAAAACAGTACCCTTATGGAATGCCGGTGTCACAGGTGGCCCTATAGATGTTCTATTCTGCTTCCTGTGATTATACAACTCATTTACTAAGGACCCATTTATATTCTTTGTATGCTTTTGTAATTGATCCAGATTTCTATTATATTTTCACATCCATAATAATTTTTTTAACTTTTATTTAATGAATATAAATCCGAAGTACAGCTTATAGATTACAATAGTTTCCCCCCCCATAACGTCCCACCACCCACAACCCTTCCCTCTCCCGCTCCCTCTCCCCTTCCATTCACATCAAGATTCATTTTCAATTCTCTTTACATACAGGAGATCAATTTAGCATATATTAAGTAAAGCTTTCAATAGTTTGCATCCACATACAAACACAAAGTGAAAAATACTATTTGAGTACTAGTTATAGCATTAAATTACAATGTACAGCACATTAAGGACAGAGATCCTACATGAGGAGTAAGTGCACAGTGACTCCTGTTGTTGACTTAACAAATTGGCACTCTTGTTTATGGCATCAGTAACCATCCTAGGCTGTCGTCATGAGTTGCCAAGACTATGGAAGCCTTTTGAGTTCGCCGACTCTGATCATATTTAGACAAAGTCATAGTCAAAGTGGAGGTTCTTTCCTCCCTTCAGAGAAAAGTACCTTCTTCTTTGATGGCCCCATTCTTTCCACTGGGATCTCACTCGCAGAGATCTTTCATTTAGGTTTGTTGTTTTTTTTTTTTTTTTTTTTTTTTTTGCCAGAGTGTCTTGGCTTTCCATGCCTGAAATACTCTCATGGGCTTTTCAACCTGATCGGAATGCCTTAAGGGCTGATTCTGAGGCCAGAGTGCTGTTTAGGACATCTGCCATTCTATGAGTCTGCTATGTATCCTGCTTCCCATGTTGGATCGTTCTCTCCCATTTTTGTTCTATCGGTTAGTATTAGCAGACACTAGTCTTGTTTATGTGATCCCTTTGACTCTTAGTCCTATCATTATGGTCAATTGTGAACAGAAATTGACCATTTGGACTAGCAAGATGGCATTGGCACATGCCACCTTAATGGGATTGAATTGGAATCCCCTTGTATGTTTCTAACTCTACCATTTGGGGCAAGTCAATTTGGGATTGAGCATGTTCCAAATTGTACATCTCGTCCCTCTCTTATTCCCACTCTTATATTTAACAGGGATGACTTTTCAGTTAAGTTTCAACACTTATGAATAACTGTGTATTAATTACAGAGTTCAACCAATAGTATTAAGTAGGGGAGATACCATGATCACAATAATGTTTTAAGAGATTATAATTTTGTTTAAACGTGTTTAAAAGTCTCCTCTTCTCTACTCTTTAAATATGCTTGCTTTTTTCCCAAATGACCATTTTAAAAAAGATTTACTTACTTGTTTATTTATTTGAAAATTAGAGTTACAGAGAAAGAGGAAGCACAAAGAGAGGGAATCTTCCATCTGCTGGTTCACTCCCAAAATGGCCATAATGATCAACTTGGACCAGGCAAAAGCCAGGAGCTAGAAGCCAAGAGCTTCATTTTGGTCCCCCATGCAGTTGCAGGGACCCAAGTATTTGGGCCATGATTTGCTGAGTTCCCAGATGCATTAGCAGGGAGCTAGATTGGAAATGGAGCAGCAAGGACTTGAGTTGGAACCCCTATGGGATTACAGCATCTCAGGCGGTGCCTTAACCCATTGTACCATGATGCTAGTCCCCAAAATAAACTTTTAAATAAATTAAAAATACAGCAAAAGTCATACTAGCATCTTATAATAACAATGTAAATGGCATGGTCATATTGGAATTGGTCAACAGTTTTATAAAATTAAAGTTTTATATCAATTTCCTAATTTTTATCTATTAGAAATAATTGTGTATTATTTGATTTTGAGGAAATGTGTTAATTTTATTCCTGGGTGTTTTATAATTTTTGGCCTTCATAATTGAAACTTTTACTCTTTACTATTTTACATTGTAAAATAAGAATATTATTAATTCTATGCATTTCTTCTACTGCTAGCCAAACTCCTGGACTGCCTGTTTAGTCTTATCACTTATCTGCATGTTATAGATGAGGAAGTAAAGCAACCAGAGACATTATGTTTAGAGTCTGAATTTAAGCTCAGATATATCTTAATTCAAATTAATGCTTTTCAGGCCTCTCATTCCATTACATTGTTTACTCCTGGCCATAAGGAACTATAGCATTTCATGGTTTCTTCCCCTCCTCACACCATAAAAGTTATGGCAATATAAAGCAGTGGTTCTCAATTAGAGCAATTTTCCCCACAAGGAATATTTGCAAATAACTGGAGATAAGGTTGGCTGCCACAGTGGAGAGGTTTTACCAGCACTGACTTAGGAGAGGTCAAGGGTGCTGCTGAGCATCTGTTATGGCACAGAACAGCACTGCCACACAGGATCATGGTTAACTCTCAACTAATCACACAGATAAGCCACACAGATATGCAATCCTTGCTTCCCTGTCATCATGATGTCTCAAAATAACCCTGTGGAGTTGGCATCATCTCTGTCTCCATCTTTCAGGATAGGATACAGAGCCTGGGAGATTAAGGTGTTGTGTCATCCATCTGACAGGTAATGCCAAGATTCAGCCTTAGGCACTATGATCTCAGGGTCATGTTTATACTGCAGTATGCTATCTTAAGTTCATCTTATTTAATTAAATTCATTTTAGCTCTCCTTCTGTAGATGTCCTAAAACATCTGTGAATTTATCTGAAGTAACATTTTAAAGATCAGTAATAACTGGAACTTGATTGTTTATTAAATAGAAATGGAAACTTGTCCTTCTCCTCAGTCAGTTTCTTCCATGGTTAACTTTAAAGTTAATGTTTCACTGCAAAAGATGAGCACATAAAATCCACGCTGTCCATCAGCTGAGTTCAGGGCTTTCTCATGAAATCTTTTATGAGGATCATAAAAGATGATTGTGGAGACCCTTGAAACTTTATATAACACTGAACAAATACATAATAAGGTAATGAATATTTTCAATTGTTTAGTGGTTAAAAAATGAGAGACAAATACTCCTATTTCTAGTAAAGAATATCCACAAGAAGACATGCTTCATCAAGACCCTATATTATGGCTGACTTTACAAGACAGAGAAAGTTTTAATAAGAGGACAGACAGTCGTACCACAGCCCAAGGAATAAAGGCTTTACACAGGTTATCTAACTTTACAGCATTCACAGGAGGGAAAAAGCAGGCGTTACCTCTGTATTTGCTTGTGGGAAATGAAAATATAGAGCAGCTCAGCGGTTGGGCCAAAGGAACTCTGTAAATCAATAACTAGAAAAATGTTTCTATTTTCTCTGCTTTTGAGTGCTTCCCTTTTAACTAATAATCCTTTTTTTGGGGAAAAAGTACAGTATTTTTGGCAACTCAAACATTTACATTTTCAAGTGCCTTGCTATGAGAATAGTGTGTTTTTACAATTGCTGAAACTAAATATAATTTACTGATAAAAGTCGCTATGAATTATCAATAGATTACTAAACACTTTGTAAATATCTTGCTTTTGAGGACCTTACCACTGATTTATAGAAACAGGAATAGTAATGCATATTTAAGGGATCAAGTAGGTGGTGATATACACCAAGCATACTTTACCTAAAATGCTTGGGACGACAGGTGTTTCAGACTTTTGGATTTTTGAACATCTGCATATACATAATGAGATATCTTGAGGATAGGACCTAAGTTTAAACATGAAATTCAATTATCTTTCATATACCTCGCACATATAGACTGAAGGTTATTTTACACAATATTTTTAGCTCACCCGTGTTTTGTCTGTGACTTGTTACATGAGTCTAGAATGGAATTCCCCCGCTGTGGTGTTCATGTCAGAGCTCAAATATTTTTGGATCTTGGAACATTTCAGATTTTGGACTCTTGCCTTAGGGATGCCGGACCTGTAGTAAGTAAGATTGTTAATGTCTGCTAAGACTCTACCTCTTCACCCTTGCAATTAACAGACTTTTTTTTTTTTCATCTAAAAATCCAGTGAGAAAGGTATCAATTTCATTCACTCTTTACAGATGGAAAAATTGAAACAAAAAGTTTAAGTGACCTGGTAGTGACTCAGAAGCTATCTGGGATGCAAGTCCAAACCAGGACACTCTAGGTCACACACTTTCAATCTCTACACTGTGAGCACAGAATTTTAAATGTCAAGTCATGAGAGTATAATCTTCGCAGGGACCACTGACACACGCTCTTGAAGGCACAAGGTTCAAATGGTTCTTTTATAAATGACTTAGATGTTTCTAAACCAGTAGTGCTGAAGTGGGGAAATGTTGTCTTAGGTGTTTCCTGAGAATGTATGTGCGTTTGTGGGAATGGAATTGGTTGCCCTGATGACTGGATTCTTCAGTGGAAATGAGTAGATGAAGGTCTGCTATTCATTCATTGCAAACAAGATGGAAAACAGCCACTAATATACAAAGCTGTTGACCTGCATCCCGTGTGACTTTCTATCATCTTCTGGACAGCAACTAAAACACTTATTTATGATCATGCATACAGAACCCTACTCCAGGTTAAATTTCATATCTATGTAATTATTTTTACTGTGCAGAAAAGTTCCAGGAATGCAGTAACTAATACATTGAAGAATAGTTGAATTTTGTTTGATTTGTAGGTTATACTACTATTTGTTCATCACTTTAAAAAATTCCTGTCACGCAGAGCAATATTAATTTTGGACTTTTAAAAATGTTTAGTCATTTATTTGAAAGGCAGAGTTATAGAGATCAGAAGAGAGAGAGAGAGAGAGAGAGGAGAGAGAGAGAGAGAGAGAAAGAAAGAGAGATCTTCCATCCATTTGTTCACTTCCCAAGAAGCCAGGTCGAACCCAGGAGCCAGAAGCTTGACCCAGGAGACGTCTCCCATGTGAGTGCAGGGGCCCAAGTACTTGAACCAATCCTCTTCTGCCTTCCCAGGTACATTAGCAGGAAGCTGGATTGGAAGTGGAATGGCTGGGACACAAACTGGTGCCCATATGAGATGTCAACACCACAACACTGACACCAATCATGGAATTTGAGTCATAAATGTAATGTCTGAATCAATAATTCTCACATTGTGGGTGACTACACATGATAAAGTAGGCATCTGACTTATCTTTCCATCTCTCAGACCAGATGTTTTTATTCAAGTGTGTAATAAAATATGTATTATTTTACATAAATTATTTTCCTTTACATTATCCAGGTATCCCAACTACTGAGCCTCACCACTGCCTGTCAGCGTATACATTAGCAGGTATCTGGAACAAAGAGCCTGAGCCAGCAATTGAATCTAGACACTCTGAAGTTGGGTGCTGGCATCTTAACTATTGTCTTCATCGCTAGCTTAAAGTAATCCCCACCAAAACAACAACAACAACAACAACAAAATCCACTTTTTAGAAAATCATTTGTGACTTTCATTTTAGAATAATCAACAGCAAATTAAAAAAATACTTGATATGAAAGGATTTGTAGAGAGCTGTGATGTTCAAGCTTAGATAAACATATGTAGAAAGGGCATAAGGAGTAGCAGTTTTATTCATTCATTTATTCATCAATCAACTAATTCTTTGATCTCCAGTAGTGTGATTACTCTATTTTAGGCTGGTCATTAGACAGTGATTAAGAATGTTAGAAGCCATGTATTACATTTCTATTGAAAAATTATGCAGTTCTAAGAAATAAGACCAAAGAAAGACCATATGTCTTTTCAATATCATACTGGAGATTTGTCTAATAGACTAAGCATAGGATTATTTAATTCTTCAGAAGATTGTGCAATTTTTATATTTTTATTGTGCACTTACTAGTGGCTACTGTCCAGTCTTTGAGAATTCACATGCTAGATTACAGATTTTTGTCCTATAAAATGCAAATAATTTTCAGACTAGAAAAAAGTTGAAAATACTAGAGAACCTTAAGAATTAAGGTAGAGTTAAGATATTTTGATAAAGTTTAAGCCAGTTATGTTTCTTAAGCAGATTATTTATTTGAACAGATGAATGTTAATGTTAATATGAATATGAAATCTGAGATTTTTTTAATAATGTTATTAATTTAAATCAATAGTTACAAAATTTCAATTAGGGAATCTTTTTTTTTTCTGCTGTTAAGATGACGTTTCAATTTCGAACTCCAATATTCAGAACTTTCTTTTGATGTGGTGAATTAATATTCAAAAATTTCCTCATAGAATCTAAGATTCATAAAGGAAAAAAATCACTGTTTAATAAATAGTGATTTTCAGAAAAATAAAGGAAAATTGAGAATGAGAACTAAAAAGAAGAATAATTGTTGGGAGACCTTCAAAAGAGGGAGTTGTGAGTCTACCATTCTCTGGCAGTCTAAAGCTGCAGTTAGGATAGCTGGTGTGCAGTGCTTGGAAAATAAACATAGGGCAGTTCAGAGACCCTGGAGTAAAGTTAATATTCCCAAAGAACAATGACTGAAGGAGAAAGATTAAACTAGGAAAATTTTCCACAGTAAGTCAGGCAAAAAGAGGAAATCTATCAGTTTAGACTTTCAAGATAGTATGAGAAATCAGATTAATGCTTTTTCATGGTTCATAAAATTGTAGTCTGGGAATTTTAATGCAAAGTAAATCTGGGTGGATAGTATCCAAAGATATCTAACACAAACAATTGAAACTCTTTTTGAAATAGTCTTCAATGAGTTCCCACCAATATACTGTCAAGAAATATGACCCAAAATTCTAAGTCCACAAACATATAAGGAAACATCAACAACGGTGAGAACTATTGGACAACAAACATCAAAATCAAAATTCCAAATATTTGACATGGAAATGGTTGGGAAAAGGAAATAAAAATACATGTACTAAAAAAAGTGGATTCAAATCAGTGTATTTGGTACAAAACACATCATATGAAAATTCAAGAAAACTTAAAATTAAAAAATGAAATTAACAGAGATAGAAAATAATTGGTTCTTTGGAAGTTATACATAAAGGATTTTCCACATGTAATGAAGACAAAGAGTTGGAAAATAAATTTTGTGTTATGAAAAACAACATTCAATATAATTCTAATAGGCATTATGTTTAACTGAGAATAATATATGAAATAGAGAAGGCCATGTTAAACACAATGGATGAGAACTTTCCAGACAGTAAGACTCTACAACAAGAATTACCAAATTTTCAGGAATGAAAAGCACATTTAATTCTAAATATAACAAAATGTCTCTTTTGCTGGCTAAAATGCAATAAGCTGCATATCACAAATGTTAATATGACAGGAGGGAAAAAATAACTTAGAAAGAAACAACAATGACAGCTACCTTGAAAACAACAAAAATAAAGCCAGGTAGAGGCATTGAGTCCAGTAATTAAAATAGCCACATCTGACAGCAGAGTATCTGGATTTGATTCTTGGTTCCAGTTTAACTCCAGCTTTCTACTAAAGCACCCACTGAGAGGCAGTAGTGATGGCTCAATTAATCGGATTCCTGCCACCCCCATGGGATACTTGGACTGAGTTCTTGGATCCTGGCTTAGTCCTGTCTTAGCCCCAGCCATTGTAGTCATTTGGGAATGAATCAGTGGATTGGAGTTCTCTCTGTTTCTCAATTAAGCAAAAATTTATAAAAATAAAATAAATGATAGTAGAATTGTATCTTAAAAATTGAGAGAGGGCTGGCGCCGCGGCTCACTAGGCTAATCCTCTGCCTTGCGGCGCCGGCACACCGGGTTCTAGTCCCGGTCGGGGCACCGATCCTGTCCCGGTTGCCCCTCTTCCAGGCCAGCTCTCTGCTGTGGCCAGGGAGTGCAGTGGAGGATGGCCCAAGTGCTTGGGCCCTGCACCCCATGGGAGACCAGGAGAAGCACCTGGCTCCTGCCATCGGATCAGCGCGGTGCGCCGGCTGCAGCGCGCCTACCGCGGCGGCCATTGGAGGGTGAACCAATGGCAAAGGAAGACCTTTCTCTCTGTCTCTCTCTCGCACTGTCCACTCTGCCTGTCAAAAAATTAAAAAAAAAAAATTGAGAGAGGGACTGGCACCTTGACTCACTTGGTTAACCCTCTGCCTGTGGCACTGGCATTGTGCCGGTTCTAGTCCCGGTTGCTCCTCTTCCAGTCCAGCTCTCTGCTGTGGCCTGGGAGGGCAGTAGAGGATGGCCCAAGTGTTTGGGCTCCTGCACCCGCATGGGAGACCAGGAAGAAGCACCTGGCTCTTGGCTTCGGATTGGCACAGCGCTGGCCATAGTGGCTGTTTGGGGAGTGTTCCAAACGAAGGAAGACCTTTCTCTCTGTCTCTCTCTCACACTGTCTATAACACTACTATCAAAGAAAAAAAAAAATTTGGAGAGACTGCCTGTAAAAGAGATGCAAGAGTGGGTTAGGGTGTGGTGGGGTGGGGGTAGACAGAGACAGCAGATAAAAAGAGCTAATATTTTTAGAGCAGAGAAATATCTTTCTAAATTTTCATCCTATTTCACACTTCTTTAATCCACAAATATAGGAAACAAAAATAAATTCAATGGCTATTACTTGCCAAGAAACTGCTACATGATCTTAATTCAGAAGTAAATAAAATAATAAACACAGCCCTAGCCTGATAGTATATGGGAAAGACAATAATTCCATCCTTCCCCAAGGATGTCCATATCCTACTCCCCAAAATCTGTGAACACGTTACCTAACATAGTAAAAGAGACTTTCTAGTTGTGTCTTAGTTAAGGACTTGGAAATCCTGAACTTTCTGGATGAGCTTCAGGTAATCACAAGGGTGCATGTGAGAGAGAAGAGGACCAAAGTCAGAAAAATGAGGATGTCACAGCAGCAGCAAAAGTTAAAGTGATGCAATTTGAAGACAGAAGGAGCCATGAGTCAAGGAATGCAGGTGTTCTGTAGAAGCTGCAAAGGCCAGGGAAGAGAAACTTCCTCACTGAGCCCCCAGAGGAAATGCAGCTCGATGATCCACACCTCCAGGCAGCCTTCAAACTCATTTTAGATTTCTGACCTTCAGAATTGTAAGGAAATAAATTTGCATCATTTAAACCAGTAAATTTGTAGTAAATTGCTACACTGTCAGTAGGAAAGGAAGTGGTTTATATTCTCTTACAAAGATTGTGAAATATGGAACACTTATGAATGATAAGAACTAAGTATTATAAGTGCATGGCAAAAAGAGTGACATGGGGGAATTTCACCAGGTAAAGAAGGGGGTCAGAAACACTATTTTTTTAAATTTTGAAACATTTTTTATTTATTTATTTGAGAAGTAGAGTTACAGAGAGAAGGAAAGACAGAGATAAATGTCTTTCATCCTCTGGTTCACTCTCCAAATGGCTGCAGTTGCCAGAGCTGAGCTGATGTGAAGCCAGGAGCCAGGAGCTAATTCTGGGTCTCCTATGCAGGTGAAGGGGCCCAACGACATAGGCCATCTTCTACTTCTTTCCTAGGCCATAGCAGAGAGCTGGTTTGGAAGAGTAGCAGGACACAAATTGGCACCTATATGGGATGCCAGTGCTGCAGGAGGAGAATTGACCTACTCACCACAATGCCGACCCTCAGAAACATTATTTTAAAGAAAAGATTTTTGAGTCAAGTTGCAAAACTTCTGTTCTTGCCAAGCAAATAAATTCATAGGCACCTCTCCCAACACCTTCCCTGAGTCCTGAAATCTTAGGGTAAGTTAGGTGCTCATTTCATAGAATCTGAGACCACTCTGGGATTTAAACATCTTCAATATGATATCATTTCAAAAAAAGGAGAGAGAGAGAGAGAGAGGGAGAGAGAGAGAATCTTCCATCTGTTGGGTCATTTCTCAAATATCTACAACAGTGCAACAATTGAGGTTAGCCCAGGCTGAAGTCGGGAGCCTGAACTCCATCTAGGTCTCTCATGTGGGTGGCAGGAACCCAAGAACTGTACCATCTGTGCTGCCTTCCTGAATGCCCACTATCAGCAAGTTGGATTGGAAGTGGAGGCAGAACTTGAACACAAGGCATCCTGATATGGCAGGTGGGCATCTCAAGTAACAGTTTAATCTGCTATGTCAAGATGCTTGCCTCTCAAGATCATATCTTACTCATCTATTAACATTGTCTCTTCCCACAATGCTTCAGTTTAAACACTAAATGTGTTGAATTAATTTTAATTTACAACTAATATAAAGTGTCATGGTGAATTCCATAGAAATCAGATATTTAGTTTCTTTTCTATGTTGTTATTTCTGATTTTATCAAATAACGTTAAAGAACTATGCTCAAATATTCCAGTAATATACAATGACAGTCATGGCTCAGAATAAATTATGCCTTCTGTCAGAGAAAGTAGACTCTATTGTGAAGTCAATGCAAGTTTTATTCTTTCAAAACATCAAGTAGGAACTACTACCCCAGGCAATTCAGTGTTATGCCTAGAAAACAGTGGACAGTCACATAAATTAGGTATAGTTTCTCAGTGTTAGAGAAATGTGAAAAATTGTATGTAAAAGAGCACCTATTGCCTAGGGTCTCATCTGACTTAATATTTTAGATGTGACTCCTTCACAAGTAAAAAATAAAAATACAAAAAAAAAAGTTGTTCTCCTTGTGCATAATGTGAGTGAGCCAGGTCGAAGGCTCTAAAATGTCAAGCTCTCATTTACCTGAGTGAAAAAGCTCCAAAACTTGATTGAGCGGTGACCTCTAGAGTATAGTATTTTCTACAGAAAATTTGAAAGCTACTAGCCATAAACCAAAACCAAAAACAACACATCATTAGTTGACTATGTTTACTAAAACAGTGGTTTGGAAAGAAAATATGTAAATATGACACATAGTTTTAACATTAATCACAACTTTTGTCCAAATTATATAAAATAAGCCATTTAGACTGCCTAAGCACTTATGAGTTGCATGTGCATAAAAGGCCTCTTTGAACCATGTTCTACTTCACACAGGGTACTTGGCTGGTGTGAAACATATGCTTATAAATAGAATTATTTTGGAAACTGATCATATGCATAGTCCATGGTTTCAGGGTCTTTTTATATTTTACTTTTTTCTTACAATTAAGTGTGTAGCCACTAAAGAGCATTTTGAAAACCATGGAAATATAATGTTCCCTGGAACATAGCATGTGTGAATTTTGAAGCAGGATGATGACTGATTTTTGGTTGCAAATAAGTGAGTTCATCATTAACAATAATTGGAGAATCAACTTCTTCTGAGTTCTAACATGTTACCCTCCCCAAAGCCTAAACATTGATTAATACAAAACTACAGAGCATCTATCTATAATGGATTTCCCTAAAATCACAGGCGAAAGTTTTTTTGGTTGTGTTCTCTTCTCTCTCCCTTTCTTTGCAATGGCTATATAGTGGTTAAAAAAAAAAGTCAATAAACAAGCAACAAAAAAAGGAACAAGAAAAAACACTTTTTAAGTTGACTTCATGAGATTTTTGAAAATGACAACCACATACCATGGAATGAGAAGGGATGAATATGTTATTTCTTTTTGTTTTTTTAAGATTTTATTTATTTGAGAGGAAGAGTTACAGACAGAGACAGGGAAAGACAGAGAGAAAGGTCTTCCATCTACTGGGTCACTGTCCAAAGGGCTGCAACAGTCAGAGCTGGGCTGATCTGTAGCCAGGAACCGTGAGCTTCTTCTGGGTCTCCCATGAGGGTACAGGGGCCCAAGCACTTGGGCCATCTACTGCTTTCCCAGGCCATAGCTGAGACCTGAATCAGAAATGGAGCAGCCAGGAAACAAACCGGTGCTATATGGGATGCCAGAACCATAGGCAGAGGTTTAGTCCACTAAGCCACAGCACAGGACCCCAGTATGTTATTTTTAACATTATTATACATCCACTCACCCCAGATTTTGAGCAAATTTGTGGAGTTCTTTTTTGTTTGTTTGTTTGTTTGTTTTTTGCGTTATCCAAGACTAGTTCTCAGGATGCAATTCCTGGGCTTGGCTTTTACTACAACCTTGACTCACCTCAAACAGACCTGGGGGAAACAAAAGTCAGAACATTGATGAAAATAAATCTGATCAAGCCATAGCGTACATTCTACTTTGTTAGCTGCTTTTTTTTTCTTCCATCCAAGACTCTCTAGATGTACATTTTTATGTCATTTTATATTTTCCTCATTGTATTTATGATGACAATAATGTGTTTCATTGTATAAATATGCATACGTATAATTTATCTTCTCTATTTTTCATGCTGCTTTTTTTTTTTTACCTACAGGAAAGAATAAAGTAAGGCATTTTTAAACTTTTTCTCTGAAGAGAATTTTATTGCTGTCAATTATGTCTAATAGTATCACATAATACACACTTAAGAAGCGTTGTTTATGCAAGTAGGATGTTTATTTTTTTCTATTTCTTATAAGAGTATATAAATTTGGCAACTCAGGGTTTGTGCAGATGGTCCACTAAGTCCTGGAGGATGGAGGCTTATTCTTTCTAGCTTATTATTCCCAGCAATTAAGCTTGTGCCATGTGTCCCAGAGTGTCAGAGTGGCTGAGCCACCTCCAGGCAAGAGGGAAAGCAATTGTGCAAAGAGGTAAAGACCCATCTTCCTGACCCCATCTCTAGCAAAAAACAAACAAGAAGCCAACCAAACCAAGCACTTTCTCTGAGACTTGACCTAGGAGATTTTCATTTGAGTCTCATAGACCTAATGGGCACCACCTTCCACATTCCATGTTAAGGAAGTACAAGGAAGAACATATTTTTGACAAGAGGCACTTGTTCTCTGGACAGCACTGGATTTCTCTTAGAAAGGAAGAAGTTCGAGTAGATGTCTGGATGCAACCTGGAGTTTCTGTCCTAGAAATAGATGCGTAAGACTTTCATCACACTCAAGCTTAGTTTAGTGCCCAACAATTGTTAGGTTTGATTTAAGGATATAGCTATACTTTTTTAAAGATTTTATTTATTTATTTGATAAGTAGAGATAAATACGGAAAGAGAGAGAGACAGAGAGAAAGGTCTTCCATCCACTGGTTCAATCCCCAAGTGGCCACAATGGCAGAGCTGGACCGATCTGAAGCCAGGAGCCAGGGGCTTCTTCAAGGACTCTCACACAGGTTCAGGGACCTAAGCACATAGGCCACCTTCTACTGCTTTCCCAGGCCATAAGCAGAGAGTTGGATCAGAAAAGGAACAGCTGGGATATGAACTGGCACCCATATGGGATGCCAGTGCTGCAGGCAAAGGCTTAGCCTACTAAGACGTAGTACCAACTCCTAGCTATAAGTCTCTAAACAGACTACAATCACACATAACTTGTAGTTTTCTTCCATATACTTGACAATTATTTTAAATTAGAATCTTATAAATGTGTCTTATTCATAATGATAGAGATGGGTGGAAAGCAACTAATTTATATCTTTCTTATTCCTTTAACAAGAGCCAGGCTCCGCCCTGCTCACAACTCTGTAGAAAGAGTAATTAATTCCACTGTCCCTGACTAAGAAGGGCAAATGTCTGATTTATGATGTTGATGAGTGTTTCCATGAGCTGTATTATAAAACTGCTGACATTTCCTTGTTTTTCCATGAAGGAGGTTGATTCCAATTCACATGTGACCTCATCCATCTGCACAATGTTTATTTTTTTCTGTACCCCTGAATCCTACTATATAATCAGTTAAAACATTTCTTCCATCCTCCATCCATCCCGCTATCTCCCTGTTCCCAAGGAAACCTGGGCATTCACATACTTTCAGAGGAGATGCAATCACCTGCAGCCATCTAAAGGTAAGAGAAGGCTGTTTCACTGCTCGAACCTTGTGTTCAACTTGCTCTCCACCTTGGAAGCAAGGAAGCATTGTCCTCTTACTCCTTATCGCTGTCAACTTCTAAAAACTGCCCCACCTATTTCCCCAAAACTTCAGAATCTGGACTTCTTGCCACATGATCATATGCGCACCATAGAGCTCAAGAGTCATCTTCCCTTACCTACATTCGAAGAACCCCAGTGAAGGCTTGAAACAGACAAATACTAAGTGACTTTAGGGACAAATAATGTGTACAGCTTGGATTTGCTAGACAAATGGATGATTCACATCCTGGAAAGAACGGGATGGGATGGTGCAAGATTTCATCACACTACTCACAACATTGCACACATTAAAATATGAATCTTTTATTCTTGAATTTCCCTTTTAAAAATTTTAGACCACAGTTAACAGGGGGTAATGGGAACCATAGAACGTAATTAAGGGTATTATCATACTCCCTTATCTCACACTTGTGCTGTCATTGAAAGAATCCTGGGCCCCTTTCTGTTATTCTCTCAGCATTTGACCTTTTTGACATTCTGCTGCTTGCTCTACCAATATTTTTGTCTTAACTGTAAAAGTGTTTTTAGGATAAATCATAAAGAGACTAGTGTTGTGTAGTATATTAAGCCACCACTTGCAATCCAATATCATCCAATATCAGAGTGCTGGTTCTTGTCCCAGCTGCTCTGTTTCTGACTCAGCTGCGTGCTAATGTGTCTGGGAAGAAAGCAGAAGGTCGTCCAAGGACTTGGGCTCCTGCCAATTATCTGGGAGACCCAAATGGAATTCTGGGCTTCTGACTATGGCACCAGCTGTTGTGGTCATTTGGAGAGTGAATGCATGGGAGATCTTTTTCAGTCTCTCCTTTCTCTTGGTCATCTGTCTTTCAAATGAATAAATATATATTTTTAAAAGATACATCATAAAGATCCTTGTAATGCCATGGGTTCAGGGTTGCCTAACATCTACTCCAGTGATCCTGTTTCCCTGTGATGTGAGTGTGTCCCCTTCTGAATTCAAGTGTTGAAACTTAATGGCTAATGTAATGGTTTTGTGAGGTGAAGGCTTAGGGGTGCTTAGGACCTGGGGGCTCCGCTCTTGTGAATAAAATTTAGGTACATAGATCTGTTAGCACTTTGAGGTTGGAATTCCCTGTCCTTAGAACAGAAAGTGAAGTTATTTTTTTCTTTGTAAATTGCTCAGTCTCACCTATTTCGTTACAGCAGCACAAATGGCATAAGACACTACTCCAGCCCTGCTAAACTGTTCAAGCCTTGTTTGCATGTTAGAATCAAATTTAAGGAAATACTAATACTGCCTTCTGGGCTCCATCCTCAGAGATGTTGACCTAATGCTATTTTGACTTAAATTCTCCAGGAGAAGCTAATATGTAGCCCAAGATAACAATGATCTAGACATTTTCATGGCCAGATTCCTCACTCCACAGACCTCACTCCACATATCACTCTTGTGCATCACACTCTGATTTTCATGCTTTTCTTACCCCATTTCCAATAACTCTGGCCCCACTAAAATTATTGATTCATCATAATTTTCAGTATTTCTAACTTTTACAATGTTCTCGTTTCCTTCTCAAATTATTTATATTTTCTTGCATATGCTCTTCATTGCTAACCACAACTTTTTTAACACTCTTCTGCTAAACCTCAGTCTTGGTAATTCCAAGTTTCTATGGATTATGCCTGCCTAACTATGACAGAAAAACATTAAAATATGCAGATAATCCATTGCCATTAACTAATGAGTCTTTATTTCCTCCAACCAATCAGGTTGTTCTTCCATAGTCAATTATCTGTGCACATTCCTAAAAGATATTTGCATATCTTCCCTTCAACATCTGTTTTCATTCCCTAATTTTAGCAGATGGAATTTCATGGAAAAAAATTAAAAGCCCTTCTTCTAATTGTACTGAAGTCCTATTCTCTTCCTGTTACTATGCATGAAATCCTATCTATATCCTCCTTTGTCCGCTAGATCGCATGCCATATTTACAGGATACAGTTTGAAAGACAGAACTACGGAGTATCATCCATTTCTTTCCCTCATTATCATCTTATCTCTCTTGACAGGAGCATCATCAATACATTTTGGCAATGTATCAGTTTTCCTCATGCTTCTGTAGCAAATTATAACAAACTGGGGTCAACATTAATGCATAGAAATGCTGGCTTCCCATATTGGAGACCCCTATCGAATCTTGACTGCCCTTCTTCTGATCCAGCTCCCTGTTAATGTGCCTGGGTAAACAGTGGAAGAAGGCTTGAGTACTTGGGCTCCTGTTACACACAAGGAAGAACAGGATGGAGTTCCAGGATGGAGTATTCATGCACTCTCTGTCTTTCATATCCTCTCACTCTCATACACAAAAACATGCACATACATACATCTACTTCTGTGAAATCTTCTTTGAGCATCCTCCATCCTGTTGCCCTTAAAAAAAACTCTGAGTTCCTGGACAAGTGTATATAATCTCTCCATGTCAAGACCGATAACTTAATTACATCTGTAAAGTAACTTTTGCCATGAAAAGGATCAAATATACAGGGCCCAGGTTTTAGATAGTGGACATTTTAGGTGGGTTATTACTCTCCCTGTCATAGCTATTCAAACTGAAAGTCAATCCATAAGAACAAGCATGCAAGCAAACAAACTTTCTTGATCTACAATTCCTACTGTTACTTCTTAGCACTTTGTTTTGCAGTAAAAATTGACAAAAGGGTTTGCCTCTACTTGGTAACTTGCTGTATCCCCTTTCACTATCTCTTCTCTTATTTTCAAACAGATTCATTCTTCATGACTCTCATAAAATCTTTTTGAAAATCATTTGTGGATTCCAAATTGTTAAATCTGTCACGACAAGGTTGTCTCCCATTGACTGCTCCCTTATCATTTCCGTGCTAGGTTTTAGGAATGTTTCTCTCTCAGGGTTCCTTTCCTGCCTCTGAAAATCCTACAGGCTTCTTAAATTTAGAATAGTGAGAACTAAATTACAATTTTTTTTTGACAGGCAGAGTGGACAGTGAGAGAGAGAGAGACAGAGAGAAAGGTCTTCCTTTTGCCATTGGTTCACCTTCCAATGGCCGCCGCGGCTGGCGCACTGCGGCCAGTGCACTGCGCTGATCCCAAGGCAGGAGCCAGGTGCTTCTCCTGGTCTCCCATGGGGTTCAGGGCCCAAGCACTTGGGCCATCCTCCACTGCACTCCCTGGCCATAGCAGAGAGCTGGCCTGGAAGAGGGGCAACAGGGACAGAATCCGGCACCCCAATCAGGACTAGAACCCAGTGTGTGGGCGCCGCAAGGCGGAGGATTAGCCTGTTGAGCCATAGCGCCAGCCACAAATTACCAGTTTTTACAAATAACCAACCCAAACTGCTAAGTGCTTCTTAGTGTCGATTTCCTTTCAGAGTTCAATTTATTTTAACTCTCAGCTTTAGCCTCATGTCTCCTTTTATTTTTTATTTCACCTTTCAGATTCCATCAATCAATGCATCTGTCAGTTTTGTCTTCAAATAAATCCAGAATCAAATCACTCCTCACCATGTCCCCCACTATCAGGCTGACCCAAACCACCTTCATCTTTTGTCTATATTATCACGGTCTGGTTCCCCAGCTTCTGCCCTTATTCTTTACAATCTACTTTCTATACAGAAACCAAGATGACTTTGAAATGAAGTCAGATCATGTCATTCCTCTCTTAAGCTTAGGAAAGCATCTTGCTTACTTAGAATAAAAGTCAAACCCTTTATGATGGGTTTCTACCTGTTTGAACTCCTATCTGGCCTCTTTTTCACTTACCTGTATCATTCACTCAAGCAAAGCTTAAATCCTGGCAGTTCAAACTGCATAACCAGTCATCCCCATCAAGGCTGCATTCTCTTCTCTCTATAAAAAGCTGCTTTTCTGTGGGTAGCCATGTGACTCAAAATCTTACTTGCTTTAGGTCTTTGCTTAAAATTATTTGACTGCATACCCTCCATAAACTCTACACAGTTATTCCTTGATTTTGATTCATTTTTTCTCTGTGCTGTTTTTCCCATCTTGTCATAATATGCATGTTCAAATAATCAGTGATGAGCCAAATGAAGACAGCAAAGGTATTTAATAATAAATTACCATAGCAGGTGATTCAGCCACTGTCACATGCATTTTGGTAGACTCCAAGGCAAATAGAGGAATGGGAAAGCTTTATATTAGGAAAAACCAAAGACTTCAGACGTGTCTTGGCATGGGGAAATTGTAAGTGGCAGAACTGGTAACCAAGCAGACACACCATATGATTGGTTAAAGGTGCATATTTGGTTTACTTTTATTGGTCTTGTGTGAAAGTTGGAAGAAACATTTGGGAAGCTGTCAGTTATTGACACAGTTTTGGCTGTTTGGAGCCATTTGCTACGGAAGTTATTGTTTACTGTGCTAGATTATTACTAAAGATAGGGGTCTGCTTTTCTATAAATGTGACTTACAGCAGGCTGCCTTTTAAAATTATTTATTTTAAATGTTTTATCAAATTTTGACCTGCAGGTCATGGGTCAGCATATTTTTAAATGTTATGACCATTGTCTCATATGTTCACCCCTTTAGATATTTATCATTTATCTCTCCCTATCCACATGTAAGCTTTAAAGCAAAGGCAATGCCAACCAGTTTATTATGTTAGGGACCATGATTGACATTTATGTGTTTCCTTAACTGCACTGTGTTGCATGTAGTCTATACTCAATAAATGTTTGAATAAAATGGGGTAGATATGATCTCACCTACTTCATGAGTGGTTAAATTAAAGATAAACCACATCAACTTCACTGAATTATTTTAAATAATTTGAGAAGCCAATATTCAGGAACTTTATTCCTTATTTTGTAGTGTAAAGTATCTTTTGCTTTCAAGTGACGTGTAAATGACCTGTAAAAGTATTCAGTTTTTTAGAGTTAAAAAAAAAAATCCGTGTGGTACTATTCCACAGCAGCCTTAATAATTACAAATAGGGGCCAGCATTGTGGTGCCAGCATCTCATATTGGAATGTTAGTTCAAGTCATACCTGCTCCACTTCTGATTAAGCTTGGGATACAGCAGAGGATGGTCCAGGTACCTGGGACCCTGTGACATACGTGGGAGACCTGGATTAAGATCCAGGCTCCTGGTTGCAGCTTCCCCTGGTACTATCCATTGCAGTCTTTTGGGGGAGTGAAACAGCAAAGGGAAGAGGTCTTTATTTGTCTCTCCTTCTCTCTGTGTCACTCTGCCTTTCAATAAATAAAATAAATCCATAATAATAACAATAATTAGAAATAGCTTTGCATTGTTTTCCTTGTAGTATGATTTACTTTTAAAAGTCAGAATAATTGGAAAATATAGATTAGAAGCCACAATATCAAATTGTTGCAAATGCTTATGTTGTACTATTTGGCACTCTGTGATATACACCCTTCATCTTAATGGTTTACCAAGGTTATTCTTGCTTGTTTCTTTCACAGAGTAAACTAGACTGCCCCCTGGTGTTCAGGTGATATTACCAATCCCTCTTCAGAAAAGGATGTCTTTTGGAGAAATAACGATGAAGTCTCCTGTGTGGAAGGGAGTGAAAGGTACTGAGATTGTTTTATCTGATACATACCAGTGCCGAGCTCATCGGCTGCTTTATGATTAGCTTAATTCAGTCCACAGTTAATCTACTATTTCTTACCTGAACACAGAATTTCAGATGTTTCTCCCAAAACCTTATAATCTTTAACCAAAATATCTAAACATTTATGTGTGGCCTTTAAGTGGTCTACAGTATTCATTTATCTTTTAAGTAGTTTACTTATATTGTCAGGAGCACTTATATTGCCTTAGGCCCTTATTAAATGTTCTTTAGGCATCTTTATACTGAATCTTCATAACTAACATGTGTTTTTCTTATTATCTCGATTTTTCAAAATTAATGCTCTAAGAAGCTTAACAAAATTTCCCTGGCTTTCACAACTAGTGAATGGCAAAAGTGGGCTTTACATGTATGTCTATATAAACTAATTGTCCGGATTGCTTAACTAGTCTATATGTTCTCACTTTTTTTTTTTTTTTTTTTTGGACAGGCAGAGTTAGACAGTGAGAGAGAGAGAGACAGAGAGAAAGGTCTTCCTTTCGTTGGTTCACCCCCAAAATGGCCGCAACGGCTGGCACTGCGCTGATCCAAAGCCAGGAGCCAGGTGCTTCTCCTGGTCTCCCATGCGCATGCAGGGCCCAAGCACTTGGGCCATCCTCCACTGCCTTCCCGGGCCACATCAGAGAGCTGGACTGGAAGAGGAGCAACTGGGAAAGAATCCGGCACCCCAACCGGGACTAGAACCTGGGGTGCCGGTGCTGCAGGCGGATGATTAGCCAAGTGAGCCGCGGCGCTGGCCATATGTTCTCATTCTTAAGTGTTTCCTTTTGATTAGTCCCAACTCTCGTCTTCATAAATAAAGCAGTCTTGCCCCTACAGTAACATATATTGTCATTCTTTAGTTTCTAAGGAAGGCCTTGTGGTCCTTTTACTTGGAACCAAAGTTCCAACACTAAGTTACATGTCTAGTTCTTGGCAAAATTAAGATACAGACCAGTTATTCAGGTTCCAAGAATCCTACAATTTCAGTTATATCTGTTTTTAATCACCCATTGTTTTATTTGAGCTTTTCCTCAGATGCCACAAGCCTAGTGCTCTTTTGACCACCATAGAATACAGCAAATATCTTCCTTAAATTTAATGAAATAAAAGATACTTTAATTGTCAAAAATCCTTGCAAGATAGGCCAGGGCTTCTTAAAAGTAAAGATGTAGAATAGTGTTTGCAATAGATGGTCATGAATTATTTCTTGAATCAATGAATCATGCATAAATGCAATCTTTACAAAGTTTTCTGTAGAACTTCAGAAACTGTGTGTGTGTGTGTGTATAGGATGAGATTTCATAACTTTCATCTATTTCAATAATAGTTCTGAAACCTAAAAATATTCCATTTGACTAAATGTTGCATAACTTAAGTTGCATTCCTTAGTCTGACTCAGCCATAACTCAGATTGTTATGATCAGCTAGCGAGTTGATTTTTTTATTTTAGGGACCAACATTTAATTTTACAGATTTCCTCATATAGAGATCATCTTGATGGTACCCTAGAGATAACCGTGGGAATGATGCAGAGATCCCCATGCTGCCCTGGGAACGGTAAGTGAGCCCTGGTGCTGAGGTTCATGCCAACCATCTGAAAATGTTTGCTGAATGAATGACTAGATCATCTGAATTTTCAAAACTGATAATTTGTAGAGAAAAGGTTAGGTGGACAATAAAGACGAGGATCTGTGAAATAATAACAGTATTGGAATGACTACATAGATTAAAGTGGTTCATAGATGTCCAGAGAGAATCTTCCACCAGTGTTTGGGAAATGTGTCCCTCATAATTCTATCCTATTATGCAAAACTTTTGTTCTCCCTTTAAAAAGGAGGATGGTTATAGGGAGGATTTTCTTCCAGTTCAAATATAGAAACACTCTAGAGACCATCGCTATCAAACAAATAACCAGAACAAGCATCATGACCATTTATTCTTTCTATTGCCAAATAATGCCCCAAACTAGTTGCAGGTGTTGCTGTAGAGCCCCCAAACCTGTATCCACTATGGTTGAAGAAAGTAGGTATTTATTGCAAAGCACAGAGCTAGGAGCCAGGCAACTATTGCTTAATTTCTGGGTTCACTGAGGAATAAGCATGAAAGTTCTCATAGATTGCCTCTGGGACTAAGAGGTGTATGCTCAACTTGTACTGAAATTGCTGATTCATCAGTGATGCTTGTGACCTGAATTTGACTGGCTGGTAGTACTGGGTTCATTAGGGAATATTCGATGGTAAAGTCAGCTTCAGTTCATTGGGGGTTACATATAAGTGGTGGTTACCTTCTGTGCTAGATCTGCAAGTTTGCTGCCTGGACCTGCAATTCCCCTAAACAGTATTCCCCTCCTGCCCCTGCAAATACTGGTCAATAGGGTTTTGTTTATTGCAGAAGCAAATGACTTCCTGAGTCTGATGATTCGAACCTCATTGGGCCAGCAGTTTCACTCTCAATCCTGGGAATTCGCTTTGGTAAAGGACAGGCCGGGACACCTCGTTAAGGGAGACATATGATAGGGAATTAGTCTCATTTTCAAACCCAAAATGAAAGAATGCTGGAGAACTGCATCATCCCTAAGGTCAGCTCCTATAAAACAACTTCAGTGGTTTCCCTATGAAGAAATTCACATACCTCAATATTTGATCTTAACAAACAAAACCACACAAACTAAAGAATAATAAAATACACATTCTGAATATGCTGGATTAAGGAACACAACCTGAGCTATCCAGATTTTGAGCAAATAGAGCCATGGATTTTAACCTTTTACCTCTTAGAACTATTATAGAATCTAATAAAGTCATGAAGTTTGAACACCTACAAAATTAGTTCCCACTCTGCAGAAATAAATATCATCTCATATAGGAAATTTTAAAAATACTTTTCATTGGCAGATACCCACTTTTGTTCCATATTTTTCTCACTTGTACATGAAGTCCAATTCTGCTGAAAGTCTGCAACACATTAATGTGTTGAATGAAGCTGTTTCTGAGAATAGGTAGTAATTTTCACATCACAAGTTAAAACCTTTAATTTATTCTCTAAGAAATGGTGTAGACAGGAAAGCAACAAAAGAGAAAGAAAAACAGGAGATAGAGAATGTTTTCCTTTTTTTTTTTTTTTTTTTTAGTTAGGTTGGCTTTGCATTTGTTCCTAGAAGTGAATTTGTTTCAATATATACATTTATTTAACCAGAAATAAATCATTTTTTTCTATTTGTATTACATAACTTTGGATGAATATTTAAAGGACATTAGTTTGAAATGCTAAAGTATTAACATGCCAGGGATACAAAGCAGCCAGTGTTCCTCAGAAATGGAGTAGAAGCTAGTGTGTGAGAAACATGAGGTGATAGGAAAGGCATGAGCTTCAGAGTCAGTTGTATCTACATTTGTATACAGTGCATTCACTTGTGTTATGGGACATGTTCTTTCTAAACACCATTTTCCTCACCTGAAAGTGTTTCTTTTCAATGTTTAGTAAGGATTGATGGTCCTTTTTAAAAACTCCATGTAGAGTTGATGCCTCAAAAAAGGTTAATTACCATGAATTTTTAATATGTCCATATTTCCTTTTCTGAGTGCTGACTAAATTTAGGAAGAATGATCCTTCAAAATTAAAAACCAAAAGGTAAATATTGCTTATTTCTTTGGAGTGTAGCTTTATATGATTTTAACTTTTTGTGTATTATCTTTTTAATTTTAAAATGAAAATAGTACATAAACTTACACATAATATGTACAGATCCACAGGTAGATAATTAAAAATAACCAATCAATAAATTGATTTTAATTTGAAACAATATAATAAAATGTAATGATATAAATTTGGAAATATCCTCCACATACCTGAACACATACCTGAACACATACCTACAGAGCAAAAAATCAGAGAAGGATTTTATGGTTACTAAAGATGCATACATCCTAAAGGTATAGATCATAGGTTACTCAACACAGAATTTTGTTCTGGGATAACCCAACACTTATTTTCAAATAGCACATGGTAGTTTCACAATCCTCTGCTATTAAGAAATTTGCTGTTCCACATGTTTAAGATCAACGATCCTGTACATCTAAGTTGTTAGACCAATCCCATTCTACTCATAGTGATTTAGAGGGATGTAACAGTAACCACAGGATTTCTGGGTGCAGCGAAAACATTACAGGACAAATTGATGCTTCTGGATAGTTCTTCAGCTAATCAGGTCCTCAGAAAGTTTACTGCTGAAAGACTATTGCTGGGGAGGTCCAAGATGGCTGAGTCAGAAAAAGTCCCACTGATTTTGACCATGGGAACATAACAGAAGCCAATGGAGGAAGTGCATTCCCAGGGGAAAGCTGGAGGGACATTTGCGGTGGAAATTCTACAGAAAGAAGAGAGAAGCCATGCAGCAGAGTGGACAGTACAAACACATAGCCACAAGCATGCATATCACTGGTAACTCCTGCAGCCAGGAGCTAGAGGAGATGCCATCTTCTTGGGAAGAGATGAGAGGAGTCTGTGGCAGCAAGTGCTTCTAAGGACATTGCCTGAGGGAGAAGCTTATGGACCACACTGACTTTGAGAAACTGGAGGAAATATCTGCAAACTGTGCGACTCATAAAGGATTAATAACCAGGATCCAAAAAAAGCTCAAGAAAATCAACAACAATAAAACATACAACCCAGTTAGGAAATGGGCAAAGGATATTAACAGGCATTTTTCAAAGGACGAAATTCAAATGGCCAGCAGAGACATGCAAAATGCTCAGTTTCAATATTTATCAGATATGCAAGTAAAAACCACAATGAGGTTTCACTTCACCCCAGTTAGAATGACTATCATCCAAATATCAATAAACAATAAACACTGGTGAGGATGTGAGGAAAAACGTACCCTCATCCACTGTTGTTTGGCATGTAAACTAGTACAACCATTATGGAAGACGGTATGAAGATTCCTCAGAAATCTGAAAATAGATCTACAATATGACCAAGGCATCCCAGTCCTGGGAACTTACCTAAACAGAATGAAATCAGCCTCTGAAAGAGTTATCTATACCCCGCATGTTTATTGTAGGTCAATTCAATTCACAATAGCTATGATATGGAATCAACCTAGATGTCCATCTGCTGAAGACTGATAAAGAAAATGTGGTATATTTACACCGTGGAGTACTACTCAGCTGTAAAAATTAATGAAATCCTGTCTTTTACAACAAAATGGATGCAACTGGAAACCATTGTGCTTAGTGAAACAAGCCAGTCCCAAAAAGCAAATATATATTTTCTCTGATATGTGCTAGTTAATATAGAGCACAAAAAATGTGTAAGAATGTGATAGAAATCTTGTGATATAGTGGTTATTTTAGCTCTTACTTATACTCTTGAAGAACTGTGGTCTTCCTACTTTTTACTGAATCTTATGGCTAGTGGTGAATTAATACTGTGATTATAGAGTGAATTGAAATTATGGTTTTGCAAAAATGTATGGGAAAAAGAAAGGAAGGGAGGAAGAAGATTGAGGGAGAGAGGTTGAGGGGAGTAAGTATGGTTTTCATACTAGAACTATACCTATACAATACATGAAATCTGTTCTCTTTTTATTAATAAAATTTTAAAAAGAAAAATTAAAAAATGAAGAAATTTGAATGCCTATATGTTTTCTTTTTTAAAAATGATTTATTTATTTATTTATTTGAAAGGCAGAGTTACAGAAAGACAGAGGCAGAGAGAGAGAGAGGCCTTCCATCTGCTGGTTCACTCCTCAAATGGCCGTGATGGCCTGAGCTGGGTCAATCCAAAGCCAGGAGCCAGGATCCAGGAGCTTCTTCCAGGTCTCTCATGTGGGTGATGGGGCCCAAGGACTTGAGCCATCCTCCACTGCTTTCCCAGGCCATGGCAGAGCTGGATCAGAAGTGGTGCAGCAGGGACTCCAATTGGCACCCATATGGGATGCTGGCCCTGCAGGCAGCAGCTTTACCTGCTACACCACAGTGCACGCCTCTATATAATGTTTTCTATAAACATTTACTGCTTGTTGGCTTTTCCACTCAACTGACCACATGTAAAAAATCTAGCAATCTCTACTTTTTAAATATATAAAGTATATATATAATATATAAATCTCTAATTTATGAATTTGACTCTTACCAAAATATTCTCCATGTACATAAAAATAGAATCCAGGTACATGAGGAAGGGAAACAATTGGGAAAGGCCATAGCAGTTGCTAAGAGTGCCTGTATCCTAAAGCGTGCAGTACGGTAAAGACAGTAGATGCCTATTCGAAGCCTTGGGGAATATAGGCAGATCTGTTCTTGGGTTAAATCTTCAAGTTTTTATTGAAGCAAGGTATAAATGAGAGCAAATGACATAGAAAATTAACTTGGCATTAATGACCTTCTATTTAGAACCATTTGCAAAAATAAAGTGGGATCCATACTTTTGATTTTATGTCATCCATCTCTCCCCAAGGTGAGAATTTTGGAGATTTGTTAGATTCTGTGTGTCATCTAGTGTGCCTACTAAATTTTTATTTTAGCAATGATGAAACTGACTCAGAAATTAGTTCCATATATGGCACAATGCTACATAGTTAATTGGGGACAGTGTTAAAAACTTGGTTTCCTGTATGGGGTTCCAGTCTTCTTCAATCAGCACTGACTTTGGTAGATTAGGGCAGTGGGAGAACTTTCTGAATAAATCTTAATTTCTAAAAGCCATTTCCAACTAAATACTGCCATCTGTGATCTAAATGTCAGAAGACTACCTTTATATCATAGCTGATTTTGAAATTTATAAGAAGACATGGGACCTACCATGTTTGCAAAAAAATAAATGTTATTTGATCTGGATTTCCTTTCTATTAAGCTAATATTTTCTTTGAAGGTGTTTAAGCGCTCCTTCTACAGTTAGTGGGGAGGGGGGAGCAAACACACTGTGAAAGTATTTCCATTACAAAATTAATAGAATATGAATATAAAATATATTCAAGACAAGTTTCTAAAGACTTGATGAAACCATATGGATGTCCATCAATTACTGACAATCTACTTTTAAAAGATACAGACATCAAACAAGCAGAATGAATAGCCCAGAAATGACAGAGACATGTATGCATTTATTACTTAATAAATAATGCATCAGCAAACTACAGGGGATGCATAATTTAACAAATTGAGCTAAAAATTAGCTGCTTAGGAAATTAAAAGTTTATATTCACCTTTTACCATATTAAAACATTAAAATTTGGGGTTATTACTAACGTACCACTTGGGACCATTCAATCCTGTATTAGAGTGGTTGGGTTTGAGTCCCAGTTCTGTTTCTGATTCCAGTTTCCTGCTAGTGTGTAAATGGGGAGGCAGCCAGTTGTGGATCAAGTGTTTGGAAGTATTTGGGTCCATGCATCCATATGGGAGACCTAGATTAGGTTTCAAGCTCCTGGTTTCATCCTCACTGGTTCTAGCTCCTGAGGGAACTTAGGAAGTGAACCAGAGAATGGAGGAACTCCGACTCTCCCACCTCCTTTTATCTCTCTCTTCCTTTCTCCCTCTCCCTCTTTTTCTTTTGCTGTCTCTCTACTGTTCAAATAAATGGAAATCAACAAAAAAAATTTTTAAGTGAATTATATCATTTAAGGTGACAAGTTAAATGTTCAAAGTTACCATCAAAGAGCAAAACAAAACAAAAAATCTACTTACATCTTTGTGTTACTGTTAGGGCAATTATCAAAATACAACTTACATTTGCTGATTTGATCAAACTTTTTTTTTCACTTAGATATTTACAAAATCATTTAGTTAAATTTAAATTGGGAAACCTTTATCAAACTATCTCTTATCTTTACTTAAAATTATTAATGTTGCTTGAGACAAAGTAAGCAGTAATTTTCCAATCACAAGTTTTTTTGAGCACAGATCTGGAAAATGATTTCTGACTGTTTTGTTTTTGAAATTCATTTGCCATTTTACCCTATTTTGTCATTTCTCACCTTTCCCCAAATTTTATTGTTTTCTTCAGAGTTTAATGATTTTATTCATGTTCTCTCTCCTCAGTCTTCTTTTGATTTTCTTTTTTTAAAATTTATATAAGGTGAACAAATTTCATATCTTTCATATATATAGATTTAGGAGCATAGTGATACTTCCTACCCTACACTCCTTCCCTCCAATGCTATCAAGTCACCTACCTACTGTCTGTATATACTCCTATCTTTAAAATATACTCATTTGTAAGTTTGTTGATTTTTCTTTATGAAATATTTACTCATTAAAAATCAAGAGTATGGGGTGCTGGCGCTGTGGCTCACTTGGTTAATCCTCCGCCTGCGGCACCGGCATCCCATATGGGTGCTGGGTTCTAGTCCCGGTTGCTCCTCTTCCAGTCCAGCTCTCTGCTGTGGCCCAGGAAGGCAGTGGAGGATGGGCCAAGTGCTTGGGCCCTGCATGCACATGGGAGACCAGGGAGAGGTACCTGGCTCCTGGCTTCGCATCAGCGCAGCACGACGGCTGTGGCGGCCATTTGGGGGGTGAACCAGTGGAAGGAAGACCTTTCTCTCTCTCTCTCTCTCTCTTACTTTCTAACTCTGCCTGTCTATTAAAAAAAATTAAGAATATGGATAAATTTTAAAAGAAAAAAATCACATTTTTCTTTCACATTATATTGTGTGTGTATGTGCACACAAGAGAGTTAATAATGATTATGGGGATTGTGCAATTTTAAACATTTTTTAAAATTTTATTTTATTTTTATTTGAAAGAATTACAGAGAGAGGTAGAGACAGAGAAAGTCCTGCTGCTGGTTCACTCCCCAGATGGCCGATCCAAAGCCAGGAGCCAGGAGCTTCTTCTAGGTCTCCCACGTGGGTGCAGGGGTCCAAGGACTTGGGCCACCTTCCACTGCTTTTCTAGGCCACAGCAGAGTGCTGGATCGAAAGAGGAGCAGCCAGGACTAGAACCGGTGCCCACACGGGATGCCGGTGCCTCAGGCCAGGGCTTTAACCCACTGTGCCACAGCGCCGGTCCCCATAAACTGTTTTTGTTCTATCGTCATATATCAAGGCCAATATTTATATCACTAATGATTCCTCAATAACAAGAAAATATGAAAATGTATAGATGGACACCCCTTTATTTATTTAGCCTTTCTCTCTATGAAACACCTAGATTTCTTCCAACGTTTTCATCATTGTAACTAGCGTTCAGATGAACAAACATTGTGCACCCCTCTGATTATTACTAAGCAGACATTTTTAAGCCATATGAACTTCTCATCTGCCCTCTTAGTTATGGGGGCCTGTGTTGGGAAAATATAACTTGAAACAAATCTCTCAACCCATAACCCTCCCCACCCCCCACAAAAGCAGTAAAGAAAGAAGCAAGTTTTTTTACTGAGTGAGCATGAAACAGCATGTGATGTCCATGACAGGCAGTGTGTTACCAGGTTGCAATGATAAGAAAGCAATCTGACCCTGTAACACACAAGCACATGTAACCTTTCCCACAGATGTTCTCAGCATAAACAAACTCTCTCTCAAGCAAGAAACCTTGATAGCACCATTTGTCACACATGGTCCATCCTCACTCTACCTGGTATCTGGAGTGACCACCTGTGTCAACTTACTGGTTTTTATCCGTTTATCCAATGAAAAAAAGAGTTTTCCTTATCTTTATGACAGGAGGTAATTTTACAACTTATTCAAAGTAAATGCTCTAAGGAAAAGGAGAAGAGGGAAATATTTCCTTTTATTTTCAACAGGGAGAATTCAATTCAGCCTCTTTTTAATTTGCTTTTGTTCTTTCACTTGATTTACTTTAATAGGAAACATGGTTTCCTTTAGCTCATTTAAAATACTAAACTCACATTTTAAATAGCTTACATGTCATGAAGTAAGCCTGTTTCTTTTTAATTTCCTTTTATTTCTTCAAATCCTACTTTGGGCCTAGAATGTATCAAAGACAGCTTGAAATTCTTTGCAGTCTTCCCACTGAAAAGTAGGGATTGTTTTCCTGTCTCCTTCACCCTTTGCTTGCTTTGATCAATTTCATATGGTAGATGAATGCCAGGTCTGCTAACAGGATTTTTACTTGACTGCTCAGAAAACATGTGTGATGTTTGATTCCATTGTTGGAAACACAGGGTAGAGACCCCGTGATGTCATGGAGAGCTAGAGGGACCAACTGAAACCAGACTTTCACACATGATGGTCCAAGGTGCAGGGCAGTGACTAAAATTATTATTGACCCTTCAGACCCTGCTAGTGGCTCAAGTCTGTGCTACAGACCCAGCTGCCTGCATTTCTAACCAGCAAAACTATGATACATAAGACAGTTATTGTTTTAAGATATGGAGTTTTGGAATAGTCCACATTCAGCAAATATTAATTAGAACAGAGCCTAGTACTGATTTTCTCTTTTTTATCTTCTTTTGGCAAAAATAAAAAAGCTCTAAACTGAGATTTGGCATTGGACTGTGAGCTTCATTTTTCTCAGGGGGTTCCTCAGCTTTCAAATTGGAGGACACTTTCACTTCTCAAGCAATTCTATTCTTTATCATCTAATGAAGTACAGTTCCTCCTTCAGAGAGGACCACCATATAACTCTGAAGAAATATTTCCTGGGGCCGGTGCTATGGCGTAGTGGATAAAGCGCTGCCTGCAGTGCCATCATCAAGATGGGCACTGGTTCAATCCCCAGCTGTTCCTCTTCTGATACAGCTCCCTGCTAATGCACCTGTGAAAGCAGCAGAAGAAAGCCCAAGAGCTTGTGCCCTTGCACCCATGTTGTACACCCAGGAGAAGCTCCTGGCTCCTGGTCCTGGCTTTTAATCTGCCCAGCTCTGGCCTTTGTGGCCAATTAGAGAGTGAACCAGCAGATGGTTCTCTCTCTCTTTCTCTCTTCCTCTCTTTCTCTCTTTCTCTCTGTCTCTCTCTGTAACTCCACCTTTCAAATGAATCTTTTTGTAAAAAAAAATCTTTGTAAAAGATTCATTTGAAAGGCCGAGTTACAGAGAGTCAGAGGAAGAGAAAAGAGGGAAAAAGAGGTCTTCCATTCGCTGGTTCATTCCACAATGACCAGAGCTATGTGGGAGCTGTGTGGAAGCTTCTTCCCAGTCTACCACAAGGAAGCAGGGGCCCAAGGACTTGGGCCATCTTCTACTGCCTTCCCAGGCCATAGAAAAGAGCTAGATCAGAAGTGGAGCAGCTGGGACTCGAACTGGTGCCAATATGGGATGCTGGCACTGTAGGCTGGGGCTTTAACCCACTGCACCACAGCACCAGTCACTCTGTAGATTTTCATTTCACTAGTGTATCATCACATAAAAGTGATGACATATTAGAACATAAACTAATTTGATGTTTTGGGGAACTTGCAATATAAAACTCAACTGAAAAAAATTTGTCATGAAGAAAATAGTTTGCTGAATATAGAAGGTATACTGAAAAAGTGCCCCAATAAATCTTTAAAAAAAACAAATATTTGCCAATATTACTTCTTCAAAATACTGGGTGGATGATTCAGCAAAATAAGGAGTTAGGAAGGAAGAAATATTTATTTTAAGTGATGTTCAAACAGATGCATTCTTTCAGGATTGTCAATAAAAATAAACAAACAGAATTTGCAACCATGGATGTTCTTCCTTATCATGGCTCCCACCTCAGCTGCAAAACACAGAAAGCACGAAAAATATCAAGAACTACAGGCAACAAAGTTAGTGATGGTAGAAGCTGCACGAGAAGGAGAAGATGAGCACCAAGAAAAAACAAGCAAGAAAGTGGTGGGTGCCTGGATGGATTGTTTTTGTTTGTTTGTGTTAACAAAATTTACTCTTGCTTATAAAATAGAAAGAAAGAAACACAAATTATTTTTTAACCCGTTAGTGAGAAAGGTTGTTTAAACTCTTTCCTGAATCAGGAAAATGCACAATTCTAATGCTTTCTCTTTTCATAAAAGATTCTTTCCATTGTCAGTATTTTCATTGGCATGTTATTGGCACTTGAAAAAAGTAAGGGAGAAGGGAACTCCTTGAGTTTATCAAATTATAATTAATATCCAATAAATTATAGTTCTTCCTTCAAGAGGATTTCCATACACCCATATTTCTGTCTATAAAAATGAGAAAAATTCATCATAAATGATTATTTGAAAAATAAGGAGGAATCCCATCACAGCTTGGAACAATTATACAGACCAGGTTTCCATGCCTAATTGTAGAGGTGGGGTGATTGTCATACATGTGTCTCCTAGCAAGATAAGGCTGACCCTGAGCTTGGTCTGGTGCAGTGGGAGGTAAATGAGGATAAGTAGTCGGGGTTCAAGGGCCCTCACCAATGAAGCTCCACAGGGGCACTGCAGATGATCGAAGGCCTGCAGAAAGAAGTCTTGGATGAAGTCTGACGAGGCTAGAATATGGGCTCTGGGAAACCTGGGAGCCAAACTGGAATTTAAGAAGTCAAATTAGACCATCAGACACTTACTTCTTATTTATTATTTATTTATTTTTGCTTTGCTTTATTTCTACTGTGCTCAAAGTGTCAAACTTATCTGTAGGACTAGGAAACTGAACTGAGGATCAACTCTGACATTTTTGCTACAGTTTCCTGGAGGGGGATGTTGAGATTGGTTCCAGAGGATGGCAGTCTGAACCTTGCAAATCTTCCTTCCGGTGTCTGGTCCAAGGACTCTTTGGGTTTATTGCAATGGTCATGGCCTATCACTGTACCTCCTCTCCCTCCTTGCAGCAGCCTGTTGAGTGATTATTTTAGTGTTTTCTTAAGTCAGATATCAAGAGTGACATAGGGGCCAGGGTTGTGGCTCACTTGGCTAATCCTCCACCTGTGGTGCAGGCACCCTGGGTTCTAGCCCCGGTTGGGGCACCAGGTACTAGTCCCAGTTGCTCCTCTTCCAGTCCAACTCTCTGCTGTGGCCCGGGAGGACAGCGGAGGATGGCCCAAGTGCTTGGGTCCCTGCACCCACATGGGAGACCGGGAGGAAGCACCTGGCTCCTGGCTTCAGATCGGCACAGTGCTGGCTGTGACGGCCATTAAGGGAGTGAACCAAAGGAAGGAAGACCTTTCTCTCTGTCTCTCTCTCACTGTCTATAACTCTCACTCTCTCTCACTGTCTAACTCTGCCTATCAAAAAAAAAAAAAAAAGTGACATAGTTGTTGAATCCAGGGTTAACCACAAAATGCCTTTCATTTTCACTCACAGGTGAAGGTAATATTTGCTGGGAATAGATTTCTTGGGTTGCAGACTATCCTATCTCATGGCTTTCATATTAATTCATCATCTTCTAGCTTCTATATTTGTGGTTGAATAATATGATGGAAATATGATTTTTTGTTATTATTACTTACCTACATTTTAATATTACTTACTCTGTTGTTTTTATTACTATTTTTGTGATAGCTGGTAGAAGCCTGAATACTTCCTTTTTGCACTTGGTAGAATAATTTAATGAAAAGCTTTTTATAAACTTCCAAGGACCCTTGGTTTTATCTGCAACTTTGAGCCTTCTTTTCTTTTTCTTTTCTTTTTTTTTTTTTTTTTACAGAGTGGATAGTGAAAGAGAGAGAGACAGAGAGAAAGGTCTTCCTTTTTGCCGTTGGTTCACCCTCCAATGGCCACTGCGGCCAGCGCATCTCGCTGATCCGAAGCCAGGAGCCAGGTGCTTCTCCTGGTCTCCCATGCAGGTGCAGGGCCCAAGCACTTGGGCCATCCTCCACTGCCTTGCCGGGCCATAGTAGAGAGCTGGCCTGGAAGAGGGGCAACTGGGACAGAATCCGGTGCCCCAACCAGGACTAGAACCCGGTGTGCCGGCGCCGCAAGGCAGAGGATTAGCCTGTTAAGCCACAGCGCCGGCCTTGAGCCTTCTTTTCTTTTAAATGATTGCCCCTGCTTTATCTGTTCCTTATCCCTATCTACAAATTTGCCTTCCAAGCTCTTGAGTTTGATCTCTAAGTCCCTTATATTTTTCCCTATATATTGCAATTTTCCTATTTACTAAGCACTTTAAGTGCTTGGTCTTCAAAATACTAAATTTTTAATTCAACAGTGACCTCTAACTCTCAGCTTCCTGTATACTTTTAAAATGTGAAAATCAAGTTATTTAATTGCAAGATGCTTTTTAATCCTGTAATTATATCTGCCCTAGGCTTTCATATGTGATTGTCTACCTAGTTCAGGTTCTTCTCCCTTTTCCAACAGACCCATTTCTTCAGAGTCCCTAGTTACAGCATTCTGCAAGCCCTTCCTTCTTGTGTGGTTGTTAAGTCCCACGTGCTCTTCCCTTACATGATTCTGGGATCCCGTCCTTGTAGAAGTCAAGTTATGACAATTAGCAATAGCACAGAAGTGCAAGAGCTGTTGCAATTGGCAGGATCTAGTGACCTGAAAGGTACCATAGAGAAACTTGCTACTGGGGCCCTGGGGAGCAACCTTTGGACTCCCAGACCTCCAGCTTCAGCCCCAGGTCAATGCCCTCTGAGGCCGAAGGATGAGGAGACACCCAGCCCATGCCTAAATCGCTCACATTTTTTCTGGCCCGGAGATTACCTTCTAAGACCATGCAGGCAGACAAATGCCTTCTTCCCTCTGTGCTGTGAAGCAGGCAGGGTCTGGGTATCATTCTGGTTCTCTAAATCCCCTGCCTCCCCCACAGAACTTCATGCCTGGCCTTGGGCTGTTTACCAGGAATCCTTGCTTCTCACAGTATGCAGAGTTGAACAGGGGGTTGCTCTTTCCTTGTGGAATGCGGCAGAGACTGCAGCTTTTCATAATGCCTCCATCTCTGCCTATTGGCTTGGCCCCATTATGTGCCTGGGAAGGCAGCAGAAGATGGGCCAAGTCCTTGGGGCCCTGCAGCCATATGGGAAACCTGGATGAAGCTCCTGGCTCTTCGCTTCGGTCTGGCCCAACCCTGGCCATTGTGGCCATTTGGGGAGCTGATGGAAGCTCAGCCTCTCTCTCTCTCTCTCTCTCTCTCTCTCTCTCTTCTCTCTCTCTGCCTCTGCCTCTCCCTCCCTGTGGCTCTGATTTTCAGACGAATAAATTAAATTTTAAAAATATATTATTCTAAGCAAAAATTTAATAGTCATCTGGCACATAAAGCAGTAAATTATAAAGAAGTTGGGACAGAATGGAGAAGGGAGTTAAAGTGTAGGAAAGACCAATCATGAGGTCTCCTGGGTTTTAGAAGAAAGATGGCTGTGAACAGAATCACAGAAAAGCCCAGGAGAAAAGATTGTAGTTACACAGCCCTCAGGGGCCGTTTGTAATGATGACAGAGTGTAAACCAGGTGTAAGGTGTTCAGAGAGTCAGCTGTGGAAGTGATGTCTTTGGACAATATTGTAGAAGGAATAGCACAGCTCTGGAAATATCACCTCTCGAAATGCAAGCCAATTGCTTTTTATGAGGTAATATAATACATGTACACATACACTAATATGTTATATACTGAATTCTATATAACATCTTCACTTCTATTCATATGTGCATGTATATTCAATAATATATGTACATTATTTTACTCTTTTGAAACAAAAACTCTTTTATAAATTGATAACAGAAACAATGAGAAAGTATCAAATGATTATAAAAAGGCACAATTTATAAACACAAAAGACAAAGTACATAATATGCATAATTATGTAAGCTGGACAAAAATAGATATAAACTTTCAAATTGGATTTTCTGTTTCATCAAATTTGGAGGAAACACAAAGCTATAGTATTTCACAGTTTAGCAAACCTGAACAAAAATGAATCAAATAGGAAATTTATCTTCTGCAGAGCTGAAGTGACAATTTTGAGATAAGTCCACTTACGAGCAATGGAATGCTCAAAGTATAATTTTTTTTTTGGATTTTTGGGGTGCAATTAAATGAAAGCCAAAATATGTTATTTTTCTATGCTGTTATTTATATTGCTAAAAGCTTTAAGTCTGTACTCAATGATTGTTAAAATATTCTCATGCTTACATGAGTTTTTTTGTCAACCAGCGTCCTTATCCAAGTATAAGGACTTAAGAAGAAAATAATTTGCTTCCTTAGGATTGTTAATATTTTTTATCACAATTTAATCATTCTTCTTAGCAAGTCCTGAAAAACTAGGCTGAATACAAAGTTCCTTGCAGACCATCTGTGTTTTAATGATGTTAATTTAACACACAAGAAAACGAAGGCCTCTAGGGAAAAGATAAAGGAGTGAGGATTTCTAAACTTCTAGGCTGAAAAACAGAATATCAGAAAAACCACTTAATTTCCTTCAAACTGTTGATTACAATCTTCATTTTTAGTTTTCATTATACTGTATTAATCTCTAAGCTATTGTTAAACAATTAATATTAACTTCTTCAAATCTCTGATTACCCTGAAAAGCAGTAGTTGAGTTCTATTTATTCAGTACAATGGATCAGTATTTCATTTTAAATAAACCCATATAAGCCAGTCTCTATTTATGTGAGATACAAATGTCACGCTCAATCATGTACATAATTCTATGACACACAGAAATTATAGTTGTAAAATAATACAGTCTTTAACAATGTCATTTTGAAGTAACTGATAAAAGGAATAGAGGCTTGAACAATTTTGGCAAATTACTAGACTTCCTAAAACAATCAAAGCAGAATGTATAATATCTCATTCTGCTGAAATAGCTTATAGAATCATAAACAGCTGATGTGTAGCTCCTGTAATTAATGTTCAGCAGTCAACAACAGTAAATCAATGTTCCTTTGGGCTCCATAATTAGAAAATAGTGGGTATTGTAGTCATTTGCATGGCTTTATAGGTAAAGATAAAAAACATACACAACTACACATACTGACTTTTGGAGTATACACTCGGTGACTTCTTTTCCGTGTGATAACTCTTTTGGGTTGTGCGATGGGAAGGTATTGAGTATCTGTAGCTACTGCTCTTCTCAGTACAACAGAAACCACAGCAGAACAGGGTCCCTGCAGCAATCAACAGCAGCGAGGTGGTCCAGCCTATGTAGAGGGCTTCTCCAAGCTCGCGTTTCTGGGCAACATTCACTATGGGGTTGTAGAAATCCCTAATGATGGAATTAGCAACCCAGCTCACAGGGATGAGCACCAAGATGCCTGTGACGATGAAGATGATTCCAGCTGTCAGTAGGATGTGACCTTTCACCTTCTCATCGTCCCCAGTGCACCTAGTGCACTTCATACCGACGATGGCTGTCATGAAAGCCAAGAAGGACAGCACAGAAGCAGCACACATGAGTCCTCTGGATGCCTGCAGGTCTGGAGAAAGAGCCAGCAGGGAATCATAGACTTTGCACTGCATCCTGATGTTAGCGTGCCTCATGCAATTCATCCACAGGCCCTCCCAGAGGTTTTCAAATATCACGATGTTGCTTTCGATGAAGGCAGACACTCTCCACTGAGGCATGATGGTGACAGCCAACGTGCCCACCATGCCAACACCGCCAAACATCAGTCCAGCAATTTGCAGAATATAGGTCGCCATTATCCTCCGGAATAGATTTTATTTGCCTGAACTGAACTAGCAACGCTGTTCCGAAGCAAGATTCTCTGTGCCCCAGGAGAGAAGAGTTTCCAATAATACTTAACTCAGAACCCAGGAGCTTTTCAAATAAGAGCTGCTTTGCTATTTCTAGTAGATTAAATCCAGTGCTGGCTGGCTGTGTTGTCCCCAGCCTCCTCTATTGACTGAGAGGAAAACTTACAAATCAGGTATGGCAACTTTCTCAGCCAATAAGACGGGGGGATGGTAACTCAGGTGTGTCTAACCAACCAGAGATACTTGGAATGGCTGGACCTGCACATAAACATTCTTTGTAATTCTCTGTTTTCCGAGAAGACAGCAGTATGTTTACCTGCAGGCATAATTATGAATGTTTGCACAATCAAGAAATGAGCCAATCTCTTGCAATGTAAAAGGTGCATTTTATACAGGCAATTGTGTAAAAGCTGCTGTGGGCAAGGTATAAAATAAAATACCTGCTAAGAAATCTTCAAGGTCTGTCAAAATGCCAAAGTGAAAGGAGAGGAGGGCATTGATGGACTGCTCATACCTGGGAAAACCACATTCTTTGAATACATGTGATCCAAGTAGTTTTAATTTGTCTACAACTTCAAAGCAAGCCCCGCCAGGGTAAAATCAGGGAACATATCATGCTGAAAAACAAAATAAAGCTAAAGTCCTCCTCCTTGGCACCAAATGCATTGTTTTCTTTCAAGCCAGAAAAACTACTTGTTGGTATTTTTCTGATAATCTTGATTTAAAAACTAGTTGATTTTTTTAGTGTAGCAAACATTATAACATTTAAATTATGGGTGACATGCAGCTTGCTAGCTTACTTTGTGGTTGTATCTTTATTGCTCCATCTGGCTGAAGGAACTAGAATTCTACAGATGATAGAAAAGTCTTGGATCTATGCAAATGTCTGATAGATTTAAATAAGTTGTTTACAGGACACACCAGCTGCATTAACTGAACTGAAAATATTAGGTGTTAACCAAATTTGTGTTTTGTACTTTTTAATATCACATCTTCAAAGGACATAGGAGCCCCTACATAAGAGCCAATTTGAACTATGTCTTCTCAAAATAACGATGATGGTAACAGGGGTTCTAAAATAAGCAGAAACTGACATAGGAATACTCCCCTAGCAATATTCTTCTGGAGATCACTGTGAGCTCACCGTCCTGTCTTCCAAATCTTCAGTCTGTGCTTAATTTTTTTTTTCATCTTAACTCCTTGAAATGATACTTTTTTTATAACTTTAATTCCTCTCTGCTTTCTTGTGTAACTTAAACTCAAATGTGAGCATGTCTTTGGCTCACTTATTAAATGTGAAAGTTTAATGGTTCAAAAAATCTGAGTGGTTTATGAAGATTATTGAAATATAAACTCTCCATAGAAGGGTGGGGAAGAGGAAGGTGCCAAAGTAAATGATTGCCTAAAAATAATTAATCTATCACCATCCAAGCTATTATTTTATTGGCAAGACATTTTGAAAGTAAGAAAAAACAAAAGTTATATTTACAATAATTTCCTCTTTGTTGATCTGCAAAAGGCTAAACTGCAATATGTCTCTGATATTGTTGTAGAAAATACATAGCATTTTCTTTTTTTTAACTGTTATTTAACAAATATACATCTCCAATTTACATATATTTCCAAATATACACTCCAATATACAGCTTTTGGATTATAGTGGCTTTTTCCCCTCTATAACTTCCCTCCCACCAGCAACCCTCCCATCTCCTGCTCCCTCTCCCATCCCATTCACATCAAGATTCATTTTCAATTATCTTTATATACAGAAGATCAATTTAGTATATATTAAATAAAGATTTCAACAGTTTGCACCCACACAGACACACAAAGTGTAAAGTACTGTTTGAGTACTAGTTATACCATTGATTCACACATGGCATTTTCTTTATAAGGTTTGTATCAGTCATGGATTTGTTGCAGAGTAGGAAATAGGTTAATCTTGTAGAAATAATCTGCAATGCACAAAAGAAAATTTAAACAGAAACAGCAGGTGTTTGTATTTTTTATTTGAAAGGAAGAGAGAGAGAAGAGGAGAGGAGAGGAGAGAAGAGAGAGAGAGAGAGAGATCCCCAAATGCCAACAATGGTTGGAGCGCAGTCAGGTTTATAGCAGGAATGGGGGAACTCTATCCAAGTCTCCCACATGGGTGGAGGGAACTCAACTACTTCAGCCAGCACTTGCTACCTAGCAAGTTACGGATTAGCAGGAAGCTGGAATAAACAACAGAGTCAAGAATCAAATCCAGACACTCTGATATGGGATGTGGGCATCTCAAAGGGTGGCCTAATTTTGTGTCAAATGCCTGCCTCCTATTTTAAACATTAATTGCCAATCTGGGAAAAGCATATGACTAATATATTTGGAAAATGAAAAGAAATGATATGAATGATTGAGATAATGATCAACTACACACACACACACACGAGATGTAAAGGGAATATATTAATTCACCAAAAATTTCTTTTCTAAATTTCTAAGTGACAGACTTCTTAGGAGCTGTTTGAATATTGTTGAGCATCCACATCAAAATGTGAAAACTTGAGATAGAAACAGATGTCTATGTGTCTGCGTGCTTGGCCTTCATAGGAGCTGTCTCTCAGGTGTTCATTGATGTGTTTCTTGGTTTCATGTACTACCAAATCTCTTATTTTAAGCATCGAGCTTCACCAGAAATTTATGTCATGCAAAAAATTTCCTCATTTCAAAAATGCTAGGTACTTTACTACTGAAATTATCTTAGCCAAAAGATTAGAATCTGAAAGAGAATTTTATCCTAGATTCCTATTAGAATAATTATAGAGTTAACTGCCCTAATAGGAACTAGCAGGAGACATCCAGGTAGGTGTTTAATCAGATGATGATCCAGGTAACCTCATGATATTTTGAAATAATCATGTCCTAAAGGTCACAGGGAATGAAAAAAGCAGGAAAAAGAAATGCAACTACCAAGTTTGCCAGAGACAGAAAGTCCTAACTTCATATTTTTAAACAAAAAGTTAACTGTTTACCTACTCTTGTGTTCTAGTGAGATGGTTAACTTCGTTGAAAATTCTGGCAGTGTTGTGGTTAGAAATTCAGTCATTTCAATAATATTTTTATTGCTCTTTAATTTTAGATTCACAGAGTAACCTCCACAGTTTCTTTTTCTATAATTGTGCTTCTGTTTTTATAAAGGACGAAAATGCTACCAAGAACTAAAGGCAAAAAAATGTGCTTATGTTGAGGCACAATGTCCCTTCTCTTGGGGGTCCCATTTGTCTACATGTTCAGAAGAACATCTTAAGTTTATCAAGTAAGAAATGCTATATTCCAAAAACCATACCTATGAAATTTATATTTATTAAATAAAAGCTTTCTAAAAAATTTACTTAATTACCTTGAACCCTGATAAGTACAGAGCACATATAAATGCTTCTTGTTCATATAAGATAACACAAAGCATACATGGCAACCACCAGGCCATTCTTGTTTTGTCATCCTTATTTTTATGCCCATTATTTATTTCTTTGTTTTAAGATTTATTTATTTATTTGAAAGGCAGAGTTACAGAGAGATGAAGAGAGAGAGAGAGAGCTATCTATCTATCTATCTATCTATCTATCTATCTATCTGCTGGTTCACACCCAAAGGTCGAAAAGGCTGAAGCTGGGCCGATCTGAAGCCAGGAGCCAGGAGTTTCTTCTGGGTCTCCCGTGTAGTTACAGGGTCCCAAGCATCTTCCACTGCTTTCCCAGACACATTAGTAGGGAGCTGTAAGGAAGTGGAGAAACTGGGACACAAACCAGTGCCCATATGGGATGCTAGTGTCACAAGTGGCAGCTTTGCCTGCTATGCCATGGTGCCAGCCAGCCTCCTTCCATTATTTCTTAATGCACCCTTCTGTGTTGAGATCCTGTTGTTAAGAATATTTGAAACAATTTTTGCTTCTATCAAGTAGTTGCCAATTTCTATTGTTTTCTGTATTTGTTTTTGTACTTTTCTCTTGTATTGACAGTTTACAACCTGTATTTATTTTTCATTATTTTTCTCTGCTAATTAACTGTACTTGGCTGACCATTTTGTACTGAGAAAACAATTGAAAGTATCAGTAGACATCTTTGTTTGTTGTTCCTAAAGTAATATTGTTCACTGCCACATGTTCTCTTGAACCACCATCCTGTTTGTGCTTCTTGATGCTCAGCTGTTCTTCATGTTCTCTATATTGAAAATGTTTTGGCTCCATTAGCAGTCCTCTATTTCTGCCACACCTCTATAACCTGTTTTCAGTTGCTTGGCTTAAAAAAATGATCTCCTGCTGCTATGGAAAGTATGCAGTGCCTTAGCCAGTGTAGGCTGTCGTAACAATGTACCATAGATGGGGTGACTTTAGCAACTCATTCTTCTGGAACATAGGAAATAGTAGATCAAAATAACAGCATCATCTGGCTCTGGGGAAAACCTATTTCCTCTTTTCCAGGAGGCAGTCTTTTTGCCATGTTATCATATGACGTGGAAAGAAAGGGAGTTCTAGTCTCTTTCTCTTCTAGGACACTGAAACCATCATGTAGGCTTCACCTATATGAACTCATTTAAACCACATTATTCCCCAAAGGCTCCACATCTAACTACCATTACATTGAGTGTCAAAGCACTGACCAGCAACTCTTACGGGCATAAAAACATGCAGTCTATAACATCTAGCTGCCAAAAAATCCAAGCAATTAAATTTTAGTAATTCTGAATGGTTTATTCTTTTGTTTAAGATTTATTTATTTATTTGAAAGTCTGAGTTACAGAGAGAGAGGAGAGGCAGAGAAAGAGAGAGAGAGAGAGGTATTCTTATTGTCTTAGAAGTCAACCCATATTAGTAAATCTTCTTTTTTATTCCAGCTTAAATTGTGAAAATAAACTTTAAAATGGGCACTAACAATGGTGATTATTGACAAGCTTTTGCTTTTTTCAGCTTTCTATTGCATTTTTTTATTTTTATCTATTTATTTATTTTTGACGGGCAGAGTGGACAATGAGAGAGAGAGACAGAGAAAGGTCTTCCTGTTCCATTGGTTCACCCCCCAATGGCCTCTGTGGCCGACGCGCTGCTGCTAAGCGCACCTCGCTGATCAGAAGCCAGGAGCCAGGTGCTTCTCCTGGTCTCCCATGGGGTGCAGGGCCCAAGCACTTGGGCCATCCTCTGCTGCACTCCCGGGCCACAGCAGGGAGCTGGATAGGAAGAGGAGCAACCGGGACAGAATCTGGTGCCCCAACTGGGACTAGAACCTGGGTGCCAGCGCCGCAGGTGGAGGATTAGCCTATTGAGCCGCGGCGCCGGCCCAGCTTTCTATTGCATTTTAAAGTCTTAATATCTGAATCTAGGTGAATTTGGGTATACTTTGGGAGATAAGTTCATGCATTCTGCTGAGTATGGTATATTTCATATGGCCACTAAGAGATTACAAGTTCTGGGAAATAGTTAGAAAAAAACTTACATGCTGTGAGATTTTTTCCCCCTCTAAATGAATAAGTGATTTGTATGGAAAGAATTGGCATGAACAACCCTAATTCTAATGATTTGGGGAAGTTTTTTAAATGAAGTGAACTTGTTAATGCTAACAGCAGTGACGGAGTGCAGAATATTCTCAATGCCCTAGTTTCCTTTCACCATTGTATTTTATATTTAGAACATTCTTTAGAAGGCAGGGGTTATCAAAACCCTCTTTTTAATTGAGCAAACTAAAAACTAGGAGAGACTGTGCCTTTCACAAGTCTACACAGCTTTCACTTGCTGAGTCAACAGAAATGGAACCAAGTTTGCATCTAAAGCACCTCCCTACCCCCCACCCCTTTTTTTTTGGATTGCCTACTATCTTCCCGGAAGAAATGGATAAAGGAAATTTCTTATATTGGTTCCTATGATGAAGATTAGTGAGAAAACAGAATTTATTCTGCTTGTTTTCTTTGCCTACCACATTGCTGTGAACAATTTGCATGGCTAACTTTTGTAATTTTTTCTTTGATTCAGATTCACAGAAATTTGGAATAAATTTATTCAGATTCTCTCTGCTCAGAGAAGTTCCTACTGGGGAAACCTTGAAGACTATACCATAATTATTATTATTCTCTAGATTTTAAGATAGTCCCCCATGCTGAAGTCACCATGGTATCCTTTCTCATCAATCTCCCATTTTTGTCACTATCTTGATAGTTCTTTAATTATAAGAGGGAGTCATGACACATAATGATCTGATCACCACGGAACATGTATTTTAAGTAAACGCTACATAAATGTAGAACAATGAAGTAAATGGTTTCATGTGTAATTGCCCTTGTCCTGTTGAAATACAGAAAACCTTCATTTGTGTTTAGCAGAAACTTCTCAGTGACCAACAGAGGTATGAACGCACTGTGATTTTATTTGTCCATCAGAAATATTCTCTTCAGTTATGCACCAATATTTTGCTCTCTACTTTTGACCATAGAGTGAAATAAAACATTTTTAGATTGTAGAGAACTGCATGCTACTACAGTAATTTATATGACTTGCTTGGAAAACACATTTTTCAAAAACTCTTAATTTTATGTAATAATCCTCTCTGCTAAAATATAGAGCATTTGTGAGCCTTGCACATGGAGAACAAAGGGGCAATGAAAGACATTTCTGGTCAGACAGAAATATTAATTAATGCTAGAAATGAAAACATCAGATAATGAATAAAAACACCTCACAATTTTGTTTTGAATTCATAACTATTCACAATTTTGTCAGGTTAATTATAAAACACAAAGAGAAAAGAGTATGTATTTAAGGTAACATGCTCAATATGATTACATAGGCTTAACACAATAAATTTTAAGAAGTATTACATAATATGCTAATCATAAAAACTATTTCACAATTATTAAAATATATTAATAATTAGGATTCTTAAGTAGTACCAAAATTAACTAATTATATGATTTGAGTCTCCCAACCACCTTATTAGAACAATACTATTACAATGAAAGTTTTACTGAGCAAACTGAGTTTTATGCAGATTAAATAACTAGCCTGAGGCCTCATAGCCTACAAATGGAAAGGCCAGTGTGGAAATTCAAGTCTGTCAGACACTGAGACCATACTCTTGATCTACTGTGTCCTTTAGGTCATTAAAGACCTACTTAGCTCTAAACCTAACAGATCGCTTACATCAGTATGCAGCTTTATCTCTTGTAGCATAAAGGCCTTGATAGAGCAGAAGTAGTTGACTGCAATAATACTCAACTCCTTGAGAGTTTTCAGTAGCACGATTTGCAGGATGAAGAGAAACAAGATCTTTCTGCTTCCTATAGTAAAATCAATTGTTCGACATAAGAAATTGTGAGTAATTTATGACAAAAAAGGCCATATAGCAAACATGTACACACACACACACATACACAGATGCATGCACACAAATCTTTATGAGAAAACAATAAGGGAGCATAAGAAATGACTTTCTTTTGTAAAGTCAAAATTAACAGGATACGGAAAAGTAATTAACCAGGCAAATAGAGCTAAGCCATGTTACTGATTAATTTACAAAACAATTAACTTTCCACTTAAAATTCGAATTAAGATTTTTGTCTGCCTTAAGCAACCAATGTTTGCAAAATTTAATAGGGTTAGACATTAAGTGTCTTACTTAAAATTAACTTCAGATCATACTAGGTAAGAATATTATGGAAACAAGCCACGTATGGCATTCATGATTTCTATTTATGGAAACAGTAAGACAAAACCTTACAGTATATTACAACATGTTGAATTTACTAACATCTTTTCTAGAATGTAAGGAAAATTAGCAATTATTTGAATTCACATTTCAAAGACTCACACTAATAGAGACTAATTTTTTTGTAAAAAATTCAACATGTTGCTTCATAAAATATCTTTTAATATTTCTTTTTCAATAGCTTAACACGCATACTATGTACTGGATACTGTGATAGACTTTGAGAATCAAGAAATATGAAGTTTTTTAAAAGTTCATGGGTGGGGCCAGTGTTGTGGCATAGTGAGTAAAGCCACCACCTGCAGTGCCAACAACCCATATGGGCTCCAGTTTGAGTCCTGACTGCTCCACTTCCAATCCGGCTCTCTACTATGGCCTGGGAAAGCAGTAGAAGATTGCCCAAGTTCTTGGGCTCTATACCCATGTGGGAGACCTGGAAAAAGTTCCAGGCTCCTGGCTTTGGACTGGCCCAGTTCTAGGTGTTGTAGCCATCTGAGGGAGTGAACCAGAAGATGGAAAACTCTCCCTCTCTCTCTTTCTCTCTCTCTCTCTCTCTGCCTCTGCCTTTCTGTAACTCTGTCTTTCAAATAAGCAAATGATTCTTGAAAAAAAGTTCATGGAAAATTGAATTAAACACATTATTTGGTGCAGCAAATTTGAAATCCATGCATAGTTTGTTTCATAATCTGCATTACTCATAAACCTTTTAATGTGCCCTCTATATGACATAGTCTTTGTGTATCATTTTACAAATAGAGCATTGAGAGGGTGAGGGAAAGGACTCCTGGATCAAGTAATTCTGGTACATCAAAGAAAGTCATTAAAAGTAATAATAATAATGTAAGCCAATGATAATACAGCTGTAAAAACACTAGATTTGTCTGTGAGTGCATGTTAAAACTGATTATTCCCCTAATCTTTTGTGCATATGTCTTTTAGAAAGAGTTCCATGAACACTAAAAGATAGTGCTTTTAAAGACATTGTAATAGAGTACTTGTATGTTTTCATATTTGTGCAATGTTATTTTAGCATTCCACAGTTCAGGCTCTTCAAGGTCAGAGTCTTGGCTTACCATTACACATAACTGTCCTTTTTACCAAGTTTCCCCTTAACACCCTGAACACAAAACTCTCTTGTTTCCCCATTTTGTGTTTTAACAATGGGTGTGATCAAATTCTTAAAGTCCTTGTATTTTAAGACAAAGTCACATGTGTGCAAAGGAAACTCATAGCAGAGAAATACATGCCACACAACCTGGGAATGTTCAATAGAAGTAAAATCTAACTGGTGAAATAAAAATTGCCACTGGTACTTGGAACACGGAACCCTTTCAGAAGCAAGAGCTCCCTCAAACATGGAATACTGGAATGAAAGGTCAGTCTTACTATGCTGGCTGGATTACAATCTTCTCCAACCAGGATTTCCCTTGCCAAGTGTTTTGGCACACCAGCTTTCTCTTACATGATCTATAAAACTTGACTCCACCACACCCTCAGAGAGCCAGACTTGAGATATTTTTCTTCTGTTTAGTCACTTGCAAGTAACAATAATAAAAGGATTTCTCTTCTCCAAAGACCAGCTTCATGCAACATGACAGAAGCAGGAAGAAACCCTATTACATTAATTTTCCAGTGTTCACCAGACACTGGGTAATCATGTTCTGCAAAGGGTTCATGAATCTGGTGCTGATCTGGTCAGTAATTCTTGCTTTTGTCATGGTAAAACACTGCATCAGTGACCCAAATCAATTCCTTCCCACCTTAAAAAAAAGCACACCATTAACTGCACAGTCTACTTTCACTCCATAAAAAAGTAGCTCCCAGGGATTTGGAGCCTTCTAAATTTAATCAAACAACCCATGAAAAACACTGCTAGGATCCTATAAACATTTAGCAAAGGGAAGTGAGGTCAGTGGTCCCTGGTATTCATACAACTTCCTGCTTTAATCAACCTGGTATTTCTTTTCTTATCTTCCCTTCTTTCTGGCTTGTTTTCCAGATACCTTCTTCAGGATTCCTGCTGTGAAGAATTGTGTATGATTATCTCACTGTCTATCTGAAGTTCTCCCCCATAGTTTCAACTGTGCTTCAGTTATCTTCCACTGCTCAACATAATTTCATCTTATTCCTGTGTTAAAAAAACTGGTTGATCCTGCCCTTCCAGGTCTCCCTGTATGTCAAGAGCTTTGAACAGAGAAAAATAAATGCACTGCTTTGCTATACAGCAGCAGCGTGGGATACTGGACATTGAATAGGTCGAAGTAGTCACATGGTGTAAATTCATTCCATACATGAAGTATTCAAATGTTCCAGGAGGGAAGCGCTAGTCATCTCTGTTTTACTCATCTCTATATTAAAGTACTTAGGTAATACCTAGCACATAGAAACACTCAAAAAGTTATCTAATGTCACACAGATAGTACTGAACTCTTTGTTCCAGTTTAAAAAAATATTTATTAATTTATTTATTTGAAAGGCAAAGACTCACATACAGAAATCTTTTTTTTTAAGATTTTTATTTATTTATTTGACAGAGTTACAGACAGTGAGAGAGAGAGAGAGAGATAGAGAGAGAGAGAGAGAGAGAGAGAGAGAGAGAGAGAGAAAGGTCTTCCTTCCATTGGTTCACTCCCCAAATGGCCACAGTGGCCAGAGCTACACTGATTCGAAGCCAGGAGCCAGGTGCCTCCTCCTAGTCTCCCATGCTGCTGCAGGGGCCCAAGCACTTGGGCTATCCTCCACTGCCTTCCCTGGCCACAGCAGAGAGCTGGACTGGAAGAGGAGCAGCAGGGACTAGAACCGGTGCCCATATGGGATGCCAGCATTGCAGGTGGAAGATTAACCTAGTGCGTCATGGTGCTGCCCCACATACAGAAATCTTTCAAGTGCTGGTTCCCCCCTGAAATGCATCCATTAGCCAGAGTAGGATCTGGAAAAACTTGGTGCCAAGAACTCAATCTGGTCTCCCATGTAAGTATCAGGGACTCAACTACTTGAGCTGTTACCTACTCCCTCCAAGAGTGCCCATAACCAAGAAACTAGAATGGAGCATGGAGCCAGGATTCAAATCCAAATACTTTGATATAGGATGGAAGTATCTCAAGTAAACATCTCAAGTGTTTCAAATGTTGTGCTCCACTTCTTGAATTTTCCTTAGCAAAATTAAAATCAGATATGTTTGATGTCTTAAAGAATTCAAGTTTTCTCAACCATTTTTTAAGTTGGAATTCTTAATAGTTTAGTAAGTTTACAGGAATGAGGTTTCTCTTGAAAGAAACATTAAAGGCTATCTTTCTCAGTTCGCCTTGTGATTTACTCTGACCTCAGAAGGTAATATGAAGGAACTTCTACCACTGATGCATGAATGATCAAATTATTATTTGACTGTTATTTGTGGCTTATTTGACAGCCAATGAGCAGGCAAATTTATATGTAAAATATGAAACAGTGATTTTATTTGAAAATAATTAGAAATTTGCATGGGTTACAACTTCTGTCTGTGTTTCACTTACCTTCCAATAACATTTCTTTTCAAATTTTATGCTCTCTGGAATGACAGTGTGCAGGATTAGCAAAATAGAGTAAGCCTCCTTAGACATACTTTGTTACATATATTTTTAATATGGACAATCTCTGGGATGGTAACCAACATGTGTGTCCACATATATGGAAAGAAGCCTAAAGGCTATAATGTCATAAAGAACTGACTTTCACAATTTTCTGTATGTACTTCAATGCTAGTTGAACTCTATAGATGAGAGTATATCAATGTAAAGATAAAGTATATTTTACATATAACATTTATCTATAATTTAAAACAATTCAAAAATCACAGAGAGGGATAAGGAGAGAGAGAGAGAGAGAGAGAGAGTGATAGAGATAGAGATAGAGATAGAGATAGAGATAGAGATAGAGATGATAGAGAAAGAGAGAGAGAGAGAGAGAGAGAGAGAGAGAGAACTTTCTGACCCTGCCAGTCTGAACCCACGAGCTGAGAATTCTATCTAGGTCACCCTATAGTGTCAGGGACCCAAATATTTGAGTCATTACCTGCTATCTCCCATAATCTACATTGCACAAAGCAAGCCAGAGAATGGAATTAAACCTAGGCACTCCACTATGCTAATATGGGCATCTTAAGCAGAGTCTAAACCACTAGACCAACTGCCTGTCCCAAAAAGTGTTTAAATTCAACTACAGTTCTTGACTTTCATTTGAGATCCTTATTTCAGTTAAATAAGACTTCTTTATTTTCTCTACCCACTACACCACAATGCCAGCCAGACTTCTTAATTTTCTATCATGCGCCACAGACATTGCATATTCTGTTGTAACTGCATTAGGTTGTTCCTCAACTTGGGAATGAAAAACTCTACCATGGCATGGTCCTACTGTTAATAAAATGTGGTGCAAGATTCACAGAGGAAGAGATACTTTCTTCAGAGCAATTCACAATGATATTTGTGAAGTTATGACTGGGAACATTCAGAACAGAGTAGAACAAAGCAAGAGAACATCTGGGTTTTGAAGCCTTGATGTTCTGGCCTTAAAGACTGTGTAACTTTACATTCAACCATGCTTTACTCATTGACATATTTGTTATGTTTATGGCCACATTTTACCATCCTTGACTCTGGAATTGAAATTCCAATCACAGTGAGCCCTTTGTTTCAGTCACTTATTACAGAAAATGTAACATCAATCAATGTGTTCAATTTTTGAAAACCTTCATGTCTATTTTCTATCTAAAGAAAGGTTCTTGCTGTAAATAGTCCAAGTAATTAATAGCATGAATCAAATATTATTTTGAGCCATGAATTTGTTTATCCTCTAATTAATTTATTAAAACTTAATTATCCATTGTACATAGGACAAGCACATTTCAAAGTACTAGGGTCTAAATCATGAAAAAGACATCGTCCTTATCTGTAGAAGTTTAGAGCTTGCTAAAGTAGAGCAGCTGCTTTCGGCATGACTCGAATTTAGGGCTACACTTTCTTTTTTTTTTCTTTTCTTTTTTTTTTTTTTTTTGACGGGCAGAGTGGACAGTGAGAGAGAGAGACAGAGAGAAAGGTCTTCCTTTTTGCTGTTGGTTCACCCTCCAATGGCCGCCGCGGTAGCGCGCTGCGGCCGGCGCACCGCGCTGTTCCGATGGCAGGAGCCAGGTGCTTCTCCTGGTCTCCCATGGGGTGCAGGGCCCAAGCACTTGGGCCATCCTCCACTGCACTCCCTAGCCACAGCAGAGAGCTGGCCTGGAAGAGGGGCAACCGGGACAGGATCGGTGCCCCGACCGGGACTAGAACCCGGTGTGCCAGCGCCGCAAGGCGGAGGATTAACCTGTTGAGCCACGGCGCCGGCCTAAGGGCTACACTTTCAATTGATCATAAAATCACAAGACTTGTGACAAGGTGTCCCAAACACAAAAAACTGTAGGGACCAGGGTTGGAACAGAAGAGAGTAAAATAGGACTAATGAGAATTGTGAGAATTACAAATGGATCAAAAGCTACCCAAATCCAGCTTATTTGGCCCTATGGAGGATGTATACCAGTATTGCTAAGTCTTTCCATTCTCAGCAAGAAGTCAGAAATCTGGATTTGCTTTTGAGATAACATAGTTTCAATTTACATTATAGACAAAGGTTTAATGCTCCATTGGATAAGAGCTCAACAAACAAAAAGCATAAAGACTATAGTTCAGCAGAAATACAAGTAAAGGCCATAAACAACCATCAAATGAAAAGATATCAGCTTTATAAACCTCTCCAATATTTAACATTGCCAACAATGTGTTAGACAAAACATTTAAGGCAAATTTGATTCAGCATTTATCTAATTCCAACCTTGTGCAAACCTAGTGACCTCCAGTATCACTTGCCATCAGGAAAGCTCCTTACTTGAGTGGTCATTGGCTCCACCTACATTTTAGTTTCTCCGTCAACACCAGGAAAGCAGAACGTGCTCACTGCCTCCATGGAATGTATTTTTACAAGAATTAATGGGCCCTGGGAAGGACTTAGATCTCCTTGGATAAAGGAACAATGCAAATAAACACTGTGGTTACTGACACCATGTTTTACTCTTAAGAATTGCACCAGCTATCCCAAACTACAATGGCTCAGTTCTGCATGTTGCACAAACATAGTGAAGGAGAGTGTATTTGGAGCTAGTTAATATCAACTTCTAAAACTTTCCATTAACAAAAACACTTGCAATTTATTTGCTTGTTAACTACCTAGAGCCATTTTAAAGGCTACCAAGGAACATGTGACTCTGCTTTTTTTTAGAACAGTAAAAGTAACCATGACTATTTACAAGCTGCTCAAACTTTTGTGATCACTTGAGGTGCATTTATACATAAGAAAAGGGACTGACTGATATATGCTCCAGTTTTCTTAGGGTTCACAGCTTAACACTGTTTTCTTAGCATGGAAATGACAGTGAATGAATATTCCTCTCCTGATCTTTCTACAACTTAACAACTCTCTGAACAAGGAAGTGAACATAGCAAAATGAGCCTTTGTAGAGTCACTTTTCCCCTAACTGAAATTCTTTTTTGATATCATTGTCATGAGACAAAACCCATAGTTACCTGTGCTAATGCGTAGCAGGCTTAACCTTGTTTCCCTAGTTCTGCCGGTGCTTAGGAAACAGGGACCCATATGGCATGTTAGTCAGGGCAGGAGCTGGAGATACATTTTGTTATTGGCTTTATCTTCACTGAGTGCTTCTGACATTTCACAACTACCTATACAGAGATATAGTCCAAAGATATTCAGATTGCTGAGTCTCCTCTCAGTTTTCAAAATGTTATGTTGAGTAAATAAGACAATACAATACAAGGATTATATATGACAGAAGTAAATTAAGAGTCTTTTTCACCATTAAGTGATCTAGACAAGTAGGGGATAAATTTGACTAACTGCATATCTGACTCCAGCGGATTGCTGGCACCTTTTCTTGCAAACCAGTTTTGAAACCAGTTTAATCCATGAATCATGTTATGTTGTTAGTGTAAATGGAAGATGTTGGCTGTTGGGTTGGACAAACACAGGATCCTTAAGCATTTTAATTAAAAGCTCTGTGTAGCATTGCTCTTTTACAAAAAACAACTTGAGAAATCAAGGCTCTGCTCTAAGTGCAAGAGATATCCTGCCTGGGGAGGAAATTGGCAGTCTAAAAACACATATACTATATGGTTATTTTCACCTTATGACGCCATGATGCTGGCATAAACTACCCATCGAAAACAAATAAATACAAAAAATATGGACCAAGATGATTGACGGGGATGCTCTGTGCTTGTCTGTGCCACAGAGAAGAACAAGGACAACAAGGGAAACAGCAGGATTGGAGGAGATTGCCTGAGGGAAAACTCTGAATTTGGCAAAGAAGTGACCAGAACTCTAAATAGCACAAAGAATTGGAGACCCAGCACAGAGAAATAAATAAAACCATGTTGGATCTCTATCCCCAGGAGCTATTATAGCCAGCCACTGCTAGACTGATGTCTTAGGGAGCAGTAGACAACCGGGGACACCACCAGAAGCCCCCCAAACCACCACACATCTTGCAGGGCAGAGCACAGCTCCTTAGCTTTCTTCAGCTTCAAGACTGTGGTACATAAGCCCTGAAATTACCCTTGCTCTCCCTTTGGGAACTAAGGAAGTTCCCTGACACACATTGTATTATAGTGATTTTGGCAGATGTACACAAACCCTGGTGCCACTCTTGTCTGCCATACAGGACCTGAGAGAAGGTTCTCTTCACATCTTGTGGCTCAGGGCCTGAGGTTAACAGTATATAAGCTGCAGCATCAACCACATTTATCTGTGGAACCATGGAAGGCCCTATCTACATTCCAGTGCACAAGTCCCACTATCATCCATACTCTCCTTGCAGAACCTAGAGAGAGTCCCATCTGAGCTTCTTAGTTCAAATATAGTAGCTGTTGGTACCACAAGCCTCAGTACCACCCATGCCTGCCCTCTGGGGCCTGGAGACAGTCCCATCTGAGTCTCGCAGCTCCAAGATTGCAGCTGATATTGCCAACAGCCCAGTGCCACCTGCACTTGCCCTGTGAAGCCTGGAGGTATTCCCAGCTCTGCTCCACAGTTTTAGGACCTCAGCTGATGATGTCACAAGTCTCAGTGACACCTTCCCTGTGGGACCTGAAGATGGTCCCCTCTGCAGCCTGTTACTCTAGTACCACAATTGATTTCACTAGATTTATCATCAACATCCTTACTTTGTGGGACTTATTTAAAGACTCCTTTATGATCTGTAGATCTGGGACTATGGCTATTTTTGCTAAAAGCCCCAGTCGCCAGTGCTCGCCTTTAGGGAAGGGGAAAGTCCTTGTCTGTGTTCCATAGCTCCAAGCCCATGGCTTCCAGTTCACAATTCCTAGTAGAACACTGGTCCTTCTTTTGGAAACTGGAGATGATCCCACCTCTGTCCCACAGCTCCAGGACCATGCTTGTAAGTGCCATAAGCTACAGCATCTCCACACTCACCCCAGGGGACCTGAGTAAGCTCTCCTCCATGTCATCCAGTTCTGGGGCTGGGGCTGTTGGTGCTGCAAGTTCTGGCATTAGCTAGGCCAGCTCTGCAAGGCATGAGGGAGGTATGATCCGTATCTTTTCGCTCTGGGACACAGTTGTCAGTGCCACAAGTCCCATCACCAGTGTTTTATTGTGACACCTCATCTTACAAAACCTGAGTAAAGTCCTTTTATGTCTCTCAGCTTCAAGACCATGGTGTCAGTGTCATAAGATCCAGTGTCACAAACTTTTCTAGTGGGACCTGGGTCACTCCCCTCTGTGCTCTGTAGCAACAGAACTATGGTTGGTGCCATCACATACCCCAACATAATGGGTCCTATGTTCTACAAGGCCTGAGACACATATATTTTCCATATATACCTAATTGTCTAGACTATGCTATAGTCTAAATGATTGCAGCAATCATAGATTTTGCTGACATTCATTATAAAGAGAAGACAATTATTACATTTTGAGTTACCATATTACCAAATCCAACACAGCTACCAAATTGAAACTCCATATCATGCTTCAATGAAATATTTTCCAATAAAATCCACTCCATAAAGAAGAAGCAACTGTTAAACTAAATGCATAAACATCAACACAGGAAATTGTGAAACTTGATGAAGCAAGGAAACATGACACCTACAAAGAAACACGATAGTTCCCTAGAAATATATCTCAATTTGCAGAAAACCTAGTCAATGCTTGACAAAAAAAGAACTCAAACTAATGATCCTAAGTAAACTTAATGACATACAAAAGGAAACAGATGGAAAATTTAAAGAAATGAAGAAAAGAAAGCATGATTTGAATGAGAAGTTCACAAAAATACAGGAGTATTTTTAAAAAGCCTTAATCTGAAAACTTGGAGCTGAAAATTTTAATTAATGAAAAAATTTAAATACATACAATTGAAATGCTGGAGAAATAAAGGCTCTCTTAGAGAAGTGAAAATTGAGGAACTTCGTGATTACCAGATCAGTCAGACAACTGCTTTTAAGGTGACCCTAACTTGGAAGTAAAAAGATGATAACTACATTAATGGAAACACATGAAAGCATAAAACTCACAAGTTAAGTGATAGATAAAAGAAAGAAAGAAGAGTATTAAACTTTTTCAGGAAAGAAAACTACCAGGGCACAAAAATACATTATTAGAGTGGAAGAAAGGGACTGGTGCTGTGGCGCAGCGGGTTAAAGCCCTGGCCCGAAGCACCGGCATTCCATATGGGTGCCAGTTCTAGTCCCGGTTGCTCCTCTTCTGATCCAGCTCTCTGCTATGGCCTGGGAAAGCAGTAGAAGATGGCCCAAGTCTTTGGACCCCTGCACCCGCATGGGAGACCATGAGGAGACACTTGGCTCCTGGCTTTGGATAGGTGCAGCTCCAGCCGTTGCGGCCATCTGAGGAGTGAACTAGCAGATGGAAGACTTCTCTCTCTGTCTCTACCTCTCTCTGTAACTCTTTCAAAAATATAAAATAAATCTTTAAAAAAAAGATTGGAAGAAAAGGAAGAAAGTACAAATAAATCAATAGCAATGAACAGGAGCAAGTTCATATCTGTCAATAATAACCTTGATTTTTGTAAATGGATTAAATACCCCATTGACAATTTATAGGCTGGCTGAATAAGTAAAAGAAAGAGAGTGGACCTTATGTATTGCCTATGAGAAGCTCAATTCACTGGTAAAAACACATATAGAATGAAAATGAAGGGTTGGGAAAAGATAATCCACACAAATGGAAACCAAAAGAAGCAGGAGTATCCATTCTCATATCAAATAAAATAACTGTAAATTAAAAAATGCAAAAATGGACAAAAAAGGTAATTATACATTAAAAAAGGATTAACTCAGCAAGATGATACAATTGTGTGTGTGTTTATATATATATGTGTGTGTGTGTTTATATATATATATGGATATATATATATATATATGCAGTTAATGCCATATAACCCAATAATATAAAGCAAATATTATTAGACCTAAGGGGAGAGATGGACTCTATTACAATTGTAACTGGAGACTTAAACACCTCAAAGTAATTAATGTACAGACCTTCTGGTCTTAAAGACTTGCTAGAGTTGAACCATACTCTATAGCAAATGGGACTATGGGTTACTTCTCTTAAGGGAGGAATGTTATGGTAGCTGGGTAGAAGTGAGCCTGTATATGTGTGAGGAGCCAAGGAAAAATGGGAATTTCTATGGGATGAAACTGAAGCAAACCAGTGTTGACATATCAAATGTCTTGCCATTTTTCAATAACCTAGTTGTGTGGGTCCCAGCCCCCAGCACTCTCCCTGGGGACAGCTTAAATGACTCTCATTTGCCCTTCATCAAGGGGGCCATTATGAAATTCTGAGAGGAATTCCATACCCGGAAAGTCCTCCACCCAGCAATTCCAGAACTGGCATAAGGAAAGGAGAAAAAAGAGGGCCCACACCCAACATCCATAAAAACTCCATTCTGAGTGCAGGCTGGGCTCTCAGTTCTTTCCTGAAGGGTCTACCTGTACTCTCTTCATTCTTAAACTTTGCTAGCATGCCTGCCACTTAAAAAAAAAAAAAATTATCCAACAGCTAGGGAATATAGGGAATACACATTTTCTTTTCTTCCTTCCTTCCTTCCTTCCTTCCTTCCTTCCTTCCTTCCTTCCTTCCTTCCTTTCTTTCTTTCTTTCTTTCTTTCTTTCTTTCTTTTTGACAGGCAGAGTTAGAGAGAGAGAGACAGAGAGAGAGGTCTTCCTTCCGTTGGTTCAGCCCCTAAATGGCCGCTGCGGCTGACGCACTGCGCCAACCTGAAGCCAGGAGCCAGATGCTTCCTCCTGGTCTCCCAGGCATGTGCAGGGCCCAAGCACTTGGGCCATCCTCTAGTGCCTTCCCAGGCCACAGCAGAGAGCTGGACTGGAAGAGGAGCAACCGGGACAGAACCAGCACCCCAACCTGGACTAGAACCCGGAGTGCCGGCGCGGCAGGCGAAGGATTAGCCTAGTGAGCTGCAACGCCAGCCGGGAATACAGATTTTCTTAATACCATATGGGAGATACCCTAAGATGGAACAAACCAAATTTTAATAAATTTGAAAAATCAAAATCATATGTATCTCTTCAGAATACAAAAGAATAAAATAGAAATCAACCATAGGAAGAGCAATGTAAAACTTATAAATACGTGGAAATTAAACACTGTTCTCCTGAATTTTCAAAGATCATCTAAGAAATGAAACAAAAACCTTTCTTTAAAATATGAAAATGAAAACACAATATACCAAAATCTATAGGATACAGCAAAAAAAATGCTGTAAAATAAATTCATTTATTTTGTATACAGCAAAATAAAATGCAAGAAGTTAAAAGTAAAAATGTGTGCATAGAAAAAGAAAGATTTAAAATGAGCAGTCTAACAGTGTACTTCAATGACTTACAAAAGCAAAAACAAGCAAACTCCAAATTAGTAGAAAGCAGGAAGTAATAAAGATCACTATAAAAATAAATGAAATCAATCCCCCCACACACATAAGATTAATGAAACAAAAAGCATTTTTTTAAACAAAATAACCCTTTAGGAAGATTGATAAAGTAAAAAGAGAAAAAAAAAACTCAAAATAAAATTAGAAATGAAAGAAGAAGTGTTGCAACTGATACCACAGAAACAAAAAGTGGTGGGGGCATTTGGCATAGAGGTTAAGACACAGCTTGGGACATTCACATCCCATACCAGAGTGTCTGTTGCCAGTCCTGGCTCTGTTTCCTATTCAGCTTTCTACTCAATGAAATCCTGGGAAGATAGCAAGTGATGGCTCAAGTACTTGGGTACCTGCCATCCATAAGAGAGATCTGGATTGAGTTCCTGGCTGCTTCCTTTGGCCTGGCCCAGTCATGGTTGTTGAGGGCATTTTGGGGAAGAAGCTAACATCTCTCTCTCTCTCTCTCTCTCTCACCCAAATAGGAAAATAGGAAGAAAAAATACAGATGTTGGCAGATGACATGATTTTATACATGAATAGTACTAAAGATTTCCCCTAAAAGCTGTTAGAACTGATAAAAAAATTCACTAAATTGAATATACAATATCAATATACAAATGTCAATAGTAATTTCAAACACCAGTAATAAAGTTGCTGGTAGAGAAATCAAGAAAGTAATCCCATTCTCAACAGCTGCAGTGAAACTATTATATTTACAAATGAATTTAATCAAGCAATTGAAAGTTCTACAAAGAAGATTATAAAACATTAATGAAGGAAATTTTAGAAGACATGCAAAAATGTAAATATATGATATGCTTATGTATTGAAACAATCAGCATTGTTAAATTGTTCATGTTATTCCAAGTCACATGTAGATAAAATATAATCGTCACCAAAATACCAATGTCATTCTTTATATGAATAGAAAAAAGAATTGTAAAATTTACATGGGACCACTAAAGATGCAGGATAGTCAAAGTGTTACAGAGCAAAGCAATAAAGCTGGAGGTATTACAGCACCTGACAGCAAAGTATACTAAAAAGCCATAGTAATTGAAACAACAGGACATAGACCAATAAAAAGTATACTAAAACACCACAGTAATTGAAAACCAGGATATACACCAATGGGATAGGATACAGAACCCAGATATTAATTCACATACATATAGTCAAACAATTTTTGCAAAGGCACCAAGAGCATGAATTGGTAAAAGGACAATGTCTTTACTAAATAGTGCTGGCAAATCTAAATATACTTACGGAGAAGCATAAAATTAGAACTTTACCTTGCAGCATAAACAAAAATCACTTCAAAACAGATCAAAGACCTAACCATAAGACTTAAAATATGGAATTGCTGGGAAAAAACATAGGGAAAACACTTCAAAACATGAGAGTATATAAAAAAAAATTTGGATCACAAATCCAAAGCACAGGAATAGAAGCAAAATTAGACAAATGGGGTGAAATCAAGGAAATAATAAAGTGAAGAAACATAGAATGTGAGCTCAAACCATTCACGAGACAAATGATTATTATTCAGAATATATGAAGAAGTCAAAATACTCAACAATAAAAATAATCCAATTAAAGAATGATCAAAGTGTCTGAGTAGACATTTCTCAAAAGAAGAGCTACAAATCGCCAACAAATATGTTGAAAAATACTCAATATCTCTATTAAAGAAAAGTATAAATGTTAGTTGAGAATTCAGAGAAAGAGAAACTTACACACTTTCAGTGGAACGTGATTAAGTACAGTCACTGTAGAAAACAATGGGCAAATTCATTTAAAAACTAATAAAACATCTTCCATACAATCCAGAAATCCTGCTAGTGAGTATATATCTAAAACAATTGATAATGATGGAGATACCTGTATCCTCATGTTTGTTATAGCACTACATACAATGCCCAAGACGCAATGTCAAGCAAGGTGTTGAATCATTAAATGAATGGATACAGAAAATGTGGCATATATACACAATGACATATCAATTAACCAGAAATAATAATGCGATCATGTCATTTGCAGCAAGATGGATGTAACTAAAAGACTTTATGGTAAATGAACTATGGTGACAAAAGACAAATACCACATGTTCTCCCTCATATATAGAATTGAAGAAGTCTGTCTGAACATATAATAACGATTACTAGAGCTAGGAAGTGTGGACATAGAAGGGAGCAGAGGAAGATTGGATAACATACCTCAAAACACAGTTAGATATAAAGAATCAGTTTTTAGAGTTCCACAGAACAGTGGGGTGACTGTAGTTCACAATGATTCATATATATTTTCTGAGCAAATAGAAAAATTAGTCAATCTTAAAATACCAATAAGTAGGGGGGAGCAGTATCTACCCTAATTTGATGAGTACACAGTAATTAAAAGGTTGCACTGTACCTTATAATGTTAAATGTAAATATGCATAATTGTTAAATGTTAATCAAATAATTTTAATATTTAAGGAGATGGAAATGATAACTAATCTGATTTGATGTTTACACATTGAATACACATATTGAGTTATCACACTGTACTCCATAAATAAGCACAATTAGAATGACAAAATAAAATAAATCAGCTATGCTAGATTCAAAAAATAAAAAAAAAAATCACACATGTTAGTGGAATTTGTATGAAGCTCAATATACAAAACGCCCAGTCTTGGAAATGATTTAAAAAATATTTTAAACACAGCCATCGATGTATAAACATTAAGATAATTCAAAATTTGCATAACTAGAACTAATAGAAAATAGATCTTCTTTTTTTTTCTACAGTAAAATTGAAAGATGTGATGGCATTGCTGCACATAATAACTGGGCTTAGGGAGTGATTTGCTCCAAATAATTATTCTCAAAACACTGATTTATCTCATAAAGCAATAGAGTGATGGTGATCATCAGAGAAACATTTAAGTTAAACTGAGATTAAAAAGACTATGATTCATATGTTCATTTCTGACTTTTTTTTAGCAGTAAAGGAAAAATAATTGAGACTACCTTCTTTATTCCTAAAACACAGTTCTAAACATGTTTGTGGTCTTTGGTTATCAGCTCATTAAAATACCAGATATGTGGTCACTATGCCTAAAAAAAGATATGAGGATTACTAAAATGCATAACTTAATCCTGAACTTAGGTCTCTTCTGTAAAATTATACCGTTAATAACGTCTTGATTTGTATACAATAATTTGGATGTAGATTTTATTAGTCCTAATTCTAGAGAACAAGATTGCCACTGGCTGAAAAATTATGATGTCTCCTTCCAACCCAAGGACATCTCTTAAAGAAACTCTGCCACTATTGTGACCATTGCTATTTTTAATTGTTACAAAATAATGATTAAAAGTGAGATGCCATGATCTTTCCTCTGTAATGCAAACAGATAAACAGGGAGAGGCATTCATGTGAGGCTAAGGAGCAGAAATATGCTAAGTACAGAGAACCCATCGTGGAGCAAAAGTGAGGGTGAGGGGTCAACCAAAGATGGCACTTATGGTTGATGACTCCTGTGATTTGCTAGTTGTTTTAAAATGATTATAGTATTAATGTTCATGATGTCTCTCCAATATAGATTTGTTTTTCCTCAAAGAAATCTTTTATTTAATGAGTACAAATTTGATGAGTACAACTTTAGAAATACAGTGATTCTTCTCACCATACTCGCCCTCCACCCCCATTCCCACCCAGCTCCTCCTCCCTCTCCCATTCCCAGTCTCAATCTCCATTAAGTTTCTTTTTTTTTAAACTTTTATTTAATGAATATAAATTTCCAAAGTACAGCTTATGGATTACAATGGCTTTTCCCTCCCACCTGCAACCCTCCCCTCTCCCACTCCCTCTCTCCTTCCATTCACATCAAGATTCATTTTCAATTCTCTTTATATACAGAAGATCAATTTAGTATAAAGATTTCAACAGTTTGCACCCACATAGAAACACAAAGTGAAACATACTGTTTGAGTACTAGTTATAGCATTAAATCAAAATGTACAGCACATTAAGGACAGAGATCCCACATGAGGAGCAAGTGCACAGTGACTCCTGTTGTTGACCCAACAAATTGACACTCTAGTTTATGGCGCCAGTAACCACCCTAGTATTAGCAGACACTAGTCTTGTTTATGTGATCCCTTTGACTCTTAATCCTATCATTATGATGCATTATGAACTGAAACTGATCACTTTGACTAGTGAGATGGCATTGGTACATGCCACCTTGATGGGATTGTATTGGAATCCCCTGGCACGTTTCTAACTTTACCATTAGGGGTAAGTCTGAGTGAATATGTGCTGAACTGTACATCTCCTCCTGCTCTTATTCCCACTCTTATCATTAACAATGATCAATTTTCAGTTAAATTTAAACACATAAGGATAATTGTGTGTTAATTAAAGAGTTCAACCAATGGTATTAAGTAGAACAAAAAAATAGTAAAAGGAATAAAGTATTAAGTTGTTCCTGGACAGTCAGGACAAGGGCTGATCAAGTCATTGTGTCTCATAGTGACCATTTCACTTCAACAGGTTTCCTAGTGCAGTTGGTTTCACCAATCAGGGAGAACATATGATATTTCTCCCTTTGGGACTGGCTTATTTCACTCAACATGATGTTTTCCAGATTCCTCCTTTTTGACGGGATTTCATTGGTTTTTTTTTACTGCTGTATAGTATTCTATAGAGTACGTATCCCATAATATCTTTATCCAGTCTTCTGATGATGGGCATTTAGGTTGATTCTATGTCTTAGCTATTGTGAATTGAGCTGCATTAAACACTGAGGTGCAGACAACTCTTATTTGCCAATTTAATTTTTCTTGGGTAAATTCCAAGGAGTGGGATGGCTGGGTTGTATGGTAGGGTTATATTCAGGTTTCTGAGGAATCTCCGAACTGACTTCAATAGTGGCTTAACCAGTTTGCATTCCCACCAACAGTGGGTTAGTGTCCCTTTTTCCCTACATCCTCGCCAGCATCTGTTGTTGGTAGATTTCTGTATGTGAGCCATTCTAAGTGGGTGAGGTGAAACCTCATTGTGGTTTTGATTTGCATTTCTTCTTTCCACTGGGGTCTTCCTCACACAGATCTTTCATGTAGGACACTTTTTTGCCACAGTGCCTTGGCTTTCCATGCCTGAAACGCTCTCAAGGGCTTTTCAGTCAGAACAGAATGTCATAAGGACTGATTCTGAAGTCAGAGTGCTATTTAAAGGGATTGTCATAATATGAGTCTGCTATGTGGACTGCTTCTCATGTTGGAACAGAGTCTTCTTTTTAATTCTACTTATCATTATCTACCGAACACTTGATTTTATTTGTACGATCCCTTTAACATTTAATCCTATCTCTATGATCACTTTAACACTTAAGATGGTATTTTTACCACCTAGCTTAATGTGATTTGGGGTCCCATGACAAGTTTTTATACTGTACCCTTAGAAGTAAGTCCATAGGAAAGTATGTAGAATTACACATTTTTAGAGTACAAACTTTCTCCTCCCTCTCTTATTCTCAATCTTATTTTTTACTGAGATCTACTTTCAATTAACTTTATACACATATGATTAACTATGTTAAGTAGAGTTCAACAAGTAGAATGAAGGGGAAAAAAAAAAAAAAACTGTCCCTCAACAGTCAAGACAAGGACTGTTCAAGTCATTTCTTCTCAAAGTGTTAATTTCACTTTTACAGATTTCCTTTTAGAGAGAACATATGGTATTTGTCCCTTGAAACTAGCTTATTTCATTTTGTATGATGTTTTCCAGATCCATCAGTTTTGTTGCAAATGACTGGATTTCATTTTTTTTACTGCTGTGTAGCATTCCATAGAGTACATATTCCGTAATTTCTTTATCCAGTCTTCAGGTTGATTCTATGTCTTAGTTATTGTGAATTGAGCTGCAATAAACATGGGGGTGAGGATAACTTTTTTTTTTAAAAAAAGATTTATTTATTTATTTGAAAGTCAGAGTTACACACAGAGAGAAGAAGAGGCAGAGAGAGAGAGTTCTTCCATCCACTGGTTCACTCTCCAGATGGCCGCAATGGCCAGAAATGTGCCTATCTGAAGCCAGGAGCCAGGAGCTCCCTCCTGGTCTCCCAGGCGAGTGCAGGGGGCCCAAGGACTCGGAAAATCTACTACTGCTTTCCCAGGCCACAGCAGAGAGCTGGATTGGAAGTGGAGCAGCCAGGACTCAAACCAGTGCTTATGGGATGCCAGCACCACAGGTGGCAGCTTTGCCCACTACGCCACAGCGTTGGCCTCAGGATAACTCTTCTGTTTGCTGATTTCATTTCCCTTGGGTAAATTCCCAGATGACAACGGGTGAGTCATATGGTACAGATTTCTGAGGTATCCCCACCCTGTCTTCCACAGTGGTTTTACCAGCTTACATTCTCAGTAACAGTGGATTAGGGTACCTTTTTCCCTACATCTTCACCAACATTTGTTGTTTGTTGATTTCTATATGAAAGCTGAGATGAGGTAAAACCTCATTATGGTTTTGATTTGCATTTCCCTGTTCCTGATGGTTGGTGATCCGGAACATGTTTTCATGTGTCTGATGGTCATTTGGATTTCCTCTTTTGAAAAATGTCTGCTTAAGTCCTTTATCCATTTCTTAACTAGGTTGTTTGTTTTGCAGTTGTGAAGTTTCTTGATCTCTTTATATATCCTGGTTATTAATCCTTTATCAGTTGCATAGCTTGCAAATAATTTCTCCCATTTTATTGGTTCCTTCTTCACTTTCCTGAGTGTTTCTTTTGCAGTACAGAAGCTTCTCAATTTTATGTAATTCCATTGTTAATTTTGGCTTTGATTGCCTGTGACTCTGGGTCTTTTCCAAAAACTGTGCCAATGTCTTGCAGGTTTTCACAATTTTATCTAATAATTTGATGGTATCAGGTCATAGATTTTGGTCTTTTATCTATTTAGAATGGGTTTTTGTGTAAGATGTGTCATACTTCCGCATATGGAAATCCAGTTTTCCCAGTAGCATTTGCTGAAGAGACTGTCCTTTCTCCAGGGATTGGTTTTAGCTCCTTGGTCAAACATAAGTTGGTTGTAGATGCTTGGGTTGATTTCTGGTGTTTCTATTCTGTTCCATTTGTCTATCTGTCTGTTTTTGTACTAGTATCAGATTGTTTTTATTATAACTGCCTTGTAATATGCCTTGAAATCTAGTATTGTGATGCTTCAGTGTTTTTTGTTATGTTTTGTTTTGTTTTTATATAAGATTGCTTAAGCTATTCGAGATCTGTATTTCTGTATGAATTTCAGCGTCATTTTTTCTAGATATGAGAAGAATGTCTTCAGTATTTTGATTGGAATCACATTGAATCTGTAAATTGCTTTTGGAAATATGGACATTTTGATGATATTGATTCTCCAATCCATGAACATGGAAAATTTTTCCATTTTTTTGTATCTTCTTCTATTTCTTTCTTTAATGTTTTATAATTCTCATTGTAGAGTTCTTTGACATCTTTGGTTAAATTTATTGCAAGGTATTTGATTTATTTTAACCATTGTGGATGGGATTGATATAAAAAGTTCTTTGCCTGCCATAGCAATGTCTATGTATACAAAGGCTGTTGATTTTTGTGTATAGATTATATATCCTGCTACTTTACCAAACTCTTCTATGAGCTCCAATAGTCTCTTAGTGGAGTAATTTGGAACCCTTATATATAGAATCATGTCATCTGCAAATATAGATAGTTTGACTTCCTCTTTCCCAATTTGAATCCCTTTGATTTCTTTTTCTTACCTAATGGCTCTGGCTAAAACTTCCAGTGCCCTATTGAAAGCAATGGTGAGAGTGGGCATCCTTGTCTGGTTCCAGATCTCAGTGGGAATGCTTTCAACTTTTCCCCATTCAATAGGACGCTGGCTGTGAGTTTGTCATAAATTGCCTTGTTGTTGGTTAGTTGGGCCAATGGTGTGTCAAGTTTGTTTGTTTTTGAAAAAAAAAAAAAAACTCTTTATTTTTCTGATCCTTTTCTGATCCTTTCTGATCCTTTCTGATTTTTCTTTTTTCCTATTAGTTTTGGGTTTGGCGTTGTTTTACTAGACTCTTAAGAAGCATTGATAGCTCATTTGGTGCTTTTCCAATGTCTCAATGTAGGCACCAATTGCTATAAAATTTCCTCTTAACACTTCTTTTGCTCTATCCCATAATTTTTGATTTGTTGTACTTTCATCCTCATTTGTTATAATAAATTTTTTGATTTCCCTTTGATTTCTTTTATGACCCACTGTTCATTCAGGAGCATGTTATTCTGTCTCCATGTGTTTGCATATGTTCAAGAGATTCCTGAGTTGCTGATTTCTAGCTTCATACCACTGTGATCCAAGAAGATGAATGGTATGAGTTCAAGTTTTTTGAATTTTCTGAGACTTGCTTTATGACCTAGTATGTGGTCAGTCCTAGAAAAGGTTCCATGACTGGTGATAAGAATGTGTATTCTGCATCTGTAGGATGAAAAGTTCTGTAGATATCTGTTAGGTCTATTTGGTCTATAGCACTGATTAACTCTGCTGTTTTCTTGCTGATTTTCTGTCTGGTTGATCTGTCCATTGCTGAAAGTGGTATATTGGAATCTCCCACAACTATTGTATGGGATTATATGTTTCCCTTTAGATCCATCAATGTTTCTTTTAAATAGACAGGGGCCTTGTAATTAGGTGCATATACATTTATTATTGTCACATTTCTGTTGAATTTATCCCTTAATCATTGCATGGTTCCTTTCTTCGTCTCTTTTAACTGTTTTTGTGTTAAGGTATATTTTGTCTGATATTTGGAAATGAAGAATTCAATAGAACAAATTAAAAATGCAGTGGGAAGCCTTAACACCAGAATTAGTGAAGCAGAAGATAGAATATCCAACTTAAAAGACAAAACAGAGGCAATTATACAGTCAGATCAAACACAAGAAGAAATTAGAAAACTATAAAGACTGTTGGGAATCTACAGGATACTATCAAATGACCCAACATATGCATTTTAGGAGTTCCTGATGATGTGGAAAGAGTGAAAGGATTAGAAGGCCTTTTTAGTGAAATAATAACAGAAAATTTACCCAATTTGAAGAAAGAAAGGGACATGCAAATACAGAAAGCACATAGAACTCCTAATAGACATGACCAGGAAAGATCTTCACCATGAAACATTGTAATCAAGTTCTCCATAGTAAACCATAAAGAAGATTCTAAAATGTGCATGAGAGAAGTGCCAGACTACTTTCAGAGAATCTCCAATTAGACTCACAATGGACTTTTCATCAAACCCTACAGGCTAGGAGAGAATGGCAAGATGCATTACAAGTCTTAAAAGAAAACAACTTTCAACCTAGAATACTTTACCCTGCAAAGCTCTCATTTATGATAAAAGGTGAAATAAAGTCCTTTGTATGTACTCCCCATCAGACTGAGGAGTCTCTGCTTGGCTGGTTGCTGGATGAGGACATGAGCTGGCACAGCTGTTACGTATGTCCAAAACGACACCTGCTCTCTGTCAACTTGTTATAGGATGCCATTATAATGTGATGCCCCACTGATTTTTTTCTCCTCTAATTTGGCAGGTACACTGTCCCCCACGGGGCTCTAAGCCAGATTCCCTATAGGTTCTTTCACCAGTGGCTTGCTGCAGTCTGGTCTCACCTCACTCTCCAACACTTGTTTGGATGCTCTTGGCTGCTGGGTTCCTGAGTTGTGTGTAGCCACACTCTTCACATAGGTCCACTGTGTCCCTGCAATTTGCGTAGATTCTTCTGCTGTTTTCTCTCTAACTCTTCCCTGAGACTGCACTCTCCACTTTTTTTTAAACTATCATCTCCTTGATTGGAGCAGCAAGGTCCCTCCCTACTCTGCTGTCTTAATCCAATCTCCTCCAAGATAGACATTATTATTATTTCTACCTGTCAAGTGAAGGCTCTGAGGTCAACAGAGGTTAAGAACAATACATAGGAGAGTTGAAACACCAACTTAGTTCAGTCTACAAAGTCCATAGTCTTTGTAATTCAGTATACTTAGTCTTCATCACCGATTCGTTGTAGAAAGGCAGTATGGTTAATAGTCTCTAAAAGAATAGAGCACATTCAATTAATTCACTTTCAGATAAAGGATGAAATAATTTAAATCATGTCCATAAAGTATTAAAAATTCTAAAATATATTTGAGTTTCAGATTATGCTAAGAACAAGAAGCAAAACAACAACGGTAGAGTGATAAATTAAAAAAATAAACAATGAGAGAAATGGAGGGGAGATGAAAGCCTTTTAGCAGAGAAGTCACAGAAATAAAGACAGGAGAGAAGAAATGAGGTATAAGTAGAGGAAAAAGACAGGCATGCGTGATCAAAGTCTTGAAAAAGGAGGCATGAGGTCCACCATCACCTGTTAGCTTGGTGTAGCATGTGTGCCTTTACCTGAGAGGGTAGAGAGTGCAGCATTGTGTTTGCACACTGCCTTTCAGGTTTCCTGCTACGACTGACAATTCAACAAGTAGCTGAATATGAGTGAAACTTGCTTTGACAATGAATTACACAGGAGGGGAGTGGATGGTTGCAGCATTTCTATTTTGTTTTTTTGTATACTCAGGTGAGAACCTGTGGAGGCAGTCACGTGACATTACAGAAGCTTCCAGATGCTTCAATTTTCATGTAAGAACAAAAGTACAAAGTGCAAAGTTCATGAAAAAATGAATATAAAGATAAGTTTAGTTTGGTGTCAAAAAAAAGTTGAAATCCATGCATAGTGTTCTCACGACCTGTACTTTTTTATGCTTACTTGGAAGCTCTGACATACACAACCACCCACCCCCCCACACACACACACATATACACATGCGGGAAAAGAGAGAGAGAAGAGAAAATGAGAGGAACAGATTTCTTCCATCCTCTGTTTCTCTCCCAAAATGCTTTCAACAGCCACGGCTCTGAGAAGCCAAAGCCAGGAGCTATGAACCTAGTCTAGGTCAGCTATGTGGGTGAGAAGGTCAAAAGTACTTGATCCATCACCAGCTGCTTCCCAAGTTGCACATTAGCAGGAAGCTGGAATCAGAAGTGGAGAAGGGGCATGAATTCTGGTGCTCTGATATAGGTGCAGGAATCCCTACTGGCATTTTCACCGTTGCACTGAACACTCGCATCCATTTTCCATGAACATTTTGTACATTTGGCCTAGCACTACTCTTGCTAGTTCAGTGTTGTTTAGTACTTTAGAGGTCATTTCCTCAAATCTTGGGCTACAGTCCATACTTCCCAACTGTACCCTAGAGCTGTGGTTTACCCTTCCCAACAGTTCTTTGTACTGTATATCAGTCTCTTTGGAAATACTCTGGACAATAAATGGAGTGGATCCCTATGTTTCTACTATGAATTCTGATTAGTGCAAGAGGGCGTAGTTGGTTTGGGTGGGATGAGAAGGAGACAGATTCCTAAATTCTCAATACATTATTGTTTATCAGGGCAGTAAGCTTATTTCCCACTTAGATTTGGATTGCTAATTATTTCAGCTTTGCAATGTTTAACCTTTAAACTTAGTGACTACATTAAGAGTAGGAAAATTCACATATTCTCAGTGGACAATTCATTAAGATCCATAAAGACCCAAAGCTCAGTCACAGAGGAACCTTGATAAGATCAATATGCCAAAGCTTCCTGACTTTTGTTGGACACTTTCACCCTAATGATAGCTTTTGCTTTGTTTTGATTTTATAGATCACTTTACAAGAAACTGATTTTCTCTTCTTTTCTTTTACTAAGACAGAATCAGAAAAGCCCCTGGAGAAGAACTGCACATCAATTTGAATGTGCAGTCTACTAAAATGTGTAGAGAAAGCTGAATGCTGTCCAAGGTGGACAGGATGAGTTCTGATGGTCAAATGAGGTGGAGGTAAGAAGAGTCACTTCTACCAATATGTCAAGAAACAGAAACACACAAGAGTAAATAGGCCCCTTGATAAACGACTGAATAAAATGAAAGCAGCATGTGCTATATGTCTTAAACTAAAGACAGTGATTATTGTAGGTCCAATAACAGAAAAATAAGCAAGGAAAGCTGAGCAATTCAATGAGCAGAGCCAGTCTCTTCAAGGGGTACATGAAAGGACAATTCTAAGCAAAAACTTGGAAGAAACTCAATTACCTTAAGTGGGAGTCAGAGGCACTGCTTTTAGGGGGCAAATAGTATTTTCATGTCCAACATCACAAGTCACTTAGAGGAAGTACCAATTTTCAATGGCCAGTCAGTGTACAAGAGGAAATCAAAACTGATTCCACATCAAAAAAATCAAGATTATGCTGGAGGCACCCAAGGTCTTTTGCAAGTCTGTCTCTGCAATGATAACTTCTTAAAGGGGAGAGGATTTACTCTGGGAACATTGAACAATAACAGATAGTTCAAAGACAAGATCCCACCTTTGGACTGGTACAGACGTTCCTGTAAAAGTCAATAGGCCTTGAAAGTAGGTTAATATGCCATAGCATTTGGCTTTACAGCTTTTATGGCATGTGAACACCTTTAACTGGAGAGAAAGATTGCTGGCAGTGGGGAGGGTGAGGAATGGGGACAGGACATAAGGTTTGTAGAAAAGGCAACTTTTCAGCTTAGGACGTAGATTATTGTGTTACACATCTGTTGCCACAGCCGATGTCATCCACTCAACATTAAATATTATAGGCACATTTGTCTAAGCCGTTCATATTCCGTATGATATGTAATAACACTAAAATTTAATTTTTCCCAAGAAGATAGTGAATGCCATGATGTTTACATGGTTATAATTCTGTACAAATGGGAAAATGACGCGGTCCTTACTTCCAAGCAAGAAAAGACTTTTCCCAGCAAAGGATTTCAGCCATCTTAATTCTTTTCTCTCTAACAGGCAGCAGATGAGTATTGAATCCTGCCGGGAATGTAGAAACATTAAAGCCACTTGAGAATGCCAAACAGCTGCAGCAATTCATGGGCAAGGGGAGGGTTTTGAAAAGGTATTAGAAGGGAAAGTAATTTTTTACCTTCCATTTCCTGATTAATTTGAGCAAATATATAAGCCAAGGCCACATTTTAGCCCAGAGGATTAGAGTAGTAGTAGGAACCCCTACATAATTAAGTGAAGCAAGAGCCCCATGGGATTCGACCTGGGGAGCATCTGCCATTTACAACCATGACTGAGTATTGTCAGTTTCTCAGGAAGGAGGAACTGGAGAAAGATCACAAGTTTCTCTAGGCATCCTTTATGGAGCCACACTTTATTTGAATATATAAAGTGTATATATAGACTTTGTTCCAGATAGCCATCGAGTAAGCCATTGTTTGATTTAGGTAAACAGAGGCTAGCATCCAGGTCCATGACAGCACTGCCTTAAACTTTGCTCATATCTTTGCTACAAGCTTCCTATATTGTTGTATCCACTTGTTTCCTAGGAGAAAAGGCTATTTTTCTGTAAAATAATGAGAAGATGAAGGCTGGAAATGTATCAGTTTTTTAGCTCAATCACTTATCCTAAAATTACGTTTCTATACCTCATTTAATATTAATGTTAGTCATGGAAAACAAAACATTATTTGTGGTACAAAAACATAGATGCCATTTTTTACTCTTACTATTATCACTATTATTCAATCCCAAGTCACAATTTATTAAGAATTTTCTTTGTGCCCATCACTATAAAGTAATTGTGTACTTTATCATACTCGATTAACAATCCTCTAGGTGGTATTTTTATTATATGCTCCATTAACTCACAAGGAAACTGAAAACTAATGGATTTAAGGAGCTCACTTAGTGCTACAAAGTCTGTAAATGGTGCACTTGGATTTGAACCCAGTAAATTATCCTTTTTTTCCATGACTACTTTATTCTCCCAGAGGAAGCTGTAACTTAGAAGTAATTCATAGACACTATTATTTAATGAATGACGTATGTCTTGAACCACACTTTAACATATTAACAGATAGATATATAGATGTCATTTCACAGAGCTATATTCTATGATAGAAAGAAATACGAGGATATTTCAAAAATTCATACAAAAATGGAATTTAAAAAGATAAGTTTACTTTGTAGCAAAAAGTTTTTGAAACTCACACATATATTTTCAGAACACACATTTATCATAAACTTTTTGAAGACTCCTCATGTGCTTGAATTTCAAAGTGGAATTTTGGCACAAAAATCAATTCATCCTTTAATTCCATTTTCCATAAAATTTTTAATACATCTTGGCCTGAATATCTGATTTCATTCTCATAATATCTATTGAAGAATATATCATAGGTTTTTTCATTTAAATTTTATAGATGGTAAACTAAAATTCAAAAAATATGGCATAATTTGCCTAAAATCACATAGCCAACAATTGTCAAAACCTGCCTTTTATCTTCAGATCTATTTCCTTCTAGCCACAAACTTCACCTAAGATGTAGACCGTTAGTCAGACCATGTCTATCTGTCTCAACTTCCAACTGCTAACTTTCTGAGTTAAGTTTAAATCATGAAACACTTTTAAAATAATTATCTAAGTGTTTATAAACCAGTAAACACTTCACCACTTGAAGGAAGGAATTTGAGACCTCAGTCTTGAAACAGGAAAATGATTGGGCCATTTGCCATCAATGTTGGCATTACTATGACAGGGATATTTAAAAACATAACATTTCAAGTTTATCAAAGTCACTGGAAAGATTGAACTACCTGCATTCATCCTCTTTGTCAAGATTATGAGCTGACCTTTGCAACAAAGGTCATTTTTGAAATAGAGGAAGTAATCATTCTGAAAAATATTCTCATTTTGATGCCACTAAGCCCTGAAATTTCATGGTTTTGCTTCTCAAAATGAATTTCACTTATGAGCTGAGTATATAGTAGTGTACTCGGGGTGAGCACAGAGGAGGGTGTGGGGGAGTAAATATGCACTTGGGGAGAATTGGAATGTAGCTTTTCGAATGCCCAACTTTCTTAGAGGCAATATGGTGATTCCTCAGAAATCTGAAAATATAATTACCATATTACTAGCCATTCTACTCCTGGGAATTTACCCAAAGGGAATGAAATCAGCATATGGAAGAGTTATCTGTACATGGATAGAATGAATAAAAAATAAGTAAATATAAGAAATTGTGGTATATACACAATGGAATACTAATCAGCCATAAAAAAGAATGAAATCTTGTCTCTTGCAATAGAGTGGATTCGATTGAAGACGATTACGCTTATTAAAATAATCCAGTCCCCAAAGACAAATATCATACAAATTACATATTCACCATGTACAAAAGGCATGCCCACTTACCACAACTTTGAATTTATATTGCTTATTTTTGTACTAGTTATCTTACTTGTTATGAATCCAACAGTCTAGTAAGATAGGCAGAAACTGTAATTTATATAAAACATTTGTGCTCTTCCTGCAAGGCTCTTTGTTTAGAGGCACAGTGAGCCTATAATTGTAAAGAAAATCAAAAGCATATTATCACAAAAATTAAAATAAAAATTTAAAAAAAGGAAGGAGGGAGTCAGGGTAGGTGGGATGCAAGCCCTGCCCTGCCTTCTTGGAATTGTATCTGTGAAATTCATAAAAGCTGTTCTCTATATATTATCCATTTTAAAGTGTAAAAAATAAATGCAATAAATACTTAACTGGTGCTTTAAAATGCTGGTTAATATATTGAAATGAATATATGATATTTTATAATGAAAAACATCACAATAATTGAAAGAAACGAAGGCAACAGGTTTCTGAGATTCCAGGACTACAATAAGTCATCATCTATCTGGATCATGCCTTTACTTTGAGGGCAGCATAGCTCTGTTCATGAAGTACAGCTCTTCAGAGCCCGGCTGGATAGAGCAGATAGAAAATGTCGATTCATCTTATTCTTACTGTGGAGCTACCAGAATCTGAATGGAGACTTGACTTTTGAGAAAATGCTCAATTATTTTATTGATGCAAAATCTCAACTCAGAGGCACAGTCTTTAATGCATACATGTCTAAGAGCATATCTGAGTTGAGAAGCATCTGAGTGACTGCATTTGTAAAGAAACTGAGCAGAAAGCAAATTTTGAAAGACAGCAAGACCAGAAAATCCACAGAATTTTTGAGATATGTAAATGGAATTCAAAATTACCCTAAAAGTAAAGGCAATGTTTTCCCTCCAGGAAGCTGTATGAGCGTACTTTGAGTTTTCTGGGACCACTGAAACAGAAAATGAAAATCTCTGACTGGATTGTACCTCTTAAGAACTGACCTAGGCCAGGCCAGATGAATCCCAAAGTGCTCTCAAATGACTCTAGTAAATAAGAATATATCCGACTTGATCAATAATAAACAGTGAATTATGAAAACTTCTGTGGTTTTACACAATGGAGGATGACTGTTTTGAGGTCAATCCTGTTTTAAATTAAAAAAAAAAATCTCTATTTGATCAAATAACAAAGACTCTGATCATTTGATCTACTGCATACTTTAATTACTTTTTGTTCTATCTCAGGACTTTTAAAAAAAGATTTGTTTATTTATTCATGAGGCAGAATGATAGAGAGGGGTCGGGGGAGATAGAGAGCCATGTCTTCCATTTGCTGATCCACTCCAGAAATGGCTGCAACAGCTGGAGCTGAGCCCATCAGAAGCTAGGAACTTGGAGCTACTTCCAGGTCTCCCATGTGGCTGCAGGGGCCCAAGCCCTTGGACCATACTCTACTGATTTCCAAAACTGTAAGCCAAGAGCTGGATTGGAGGGGAGCAGCCAGGACATGACTGGTGGCCATATGGGTTTTGGGGCCACAGGCAGAGGCTTAACCTATTATGCCACATTGGCAGCCACTCTGTGGCAGGATTTTGTCTCTGTTAAGAACAAGATTAAATTGTGAAGATTTTATTGCATGACAAATACTTTTCTCAACCAATTGTCACACTTATATCAATGTAGTTTAAAAGGTGAGAAAATCTAATGTTGAATAGCCTACCTACATGAACAGAGCTAGAAAGAGGTGATTTAAAGTGAAATTTTTCATGATTTTGGATAGTCACATTTTTTTGTACCTCTGCAATCGAAATTAATTTCAAATCTGCTATAGTTAAAATTTTAGTTCCAGACAGACTTGTGTTTGCTGTTCTATAGTCACTCAGCATCACTTTCTTTAGTCGTTAAGCCTAACACTTAAGATGCCTGTGACCTATATGTGCCTGGATCCAATTCCCAGGTCCAGTATCTGATTCCAACTTCCTGATAACACAGACCCTGGAAAGTGATGGAATGTCTCAAATGCTTGGGTTCCTGCTGGTCACATGGAAGATGTAGTTTCTGTCTTTGACTCTGGTTTACCCCAGTGGTTGTTAGCATTTGAAGAGTGAACCAATGGATGAAGTTTCTCTCTCTCTCTCTCTTTCTCTCTCTCTCCCTCTATCTCTCTCTTTCTAAAAGTAATAAATATAAGGTAAAAGAAAAAAAAACAGCATCTAAAATCTAGTGACTAGTAAATATGCTTGGTCATAAACTTTTATTATAAGAACACATGAAATTCATAGTTTTTGCATAGATTGTAAAGGGGAAATATCCTCTACAATCTCCAAAAATACCTAGCAACACCTGTTGGTGTTAAGTACTTTTGCATATGGAGAAAAGGGGATGTTGCTATGAGGCAACTGTGATGGATGATTATCCATTTTTATGAGCACTAATTCCATTTAATGATCTAAGCAAAACTCAGTTCATTGACATTTTTAACTATAACTCCTGAAACTGCTGTGATAACAACTGGTTAATTCTAAAGTTTTTGAGGCCATGAACCTATCTCAACAATTTTAATATATGCAAAATTGGTATGAAGGAAGAGACCCTCATTATCATGTTAAACTTAATGCAATAATAACAGTAATAATACTAAGTAATAAATATTAATTGTTTACTGGTAGATGGAAGATATATTAGTTGTGAAAAATACTTTTATTTTTCAAGATTTCGTACCAAACGTATTCAAGAAAATAGCTTCCAAGAGTTTACAAATATGATTAAATATTTATATTTTTATTTTCACATCTATTTGAATATATTCCACTTTCTTTGCAATAAAGTAATGATGTCTGCTCTACTTAGTTATTATAAAGTTTTTCCTTAACGACAGAATTTTAAGCTACATTAAGAATTCTCTTCAACCTAGGCTTTATGTATGTAATTATTAAAAAAATATTTTATTCCTCACTCAGGTTTTGGTCCAAAAAAATAACAAATAGATAAACTCAAGTAATTTTAAGGAAAGTAAAGCCTAATGAAAAATTTAGAATTAGCAATCATTATAAAACTGAATATTTGTATTTTGTTTAACTAAGCTGAGTCATCAAGTTTGCTCAGAACACTGTAACATCAATACAAGGTGGCCTTAGTGTTCAAATACTGGAGTATATTAATTTGCTTATCTCTTAACTGTTACCTGTAGGGAATAATAAATTGATATTTCCATTTAAATGATTCTAGATGTCTATGATCCATTTTTTAAAAATAAAGCCATCATTTGGCATATATTAGTGTGCTCATCCACAGTACCTCTCTTAGTTGTTTTCAAATATTATTAAAGACATTGATTATCTTAAATTGTAATAAGTAAGTTATAATAATTACTTAATGACTTTTTGAAAAATATTTCATTCATTTATTTGAGAGGTATAGGTACAGACAAAGAGAGAGAGAGACAGAGAGAAAGGTCTTCTATTTGCCCAGAGCTGGACAGATCTGAAGCCAGGAGCCAGTAGCTTCCTTTAGATCTCCCACACAGGTGCAAGGCCAAAGCACTTGTCCCATTTTCTACTACTTTTCCAGGCCATGGCAGAGCTGGATTAAAACAGGAGCAGCCAGGTCTCAAACTGTTGCCCAAATAGGATGCCAGAGCCACAGGCAGAGGCTTAACCTACAATGCCACAGTGCAAGCCTCACTAAATGACATTTTTACAGCACTAACACTGTTCTTAACTAGTAGTGTATTGCATTCAAAAAATTTTTCATGAGTTTTACTTCGACATTTTAGTTAAACTGAAATTTAAAGAAAATACGGCCGGCGCCGCGGCTCACTAGGCTAATCCTCCGCCTTGCGGCGCCGGCACACCGGGTTCTAGTCCCGGTCGGGGCACCGATCCTGTCCCGGTTGCCCCTCTTCCAGGCCAGCTCTCTGCTGTGGCCAGGGAGTGCAGTGGAGGATGGCCCAAGTGCTTGGGTCCTGCACCCCATGGGAGACCAGGAGAAGCACCTGGCTCCTGCCATCGGATCAGCGCGGTGTGCAGGCCGCAGCGCGCCTACCGCGGCGGCCATTGGAGGGTGAACCAACGGCAAATGGAAGACCTTTCTCTCTGTCTCTCTCTCACTGTCCACTCTGCCTATTAAAAAAAAAAAAAGAAATTTAAAGAAAATAAGCAATAAAGTATTCACTGAAATGCTACACTATCCAAAAATTTACTATTCACTGGCCTACTAAAAAGTATTATGCAGTTATGCTTTGCATAATGATGGAGAAAGGCTCTGATAAAGATGTTTTTTGTCAATTTCATTCTTATGTGAACATCCTAATGTGTATTTATACAAGCCTATATGGCATAAACCCATCACTAGATTTAGGCTTTAATATAATCAGGAGAAGTAGTAAACACAAGATGTATGCGGTTGTTGTTGGCATAACATTTCATGTTCTCATTTATTTTTCTAAATTTTAACTATTTTTATTTATCTGGGAGAGAGAGAGAGCAAGAGAGGGAGAGGGCGAGAGAAAGAGAGGGAAGACATTCTCATTTTCTGGTTCACTCTGCAAATGCTCTCTTAACTGGATCTAGGCTGGGGTCAAAACTGGGATGTGGGAACTCAATCCAGGTATCCTACATGGATGGCAAGAGCCCAATATCTAGAGCCACTGCTACTACCTACTATGAACTGAATTTGCAGGAAGCTGGAACCTGGAGCCAGAGCTGGGTATGGAACTCAGGTACTCTGAGGTGGTACATGGCACATAACCAGCATTGTAACAACTGTGTTGAATTCCACCCCCCAACTGCAACACACAAAATGTAATATATACAATATGCATGGTTACACTAGACTCATCAGAACCCATGTTTATCCATTGCATTATGATAATATGACATCTATGATGTCACTGGGCCATAGAGATTTTTCGGTTCCATTATAAGCTCATGGGATGACCTTCATATATGTGGTCTATTTTATGGCGAAAACTGTTCTTTTTTGAGTGACCGCAAATCCTTGATTGTAAATAATCCTATACATTTGAAATGAACAGTATGTTTTATCCATGCTGATCCTTCTGTATCTGACAACTAGAGAATTCATTGCTGATTGATTTTGCTTATTGACCATCGATTTTATCTCAGAACACTTTTCAAAAGATTTCTCACAGGAGCAAATGCTTTAGTTTTTGAAGTCAATTTGCCATTCCTGATCTGAACTGCTATTCCTGGTTAGATTGTCCAATCATAGGATAAGTCATAGCAAGTTCCTGCTGGGGAACACAATGGGCAATGAAGCAGGAGTCGGTGGATCTCAAATGGAGAATTTATTGATATCTGCCCAAAAGTTCTGAGTTTAGGGCAGTGAAGAGGACTGGATTATATATAAAAAAAAAACAACAAATTTTTAAAATCTTGATGCTGCCCTGAGATTCTTAGACATCACAATCCCTACAAGTTAATGATATCCACACTTTATGATCAAAATTATTGGTGGGTATTCTGTTCACATTGTGTAGTGTAGCAGGTACTGTGTTAGTCCCCACTTCCCAAATATTATCTCTAATATTTAACAACACTGCAGGATGGTATGTTTATTGTTTCCCTTTTCTAGATGAAGGAACAGAGCTGACATCTTATTCTTTATTAACCATACATATGAAGTGTTCTGTATTGGTGAATCACAGGAAAACCTCAAAGCAAAGTGAGCATCAGTAACCTCAAGTCACTTGGATGATGATTATTCTTAGCCTGTGACTTGTTTGATCTGCTCTGTCATGTTTGCATTAAAGAGAATATTGAGCTTAGTGGTCAGAGATCTCTCAGAATTAAAGGAGCCTTCCATTCGTCAGTCCTGGGGTCCTTTACCACATGGGAGGAAGAATCCCCCAAGAGAAAACCAATCCTTTTAAGGAACAGAGTTCTCATAAGTTCAGGTCACTTTACATTTCTTAACTTGGTGTACATAGACCTATTAAAACTAAGCAAAGAGGCCGCACCGCACCGTGGCTCAACAGGCTAATCCTCCGCCTAGCGGCGCCATCACACCGGGTTCTATCCCGGTCGGGGCACTGGATTCTGTCCCAGTTGCCCCTCTTCCAGGGCAGCTCTCTGCTATGGCCTGGGAGTGCAGTGGAGGATGGCCCAAGTGCTTGGGCCCTGCACCCCATGGGAGACCAGGAGAAGTACCAGTCTCCTGCCTTTGGATCAGCGCGGTGCACTGGCCGCAGCGCACCAGCCGCGGCGGCCAATGGAGGGTGAACCAACGGCAAAAGGAAGACCTTTTTCTCTCTCTCTCACTGTCCACTCTGCCTGTCAAAAAAAAAAAAAAAAAAAACTAAGCAAAGAAGGTAGAAGCATTATTTCATTTTTAATTAATCTTTGCTAAAGATTACATTAGTCAAGTTATGTTTCTATCAGCTTGTTTCCAAAGCCCAATATGGAAATCATCTTTAAAATGATAAATTACATTCTGAAGCTGTGCATGAAGTAGAGAAAAGTAGGACAAATGAATTCTAAAAATGATTGTAATTTATAATCCATGATTATTTTACTTAGTTTCTCAAAATCTTACCCATTTAAAAAAAATCTACATAGCCAAAGAATTTCATGTTAAGGGAACAGGGCTGTGTCCACTTAAGTACAAGAGAGGACATTTTTCTTTTTTTTCTTGTCAACACAAGTCCCTCAGAGAACATTCTTTTTTCCTTTTTTAAGCCAAGTACTTAATTACGTCCTTGTAATTACTTATCCTTGTCAATTCACATTAAAACAACATAGCTATAGGGATCTTTCCTTAATTTTAGACGTTAGTTAACAGCATCCATTCATGAGCTACAGATCTTGCCCAGTGGCCATTCAGGTCCTAAAGTATAATTAACGTCAAACAAATTTTTTCTGGCCTGGAATGTCATTTGGTGCATTGAATCAATCAACATTGCTTGTGGAAACAGATTAACAATGTAGGTCACATATAAAATAAGTTAGTCATTGGGCCCTTTGGAAGGGTGTGTTTTTCTGAGTACATTCGTTTGGCAGGAAAGGGGTCAAGGTTAAGAACTGGGTGATGTGGGAGGGGTATAGGTCTACCAAATTAGTGTAGGCTGTTTGAATTGAGGACTATTGTCACAAGGTAACCTCATGGAAGCACTTGAGCACCTGTTTAGTATCTTGTGTAAGATTGTTTTATTTCCTTCAGTTCGCTTAGTTAACCTAAATTCTACAGGGGATTCCCTACTTTTGATTAGACCCAAGTATTTCCTGATGACATTTCAATAGCCAGTAGTAGGAACATTGCCTTTTTATAATTGCTAGGACAGAAATTTAAATATTTAAAATGTTTCCCTGACTGTGGAGACTGGAATGTATCCTTGAGAATAGACTGCTCCTTTGTTTGGAGAGATGGGGTGGGGTGAGAGGATAATAAATTTTAATGGGAATTTAGATTAGATAAAAGTAAAGTCTTCCTGGTGAAATTGAGATTCTAGAAACAGAGGACTTGAATCATTTCACATAATAATGTAGAAGTTATCTTTTCTCCTAGAGGAGATTATGTCTCACAACATTGTGATTCCTCTTAGGAAAACTGTTTTGTGCAGGTTTATGGTGCTGAGGGACAGGGAGATTTCATTTTGTATAGAAGAAAAATATTTAGTCCATGGTGGCCAAAGCTGGCTACAACAACAGAACCGTGGATTGGAGTCTAAAAAGAGAAGGTTAAGAGAGTTCTTTAGAGAAAGATGGATGCACCTTGTAAGTTGTTATTTCATTTGTTGATTTTACTGTGTTGCAATTCCTGATATTCCAGAACACACACACACACACTGTTCTTTGTTATGTAGAGACTCAAGAAAATGTAGCTGTCCTTAGCAGAGCTGAATTATATTCTGCTGCTAGTGAGATTCTGTACAGCCTGAAGTGTCCAGAGTCCAGTAGGACTCCCAGACAATTGAAATTTATATTTGAAAGATACCTGACTCTCTAAAACTTTCTGAAGCCTTGGAAGTATAGAATCTTAAGATTAGAGTCAAGAAACTAGCTAATCAGAAACTCAGCAGTAATAGCCTTATTTCACATCTTAATTGCCAAATTTGAGTCATATGATGATGGATTAACTTGAAGCAGAATATCCTCATACAACTTGATTAATTGAATTTAAAAAACTTAAATCTTTTTAAAGGCAGCTGAGTGTTACCATGGCAGCCAGGACTTATGTGGTCAAAATCCTGGAGAGAAGAGGAGCTCATTAGAGTGAAAACAAACTTCTATGTCCTAATTCTGCCCCAGGTATTTGACAGATCATAAGAGGAGTGAACAGAAGGACAAGAAGCTAAGCTAAGCTTAGGGCTGAAAGGTGAAAACACTGAGTTGAGATTGTGGCAATCTTTGAGTTTGGAGACTCCAAATGATATTGGGCACTACTGAAGTGTTCAGTAACTGAGAACCCAAGACCTAGGAGGGAGAAGAAGCACAAGAGAATTGAGGTCAACGGTGGAGCCACTATTCCCCTTCAAGCACTCATCTGTTTAGCAGTGGGTCAAGTTGGGAGATGGACAAACATTGTAGAACAGGTGTTTTAACAGGCTGAAAAGCTATGCTGAACTGCTGGCAGTTCTCATTAGTGAAGAGAAAAACCCAGTGTCAGTGAGGAAATTATCTGGTAAATAACCCAGGCTTTCAGTCAGTACCCTAATGAAGGTCTACACTTTACATGTTATCATCTCAAAGACTAAGAATATTGATGTAGCATTTGTCTACCTATCAGAAACTCCAATCATTGTGGCCAACTGGGGAGTGAACCAGCAGATGGAAGACCTCTCTCTCCCTCTGCCTCTCCTTCTCTGTCTCTGTAGCTCTGCCTTTCAAAGAAATAACTAAATCTTGTAAAGATTCATTTTCAATTCTCTTTGTATACAGAAGATCAGTTTAGTATATATTAGGTAAAGATTTCAACTTTTTGCCCATATAGCAACATCAAGTGAAAAAACTACCATTGGATTACTAATTATAGCATTAAATAGCAATGTACAGCACATTAAAGACAGAGATCCTACAGAATTTTTTTTTCAAAGTAATTAATTTTCTATGCCATTTCCATTTTAACACCAGGTTATTTTTTTTTTTCATTTCCAATTCTCTTTATATACAGAAGATCACTTCAGTATATAATTAGCAAAGACCTCATCAGTCTGCGCCCACACAGAAACGCAAAGTATAAAAATACCGTTTCAGTACCAGTCGTAGCATCACTTGGCTTTAGACGACACATTAGGGACAGATCCCACATGGGGTGTAAGTACACAGTGACTCCTGTTGCTGATTTAACAATTTGACACTCCTGTTCATGGCGTCAGTAATCTCCCTAGGCTCTAGTCATGAGTTGCCAGGGCTATGGAAGCCTTTACATGAATGGAAGGGGAAAGGGAGCGGGAAAGGGGAGGGTAGCGGGCGGGAGGGAAGTTATGGGAGGGGGGAAGCCATTGTAACCCATAAGCTATACTTTGGAAATCTATATTCATTAAATAAAAGTTTAATAAAAAAAAAAAAAAAAAAAAAAGAAATAACTAAATCTTAAAAAAAAAAAAAAAAAAAAAAAAGGTATGTCACCAACAGAGGCTGAACCAACAAGGCCTCCCCTGTTTTGGACTGGGCACCTCTAGAGTCATTAGCCAAAATTAACCGTTTTCCTTTATAAAGTTAAGTTCCCCTTAGTATTTCATTACAATAATGAAATCTGACTAAAGAGATAGAAATATGAAGATAACTGAATATTTTTCCGGCACAAAGAGGATACTTTGTAGAATAAACAAATATCAGGAGCTGAGGAACATCTCAAGATAAAAAATTCTGGCAATGTAGCATTTCCTGCAATTGTTGAATTAATTGCTGACATTTTCCCACTTGGAGTCCTTTATTCCATTTAATCAATCTATGGAACAGAAATGCAGTGAAAGATAATCTGCTTTCCAGGAGGCTGATTATCCATTGCCTACCTCCTGCTATCTACCTGCCATACATGTGGTCACTCATTATCCCTTAAGGGAGAACTGTGGAAAGAAAAAGGGGAAAAGTCAAATTGGTTAATGAAGCGGTCCTGACTAAAGGTTGGGTAGTGGGAGGAGGGTGAGACTAATGGCTAAAAAGAGATTGTTAGATTTAATGAAACGCTTCGTTTTGGCTTTCCCAGGACTATATGGTGAAATGGCTTTAATTTGCTTTTTAATAGTGTTTCATTGAACACAAACTCTTGTATACTCAATGTAATAATTACAAGTTTTAATGTATAGAATATGCTAAGGAAAATAATGCTTATTTAAAATTTATGCTTGGATTCCATAAACAAATGCAAAATACGAAAACAAAAACATTACTTTAAGAAGTCAGTTTTACAACAGCAAGCCATTTGTTAACCAACTTGATCTCATCATCACATGTTGTACTTGGTTTGAATTGTCACATTGTGCTCTATAAATATGTACAGTTAAAATAATAATAATAAAAGATGCCATGAAAAACAAATGTCATTGATAGTCATTTAAAACTACCAGTTTTTGAAACAATCAATAACTTTCCTCATGTGAACTGCCTCCTGGATCATTCAACTTTAAGCAATATCCTCTGGAATGGACAACACCATTTCACTCTCCTTTTGCAACCGTAGTTATATTCAACAAAGATGTAAGAATGTTTGAACTAGCCTATTGACCTGTCTCTACCGTTAGTCTGTCTCTGCTACTTTTTATTTTTATATCTGCTACCAAAGTCATATTTATAACAGTTGCTTGACTATACCACATTTATTTCTCAAACTCCTTTGTAGCTTCCCATCAAAGACCAAATAAATAAGTTTTTAACACTGACGTATTTGTGGGGGTTCTTCAGAGAAACATAACCAAATATACAGTCTTGTGTCACTTAACAACAGGGACATGCACTGAGAAATCCACATTCAGGCCATTTCATTATTGGGGAGCTGTCATACCATATATTTATAAAGACCTGGAGGGTATAGGTCAGTATAGGCTCTTTTTTATTTTTTAAATATTTATTTGTTTGAAAAGCAAATAGAGAGAGGAGGAGAAACACACAAAGAGAAAGATCTTCAATCCATTAGTTCACTCCCCAGATGTCAATCCTAGTTGAAATCAAAGCCAGGAGCCAGGAGCTTCTTCTGGATCTCCTATGTGGGAGCAGGGGTCCAATCACTTGAGCCATCTTCCATTGTCTTTCCAGGCCATTAGCAAGGAGCTGGATAAGAGGTGGGGCAGCCAGGACATCAACTGGCACCCATATGGGATATTGGCACTACAGGTGGTGGCTTAACCTGCTAGGCCACAATATGGCCTCATGATACAACCAAGAGAATCAGCAAGCACAAAATATATGAGGTTGGTGCTGGTATAACATGGCATACTGTTTTTCAGTAAATTAACTTGTAATTAGAAGGAGAATACTTTAAAACAAGGGTAAAAATGTAACATAGTACATACAAAAGCCAATCACAAACATTTATTAACATTATCAAGCATTATGTACTATAAATAATAATATGTGCTGTATGTATATATGACTGACAGAACAGTAGTTTTGTTTGCACTTGCATCAGCACAAACATGTGTAATATAGTTCTCTATAATGTTATAAAAGCTGTTATGTTACTAACCCATAGGAATTTTTTAAACTTCATTATAGTCTATGAGACCACTATCAAATCTGAAGCCGGACAACCAAATTATCTGTAGGCAGTGCATGACTCTGGATAGACAGACATAAATACACAGACAGACAGAGATAGATATATGCTTATAGGAAGGTACATTATGAGGGACTAGTTTCTGCCTTTATGGAGGCTGGGAAGTCTTATGATCTGTCATCTGCTAGCTGTAGTGTCAAGAAAACTGCTTCTGTAATTTCAGTCCAAACCCAAAGGCCTGGGAACCAGGGCTACCAACAGTATGAGTCTTAGTTGGATCCAAAAGGCTCAAGGACTAGGAACTCCAACTTACACAGAATCAACTACGTGGCTCTTCCTTTACTCTCTGTCTTGTTCTTCCTAGTGGAAGAACTCCAGTGGCCACTATGTCCATCTAAGGGACACAGAAGTCCCACATGGAGTCTACCTCTGTCCCCTCAGCCTTCAGCAGTCCTTTTTATAACATCACTTCTTGAGCTTCTCCCAGCTTTTAGAGTTGCTTGGGCACTGGTATGAGTCTGGTGGAGAGCTATGTTGGGCCTGTTGAACCAGAACCTTCTGCACCCTCTTAAGCTGGAGGTGAACTCAAGCATCCAGGCTGCTGAAACATAGAAGAAGCAGAAGATCAATACCTTTACTAACAAATTAGCCTTATTTATTAATAAAGTGAGATTCCTGGGGCAGGAGAACAAGATGCTGAAGATAAAGTGGAACCTTCTGGAGCAGCATAAGATAGCTTAGGACAATAACGACAACATGATATAGAGCTACATCAGTAACATTCCTTGCAGGTGGATATCATGGCCCAGGAGAATCTAGAATCTATGGCTGGAGTCAGAGCTGACAGTGTGCAGAGGCTTGGGGAGGACTTCAAGAACAACTACAAGGATCAAATCAGCAAGTATTCAAGGATGAAGAATGAATTTGTCTTTATCAGGAATAAGGTGAATGAAACCTCCATGAACTGGAGTTTCATCTTGAAGGGCTGACTGACAAGATCAGTTTCCTCAGTCAGCTTGAAGAGGAGATCTGTGAGCTGTAGTTTCAGATGTCAGATATATCTGTGTTCTATCCAGGGAAAATAGCTACTCCCTGGACATGGGTGGAATCAGCACCAAAGTCAGTGCTGAGTGCAAGGACATGGTCAACTGTATTTGGACCAGACAAAAAGTAGGTACCACAATTGTGTAATGCAAACAATGGCTGGAAGAAGGGGGATGACCTGCATGAAACAGAGGTGGAGATCTCTGAGATGACCTGGAAAATCAGCCAGTTCCAGGCTGAGACCAAGGCCCTCCGAGGCCAGGGGGCATCTCTGGATGACAATGAGCAGCATGGGGAGTTGGCCACCAAGGATTCCAATGCTAAGCTAGCTGAGTTGGATGCCACCCTGCAGCAGCCCAGGCAGGACATGCTGCAACAGCTGTGCTGATTCATGTCAAGTTGGTTCTAGACATCAAAATGACCACTCACCATGAACTGAGAGCAAGGAGAGCCAGATGGAGTCTGGGATGCAGAACGAGGTTCTATACAAAGACCACCAGTGACTACTCAGGAAGGCTGAGCATAGCTTACGGAACCTCTGGGAGACTTTGGACACAACCATGGCCTGACCTTCTTCTGGTCCAGTTTTGGCCGTGGCAGAAGCTCTGGTTCCTTCAGCTGCACCTAAAGCTATGGTTATGAAGAATATCAACATCCGTGAGGGGACACTGAGTCTTCTGGTAATTTGTCCAAGTGGCCACTGCAGTCCTCCCAGCTGACCTCTGTCTGACTTATAGTTCCCTGCTGCTTCAATGTGAAAAATCTTGGTGAAAATTTCCCTTATCTCCCCGGTTAAGACAGTTGCACTGTCATCATTTACCTCACAAGATTTCTTTCCTTTCCTGCTTGTTCCATCTTTCACTCCCCCTCCCCCTCTCTCTCACCTTTTCTTCTTTCCTTCCTATCTCTATAGCTATCTGTCTCTGTCTCTCTTTTTTTAAAAAGATTTATTTATTTATTTGAAAATCAGAGTTACACAGAGAGAGGAGAGGCAGAGAGAGAGAGAGAGAGAGATCTTCCACCCACTAGTTCACTCCGCGATTGGCCACAAAGGCTAGAGCTGGGCCTATCCAAAGCCAGGAGCCAGGAGCTTCTTCCAGGTTTCCCACTCAGGTGCAGGGGCCCAAGGACTTGGGCCATCTTCTACTGCTTTCCCAGGACATAGCAGAGAGCTGGATTGGAAGTGGAGTAGGTGGGACTCGAACCAGCGCTCATATGGAATGCCAGCACTGCAGGCAGCAGCTTTACCTGCTATGCCACAGCACCAGCCCCATCTGTCTCTCTCTAATATCTTCCCTCCTTCCTTCCTTGCTCACCTACTTAATTAAATTTACTCATTAATATATAATTACTTGCTAACATATTTTTGTTTCAAAAACATCTGTGAGTTCCTTGCAGCAACAGGTTTTGTTAGGAGATTTTGTTAGACTTTTAATTGAGAGAATAGGATTTAATTTCATAACATACCAGGAACAATTGCATTCAACTAATGGTTGAACCCTCTGAATCCTACAAATGTTAGTATTATTATAAGAATACAAATTACTATAACTGGGGGCTGCAGTTGTGGCACAGTCGGTAAAGCCTTGGCCTGTGACACCAGCATCCCGTATGGGCACTTGTTCATGTCCTGGCTGTTCCCTGCCAATGGCCTAAAGAAAGGAGCAGAGGAAAGCTGAAGTGTTTGGGCCCCTGCAGAGACCCAGATGAAGCTCTTGCTCCCGGCTGCCATTCTTATTGTGGCCATCTGCGAAGTGAACCAGCAGATGGAAGATTCTCCTCTCGCTCTCCCCTCCCCCATAAAGCTGACTTCAAATAAATAAATAAATCTTTAAAAAGAGAATAAATATTGAATTACTATGTGATAAGCTTGTGTGAGTAAATATTCAGTGTGCATTTGGGTGTGTAGAATTTGAACAGTGATAAGTATTTACAATATATAATTATATGGTCCTATACATTATATGATAATAAATGCAAAAATTTAAAAATTTATGATTCTTTTTTCTGAAATCTAAATGCTAAATTTGTTTAAATTAAATGCATATATGGTGTGACTCAGTTATATTCTGTTTTATATTATCCTAAATTTGATTAAAACTAATTCTTTAATATTTCTGCAGTGGATTCAGTGTGTGGGATCAGAGATAAATCAAATAAAGCTATTCAGGCTTCATCAGATTTTTCTCATCATACTTCGTAGTCCACAAGCTAAAAACCAGAGCAAAAGCTACACACTAAGCAATAGAATTTCTTTGCCTGAGCCTGAATCTCAAAAACAAACACATGTGTTTATGAGTTATTTCCAAGGCTGTGTAGAAAAGCTAATAATTGCCCCCTGGTGGCAAGATGTGTGTACCTTTACGAAAACTAAGGCGTGATTACCTTCCTAAGAGTGTTGAAAAGTTTTCATGCCTTTCGAAAGAGATCATAGACGCAGAAAAACAAAGCATGAAGCAATTTCCCAGGAATTCATCCTGAGGGTTTAAACTCAAAGTTACTCTCTCTATTCCTGGCTGTTTTGTTTTTTTTTTTTTTTTTTTTTTTTTTTTTTTTTTTTTTTTTTTAGATTTTATTTATTTATTTGATAGGTAGAAAGGGAGAGACCAAGAGTAAGATCTACCCACTAGTTCACTCCCCAAATGGCCACAACAGTTGAAGCTGAGCTGACCTGAAGCCAGGAACCAGGAGCTTCATCCAGGTCTCCCACACAGGTGCAGGGGCCCAAGCACTTGGGCCATATTCTACTGTTTTCCCAGGCCATAGCAGAGAGCTGGATCTGAAGAGGAGCAGCCAGGACACAAGCCAGTGCCCATATGGGATGCCAGTGCTGCAGGCAGAAACTTAGCCTACTACGCCACAGCACTGGCCTCTCTGTTCTTGGCTTTTAATCCTGATTCAGGTATTCTGATTACCTGCTCAAAATGATGGGGCCAAGGTTGGGAGCAAACAAGCTTGGGAAAGCACAATTGTAACGGCCTGTCAAAAACGCTGGCCACAACACTCGATCAAATCCTGTTTTCCTGAATCCCAAACTCACAAGTAGCATGGAATTCAGGATCACAGAGAATTTAATTAGGTGCTCCTCACAATTCCCAAGACATGGTTGGGTCCTACTAGCTAAAATTTTCAGTAGCTACTGAATTATTTTTGCTTTACTTTTCAGTTGGAAAATTATCAGAGAAAGCAATATGTTGTCCAGTAGTGGTTCTCAACCAGAGTAATTTGCTCCTCCCACAGCAAATTTGGCAATTTTCACAACTTGTTTGTGAAGCTGGTAATCCGAAGAAGAAGAAGAAGAAGGAGGAGGAGGAGGAGGAGGAGGAGGAGGAGGAGGAGGAGGAGGAGGAGGAGAAGAAGAAGGAGAAGAAGAAGAAGAAGAAGAAGAAGAAGAAGAAGAAGAAGAAGAAGAAGAAGAAGAAGAAGAAGAAGAAAGAGAGAGAGAGAGAGAGATCTTCCTACAACTGGTTCATCCCCAAATTGCTGCAAATGTTGGGGACAGGCCAGGCCAAAGCCATGAGCCCAGAACACCATGTGGGTCTCCAGGCTGTCCCCATGCTGTCTTCTCTTCCATTCCCAGGCACACTAGCAGCAAGATGGGTCACAAGTGGAGCAGCCAGGACACACACCTGCTCTGATATGGAATGCTGGCATCACAGAGATTAGCTTAACTCACTACACCACAATGCTAGCTCCATCATTAACAATTTTCAATTCAAGAAAAAATATTCAAGTTGAAGTTTGAAAAAAGTATGCTCCAATTGCCACCACAGATGTTGTCTCTACTGAAATCTCTTATATTTGTGCCAAGCTTCCTATCTTTAGGTGCTCATAACGTCACTGGTGTCCGAGGAGACAGGCCGTAGCAGGATTTTTCACCAGTACTGATCAAATTTTTGTCACTTGCACCCCAGCATGTCGCACAGTCTATTATGGAGGTGTTCCTTTTTTTCTTTTCTTTTTTTTTTTTTAACAGGCAGAGTTAGACAGTGAGAGAGAGAGAGAGACAGAGAGAAAGGTCTTCCTTCTGTTGGTTCATCCCCCAGATGGCTGCTACGGCCGGCGCGTTGTGCCGATCCAAAGCCAGAAGCCAGGTCCTTCCTCCCAGTCTCCCATGCGAGTGCAGGGCCCAAGCACTTGAGCCATCCTCCACTGCCTTCCCGGGCCACAGCAGAGAGCTGGACTGCAAGAGGAGCAACCGGGACAGAATCCGGGACCCCAACCGGGACCAGAACCCGGGGTGCCGGTGCCGCAGGGAGAGGATTAGCCAAGTGAGCCGCAGCACTGGCTGGAAGTGTTCCTTTTGATGTGTTCTCTGCTCCTTATTTTTTCTAAGCAACTTGTATATTTGAAAAAAACTTTCTTTTCACAGCAGAAACAAATAACAGAAATTCCTTTCTTTGTCTACACCCATTTAGAAAGCTTTTCTTCATTGCAGCAGCTCATCCTATTAAAGAAAAACGAACAAAATAATAACTCTAGATATTTCATTAACATAAGGACTTATAGTCACAAGCAGTATATATATATATAATATGTATGTATTTTTGCTATGAACTGCTAATAAGATCACAGGGATCTGTTTTATATTTATATATTGAAATTATATAGCCTGGCTAATTATAAAATACACTCTCCTGAAAGCACATTGAATCTGCTGTGAGGACAGAACGTTGATAACAATTTCATTCTTCCCTTTCCATACTTCACAAACCTAATTCCAATGTAAGAGACTACATAGCTACAATATCTTCCTAGGTACAGCATAAATTCAGAATGTGCTCTTATGGATTGTGTTCATTGTCTTGACTTTTGATAGCATTACAATAACATTTAAATCCATGTTAGTTTACAACTCTTGCTCGACAAAGTCATTATATCAGAGAACTCTTACTGGAATGAGTCTTGTTGATCAGAGAACATTGAGTTGGAATGTATTTTATAGGCTATTGCATTCTAAATTTAAATACAAGGAAAACAAGTCAAAGAAGTGAAATGATTTAGGTTACACAGCAAGGTGGAATAATCCATAATTCAGTCCAAAGTTTCTAGGACTGTGTTCCTAAGCAGAAGGGGAGAGACATGAGTTACCTAGATAACACAAACAAATAAAGGAAATAAAATATATTGGGAGGGTTACTTTAAAAATAGGTTTAACACACAGATGCTGAATATAGAATTATAGAGATTGTATTGTAAACACATAATTTGGACTACGATCTAAGTACCTATAACCAAACTATAAATGACACTTCCAAATAGGCATTACTTGGAATGTGAAACATATTATAATATGCTTCTTATTTTAACAGATGTTAAATTGACGTATAGTAATTGTACGTATGCAGGCACTTTCACAGAAAATTAAATTAAAAGGTAAGTTTACTTTGGTGTAAAAAATTTGGAAATCCATGCGTATGAAGAGTTTTCAAAAGTTTACAGAAAATGGTTATTATGAAAAAGTTATGTATAATTTTAAAAGAATTTTGTATTGAACTAAACCTACCTTTTAATTCCATTTCTCAACGAATTAGTTGAAGTGTCTTAATGGTTATGAGGTATAATATGAAATTTCAATAACTGCATGCAATGTATACTGATTAGTCCACAGTAATGACATATCAATCGTCTCACATTGGCTTTTAAGCTAAATTTTGTGAGGTTGCTCACTTAGTTTTAAATACCTAAATGTAAAAAAGAATCTGAAAGATTGTGTCATCTACTCTCTGGTGTCCAATTGTTGGAATGTCCTTGGCTACATCCTCATGATTCATATTTGATCAAAATTGACATTTTGAGATTTAATTATTGTTTATAGCCTTTGTCTATATTCTTGAGGAATAGTGGTTTCTCTAATTATTACTTGTGGAATTCTTTATTTATTGGAAGGTTAAGCTTGTGATTATAAAGTAAAGTGAAAGTACATCATAAAATTACATCAAAAATTAGAAGATAAATAAGAAAAGAAGGAGGCAGGAGGGTAGGAGTTGTTGTGTAGGTTGGGAAGTATCATTATGTTCTCAAAACTGTATATATGAAATACCTGAAATTTGTTACCTTTATATACATTTTAAAGGAAGAAAATAAAAAAGAGGGAATAGCCAACCACTAATATTTTTAAAAAATGACTAAATTTTTCATTTTTGTTTATTTGAGAGGTAGGGAGACAGAGATAAACACAGACAAAGCTCCAATCCACCGGTTTACTTTCCCAATGTACAGAAGGGCTGGACCGAAGTCAAGAGCTGTTAACTCATTTCAGGACTCCTATGAGTGGCAGGGATGCAACCACTTGAGCCTTTACTGCTAACACTCAGAATTCTCAGGAGCATGAAGCTAAAGTCAGGAGCAAAGCAGGGCACTGAAGCCAGGTAATCCAATAAGGGACACAGGCACCCTAAATGCCAGGCCAAATGCCTGTCCCCAGGCACTGCCCTTGCTCTTGGGAAAAGATACATTTGGTTACATATCCAAAAGTCACTCACTCACTAATGTTTTTATTTTAAAATTATTTTAGGGGTAAAGAGAGGTGGAGAAATCTCCTACCTACTGGTTTACTCCCCAGATGCCCACAACATCCAGGATTGGACCAGGCAAAACCAACAGCTGGGAAAAAAAGCAGTGATTACTGGTTTCTTGGTGAGAATTGGCAGGAGTCTGGACTCAAGAGTGGAGCCAGAATTCGAAGCTAGAACTTTGAATTCAGGCACTCCACTATGGGATGAGGGCATCCCCTGCGGCAGCTTAGCTACTGCTCCAAATGCTTGCCCCTTGGAAAGTCCAGGAAACAGCTTAACACAGTGACGGTGGTGAGGCTAAGTGACAGCAAACTCTTGTTCCTTAATAACATCATAATGGTGTTGACTTAATCCTGCCAGCTCCTATCACTGGATTGTACTTGTTGTGAAATAGCAACCCCTGTGGTTGATGCCAGCTTTACATAGTCCACTGCCTGCAGTCACAAACCCTCCAACTAATGTGATTTCCTGTTTCAAGAGTTCCACTCTGAGCCTTTGAGAACAGCTATGTTCAGAATGGATATTATGTTGGTGTTTACTTATTGAGCTGAAAATATCTTCTTCGAGTCTCCACTCACTGATTCTAGGGAAATCTACTACAATCAAATAGTGCAATTCTAGATATCTAATGTTTATGTGGAAAGATACAGAAGTATGTGTAGAACATAATCAGTGTTTGATTTCCCAAAAGACAGTTGGGACACAAACCTTGGGTGAAAATGATGTCAGTCACTGAAGATTAAAAAAAAAGTCCTGAGGATTTAGTAGAAAGATTAGTCTTTAGCTGGGAATCAGAGGATGTTACATAGGAAAGATAGTATGACTTTTGGAGCTGGATCCTCAAATATTTAGCACATGAAGTTGGGAGAGTAGAATGGGAAGGGCAAAAAAGATTTCAATGTTCCCATGAGAGAAGAATGGGCTGTATTGGATCAGTGACAACAGAAGAAAAACCAGATGCTTTGATAGGGAGGAAATTCAGAAAATGTCTATAAAAACAAGGAAGAAATTCTGGAAAGATAAAAAAAGGCATGCAGGGACAGAGGAAGGGTAGGAGGAGGGCAGAAGTCACTTCTGGTATTTCTGATTCTATCTGCCCTGTGAGGGTCAGTGTATATTCTGCATCTTTATAGTAAAATATTTTTACTCTTTTTAAGTAACTCAAAGGTTTCTTTTCCTTATGTGCAATTAATTTTGTCTGAAACAAGCATGTGCAAAATATATAACTATTTATTATTGAGGAGATTTGTTATGTAGACATAAGTATACTATACTTCCACTATGATAAATACCATTCTCAATTATTTCAAAGTATCAAAGTTACCTTCAAAAATGAAAACAAAAGGTTCTTTTATATCCTTAAAGCTGATGTAAATTTAATGCATAGCTCTACATAAGTTTTTGTAAACTATTTTTTTTTAATTAAGATAAACATTGATCACATAGAAGGCATCCTAAACCTTATTTTGACGTACCGGAATATGAAGAAAACAACTGCAGAACCTGGAGGGAAACTTGCCATCTTTTTATAATATTATATTTAAGCATACACATTGGGTGTCATGTATATCATACACATATAAACCCTTCTTTCCAATGATTCATTTATTTTATGTGTACAGATGTATATATTAAGGAAACATTAGTCATATATTTTGGCAGCATTCTATACTTGGGACAAATGGCAGCAAATTGCTTAAAGGAAGTGATACACTATCAGAAATTTTATTAAAGAAAAACAAACAAATTTAATTTAGTAAATTACTAGGGAACTGAATTAGGAGCCCATACTTTCATGATCCTGTGGGTAGTCAAGAATAATAATTCAAATTCTAACAATGAGAGAATACATAGTTTAAATTAAAAGGGACATAGAATTACTGACATTCTTTTACACACACAATACACAATACACTCACAGGTATATGCACAATAATATCCTTCTTTTTAGCATTTTTTAGGTATCTGAGAAGCAGAGATAGAGATAGAAAAACAGAAAGGAAGAGACCTCCCATCCACTGGTTTGCTCCAATGAGCTATTCAATTCAATTCAGCTCTCCCACATGGGTAGCAGAGACACAAGTACTTGAGCCATTACCTGCTGTCTCCTAGGGTCTGAATTAGCAGGAAGACAAACTCATGACTGGAGCTAGGAATCAAACCCAGTAAACTCTGATTTGGAATGCAAATGTCTCAAGTGGCATTTTAAAGGCTTCATCTAATGCCTGCCCTCCTTCTTTTCTTAGTTAACTAATACTTGGCAAAAGCTGTGATCACATTGTCTGCTTTATTGGATTTGCTTTGTGAAGCAGGCCTAGAAAAACAGGGCCTTAAGAAAAAGGAATTAATTCTCTGTTACTACTTTGATTGGTGAGGTACAGGCATGAAGAGTAGTTATTTTTAAATGCTTAATTATTCAGTTTCACCTATTTAAAGGGGGATAGAGAGAGAGAAAGAGGAAGGAAGAGAGAGAGAGAGAGAGAGAGAGAGAGAGATCTTTCATTTGCTGGTTCACCTCCCAAATGCCTGCAACTACTGGCCTCAGTTAGGCCAAAGCTAGGAGTCAGGAACACCATCCAGAGACCCCACATGAGTGGCAGGGTCATCATCTGCTACCGCCTAGTGTATTAGCCTGAGGCCAGATTGGAAGCAAAGGAAGGACTTGATCCCTAGATAAGAGATATGGGATTCCCAAGCATTAACTTAATCTGCTATACCACAATGCCCACTCCAAAGAATTGCTTTTTATTTATTTATTTATTTATTTTTGACAGGCAGAGTGGACAGTGAGAGAGAGAGACAGAGAGAAAGGTCTTCCTTTGCCATTGGTTCACCCTCCAATGGCCACCACGGTCGGCGCACTGTGGCCGGCGCACCACGCTGATCCAAAGGCAGGAGCCAGGTGCTTCTCCTGGTCTCCCATGGGGTGCAGGGCCCAAGCACTTGGGCCATCCTCCACTGCACTCCCGGGCCACAGCAGAGAGCTGGCCTGGAAGAGGGGCAACCGGGACAGAATCCAGCGCCCAGACCGGGACTAGAACCCAGTGTGCCGGCGCCGCAAGGCGGAGGATTAGCCTGTTGAGCCGCTGCGCCAATATATATGAATATATTCATATTATTACAAATAATTGGTAATGTAAGTGGTTAAATTTGTGTCCTTGAAACCAAGTGTAGTAATTTCCTGTAACAAAATGCTTCCAGGTTCATATTGTTAGGTAGGAAGTCAGTTATGAGCTTATGTGTGTGTGACAGGCCTAAAGAGAAGACATCTATATGCATCTGCATCTCAAAGTCATCCTAACAATGTTTCAGGGGAAGCCCAGATTTCACATCCTGCCTGCCCTGCCCCCTTTTACCTGATAACCTGCCAGGTGGAGGCCCTCACCCCTCCTGCTTCCTGCCTGATAAATCTTCCACAATCTCCCAGGTGCAGCCCAGTATCTGCATCTCAAACACCCTGCTCCCTTCCTCAGATCTGATAACATTTGCATCCATAAAGTCCTTTGTTTCAGACCTTCAAGAGAAGTTTTTCTATTTACATCCAAAAAGCCCTTTGTTCCAAGAGGAGCAGAGGTGGGGAAGCAAGACCCATCTCCTTAAAACCCCCAGCCTCAACTGGACTGCGCGCTCAGCTCTCTGCATCTTTGCTGAGTTGCCCGCCTGGCCTGGCCTGGCCTGGCCAGGTGTACTCTCCACTCACCCATGCAGCCCCCCCCCCCCCCAGTCTGAGGGACTGGGCACTCTCTCTCAGGTCCTGTCTGGAGAGGTGCCCATCCGTCCTTACAGATGTTCCTTCTTAATAAACCTTGCTATTTTACCTCCCACTACTCTCTGTCTCACGCCTGAATTCTTTCTTGCGCGAAGACAAGAACCACGCAATTTCTCCGGTAACAATATCAGCTGAGTAAAGCAGATTTTCTAAAAAAGCAATAAGCAAGTTATTCAGAGTTCTGTACAGATATGCTTTCTATGATACTTGTTGAGGTATGTTTATTTACCATACATTAAAAAGTCAAATGTGTACATTAATTACAGAATTTTAACATAAAGACCTTATGTAGATACTAATATTTTTGAAAAGGAGTATAAAGGTATGTGATTGATTGATTTTATTTGAAAGTATTACTCAAAATATGCTCATGAAAGTCATTTAGAAAGAGTGGTATGATGGGGCCAGTGCTGTCATACAGTGGGCTAAGCTACTGCTTGCAGTGCCGGCATCCCACATGGGATTCAGTTTGTGTTCCAATTGCTCCACTTTCAATTCAGCTCTTTGCTTATGCTTCTGGGAAAGCAAATGGAGAATGGCCCAAATCCCTGGTCCCTTGCTACCAATGTGAGAGAGCCTGAAGAAACCCTGGCTCCTGGCTTCTGCTTGGCCCAGCCCCAGTTGTTGCTGCCATCTGGGGAATGAACTAGCATATGGAAGGTGTCTCTTTGTAACACTGCCTTTCACATAAGTAAATAAAATCTTTAAAAACACCAACAAAAAGAAGTAGTGAGAACAATGATATTCTTGGCTGTAATGTAAGTATTGGTGTAGGGAGGGAGATAGCACTGGCAGAGAGGGGCTGAGGTTTGACAGCCCTGACTGGCCTGAGCAGTAGCCTCAGCCAAAAGGACAGCCTGGATTAAGCGAAAGCATGGTCCCAGCTGCACAAAACCATCACCTTTAGTGTACCACCCCAAACCACCTTCCTCCCTCCACCATTTCTGTGTAGCAGAAGACCACAAACTCTGTTATGTGATTTCGCAACTTGGCATCAGTGCTAAGTAGAATTATCCAATATGGATGCATGCTCTGTCCCCATGAAGACCTTTAGCATGATAAAACATCATGATGATAAAATTACTATGGCTCATACTCCCACTCCAATTGCCTATCTGACACCAAGGCAGCTCCAAGAGTTACAAAAAAGGGCATGGAAATGGGCAGTACTCCAGTTCCACCAAAAACTCCAACCCCTTTGAACACAAAATTTAAACCCCACCCAAAGCACTACCCCATACACCTCCAGATCATATAAAAGAACAGCCACAATCGTTGCTGGTTGTAGCTGTCTTCTAAGTTTTCCTCCACTGCTTCCTGAGTGTGTACTTTCAAGTTGCATGTAAATGAATCTTCTTTCTCCGCCTGACTTCATCTACTTTGTCTCCACCATGAATTCCTGCCTGTATTGTAGACCAAGAACCAGGACCAAGCCCAGCTAGAGGTCATCCCACAACAGTTTGGGTAAATCTTACTAGCTTCTTAAGGTAACAGTCTATTTCATTCTTCTATTTACTAATGACAACTGATTACTTTGATCTTTCTCTGATCATATCTCTATACATTAGTAGTATTTCTAATGGAACTCGATGGAACAAATTCCCACATCTTAAACCACTAAATTCCCAGCTACTCTTTGTTGTTAGAAATATATGAAGCCAGCTGGCGCCGTGGCTCACTAGGCTAATCCTCCGCCTGCGGCACCGACACACCGGGTTCTAGTCCCGGTCGGGGTGCCAGTTCTGTCCTGGTTGCTCCTCTTCCTACCAGCTCTCTGCTGTGGCCCGGGAGTGCAGTGGAGGATGTCCCAAGTCCTTGGGCCCTGCACCTGCATGGGAGACCAGGAGAAGCACCTGGCTCCTGGCTTTGGATCAGCGTGGTGCACCGGCCGCAGTGTGCCAGCTGCAGCAGCCATTGGAGGGTGAACCAACGGCAAAGGAAGACCTTTCTCTCTGTCTCTCTCTCTCACTGTCTAACTTTGCCTGTCAAAAAAGAAAAAAAAAATATATGAAGTCAACAAAGTGAAAATAATAATAGCAAATTGAGTCCAAATCCGCATTTAGAATCTTTATGGCCTAGGAAGCTGGCTGGAGCACACAGTGCTGTGAGGAACTGCCCATTTTAGATAAGTCTGGGCTAAACAGTTCAGAGCACAAGTTTATCCCAAGGTTACCCAGGTACCATTTCCCTACTTCTTAAATGTAATTTTGGTCTGCAAGATTTCATCCTGAAGCCAAGGGAAAGAATATAACCTGCACAATCATTTTAATTCCCTCATTTACGTAATGGCGGTCATGGTACCTACAGCATAGGACTATTGTGTGGAAATGATTAAATAATAAACAAAAAGTATGTTGGAATTTGGTAGAAATTCACTTCATGGTATTTTTAGTATTTAGCATGAATATGTAATCAGTAAATAAGTTTGCTTTTTAAAAGCAGGCACCTAAATTTCCCACCTTGGGATTGTTTTATCCTCACTACAATGCCTAATCAATAGGCTTATCTGTCACAGTGTATTTTGAATTTTTTAAACTTATTTTCATTGTATTTAGACGGAGAGGGAGAGATAGAGAGAGATAGAGAGAGGGAGGTATTTTCTGTCGGCTGATTTATTCCCCAAATGCCCACAATTGCCAGGGCTGGACCAGGGCAAAGCCAGGAGCCTAGAACTCAACCAGGATCTCCTACATGTCAAGCAGGGACTCGAGCACTTGAGCCATCACCTATTGCCTCCCAGGTTGTGTGTTAGCAGGGAGCTGCATAGAAGTGGAACCAGAACTCGACTCAGGGTCTCTGGTGGGGGAATATGATCATCCTAAGCTGTAACATAACCACTGTACCAAACACCTGGCCTTCACAATATTTTTCACTTTCATTTTATTGGAATGATTTATGTAATTTTGCATATCTTTCAAATTGTGCATATAGTCTTTTATCTGGTTTATTTATATATTCAAGATAACAATTTTAGGTGTTCTTTAGAAATAGCAGAAATCTCAAAAATGTGAAAAATTCAATCTGTAATAAAGTTTTATTAATCTTATGTTTATTAATTGATCTTTGTAGCTAAAGACAGCATTTGGTGATATCTGTGAAGTTACACCAATAAATATTTTTGAAATTGCAAAGTATGTATTTTAACTTCTTTAGGGAAGAAACAAGTGAAAAAAGATAATACCTAATTTCAAGGATATTTTGGTAGCAATGAGGGTGGAAGGTCTAAAGAAACACCTATGGAAAGCTGGAATGCAAGATGAAATGCTGCAAGTGGCAAATGAAGATTCAGGTAAAATCAACTATCAACTCGAATACTTAATTCATCTTGGACATTCTACTTGTACTCCTTATAAAAATTCTTCTATATGGGCATTATTAATCATGTTTTACATAAAAATATACTAAAGCAGATAGAAGTTAGGGAATGTGAAACTCATACAAACAGTAACAGGATCAATATTTTAACCTGAGAATTTTAAATTTTAATTCCTCCATCATGTCTCCATTATCACACACTACATTCTGAAAGGGTAACATATAGGAAGAAAGAATTTATTCTGATTGCTTTTGGCCAAAAGATAACATTTGAAAGGCAAGAAGAAAGTAGAACAAAGATAATAGTTTGGAGAAGTCTCCAAGAATGAAGAAATACAAGGAGCTGTATGGTGGAAGGCATGTTTTCATGAGGTGCTAACTTAGTTCATATTTGGTTCAAACTCAAGGCAAGTCACTGGCACTCTCAAGGGTTGAAAAGAGATACATGAAAGGAAAAGACGAGACATACTTACTAGATTATTAAGAAACAAGCATGAAACAGAGCAAGTATTCCTGAAAGTTCCTACTTCAAAAATGGAATAGTTCTCTGTTCATTGCATAGAAGAATAAAACAGATTTGTATCAATCAGCTGAGATTTATTTTAGAAAGTAAAGAGCAGATCTAACTAGTAATTTTAGTCCCCATAGACTCAGGTACAAAATAGGTCTTCAACAAATACATACTGAATGAATTAAATCACCAAGACATAGCTTTCCATGCTAACACATTTAACAAATTGCCCTGTGTTTCTGTCTGTAAATGATTTGTGAGGTCAGCATTTTAGAGGTCTTTGTATCACAAACATTTGACCATTGTCTGTAGTATTTTTATATCTATAGTTCTGAGTCAAGATGAGGACTACAATTTTGTGTTCCTTGTTTCCACTGTCACCAGTTTGATGTTCTTAGAAGTGACATGAAAATATAAGATTGAAGCAGGTGTCGTGGTGCAGTAGGTTAGACTATGTGTGAGATACCCACGTCTCTTATCACAGTACAGATTCAAGTCTCAGTTATTCCACACTTCCAAACCAGTTTCTTTCAAATGTCTGTGGGAGGCAGAACAGGAGAACTCAAGTACTTGGGTTCCAGCCAACTCATGGGACAACTGGATGGAATTCTTGCCTCTGGGATTTGGCTTGGCCCAGCCCTGGCTATTACAGGCATTTGAAGAGTGAACCAGCAGATAGAAACTCCCTCTCTCCCTCTCTCTCTGTCTCTCTGTATCCCTGGCTCAAATAAATACATGAATCTTTAAAAGGAAAAAGAAGGGGCCAGTGCTGTGGTGTAGAGGATAAAGGTGTCACCTGCAGTGCCAGCATCCCATATGGGTGCTGGTTTGAGTCCCGTCTGCTCCACTTCTGATCCAGCTCCCTGCTATGGCCTGGGAAAGCAGTGGAGGGTGGCCCATGTCCTTGGGCCCCTGCACCCATGTTGGGGATTCGGAAGAAGCTCCTGGCTCCTGGTTTTGGACTGGCCCAGCTCTAGCAGTTGCAGCCATTTTAGGAGTGAAGCTGTGGATGGAAGCCCACCCCCACCCCCCTTTCTCTGCCTCTGTCTCTGTAACTCTACCTTTTAAATGAATACAATAAATCTTAAAGAAAAAAGAAAAAAAATCATCAGTAATAGTGTGCCTTTGTCTTGTTCACTTAACATACTACTGTGTTTGGTATATTTGGGCAAAAATATTTCTTCATTCAGGAAGAAAGAACTAAGGAGATGAAGAACCAGAGACAGACAAAAGAGAGATTTTTTAAATATCAAGGCAAAGTCATCTAACCTGGTGTAAGGTAAATTTTTTTCAAGTTCTAGAAGCACAGAATAAAACAAACAAATGAACAAGAAAGCAATGAATAATTTCTAGTTTTGCAGTTGTTGGTTCATCGTGAGCTGTCACATACTGCGTGTCTCCTTCCTCATTTTTTCTTCTCCAGCATCAGTGTCCACCTACTTCTGCCCTTGCCCAATTATTCCTTCTCAGGGATGATTAAGACGCAGCTAGGAATAACTTACAGCTATTTTGTCAAATTACTGATTGAATTTTAAGGTGATTTTTACACTATTAACATTTTTGTATTGCAATGAAAAGTTGAGTCTGTAGTTTCTTCAAAAGAAAAATAATTTAACAAGGAAAAGACTCACCAGAAAGGAAATTTTGAATTATTTATAGCCGATGTTTTCTATCAGTAAATCACCACACAACATGAACAAATGGTTTCCTGTAGGTACAGTTTCCCTTTTCATTAGAAATAGGTAACTAAGACCTTTCAACCTTTGTCACAAATGAGTTTTTCTAAATATTTGTATTAACTTCTTGAAGAAAAGTAAAAGTCTATTAAATAACATTAATAGCTTTGTTCTGATACTCTGAGATTTCAAACATTTGCAGAAAGCAAAAAGTACTGAAAGAAATTAAATGACATCATAGATCTCATGAATAGCCACAACAGAGATCTAGGATGATCAGGATTAGGAAATACTTTGAGATGTCAGATACTAAACCAGATACATCGAGGTAGACATTATCCACTCTATGGCAAGATAGGTAATCTATACACTATGCCTACTATTGGGGTTTAGCAACTGTGGAGGTTGGAAGCTTGAACACATCGATGCTTTAATTAATTATTGGGTTGCAGATTTTTCCTCAGGAAAAATACATTAGAATCTTGCCAATCATACATGGATTTAGTACTGATTAACTTTAGTTTTAATCATTTACAATTAAAATGATGCTAGCATTCCCTTTCCAGCTTTCAAAACTTAACAAGAGAAATTCTTTAAAGACTACATCCCTGAAGCCTTTCACATAAATGTAACCTCTTCCCACAATGAACTGAGCCTTGCTGTGACAAATCCCTCCTTGCTGAATTTGATTTATGTAGCTCCCAGCCTGATCTCCGTGCAGGCGCTGGGCTGGGGCTACTGAATCTTTTTTGGCATGGAACAGGTAATGATCCTTCCAGGACATTTAGGAGTAAGAACAGTGCAAAAATAAATCAATGTCCCTGACCTTTCTCTCTCCCTTTTTTGGCATCAAGCCTTTCACTCTTAGTCGTCATGTTCCTAGAGAGTTCTAGAACATGGCAGCATGGCCCCTTCATCAAATCAGTTGTCATGTGAACAGACTGATGCACAGAAATACTTCCAGAAATGAAATGTTTCCAAAAAATGAACATAAAAATCCTTAATAAGCATGCTTACTGCCCAGTATTAGATTCTGCAATGACAGCAAGTCAAAAGCAGAGATCTCGGCAATATGACTCTGAGAAATTAGCTTAATGTAATCACACACTATTTAAATTTTTTTCTCAGATATATTATTTTACAACTAATGTTGCCTCTGGGCAAGAATAATGAGAAAAAGGAATAGAGCAAACATGGTAGGCTGGATGGTGAGAACTATTTGTTCTGGCCTTATATTGAAATATCATTTATCAGAGTGATTTAGCTACCAAACCCATGTAACATTTTTAGAAACTAAATAAAAAATCCCTACTTTGCTTCTTCCTATGCTGAGAAATATTGCACTGTGTGAACGTGATTTCTGTACAGACTCTCCCTCCACTTCCCTATTTGCCCCGTGGTCAGGTCACATTCTGGTGCTGGGCTACAACTTCTGTTCTCTGCATTCCATTGCATCCATCAGCATGCCTGTCTATTCTTTCCATTTTCCTTTTATTTTATCATTTTGCAAATGAACACACTCTCTGACTCTACCTGAGGAAGGAATATACAAGTTGATAAGTTTTCTCATCAACTGTAGGGAGTAGTCCAGCTTAGCTGGACTCAAGTTAATGTGTTGTTTGCGAAAATATGCCATACTTTTTATTGTTACTCTTTTATAAGGTTAATAAATTATAGATATTAGATGGTCAACATTAGTGTGTACCTTATGATTACCTTATTATGGCATTTACTGTTTTCAGTTGTGAAATCAAATCCATCAGACGCGAGGGCTGGTGTTCAGTGTAAAGCTTTTATGACCTGGCCTGAGGGTCCAGGAGGTTTTACTACTGTACTTAGGCACACTGGTTTACAGCAGGGGTGGAGTCTGCCAGTTAAAATGACTGCAATTTGCAGCTTCTCCTCAAAAACTAACTCATGGAGAAAATTCCAATCTCCTATGGCATTTCCTTTGATTGTCCTCCCTTGAAACACAAATTGCCATTCACCCAAATGCAATGCCTTAAGAAATAAGTTAGGTATAAAGCTTCCATTGCTAATTCTTGACAATTTAATAATGAAGGTGAAACAGAACCCAGTGCATCTCCCATGGTTTAATAGCTTCTTCGTGGCATGTAATTAAAATATGCCTGTATCATTAAGCGACATTGTGAGACTTGGGTGGATTCTGATAAGTACTTTGGGAAGGGAGCGCACAGAAGGAAGTCATACGCAAACACCATAAAATATTTTAAGACAGGCAATGTCTAGAATGACAGAATCATTATATCTGAGAAGTGCAAATGTTCATTAAATTCAATCTTCTTGTTTTACTGATAGGACAACCAGGGCCAGGATGACCATATGATAGTTGGATATCTTGATCACACAATTATATAGTGGCAAAACCAGAACAAATGAACAGTCGTGTAACCCTAGGTCTGGTCTTGCACGATCACGTGATACTTTTCCAGTCCTCAGCCAGTGGTATGACTTGACAGCAGCGACAGCCACCCCATTTCCACTTCCCATAGACACATATGCTGTGCCACCAGCCACAGTGCCATCCTCTAAATAGCCTCTAGATTTTATACTGAGAAACTGAAGGATTACGCACTCAAAAAAAAAATTGACTTTGTATTTTTTAAAGTTGTTGGCCTCAATGACTTGCTGGAGTTTCGGTTCAGCTCTATGATCTTTCTCAAGATGGCAAAATGAACAGAGCCAACTGTGGGGTTGTGTGTTTGGCACAGTGGTCAAGACACTATTAGAAACACCTGAATCCCATGTCACAGTACCTGGGTTTGTGTGCTGCTTCTATTCCCCATTCCAACTTCCTCTTATTGAGCACCCAGTGAGGTGACAAATGATGGGTCAAATAGTTGTGCCCTTACAATCCACGTAGAAGAACTGGTTTGAGTTCCTGGCTCTCAGCTTTGGCCTTGGCTGGCTCAGCTAATGTGGGCATTTGGTGTGTGTGTGGGGGGGTGAACTAGAGGATGGGAACTCTCTCTGTGTCTCGCTTTCCTTTGGTCACTGTGCCTTTCAAATAAAAAATAAATTAGATGTATATCTATGGAAACAACAGATACATTTCAAAAGCAACTCTGTTTCTAACAACTCTGTTTACTGATATCCCAAGACCCCATTTTAGTAGTGATTTTGGTAACACTCTGACTTTAACAGTTTTTTTAATATGTTATGTTGACATTTCTAAAATTTATTTTCTGAGTTAATGGCAAATATCTGAAAGTTTCCGTGTATATAAAAATTATGGAACTTGGTAAACAGATGTTGAATACATGGACTGTTGTCTTGCAATCACTGGGAATAACAGAACTTCAGGACTTGGAATTCTGTGTAGAGGTCTGCTGGTGCTCTTGATTACCAAGAATGATAACCAGCCCTGGAATCCAAAGAATAAAATTGGGCCCCACATTCAGATTAGCAAAGAAGAATTTGGGCTGTGTTGTGTCTGATGTAACTGTCATCACCTGAAATCGCTGTTTCAGTGTGTGCCTCCTAAAAGAATCCCTCAGGAATCATGTGTACGAGTTTCTTGTGGTTGAGCCACCCACTACACCTGCACATACATTTTGGTTAGTTGTTTTTTTTTTTTTAGACTAATGAGTTATTACTTCTGGAATAAGAAGATATAGCTTTCTTGAAAACTATGACAACTATTTCTGTCAAATAGAGCTATCCTACCAGTTCACTGGAACACTTGTGATCTTATATTATACTTCTATTAATATTTTATTACAGTATTATATTTTGCCTGAAAGCAATAAGAAATGTAGCTGTTCTGTGCCTAAGGCTGGATTGCACTGTTATGCTTCAAATCATTGTTCTTATATTTCAAGAGAGGCAAGAAAAAAAAGAAGTGTTCTGGCTAAGTTGTCCCTTTTTAATACACCATTTTCTAAGTTATGGCGGTAGCATACTTGCTATGATTATTATACCCAAGTGTTAAGCATAATTAAAACTGAAGATGGAATAAATATGTTTTTTAAGAACAGTAGAGGGGCCAGTGCTGTGGCCTAGCAGGTAAAGCCACCACCTGTGGTGCTAGCATCCCATATGGGTGCCGGTTCGAGACCCAGCTGCTTCACTTCTAATCCAACTCTCTGCTATGGTTTCAGAAAGCAGTAGAAGATGGCCAGATCCTTGGGTCCTTGTACCTACATGGGAGACCCAGGATTAGCTCCTGGCTCTTAGCTTTGGATTGGCCCAGCCATCTGGGGAGTGAATCAGTGGATGGAAGACCTCTCTCTGCCCCTGCCTCTCTGTAAATCTGCCTTTGAAATAAACAAATAAATCTGTAAAAAAATAACAGTAGAACAGTGATTTCTGAATAAACATACAAGTTTAAGAATTATGATAAAAAGGGATGTATGTGTATACATATCTATGCACTAACACAATTATTCACAATTATTCAAAAAGTTAGCATAGCTATTGTCTCTGTCTACTTACAAGGTAATCTTAACAAGAACTTAGAATTTCTGCTAATGGTAGCAGAAATTCTAAGTTTTTCATGACCTCTCCAGTTTGAGGATTGTCTATTGAGTTTCCTATTTAGTGATTCCCTTATGGGGACTGGAAGTGAATCTTTTCAGAAAAGATTTAGATAATCCTCTTTACCTCACCTCCCTTCCCCACCCATCCCTTCATATTCCCTCTTTTTTTTTTTTTCTATCCTATTCCTTCCACTCCTTTTTCCCCACTCCTCTCTGAATCTATCTCCCTCCTACCCTCTATCCTCACTCTATTTCCTCTGTCATGGTTCCTTATTGATTGTGGTTACAGATGCTATGTGTTTTAAGGTTGAAATTAAGAACTCTGTAGACATAAGATTTTTTGAAATTTTTTTTACGCATTTATTCCTATTCTAGACCATTTTCCTCAAATCCATACAATTTCAGGAATATAAGTTCTAAGCTCTACAAATTTCTCCCCCAAATATTTTACTTTCATTTAGATACAAATTTTTAAAGAAATTGTATTTATTTGGCTTTTGCTAAGAGGTAGAGAGAGAAAGAGAGAGAGAGAGAGAGAGAGAGAGAGAGAGACTGCTGCCCACTGACCCAAACTCCCAAGTGCCTACAATGACCAAGGTGGGCCATTCCAAAATCAGGGACTAGGACTTCAATCCTGCTCTATCAAGTGGGTGGCAGGGACTCACCCTCTGCTTCCCAGGGTCTACATTAACAGTAAGCTGAAATGGGAGTGCAGCTTATACTCAAATAAGACAGAAACCATTATGGGATGTGGGCGCCCCAAATGATATCTTAACTGCTGGACCAAGCACCTGCCCCAAGATTCAATATTTAAATATTTTCTTTTGTAGTTATTACCCACTCTTTACTCATTTCCACTCACTTTTTTGCTGTATATAGTATAGAATTCATGTAATTCAGTATTTCATGACAGTGTCCTAGTAGAAAGTAAAGGGATATGTGCACTGAACACTTACTGTTCTTGGGATATTTCCTTTAGTTTCCTCACATTAGGGCATCAAATGCAATGCACTTGGCACAGTCTGATCTTAGAGTACCAACCTTGGGAAGCTTATAGCATTGTATTGGATCTAAAAGATTTGTTCTCTCCTCATGAACTTCTTGTTTCAACATCCATTGCTTCTCCTCATGACATTAGTCTCTGAAAACATAAGGGCATATCTACATTCTATCAAATAAATATTTTCCAACTTCAAATTCAATTCACTTCCTAAGTGTAAAAGCCACAACGGGAAAAATGTGTAACATCCTAGAGGGTTACTGTATGATTTTCTTTATACCATAAACATTTTCAATAATTTGCATTCAGGTCATGTTGCATGTTGCATATGTTCAGTAATTAGGTATTCATTAGGAGATAGAAAATCCTCCTTAAATGATTAGTTTTGTGACCTGTTATAGGAAGCATGGTGTTGGGGTTCTGAAAAGATACCTCTTGTTAATAACTGGGTCCTGAATGTTTAGAAATTGAGAGAAATTGTGCACAGAGAACACATATATCCCTTTATTATTGTTAGATGTTAAGATGTAAAATTATCTCTGCTAAAATAAATGGTCTTGTTATCAGTGAACCCCAGAATTAGACAGACTTGCCCATAGCGGGGTAGATCTGTTGAGAAGGTGCTTCCCCCAATGGAAAGAGGGGTGGGACTGAACATTTGTAGGTGGGTTTGTATAGGAACAAAAGGAGGGGAAGGTCAGAAGCCAACTTAGTTTTCCCACATTGTTAATCCTCAAGTTGTCTTTACCTCCTCAGAGACTGAGTGAATAAATGAGAAGAGAGATACCAGAAGGGTCCTGATGGGAAAATCATTCATATAGGAAACAGTAATGAGGAAAAGACTGCCCTGCAAATACATTGAACAAGACATGGAATCTAGATTCTGGTTCTAGCTTCCTCCTAACTAGCTCTTGTACCTTGAATTGCTATTCTCAGTGATATCTTTACAAGAAAAAAAAAAGGTTGTAAAACTGGTTATGTGAGAGGATAGCTTCATGTTTCTTAAAGATGTATTTGTTTGAAAGGCAGAAAGAGAACAGAGGGAAACACACACACACACACACACATACAATCTTTCAATCATTGGCCAGAACAGTCCGAGTGAAGGCAGAAGCAGGGAACACCATCCTGGTCTCTCCTATGGGTGGCAGGGGGCCAAGTACTTGGGCCAGGCTTCACTGTCTATCCAGGTTCATTAGCAGGAAGCTGAATGGGAAATGAAGCAGCCACGATTTTTTAAAGGAGCCCAATATGGGATACTGGCATCCTAAGTGGTGGCTTAACCCACTGTCTACAATGGAGGCTCCATCATCATTTTTTTTTTTAAGATTTACATATATTTCCAAAAGACATAGTTTTATACACACACACATACACACACACAGAGAGAGAGAGAGAGAGAGAGAGAGAGAGAGATCCTTCATTCTCTGGTTCACTCCCCAAATCTCAAATGGTCTCAAGGGCCTGGGGTAGGCCAGGCCAAAGCCAGGAGCCTGGCACTCCATCCAGGTCTCCCACATGGTGGCAGGGGCCCAAGCACTTGGTACATCTTCCACTGCATCCTCAAGTGCATTCGCAGGGAGCTGGATCATAAATGGAACAGCCAGGACTTGAAATGGCTCCCAAATGGGATCACAGGCCTTGACTTAGCTGTGCTACATGTAGGCCCCCATTTTCATTTTCATTTTTTTATTTTTTAAAAAAATTATTTATTTATTTGAAATTCAGAGCTACACACAGAGAGAAGAGGCAGAGAGAGTCTTCCATCTGCTGGTTCATTCCCCAATTGGCAGCAAATGCCGGAGCTATGACAATCCTAAACCAGGAGCCAGGAGCTTCTTCCAGGTCTCCCTTATGGGTGCAGACAGCAGCTATACCCACTATGCCACAGTGCTGGCCCTTTCATTTTTTTTTTTTTTTGACAGGCAGAGTGGACAGTGAGAGAGAGAGACAGAGAGAAAGGTCTTCCTTTTCTGTTGGTTCACCCCTCAATGTCTGCTGGGGCAGGCATACTGTGGCCAGCAAACTGTGCTGATCCCAAGGCAGGAGCCAGGTGCTTCTCCTGGTCTCCCATGGGGTGCAGGGCCCAAGGACTTGACTTCCACTGCCCTCCTGGGCCACAGCAGAGAGCTGGATAGGAAGAGGAGCAGCTGGGACAGAATCCAGCGCCCCAACCGGGACTAGAACCTGGTATGCCGGCACTGCAAGGTGGAGGATTAGCCTAGTGAGCTGCGGCGCCACCTCCCACCCCTTCATTTTTAAGATGATAAGAATGACTAGCCTGTGTTGAACAGAGGCCCCAAGCATTGTGTGAGGGCATTTTATACCCTGTCTTCCTGAATTTTCAGAAGCCTTCACTCCATAAAATCCTAGAGGATTAAGTGACAGTTTAAGCTTTAAAATCTGTAAGTGGCAGATTATGGATTTAAATTCAGGTTCTTCCATAAATCACTCTGCCTTAGTCACAGCGTGTGAATCTCAAACAAAGAAACACTTGGTGTTTTCCTTCTGGTGTGTCAGTCAATAAATATTTCTCAAACTTACCCAAGATTCACATTTCACCCAGTTCTTGCACAAAATAGAGATTCAAGGTGTTCTCCAGTTGAGTAGAAAAGAATTTAAGAGTATTTTAGAAAAGATGCACATTGGTAGACAGGAGCGGATACTGTCATTCTAATGTTTAATCCCATTCTCAGTGCCTGAGCACCCACTGGCAAATAATTCATGATCATGACAATAAAATTCTCTTGGTCTTAATGGTTTTGTGAAAGAAGCATTTCTGGACCTGGAGTCATTATTCTTTGTTCCATGAAAGAAATAGTTCTAAATTTAGTCATACATCTTTTTTATTTGGAAAAATAAATTTTGACAAAATTCTTTTTTCTTTTAATTTTAAAAACCAAGTTTAATGCAAGTGGATCACCTCATAAAGAATTTAATAGACACTTGAAATGGAGCAGCTCGGTGCTACTGTCACTCCTCGCACTGCCATGTTCATGTTCCAGGCTGCACAGCCAGACCCATCCCGCCATCATGCACCCACACCACAATCAGCAAGGGGGTTGGTGATTACGAGTACCATGAGCTAATTAACATCAAACAAAAATTTAAGGAAACAGTGTAATTTAGTGCAAAAGATTTTGTGCAGCCGGAGAAGTGAATCTCTCAAAGAAGCCCCGGCCTGCCCACCAGATCTTCAGATGGACAACTTCTAGTGAGCCTGGCACCTGACCCCATGCAGGAGATCAAGTACAGAAGAAACCTATGAATGAGAGACCTCGGTGCACAGAATGGTAGGCACTGCCCAGTTGGAGCCCTTTGTGTCTCTTCAAGAGGCATACTTCTCTTGGTAGCTCTCTGGGCCTCTGGTCTACCTGGCAGGGCAGGGTCACAGGGGCCAGTCCCATGCCCATGTGATGACAGTTTGGGCGAAGCAGTGTTCGCCTACTTGCCATCCTCCGGCCCCATGGTGACCACCATGCCTGCATGGCAGAGAGTGGGGAGCCAAAAGCCTAGGGTTCCCTCCCCTGGGGTTTCCCTCCTTGACCGCCTGTCTCTGCCCCCTATCATTTTGCTTATTACTCCCTCGAGGGTTTAACAGTGATCCAGTCATGGAATGACAGCAGCAAGGCCCTGGCATGCACCCAGCATTCTAATCAGTCTGAGCATGTCTTCTTGTTGCCCCTCTGGGACCTCTGACATTGTTTGGGATGCTCAAGAGATGAAAGTGTCAACTCTGGGCGTGCCTCAAAGAGACTGAAGCCACACACACTCCCAAGCCTTTCCAAAATCCAAACTGAAGACTTTCAGCACCCGCCCAGACCTCTCCAGATTGCCCTCCAGTGGAGCCCTGGGCTAATGCAGTTCTGCAGGCTGGGCCCCGGCATGTGTGGCTCCCTGCTGGACTGTGCCTAAGCAATCGAGGTGACCGTGAAGCCTGGCTGTGATTTGGGACCCTCATGGCCTCTCAGAGTGGCAGAGGGCATCTGGAAGCGGAAACAAGACTTAGGCGTCCTAGGGAAGAATCGAATTTGCAGTGGTATAGTGTTCCCCTAAGGCTCCTAAGATCCCTCCATGTCCCAGGTCTCTAGGTATGGATTGTGGAGGGGAAGGTCACACTGAGACTCTGGAAGTGTAGACTGGACAGGTAGGGACCACACAGAGCACCCGAAATAGGGTGAGCAGCTACTACAGGCAGGCAGCCACCCCACCGTAGTGCACACACAGGCAGGGTGAGAAACAGGGAGCCAGTGCCCATGTCCCAGAAGTCTTAGCCCCCCCCCCCCCACACACACATTTTTCTGTGCAGGAACTAGAAGGAAAAAGCCTCGTGTGTACTGCAGACCTGGTCTGTGAGAGGGGGATGGAAAGGAGACAGCCCTGACCGGCCCCACCCAATCCAGAGTAGACTAGATATAGTCAGCGAGGCAGAGTTAAGGCTGGCACCCTCATGTGTCCACGAAGACCATGAAGCACCAGCCCCGCCTCTCCTCGAATCTTGGTCATGAGGTGGAAGTCCATGCCCCAGTGGCTCAGCAGTTGCAGCAGCACCAACAGCTTGAGCTGGAATCGGAGCAGGGCGTGCAGGCAGAAGAATGCAGGCACCAAGAGGCTGCAGCTGAAGTAGAGCAGGAAGTGCAGGAAGCTGTACAGGCAGCGCGTCTGCACATACATTTCCAAGTTGTACTTGGTGCACACCAAGTAGCAAGTGCACACCCGCCCACAGACCATAAGCAGGTAGGTGGTGTGAGAGCACCCAGTGAGGGATGGGCGTGACTGGCATTGGGCTCCAAGGTGGCACTAGCTCGCGTTGGCGGTGGCAGTGGTCCGCATAGGTGTCCTGGGTGCTTAGGGCTGGCACTGGAGCCCCACACCACGGGGTTGACCATCCAGGCTGCGGGTAGGGCAGGTGGACCCCTTTGTCTCTCTGTGTTCCTGCCCCTTGGGGCATGGTGCCACAGGAGTGCAGGCCAGGTACTCAAGTATTGCTGCTGAGGCCTAGCCCCAGGGAAGCTTTAACAAAATTCTTTTTTTATGTTAAATATCAGAATCTAGGGATGGGCATCAAGGTACAGTGAGTTAAGCCACCCAGGAGGGATGCTCACATCCTATACAGGATGGCCTGACTTTGAGTCCTGATTCTGCTTCAAATCCAACTTCCTGCTAATGCACACCACGTGAGGCCACAGATATCGGCTTAATTCCCTGGGTCTCTGCCACTGACATGGGAGAACTAGATGGAGCTCCTGATCCTGGTGTCGCCCCTGCTATCGTGGACATTTGAGAAGCAAATCAGAGAATGGCAGATTCTCTCTCTTCCTCTCCTTCCCCCTCTTTTCAAAGAACTAAAAATAAATTGATAAATTAAAAAAAAAAACAGAATCTAAATGCAAATTCAAAGATTGTATGCTTTTAATTAAATACAAAGAGGATTACTTCCTGCGTTTAGCTAATTCCTCCAGGAAACGCACTAGACTCTGTAGTGACAGCAGTCCACAACAGCATCCATCTTCCAGAGTTTCCATGTCTCCAGCTTGTAAGGCACACAAAACAAAGGCAAGATCTGAGCTTACATTTTCTTCTGATCTGTCAGTGACCTGACTCTACACATGCAGCTTGTTGATGTACAGGGCCCCAGCTGTCAGTCAGATTAAGCTAACAGACAAAAAGAACAAGCATGGTGAACACCCCAAGTGGCTGAAGACCAAAGATAATTCTGTTAGTTCTGAAACAATATGTACACTTATTTGATCATGATTCACCTGCACTTCTGATATACTTCTGAAGCAATCTGGGAATCATGATTTCAGCAAGTGCAGGTGGAGGTGGAAATTCAAACGGGCAGTGCAGTGCTGGGAGTTATGAATAAATATAGAGTTGCATGATCCTGAAATATTCTCTTTCTTTATTGGAACTGACAATATGGTTAACAGAATTGTCGGGTCAGACTGCCACTCATTACAGAGCTCCTGGTAGATGATATTCATTTTCAAAGTCACATGCAGAACACAAACTGGGTCATGAAGAATGTGATGGATACTTGGTGGAGAACACAAAGAAAAAGCTACCTTTAAGAAACTCAATGGAGGGGCTGGTATAGTGGCATGGCAGGTAAAGCCGCCACTTGCGGTGCTGGCATCCCATATGTGCGCCGATTTGTGTCCTGGCTGCTCCACTTCTGATCCAGCTCTCTGTTATGACCAGGGAAAGCAGTAGAGGATGGCCCAGGTGCTTGGGCCCCTGTACCCACGTGGAAGACCCCGGGGAGGCTCCTGGCTTCTAGCTTAGGATTGGCATGGCTCTGGCCATTTTGGTCATTTGGGGAGTAAACCAGCAGATAGAAGACCTCTCTCTATCTTCCTCTGCCTCTCTGTAACTGTGCCTTTCAAATAAAAAAAAAAATCTTAACAACACAACAAAAAAAAGAAGCTCAATGGAACAAAAAGTTTAAAACTCTATCAACTTTCATATTAGGTTTAGGGATCACGGAGATTTTATATGACCATCAGAAAATACCATACGTGGAAGAAGGGTTCAAAAAGATAATAATACAATAATATACTTTCAAGACAGCAGATGGAAACAAATACAATAATAATGCAGTGTACTAAGGCCTTTGATAGCAAACACACTGTGCTAGTTTTATCAACTCTTTGAAATTTTATTATATATATTTTTAGCCATCAAAACAAAACTCTCATGCATATAAATGAAAAGACATTAATCATTCATTAAATAGAGTGTGTATTAAAGAAATCTCAGGATAGGATTTTATTTGATTGATAGCATTTAGAACAGTGGCTGTACATGTATTTCTTTCATCACACTCCTTTCTCTGCAGTATATAAAAGAGAGAATGAGAAAATATAAGATGTGAACTTTCATTATAGTAGGATTTTTAGAATTTTCACAGCTGTGGGAAATGATATTTTAAAAAAAGGGAGAGGAAGGGAGGGAAGTGGGGAGGGGAGAGAGAGAGGCAGAGAGAGAGACCTTCCATTCATTGGTTCATTCCCCATATGGCTGCAACATATGGGGTTGTCCCAGGCTAAAACCAAGAGTCAGGAACTCCACCTGGTTCTCCATGTAGGTGTCAGGAGCTAAGCACTAAAACCATCTTCCACTGCTTTCCCAGGCACGTTAGTAGAGACCTGGATCATAAGTGGAGCAGCCTGGGGTTGGCATTGTGGTGCAGTGGGTTAAGCTACCATCTGAGACACCAGTATCCCAATTGAGTGCTAATTTGAGTCCCAGCTGCTCTACTTCCAATCCAACTCCCTGCTAATGCTCCTGGGAAGGCAGCAGAAAATGACTCAAGTACTTGGGATCCTGCCACTCACATGGGAGATCCTGATGGAACCCATCATTCCTGGTTTCAGCCTGGCCCAACCCCAACTGTTGCTGCCCTTTGGCAAATGAACCAGTGGATGGAATCTCTCTCTCTCTCTCTCTCTCTCTCTATCTCTCTATTCTTCTCTCTCTGTAACTCTGCCTTTCTAATAGATAAATTAATGTTTTTTAAAAAAGAAGAAGTGAAGCAGCCTGGACTCCAACTGGTGTGTGGGGAAATTAGTTACATGATGGAGCCCAGGGGAAGTAAGGTGGGCGGAATCCAAAGTTGTTTACCACTAAAACTGATTGGCTGTGCAACATCAGGGGAGGTAACAAAACTAGTAACAAATGTATAGACATATGGCTAGTCCTATAGAAAGCCCCCCGTAAGGTGAATTTTTAAGTGATTGGTTGGTCCTTAGCCCTGCCCCAATGACTCTGCAGTTTTGTGCTATAAAAGGTTCTGTTTCTCAGGAAGTAAATGAGTCCTTGCTAGACTTGGCTCCCCGCTGCGTCTGATTGTCTCCGGGATCGGGAGGCTGGGGAATGGGCGAGCGGCGCACTTACCTTTCCTCGGACCCAGTCCATCCTTGTACGGGTGGACTAAGACCCAGCATCTGGCGCCCAACGTGGGGCACAAGCAGTAACTTTTCGGCCGAGGCCAAGCGGTCTCTCAGGGTAAGTGAAACCCTAGTATGGGTAATGCAGTTTCGTCCATTATGGACTGGGCCTTAAAGGCCTTACAGGACTTGGGAGAGCCCAGAGACTCAGAGGAAGATGGCGGGGAAAGAGAATGGGCTAAGTTTGATCAGGAATGCAGAGAGCCTGTTGAGGCACGAACTGTTGAGGTAAAAACGAAAGTAAAAGTCGTCACGCCTAGCCCATCCACCCTAGAAGGGCCGGGACCACCCCCATACCTCCCCGGGGCAGAAGCGGCCTCCCCCTATGTAGAGCCATGGAGGGAGCTTTGTGATCTGGGCACTTATGATTGCCCAGGAGGGGAGAGGAGAAATGAGGCAACCTTTGCGGAAGCTTATCCGGTGGACATAAAGCAGCATAGGGAAGTGAACTCTGGGCCAGGGAACCTGCTGCCTCAGGCCTACCCTGTTAATTTAGCTCCAGGCAGCAACAGAGCTCTGGAGTGGTATCCCTGGGAAGCGAAGGACTTAAAGGAGCTTCGCAAGGCAGTGGCAGAAAATTCCCCCTGGGCCCAAACTCTGCTACAACACATAGCTTATCAACCATGTGTCCCTGAGGGCTGGTTGGACGTGGCCAAGGCAGTCCCCGTGAGTTTCCAGTTCATAAAGTGGTGCACCTTCTTTAAGGAGGAGTGCCGGGTGAGAGCCGAAGCTAACCGAGCAGCCCAGCCAGCTATCCCTATTACATACACTATGCTGGCTGGGACGGGGGAACTATTCTCTACGGGGATCCAGCAAGCTGTGCTACCTGCTCCGTACCGTGAACAAGTGAGGCAGGCAGGACTTAATGCCTGGTACAAGCTGGATGAGGGGCCCACTGAATCTCCCATCGCGGGGGTGCGACAAAAGCTGGGAGAGTCATTGCCAGATTTTGTAGCTAGGGTTGAACACAGTCTCCGTCCTAAGTTGCTGGCTGGGGACCTTTGGGATCAGTTTGTTAAAATGCTTGTTTGGGAAGGAATGAATGCTGATCATCTAAAGGCCTGCGCTGGCCTGGGGGAGGCTCATAAATCCCCAGAGGCAGTTAAAACTAAGGTGGAACTTTCAGGTGTGGCGGCAACCCCTAAAAGCCCAACACTGCCTCAATGCACTGCGCCTCCAATTCCGCCCATGTGGCCACCCCTTTATGGTTATTCCCCTCCCTTGAATCGCCCGCCGCCATCTTGTAAACAACGTGCCTACTCAACCCCACAGCCAGTCCTGCTAGGCCCCGACGTGCACAGTCTTCCCCGTAAATGGGGGACCATGGCTTTCTCTGCACTCTCTTCCAGTCAGTGTAGCCTGTTGCACCCTTGCAGGCCACAGCCAGATACTCTAGGGAGACTAGTTCTTGGGCTGCTTTTTTCCTCTCCATTTACAATTCAATGCTGTCCTCACCAGGAGGGAGAAGAAAAAATGCCTTTGGCTACCACTGGCCTTACCTAAAGGAACAAAAACCTTCATCCATTAACCCTTTCCAACCTAATGAGTCTTTATTTGCAGTTAATAAGACTTTTTCTCCAGCACCACGGAAGTCTCTCATTCCCTGCCGCTTTGTTTCAGATGTGTTTCCCTGTCCTAAGCAATGGGCTCCTATGCTGATGACCAGCTCTTTTCTGTGCAGCTGTAGTTAACTTATCTAAGAGTTTGCACGTGTCTTGAAGGTTTCGTGTTTTATTGGATTTGTCTGTCTTTAATGTTTAAGTGATTACCTAACTCTGATCAGATCTACCCCACAGCTTTGATTAAAATACTCAGGTTATACGTGCTAGTTTTTGGCTGAGTGGTTTGACTCTCTAACAGTTTAAATTCTCAAATGGAGTCTAACAACTTTGGGACTTCCAGTAGGATCCCTGGAACTCTCAAAGGATGGGGCTCTAAATTTGTTAAAGTAACAACTGTTTGAGTCAATTCAAATTATGCAAAGTATATTAAAATGTTGTGAATAATGTCAGACCTGTACTGTATTCATGTTCTTGCTTTCCAGCTAGAGTGGCCTTACAAAAATGAGTAAATTCTGTGTATACAAGCCCTTATATTGTTAACTAAAGTAAGCCAATACAGATTGGTTCAGAGAATTAAGTTAATGCCAAAGCCCTTCGGTTTGCTTGGTAGCTCACTTGCTCGGTTTTATGCTTTAAATTTGTTTCTCTTAACGATGAAGATCTTTTCAAAGTTGTAAACATGTACTAGTGTCCATGTTTGCTGTCCAGGAGGAGTTAATAGTGTGGTATTCATTAATAACTCAGTGTCTTATAAGAGAGACTTTTTGAGTTTGTTAGCATGTATTCTCATAGATTGTCCATACATGACAATTCAAGACTATGTAAAAGTAACTACAGGTATAAAGTTTCAGAAGGTGTGAGCAAGTCATGAAAGGTTTTAAAAGGTTTACAACTTTAAAATCGTTTACAGAGTTTTCTTTAAGTTACGTGCTAATGCCAAAATTACATTGACCTAAAGTTGAAGTAAAAAATGTGCACTAATGTTAGTAAATATCTGGAAATGGTCTAAGTCGTAAATCTTGGAATCTGTTTTTGCAAAAACTGTAACGTCTATTTTAACAGTGTCTGCTTAATGGGTTACTCTGCCATTTCTAAAGTTAGGTCCTTTTTAGCTCTGTTAAATAGTTCTAAGTTATGTGAGGATTTTGTGTACTAACTCTTATGTTCAAGGTGTTTATTTCTGGTTTATTCAATAACAAAAAACATAAAATTCATGTTCTGTCAAGGTAATCTATTGTGTACTCTACTGTCTCTGTTAAGTTCAAATTGATGAAAAGCATTGCTAAATACCTTTATGATTAGATCTGGTCTAAAAGTGTTAAGATCATCATGTCTAATAAAGGGCTATCATTTCAGGATGTTAAAAAAATTCTATTCTAACCAGATACTCTAAGTTCTCTTGGCACCTTTAACAAACTTTCTAAAAATCAAAGTTCTAAATTCTCTAAACTTTTGGTATCTTCAAAAGGGCCCCTGGAGATATCAAAAGATATATCTCTCATATTACAGAGATAATAACCAATTGGGATGTTTAAAAGTGCTGCCAAGATGTAAAACGATTCAGCACTCTACTAAAATTCCTCACAACCCACAGGAACAGGCTATGGTGGAAAAGAAAAAAAAAAAAAAAACCATCAATGCCTCAAAAAACAGTTATTAAAACAAAAAGGGGGAGTGGCTACCCCCCATCTACAGTTACATAAGGCCTTGTTTATATTTTAGATTTTTCGAAAGGGTCAAGGGAGTCAAGGTTCCAAAAACATTGGGGACATTTAACCGCTAAACCTCAGATGCTCGTTAGATGGAGAGACCCTCTCACCCGACTCTGGAGAGGGCCTGACCCACTGATTCAGTTGGGAAGAGGATTTGGCTGTGTGTTCCCCATAGGGGAGTTGACTCAAATTTGAATACCGGCCAGAAATATCAGGCCTATGCCCGATGCAAGTAACAACCCACCCAGGGAGCGGTTTGCCCCTGAGGGAGATCCCCTTGTCTTTCCTCTTCCAGAAACGGACAGAGATCCAGAGGCAGGTGATGATGCTACTCTTCACTGTGATCCTGAAGTGCCCAGCCCAGTGACGGGGGATTTGATGACCCAAACGTGATCATCAAAACACTTCAGGAGGACCTGAAAAAGACGAAGAGAACTCCAAGAAAGCCCCCTTTGGATGGGCCTTAATGGACTCTTGCCCTACCTCCTCCCTCTTTTTGGACTGCTTCTCACCCTGCTTTTAATCCTTGCTATTGGCCCATGCATAATGAATAGCCTTATACAGTTTATACAACAGCACATAGAGGCAACAAGGGTAAGACAGGTTGAGGTTCATTACTAGAGGTTGCTAGCCACAAAGGGCTATGATCCCCTGAACTGGAGAAGTGTCCCCGGTGCTCTCCACATTGCCAACGACGGGTAAGATTCCGGATGGACCGGAACAACCTAAGACAGGCGGTGGAGAAAGCTCACCACGCTCCCATAATAACAAGTCACGCGACACCCCAAGACGGGTAAAGCACCCAGCGTCCTGCACCAACCTAAGACAGGGCTCATGGCCAAGCTGCCTGGGTTACCAATGACGGGTAAGGGCAAGGACGGCCAGGGGCAACCTAAGACAGGGACCGCGTGCTAAAACAAAAAAGGGGGAATATGTGGGGAAATTAGTTACATGATGGAGCCCAGGGGAAGTAAGGTGGGCGGAATCCAAAGTTGTTTACCACTAAAACTGATTGGCTGTGCAACATCAGGGGAGGTAACAAAACTAGTAACAAGTGTATAGACATATGGCTAGTCCTATAGAAAGCCCCCCGTAAGGTGAATTTTTAAGTGATTGGTTGGTCCTTAGCCCTGCCCCAATGACTCTGCAGTTTTGTGCTATAAAAGGTTCTGTTTCTCAGGAAGTAAATGAGTCCTTGCTAGACTTGGCTCCCCGCTGCGTCTGATTGTCTCCGGGATCGGGAGGCTGGGGAACGGGCGAGCGGCGCACTTACCTTTCCTCGGACCCAGTCCATCCTTGTACGGGTGGACTAAGACCCAGCAGTGGTGCTCATATGGGATGTCAGAACTGCAGGAGAAGGTTTATCCTGCTACACCACAATGCTGGCCCTGAAAATAATATTTTGAGTATGTAACTAGGGGACTTTTTTCTTACAAAGAAAATTTTAGTCAACATGTAGAAAGTGTTGGTCAATTATACAGTGAAATTTAAGGGAAAAGAAGTTTCTATTATGTATATTCAAGTACTAATTTAAATCAGCTTAGTTCTATAAATCAGCAGCCACTGGAGTTATGGACACAATTTGTGCTTTTTAAAATTAAACATAATATTTTAGCTGAAATTCAACAGGTAAAACATAAATGTTCACATCCTATAACATTCTAGAAGATAACATGCCTTAGAAGATTGAGGCCTACTTAATTTTTCTTTTCAAATTTATTATTATCATTAACTTTTTTTAATTAATTAATTTATTTATTTATTTGACAGGTAGAATTATAGACAGTGAGAGAGAGAGACAGAGAGAAAGGTCTTCCTTCAGTTGGTTCACCCCCCAAATGGCTGCTACAGCCAGTGCTGCACGGATCCGAAGCCAGGAGCCAGGTGCTTCCTCCTGGTCTCTCACGCAGGTGCAGAGCCCAAGCACTTGGGCCATCCTCCACTGCCCTCCCCCCAGGCCACAGCAGAGAGCTGGACTGGAGCAGGAGCAACCGGGACTAGAACCCATTGCTCATATGGGATACCGACGTCACAGGTGGAGGATTAGCCAAATGAGCCAGCATGGCAACGGGCCCATCATTAATGTTTATTTATTCTCCTTTTTTTTTTATTTGAAAATCAGAATATGATGGGGAGAGAGAGAGAGAAGTCTTCCATCTGCTGAATATCCAAAGTCCTTAACAGCCAGTGCTGAACCAGGCAGAAGCCAGGAGCTAGAAACACCATCCACAGTTGGCGGTAGCAACTCAGTACTTGAGATATCATCTGCTGCTGTCCAGGTGCATTACCAGGAAGCCAGATCTAAAGAGGCAGAGGTGGCGCTGCATCCCAGGCACTCTGATGTAAAAGGTAGGAGTCCCAAGTGGTGCCTTAGCCAGCTGTGCCACAATGATCCCTGACATTTTTATTAATAGTTACACGAAGGTATTAGCAATTAGATATTCTACCAGAGAGAAAGAATATTTTAATATATGTATACACAAATATATTTTTGTATATGGTGTGTGTGTTTAGAATATAGTGTAGTTTTTAATTTTATTCTTATATATTATATTTAATATATTACCATAGTGTGTATATATATATAGAGAGAGCAGGCTACAGAACATATATTATATAGAAAAGTATATATTTTTATGTGTCTGATTATACAGAACATGTCACATTTTGTATCTTGTATTTTAATCATTCTTTTTGTATCATAATACTTCTTTTATCATATTAATTCATATGGAACAATGTCTTTCTTCTACACTGCTGTAAAATATTTATTAGTATGATTAGATTACAGTTTAGTTTGTGATCTGCTATTGTGGCAATTACCATTGTTTTCAATTTTTTAGTTTTCAAGCAGTTCTGTAATGAATATAGTAGGTCTCCCTAAGCTACAGGAGATGCGTTCCAAGACCCCGAGAGGACACTTAAAACTGCAGATGGTCTGAACAGTAAATAGACTATTATTTCCTAGATTATAAAACTATGATAAAGTTCAATTCATAAGTTCGGCATGTAGGAGATTAATAATAACTAATAATAGAATAATTAAAATAATATACTACAATGAAGTACCCAATATTATAGCAATGTATTACTGTTATACCATGAATATAATATAATGAATATATGTGTATATAAAGCAATGTATTACACATATTTTCTCTCAATTCTGATTTTCTTCTATTTTGTGTTGCTTGTTTATTTTTTTAGATTTAGTGTTTATAGAAAAACTGAGTTAAAAATATGGAGAGTTCTCATATGCCTCAACAGCCCCACCCCTACACACCCTCTTGCTTAATTTTAACATCTGGATGGCATTTTATATTACCAGGAATATTTTATTTTGATTTTGCCATATTCAGAAACCTTTCATTTAATAGCTATTGCTTATTTGATCATTCTTTCCTACCCGAGGACTTTAATGTCCTGTATTTTTTCCCAATATTTTTGCCTGGTTATTTTATGTGCCCTTTGTTCTGCCCAAACTTAACCACAGCTCTTTTCCAATTTTCCTGTCACCCCTGTCTCCTTTTTTCAGACTTCTAGTCATTTCCTATTCAATCGTAACTTCAGGACTATTTCTTATGTGACGTGTTCCCTCATTCTTCCAGTTAGAAGTCATCTTCTTCCCTTGTTCTGAAGTTCAAATGTTGTTCTTAAAACGATTGAAACATATTATGTTTGTTTCCATACATTACCTATATGAATAATTCTTTTTTTTTCTTTTTTTTTGACAGGCAGAGTGGACAGTGAGAGAGAGACAGAGAGTAAGGTCTTCCTATGCTGTTGGTTCACCCTCCAATGGCCACTGCGGCCGGCGCACTGTGCTGATCTGAAGGCAGGAGCCAGGTGCTTCTCCTGGTCTCCCATGTGGGTGCAGGGCCCAAGCACATGGGCCATCCTCCACTGTACTCCGGGGCCACAGCAGAGAGCTGGCCTGGCAGATGGGCAACCGGGACAGAATCCAGCGTTCCAACTGGGACTAGAACCCGGTGTGCCGGCGCTGCAAGGTGGAGGATTAGCCTATTGAGCCGTGGCACCGGCCATGAATAATTCTCGAGAATAGGAACTGTAACTATTTTTAATGTCTATTTTTATTTACTTGAAAGGCAGAGGCCAGAGAGATAGAGATATAGAGACATGGCGGGGCGGGGAGAGTGCTATTTTCCATCTGTTGGCTCACTTCCCAATTCCCAGGAGAACCAGATTTGATCCAGGCCTAACCAAGGAACATGAAATTCTATCCTTATTTCCCATGTGAGTGGGTGGGACTCATGTACTTGAACCATCGTCTATTACTTCCCAGGATGCACATTAGCAGGAAGTTGGGATGAAAGTGAAATAGATGGGACTTGAGCCAAACACTCTTACACAAAATGCAGGATCACAAGTCGTGGCTTCATCAGTGTGACATAGTGCTCACCCTCGGATTTATAAATCTTAAAGCCCTTAACTTATCCCATTCAATGATTCAAAAACTAGATTTACAATTAAAGCTGACAGACAGAAAGAATTTTTGTTTAGTTTGGATAACATAATTCTCAGCTAAGACACAAAGAGCTATTTTCAAATACTTAAACACCTATCCTATGTTAAAGGTATTGAACTGCTCCTATGTGGACAATAGACGGTTGCAAAGGACAGAGATATTTTTCTTAACATAAAAAAAAAAACATTTTGGCAAGTACAGTTCTGTGAAAACTGAATGAACACATACAAGAGTGATTTGATGGCCAGTGGAAGTGTTGAAACTGAAAGAGTATATTAATACTTCCTCAGAAGTCTTTTCTATGCACAGTAAGCCTACTGTATACATAAATAAGCTACCAACCACATTTGCCTGCTTTGTAAATTTCAGTTTTGGTCATTGATTTGATATTGGTGATCCTACCCCAATCTACCAATCTACGGTTATACTCATCTTCAGGGACCATAACATTTGTCTTTAAATTAGACTTGCTTTTTATTTACCATAAACCTTAGGATATCTATCATGTTATTTTTACTACTAAGATAGATGGTTTAATTTCTATTTTTTGATGAAAACTTAGAGGTTAAATCACTTTTCAAGGGATTCAATATTAAATCTATTCAATTGCCACGCCTTACCTATAAAACTAATAAATACACATGCTATGCAGTATAATATGCATAAATTTAACGCACAATGCACATTTTACTAAAGTTACTCATTTTGCAAATATTCCTACCAATTTCCATGTGAATATCAGCCACAGACATTCTAAAAGAGACACAATTAATATGTTACAAACAGAATAAAATAAAATTAACAAATAAAAACCCTGGACTTCAAAGCCTATCTTCCTTACATTTTCTGATTTAGATTATAAACTAAATAGCAGAAATAACTTCTCATCAGTTATGTATGTTGTTCTGCACATGGATAAACTTTAGTGAATGTGAAATAAGGCATAAGGAAAGCCATTCTTTTCAGATAGAAATGTGTTTATTATCCAAGAACCAGGCATGTTTCCAAAATCAAAATGCAACAATTCAGCGAAGCTAGACTAACACTAATTATGAGACAGCTATAAAAGTATTTTATTATTCTTGTTACAAACAATTGGTGTGCTTTATCTTCTTCCTAGGCTTTCTCCTAGGCATTCAGGACAAAAGTCAAGAGCCGGTTGATCCTATGTTTTATGGCTTCTTTGGAAGAAATTTGCTGAAGTCTTCTGTTTTTGAGTTCCAGTTGGTCATGGCTATTTGCACTTGGTTTCAATAAGTCAGTAGGGAAAGGATGAAAAAGCACAGTTCATTATGTTTAATATAATGTTATCTCTCAGCTCATTAGCAAGGTGCTAGTAAGGCAGCTGAAAAAAGTATTGATTAAAAGCCAAACCTCCTGAAAGAACTGGCATTCTAGAATAAGCTCTGAAACAAAGGTGTACCCATCCATCAAGGAAAGGTAGCTGATGATCATACTGGCAGGTAAGGGACAATGATGCTTACAGTAAGAAGACCGGCAATGGATATATTTCATGTGGCATCTCCTCACTGACTCCAGAAATATTACTACCTATAGGATCAGACTTTAACACAAAAACTATTAACAAAGCAATAGAATACAAGCTAGCAGGTGGTAGTGGCTATGGTTATCAATCCCTGGAGTTATATATGAGGCTAATATGATAAGGTTCTTAAGATGCACAAGGTAATTTGTAGAATTTTAGAGATTCTTACTTCATAGAATTGGGCAATTTCTAGCTGCTGTAAATGCTTTTTGCTGGTCAGTAGCAATTCAGAGGTCTGCTACCACTGCATAAATATCTCAGAGGTGGAAAGGTACTGGGTACACAGCTCAGAGATGGCAAATTTCTACGTAAACAGCTCAGAGGTTGGCGCCTTGTCAACCCATAACTCGGATATTGGCAATTTCTCACTAAGTAGCTTTGGGGTTGGTAACTGCTGGCAATATAACATAATGGTGAGAAGCTACTGGGTACAAAGCCACGATTTTGGTAGGATCTAACCCCCAAGTTCTCCAGTCCACAGTAATTTAGAGGCCAAAGACTCCTGTGTGAGTAGTTAAGTTGCCCAAAGGAAGTAGAGAAATGGCGAAGTGTCTGGCAGCCTTTGGATACGTATTGAGTGGGTGGGTAGCAACTGGATACATACCCCTTAGCTTGAGTGCCTGGGCAGCAGCTGGGGGTAGGTCTGATACTGGTGATTTCACAGGCAGTGCTGACCTGGCCTGCTGATGGGGAGCTGCAGGGCCCACAGGAGTTTGGCGGATCACAACTTGTGTCGCAGGTCGTGGGCTCACAGCTCGGAGAGTTGCAGCTTGGTACTTCACAATAGGATTCTTGGCTTTGATCCAGGAGCCAGAGATCTCCTTGACAGCTACTGGGTAAGCAGAGTTCAAAGGCAGGGCTTACTTCTTCAGAAGAAAGAGGAGCAGAAGTTGTTACCGGAATATAACAATGTGTTCTGTAGGATGTGGCACCGCCAAATGCAGGATAGCCTAGAAACGACATGGTGCCCGACTGCATGTCAGTGTTAGCTGGACAATTATGGTGCGTCTGTGGCCAGGGACATTTATATCTTTCCTTGGAATTCCCAGGAGCCTCTCTCTCTTCCTTCTCTCTGTGTTATTGTGGGAAAAAAACACAGTAACATCTCATTAACACTTTGTTTAGCCACAGCTGCTGATGTCTTCACACTCATAGAAAAGTCAACATTTTGTTTCTTTGAAGTATCCATCATTGCTACTTTAACACCACTGGTCATTCACCATATATAGACTATAGCTTTGGCAAATAGTGATTTCAATGTTAATAGGTGAACTCTCATCTATCATTCAGCAGTTAACAAGAGTTCATGTGTCCATGGGCTTCAGCAGCATGGTTATTAAAAGGCTAACAAGAGTACAAGTAAAACAGGAACATATATTTACCCAATTTCTGGCAACTGAAAATGACTGCAGAATTTCATTCTATCCTCTGAAATAAGTTCCATATTTTGGGCTTCTCAACCTTGTTACTCACAAGAGGGGATAAAGCATTGCCCTATTAAAAACAAGAATTGGGCTGTCACTGCAGCTCACCAGGCTAATCCTCCGCCTTGCAGCGCCAGCACACTGGGTTCTAGTCCCGGTCGGGGCGCCGGATTCTGTCCCGGTTGCCCCTCTTCCAGGCCAGCTCTCTGCTGTGGCCAGGGAGTGCAGTGGAGGATGGCTCAAGTGCTTGGGCCCTGCACCCCATGGGAGACCAGGAGAAGCACCTGGCTCCTGGCTTCAGATCAGTGTGATGCGCCGGCTGCAGAGCGCTGGCTGCAGCAGCCATTGGAGGGTGAACCAATGGCAAAGGAAGACCTTTCTCTCTGTCTCTCTCTCTCTCACTGTCCACTCTGCCTGTCAAAAAAACAAAACAAAACAAGACAAAAAAAAACAAAAAAAAAACAAGAATTGATTTCCCAAAAAATGTACTACACTCTTACCTGTGCTAGGCCATATGCTAGTGGCAACTTCTCGTACGATGTTTTTGGAGATTTCCATACCCAAGACTTACAGCAATCCCAGTGAACTCAGTGACCCACACTGGGATAAAAAAAGAACTTGCTCTCATGGGTCAGTGGTTGCTAAGCAACCAGAGCCTCTATGAATTCCTTTTCTTGAAGAGTTTCTGCAACATGTAATATCAAAGACCAGTTTCTCAAGATTGTACTTTCCTAGTTGACAGATTATATAGCATGTGTTCCATTGTCTCTGCTGTAACTCAATTCCTATCAGATATATATTTTCCTCATTTTCCCCCAGCTAAACTTTACTTTTGATTTGCTTTCTTTTTCACATAGACTGCATTTCATCCCTGTGTTGAACAATGCAGTTATTTTTAGTCTATGTCAACAAAAGAGAATGACTGTGCTTAAAAATTTTATTTGAATAATCTATATGATTCTTATATGCACTGTATATTTTTAATAATACTTTGAATTCCTTAGGGTGAATGCTGAAGTAATTTCTTTAAGATTTTCATTTAAACTGCAGATGACATTGTGTTATTGAAAATATATATATTGTAAGTCATATTTACAGTTTCACTGAATTGAAAATAGCAATGTGTTTATTAAAAGTGATAAATTCAGACAGAGGACAGTACTGACTGCTGCAGCAGGATGAGATGAAGGGATCGTGGGAAAATTCACTGTCCTTACAGAAGACAGTTAGATTTCCCTTGAATTTTACTGCTTCTCAAATGGATATGTAAAATACACAGTGATGTAAACCTACAGAGCTTCTTCAAACTATATTTTTTAATCTAAGTTTTACCAGTGCATCTCAGTATTTATTCTGTAAAGAAGGTGACAATAAGCAACTCTTCATTGAACATATTTAGTTGTCTTCTAGAATTTGTCTCAGGTGAATAGGGTCATGGTTAGGGAAGTATCTTTTTAGCAAATTGTTTACCTGTAGGGAGCCTTGTTATTTTGCGCTGAAAATTTCAGCCTTGAGGTAGGAAAATAGAAAAGAATACACACAAGGCAGCTGGAAACCAACCTTCCACTAAGTTATCAAATCTGGGAGTACATAGAAAAGCTCAGAACCCAGTGGAACTTAATTTCCACATCTCTCTGTCACACCACTGTTACTTCTGGCTTTTTACTTCAGTTTCCTTGTAGCAGGTCTGAGGAAAAACAACAAAACAACTGAATAATTCAGTCAGTTGTAAAGCCCATATGCTCCCTTTCTATCTTAGCACTAAGTACAAAGATATAGATAAGTGTAGATCCAACAAATTAAGGTAGAACATTGTATAGCATAACTCATATTCATATCATGAGTTTTATAATGTATGTAAAATTTTGGTACAATAATATTCTAAACAAGTGGATTTGCAAAGGCAGAATTAATTTAACTCATCTCACTGCTTTTTAAAACATTTGAATTAATATAAACAGAACAGATTTCATGTATTTAATAAGTACAATTCTAATATAAGCATACTTACCTCTCTACTCCCTCCATCCCCTTTCTTTATTCGTTTTTTTCTTTATTTTTTGATTTGCTTTTATGTTTTCTTAATGACTCAGTACATCAAACTAACATGTATCCATGCCCCCTATTCACACCACTATTTTCTATAAATTACACCTCTACAGAATTTTCTTTAACTTTCGTCTTCATCAGGTTCATTACAATGGCGGCTTTAGCAGGAATCAAAGACCATTGTTATCTGGGTGACACTGTTCTCTAAAGGCTTCAGAGAAACATAAACCTCAATCTTTTTTCACTTAACTCCTAAAAGGATCATGCCTTCCTTTCATTTCCCTATTTTGAGTGCTTCCCATGTGTGGAATGCTAAATATTGTCTTCAAATCCACCCACCTAAGATGCCCATTTCTTAATTTGGGGAACAAAAATTACAAACTAAAATTTGCTACCTGATATGACAAAAGGAACTTTTTGTGCTTGGTTAAATATATATGTTTGGAAAAAAAAATCTTGTTGGGCATTGTATATACACAAGAGTTCTTATAATAAGGAGACAATAGAGCAATGAGAGAGAAGGTTATGTGACAGAAGAAATAGAGTTTGAAGACACATGTCCAGGAAGGCCAGCAACCTCTACAAACGGGCAGAAAGAGGTAGTGGATCCTCCCTTAGAGATTCCTGAAGGAAATAGCCCTGCTGACACCTTGTCTTTAGGTTTTTGAAGTTGATTTTGGGCTCTGGTATTCAGAACTGGGAGATAATGCATTTCCGTTGTTTTAAGCCATGGAGTAGATTTCTTACAGCAGTCACAGAAAATTAATACACTGTCAAAAATATAGACAAATATGATAGATGCTCTTTAAGTAGCTTGCGGAGTTTATGTTCTAGATGTAGGGCAAGTTTTAAATGCAAGCAATAAGCTTTCTCACCATCAGATAAGTCAGAAAAATACTCATGCAATCTTAGGAATAAGACACAAACTTCTCTTTAATGACCCAGTAGCTTCCTGTCTACTCATTAAAATAGAGTTATGGAACTCTTTTTCCAATTTCATCCAAAGGTTAAAATCCTTAAGGATAAACAGAGAAGATGAAAAAAAAACTAAATTTTCTGGTAAGTGGTTCTTAAAGAAAATAATGGTGAGCAACTTCTAGACTTTTGGGTCACGACAAAATTTGCCTTGCATTTTCTGTCCTAATTCTACTTGCTAATGTTCCATTAAATGATGCAAAAATGATTTCATGCTTTATGAAGTAAAATGCATGCAAATCGATACTGACATAGCAATTGAATTATAAATATTGAGTCAAAACGATTCCTGACGTTAGCAGTACTAACCTAAAATGTTGACCATTTTTATTTTATTTAAGTCAGCGGATAAAATATCATTAACAACTTGAAAGAATGAAGAGTGATAGCCAAAAATCTGAATTTTAGGGAACAAAACTTAATGAATATAAATATTTCTAAAATAATAATGCAAGTTAGTGGAACAATAGGAAACCTACTTTGATTCATGCTTAACTTTGCAGGGAAAGATGCTATATAATGAGATACAGCTGTATTAAGAATTAAACATTTTGAGGCACAGGTGTTTTGCCTTGCAATTAAGATGCCCATATCTCATATCTGATTGTCTGGGTTTGATACGTGCTGCTGAGTTCTAACTCTAGCTCTCTGCCAATGCTGACCCTAGAAAGCAGCAATGACAATTCAATTAGATTCCTAACAACAATATGGGAGACTTGGAATATTCCTGGCTCTGAGATTTAACCCTGGCCTACCTCTGGAGGTTATGAGTATTTGTGCATATGAACCAGTGGATAAGAGAGTTCTGTCTGTGTGCCTGTCTCTCTCTGCCTCTATTTTCCTTCACCCCCCCCTTCTAAAATAAATTCTTGAGTTGGAACAACCAGGATTTGCCTTAACAAGTTATGAGTCACTCTCTTACAGAGCACCATTTAAATATATTTATTAGTGTGTAATCTTGAGCACCATTTGGACATATTTATTAGCATGTAATCTTGAACAATTGTTTTTTCTAAGTACTTCAACAGCACATTCTAATGTAAAGCTAGGACTAACAGCACATAATTTGTAGGACTGTACTGGAGATGGAATGAGATAATATGTGTGAAAATACTTAGGGAAGTGTATGGCATATAATAAATGAGAATTAAATACTACTTTTCTAATTTTTAAAGCTCTAATTTAGGGAATTCTAGCCACCAGTTAGACTAAAACATTATTATTAGTTTACTTTGATGTTGCCAGCATACAATCCTATACTAATCATTGTCTCTTCTCAAATTTTTCACTGAAAATAAACAGTTCTACACTATGTAGTTAAAAAAAAATTCCTTCTTTGGCAACAGATCACTAATGACTCCTCTCATGTAATCCATATTCCTCTGCATCATGTGTCATTAGCTAGCTCCTGGGAAGCCACATATGTAGTTGTTAAGAACAAGGGCTCAATATTCAGATTTCTTAGTTACTAATTCTATCTCTGATCTTCAATAAAGTTCCAAATGTTTCTGTCACTCAGTTTCCACATTGTCAAAAGAGAAGGGTGGTGTTATTTTATTGTAAGTTGGCTGTGAAGAATAAATGACTTAGTCTACATAGAGTAGGAAATATAGTTATGTATAGCTGATGCATATATCTTTAAAATTTATTTGTTCTATTTTAGTTATGCGAAAGGCAGAGAAACAAAGATAGAGTAACCGATAGACAGATAAGACAGACTGAGATGTCCTGTTGCTGCTTTACTCCTCAAAAACCTGCAACTGTTGGGACTGGGATAGGTTAGGGTCAAATGATAAGAAAGGAATTTAATCCAGGTCTCCCAAATGGGTAATATGAATCCAAATACTTCAATCATTATATTTGCCTCCCTCAGTGTACATTAGCAGGAAGGTGGAACCAGGAGCTGAGTTTAGACAGCCAAGACAATCCAGATGCAGGCATCCTAAGTGGTGTCTTAGCCACTGTGCCAAATGCCTGCCTTTATGTAGTCAATATTTTGATGTTAATTTTTATCATTATCATCAATCTGTAATCTTTATTGCCATTATTACTGAATATTATTTTCATATCATTATTGGATCTTGCATAGGTGCACCAAAAATGAAAAAAGGAGAGAGGAAGAAATGAGGGAGGGGTAGAAAAACAGCACAATAGGCTGTTTTAGCTAGATAACTATCATCTACATAAGTTATGTGTGGATCTTAGAAATCCAATTTGGAAAAATTAAGTAAGTTTATAGTAGTTCCTGACATGTATAAGAAAAGTAAACCTTTCAAAGAGGACAAATGTGTTCATACCAATGAAGTTATTACTGGACAAAAAGAGTAGCTTGGGTCTGTGGCAAAGATGGAATCACTTTCCATTTTAAATAAGAAGCTCTAGAATTGAAGATCATAGTCACTGAGATATTGACAACTTGTGAGTGGCTTCCATATTAATATCACTTGGATAAGAAAACTGATATAGCACAGAGGATAAAACATGTTTTTGGAATCCAAGTCATGTGGGTCATTGGACACATGCTTCTCCTATTTGAGTTTTCTTACCTGTAAAAAATGAGGAGAAAAATATCTTTCCATAGGTGTTTTGGGATGTTATTGACTATCTAATGGTACACCTGGCATACTACAGGTGATCAATATGATTGGGATATAAAAAGTTGCTTGTGAGAAGAACAAATTTCCATTGAGTATGTGGAGGAACTGAGTTAACCACTTACATGATAGATACAACAGAGAACTAGATTATTAGCAATAATGACATCCTCTGTGCAAGTATCTATGAAGGAGTAGAGGAATGAGAATGATTTTTTAAAAAAGATTTATTTATTTATTTGAAAGTCAGAGCTACAGAGAGAGAGGGTGAGGCAGAGAGAGGGCAATCTTCTAACTACTGGTTTACTCCCTGGATAACTGCAAAAGTTGGGGCTGTGCTAATCCGAAGCCATGAGCCAAAAGCTAATTCCAGGTCTCTCGTAAGTGTAGCAGGAGCCCAAACATTTGGGCCATCTTTCACTGATTTTCCCTAGGCCATTAGCAGGGAGGTGGATTGGAAGTAGAGCAGCCAGTACATGAATAGGCGCCCATATGGGATGTTGGCATTACAGGCATCAGATTTCTCCAATAAACCATAATGCCAGTCCCCAGAGAATGACTTCTTAAGTTTAATTGTGAGGCAAAAAATAATGTTGCTCTCTCCATCGTCCAAATTAAGGTTTATGGTTAATCCCAAAGGTAGGATGGACATTGCAACTTGCTCTGCTGGATAGTAATTTAGAAGACATATATAGAAGTGGTGTACAATTAGTTCTCCATGCTATTTTCCCTTTGCTTCTACTGGCAGTATTCCCAGAATGAGAATGATGTTGGTGCTGGCATAATGAATGTGTAGTATGAGTGATAAATAGACTATTGCAATTTTAAGCACCTGAGATTTTGGAGTTGTTTGTTAACAGTGGCAAAGCAGTCTATTTTGGCTAAAAATATTCATAATTTTTACTTGTTAGAAAATACAGGTGCAGTGAAATGAAATGGACACTATGAGAAACAGTGACTTGATCAGCTCTTGTCCTGACTATTGATGTACAATGTAAATCTTTATACATTTTAGTATTTTTTTTTTGTTCTAGTACTAGTGGTTGAACTCTGTAATTAACACACAATTATTCTTAGGTGTTTAGATTTTAACTGAAAAGTGATCCCTGTTAAATATAAGAGTGGGAAAGAGAGAGGGAGGAGATGTACAATTTGGGGCATGCTCAATCGGACTTGCCCCAAATGGTGGTTAGAAACATGCCAGGGGATTCCAATACGATCCCATCAAGGTGGCATATACCAATGCCATCTCACTAGTCGAAGTGATCATCTTCAGTTCACAATTGATCACACTGATAGGTCTAAGAGTCAAAGGGATCACACAAACAAGACTAGTGTCTGCTAATACTAACTGATAGAACCAAAAAGGGAGAGAAGGATCCAACATGGGAAGCGGGAGACACAGCAGACCCATAGAATGGCAGATTTCCTAAATAGCACTCTGGCCTCAGAATCAGCCCTTAAGACATTTGGATCTGGCTGAAGAGCCTATGAGAGTATTTTAGGCATGGAAAGCCAAGACACTCTGGGGAAAAAAAAGAAGAAGAAAAAGAAGAAGACCTAAATGAAGGATCTCAGCGAGTGTGATCTCAGTGGAAAGAATGGGGCCATCAAAGAAGAAGGTACCTTTCTCTGAAGGGAGGAGAGAACTTCCACTTTGACTATGACCCTATCGGAATAAGATCGAAGTCGGCGAACCCTAAAGGCTTCCATAGCCTTGGCAACCCATGACTAGAGCCTAGGGAGATTACTGACGCCATAAACAAGAGTGTTAAATTGTTAAATCAACATCAAGAGTCACTGTGTACTTACATCCCATGTGGGATCTGTCCTTAATGTGTTGTCCAATGTGAAGTAATGATATAGCTAGTACTGAAACAGTATTTTTACACTTTGTGTTTCTGTGTGGGTGCAAACTGATGAAATCTTTACTTAGTATACACTGAATCGATCTTCTGTATATAAAGATAATTGAAAATGAAAAAAAAAACTTGGTGTTAAATTGGAAATTGCATAGAAAATTAATCAATTCTTAAAAAAAATATGTAGGATCTCTGTCCTTAATGTGCTGTACATTGTGATTTAATGCTATAACTAGTACTCCAACAGTATTTTTCACTTGGTGTTGCTATATGAGGGCAAACTGTTGAAACCTTTACTTAATATATACTAAACTGATATTCTGTATATAAAGAGAATTGAAAATGAATCTTGATGTGAATGGAAGGGGAGAGAGAGCAGGAGAGGGGAGGGTTGCAGGTGGGAGGGAAGTTATGGGGGGGCATTGTAATCCATAAGCTGTACTTTGGAAATTTATATTCATTAAAGTTTTTTTTTTAAAAAAGAAAATACAGGTGCATATTTAATGTTCAAGAAATATGACATATTCAAGTAGGTTTTGAAAAAAATCCATCCTTTCTACTTTATTCAGGAACTCCTTTTCTTTCTTTAAAATATCTGCTTTATAAAACTGAAAGTCCTTAACTGGGGTTGCCATTGTGGAATAGTGGGCATAGTTGCCATCTGCAATGCTGGCATCTCATATGACTACTGGTTGAAGTCCCGACTGCTCCACTTCTGATCCAGCTCCTTGTTAATGGCCTGGGAAAAGCAGCAGAAGATGGCCCAAGTGTTTGGGCCCCTGCCCCCTGTATGAGAGACCTGAAAGAAGCTCCGGGTTCTTGGGGAATGAACTGGTGGATGTAAGACTCTCTCTCTCTCTCTCTCTATCTCTCTCTCTCTCCCTTCTCTCTCCATCTCTCCCTCTTTCTGTCTGTAACTGTGCCTTTCAAATAAATAAATAAATAAATCTTCATAAAACAAACAGGATAATAAAGAATCTAAAGGTGATATAATCCAAAGGTGATATAATTTTAAGCAAATGTATTTATAAATAATCATTAAAAGTTTTCTTCTTGGTTGAGAACTTATTAATGATATAGAAGCATTGATAGTGGAAATGTATAACTGAAGAAATGAACAATTAAAATCATTTAAAATTTAATCCAGTAAAATGATACAGATTAAAGCAGTGACAACTAGAAGCAGAATGATCCATCATCCTAAGAGCAAGTCATCATCTGAAGGATGAGATTTCTTTACAAACCTGCCAGCCATGACACTGAGATGATATTCAGCATGATTTTCTAAACAGAGATCACCAACTCCCGAAGGAAGACTAAGCTGGTTGTGAACTTATGTACATGTAAGAAACAGATTGGAAGCTATTAGACAGTTCAAGGGTCTGAGGCTTTTGTCACATGTCCTAGAAGTTGACAACTATAGGAAAGAAAGCTAAAAGGGGTGGAAGGTACTAGATACAACATTTAGTGTTTGATAGCCATAATAACAGAAGCTAACTGGCTGAAACAAATAAGAGATAAGTTTGGGGTAACAGCTACTATTGGACAAATAGTTCTGAGGTGCATCATGCATTGATGGTTGGCAATAACAAGAGAGATGTAAATGAATGGGAAAACAGCTACTTGCTCAGCAGTGTCTTGTGACACCATAAGTAGAGGCAGGATAGCAAGAAATTTCAGATTGTGGGAACACATGAAATGATGGTAGACGGAAGGTTTACTACATTGCTTTGAGCAGTTTTTCAAAGTCAAATTTGGATTGGTTGTGCAAGCACAGATCATCAACATATTTCACAACAGAAGAATAAAAGCTTAGTGGATTAAAATGACAGGAACTTGGGAGTGACTTCTAAGAGTGAAGCCTGGAGTTATGAGAATATCAGATGTTGGATAACATGATAGAGTCTGAAGTAAGTCTTTCAGATAAGTAGGAAAGAACAGCTTGTTTAAGTCTATATAAAACTAGAACAGATTGTTTATGTACCTTAATGGGTAAATGTCTAGACTCCACTCCTCATATTTTTGATCAATTTGCAACATAACTCTCCATTAGTTCATTGTTGTGTCACCTATGAAGATAGTTTCCAACTCACCCATAAACTAAATACAGTGAGAATCTTTTATATGTTTGCAGTCATAAGTTTTCCCATTTATCAGTTTGAGAATTGGTGATATAAACACCTGTGTATTTTATCTGCTTCGCTTCTGTTCTTACCTATCCATAATTCTTGGTTAAAAGGATTCCACTTGAGTGAATGTTTATCCCATCCATTCATTATCCGCCAGGAGCAACACAATTAGGAATTATAGCCTTCATCTTTGAAGAAGGGAGCTAATCCTGTAATGCTTGGAGGAAGTGTTGATGTCCTAAAAATATTTTCATATATCAAAGCTTAATGAATTTTCTATATAGAAAATCTCATACCATTTCCTTATGTTTATACTCAGTAGAAAATCTTATTAGTCATGTGACTATACAATTGTCTTTACAATCAATTTTAGATATTATATGTTTATATATGTACATATGTACTTTTAATTGGGGGAGGGGAGTCATGGTGGGAGAAAGAGAGAAAAATATCTTCCATGAAGTGTTTCACTACCAAAATGCCTGTAGCAGCAATGAGATAACTCAGGCAGAGGCCAGAAGCAGGGAACTTTATCCAGCTCTTCCACATGGGTAGCATTGACCCAAGTACTTGAGCCATTATCTACTGCCTCCCAGGATGTGCATTTGCAGAAGTAAGTGTTAGAACCAAGACACCCAGAAATGGGATGTGGATACTCCAAGCAGTGTCTTATATAAGTATCTTAGAGTACATTTTTAAGGAGCAGCATTCTTAAAACTAATAGTTTTCTTCTTTAGAATTTGAGTGTGATTTCAAAAGCCTTGGGAGAATGTATGTGATATTTCTACAGGGTAACACTGAAGATGTACTTACTTTTATTGAAACAAAATCATGCATTCCTATTAGCGGTTTCAAATTAAGGGGAAAAAACACGATAAAAATAGGCATCTACTTCTGCAGTAGCATTCCAGAATTAATAGATAACTTCCCATGAGTCTATTTAGTAAGAAATTAAAAAAATATATTTATTTATTTGAAATGCAGAGTTACAGAAAGGCAGAGGCAGAGAGAGAGGGGTCTTACATCCACTGGTTCACTCCCCAAATGGCAGCAACAGCCAGAGCTGAGCGAATCCAAAGCCAGGAGCTTATTTTGGCTCTTCCAAATGGATGCAGGGGCCCAAGCACTTGGGCCATATTCTACTACTTTCTCAGGCTATAGCAAGGAGCTGGATCAGAAGTGCAGCAGCCAGGATTCGAACTGGTGCCCATGTGGGATGCCAGCATTGCAGGAGATGGCTTTCCCCACTATGCCACAGCGCCAGACCCTTAGTAGGGTATTTTATTCATCATGCAATTAAATAGAGCAAGAGTTAGGAAAGGTTTTAATATTGAATAAAAGTTTTTGAAGAGTGCTTACCTGGAAACATGTAAGGTACAGTTTCTGGCCTTATTTTGGATTCTTCCACCCAAATGTGAATGTTTATAGACATCTATTTTCTGAAATCACTTTCTTCCAGACCAAAGATCTCTCTTCTCAATTTTGTTACAAGTTGATCAAAGATGATGAAGTTGATAATTCATGGAGGATAGTAATGATTCTGAGTAGTCATATCTCATCTCAGAACATTCTTGATGTTTATTTTGTTGGAAAATCTCCTTTGCTCGATAGTCTCATTGTCCCTGCATTGTTTTTTGGAGGTTCTAGAAGGCACACGTAAATCTTTCCTAAGGAAAGATACTGAAAAATACTTGTAGAACTTTTCAGGAAAAGTCAAGAGATTGCACACACCCATGCCATCGAACACAGAGGAAGAGAAGGGAGAGAAAAAGAGAGAGAGAGACACTAGTGAACTAATTTTTATATTATATTTACTTATCTTTTAAGATGTCAATGAAATATGTAATATGGTATAGATGTAATGGAACATACTTCTGAATTTCACCTTTTATATATCATACAGTGGACACAATGTTTCATATCTCACATTGGGAATTTTCAAAGTTGGTATACTGAATTCTTAAAGAAAGCCTGACATCATTTACTCCAGTATGTGACCTGTTGGCAGTAGGAAATAATAGAAGGGATTGGAGTCAGTGAGTGTAGACATAAACCTAAGAAATCTACGTAACATTTTCTCATGTCTTTTAAGAACTTTAAACTATCCAAGATAAATGAAGTCTTTCAAATTCATATATGTGTGTGTGTGTGTATTTCTAAAGAAGTTTCCTCCTCTCACATTGATATCTCCCAACAAAAATATTGTACATGTGTGTCTCCCCTAAATTCCTTAATATTTAGTTCAAGCTTCTTTTTACTTCTTTTATTCTTTGTGAAGTTTCAAATCAAGCGATAGTCAACTAGCCTATAAAATTTCTTCTTCAGCATGTAGGTATGGTATACAGCAGTTTCAAAAAGAAAACAAAAGTCTTTCCTTAGACCATAGTGAAATTAGATTTGGTCTCTAAAATAATGCTATTGAAATGTGTATGTAGTCAGGGAACCTTAGGGACTAGGGGTATCTAACTAAATATGACCCCATCATTAATCATCAGAAATTAAAGTGTAAGTTAGGTGCAGGACATGCAACTGAGAGAAGACTGGGATCATCAATCAATTGCTTATATTTTGATGACAAATGAAGGAGAAGCCCAATACAAATAGCTAGCTGGTATGTGTCCTAATTTACTTAATTGTCATTTATTCTTCTTTTCAATATCTGCAGAGACTCATGATTGTTAAAGTTTAATACATTTCCATTTAGTTACTAGTGGCTTGACACAATAGCCTAGGATCAAAATACTACTGGGAAGATATGTCTTTTGTTGATATGAAATTAATGTAAAATAATGAAAAATTCACCTGAGTGTTCATAATTTCATTCTTACATAATGGTTAATTAACATGCTAAATCTAAATAGAGTCTATAAATCTAATATGTACACTATGTTTTCGTTAGATTTTTTGTAACAAACCCATGTCTAAGATTCCTTATGGCCTACATGATAAAGTCCACACATCTGAACAAAGTTCACAGAATCCTGAGTATCTGGTATCAATCCATATCATCAAACTCTCTTCATAATTGTGTTCCACAATACCCATATTTCGCTTTTATTTAAATGTTCAAAATTTTCTAAAACCCTGGTTCCGTGATCTCAGAGACTTTACACAAGATACCTCCATTTTTTACAATGCCACTCAAAAATGACTGTGTAGTTTTCTTTCTGTCCTCTTTGTATTAATATCACATTAACTCAGAAAATAAAGTACTGATCATAAAATTTGAATGAAGGGAAGTTTTTAACTCAAAAAATACAAAATCTAAAGATTTGTTAAACATTTGTTTGAAAGGCAGAGAGAGAGAGAGATCTTCAGTCCTCTGGATCACTCCCCAAATGACTGCAATAGCCAGGGCTAAGCCAGGTCAAAGCTAGGAGCCTGAAACTCCATACTGTTCTCCCACATGGGTGGCAGGGACCCAAGTACTTGGATCATCTTGTGCTACTTCCTAAGCACAGTAGTAAGAATCTGGATGAGAAGGGAGTAGCTAGTAAATTATCTGGGAACTCAATATATGATGCTGCTCATATGATGCTGCTCTAACAAGTGGTGTGTTAACTTTTTGCCCCTTTACATCACAACATTGGCCCTTACTGTGTGTATGTGTATAAGTATGTGTGTATGCATATATATAATTAATCAATATATGTTTAATATATAATTAATACATTTAATTAATATAATTAATATATAGTTAATATGTAATTGATAATATATATGGTCAAGAATCACTATCTGAGAGATATTTCCTGAATTTATCCATTTTCATGCATGATGCCTTGAACATTCCATTTGATTCTATGTTACTATTAGAATTGGAAGTCATTTTCATATTGGCTTAATTGCCTTGGTTGTTTATAGATATAAGTCAAGGTGATATATTGTTAGTTCCTTATTCATCCTTTCTAGGAAGTAGTTTTCTGTGTTTTATCCTTTATCCTTCCAAATCATTGGTACACTATTGTCAATGAGTATTGTACTTTATTTATTCTCTCTTTAATGTTCTTCCTTTGTTCATGGAGATGTAAGATGCATTTAAAAATTTTCTTTTAACTTTTCTTGAGAGGTAAGTCTACCAGCAGCAAATTCTTACAATTTTTATTATTATCATTTTAACTGTACAAATGTATGACATACAGTGTTTATATGATACATGTATATAATGTATAATAGTTAAGGCAAGTTAGTATTTTTATCTTCTTAAGTATTTTTTTTATTTTTTATTTTTTGACAGGCAGAGTGGACAGAGAGAGAGAGAGACAGAGAGAAAGGTCTTCCTTTGCCATTGGTTCACCCTCCAATGGCCGCCGCGGCCAGCACGCTGCGGCCAGCACACCATGCTGATCTGAAGCCAGGAGCCAGGTGCTTCTCCTGGTCTCCCATGCGGGTGCAGGGCCCAAGCATCTGGCTGCTTTCTCTATGTCTCTCTCTCTCTCTCACTTAAGAAGTTAAAAATACTAACTTGCCTTAACTTTAAGTAGTTATACATATTATTTATACATATTACAGAGAACTATGTGATATTTAAGTCCATATGTACAATGGGCACTGACCAAAACAGGATAATTAACATTTTCCTCCTCTTACCATTACTTTATAATTGAGGAGTTCAAGCCCCTTCATTAAATTTATTCATACAATATATAGCAGATTTTTTTGTGAATTATGACTCTACTGTGCTGTAGAACACTATAAATTATCGGTTCTATTTGTATTTTAGTAGCCATAATATGACCTCCCTCTGTCCTTCTTCTTCTTCCTCCTTTCCAATCTCTAGTAATCACTATTTAACATTCAGGTTGACTATTTTTGCCTCCATAAATGAGACTATATTTTTGTCTCCATACATTTATGACATATTTGTCTTTCTGTGTCTGACTTAATTCACTTAACAGCTTATACTCCAGTTCCATATATTTACATTTACATTACATATAGTTTATATGTATGAAGTTACACTAAAAGTTCATAGAAAATTGAATTAAAGGATAAGTTGATTTTGGCGTAAAATTTTTGGAAATCAACACATCTTTTCCGAACTATTTTCCATGAATTTTCTAAAGAGTTATTTATTTATTTGAGAGGCAGAGTTACAGACAGAGAGGGAGATACAGAGAGAGAGATCTTCCATCTAGTAGTTCACTCCCCAAATGGCTGCAATGGCCAGAGCTTGGCCAATCCGAAGCCAGGAGCCTGGAGCTTCTTCTGGGTGTCCCACATAGGTACAGGGGCCCAAGCACTTGGGCCATCTTCCACTGACTTCCCAGGCCATTATCAGAAAGCTAGATTGGAAGAGGAGCACCCAGCACATGAACCAGATTCCACATGCTGCAAATGGAGGCTTAACCTGCTATGCTATAGGTGCAGGCCCCTTCCACGAGTTTTTAAAGGTTTCTCATATTTAATTTAAATCTTAAGTAACTTGTTTGCTTCTCTTATCTAAGTCTTATTTTTAAAACTTAATGATAATTTTGGTAGCAGCAAATGGTGCAAGATATTAAAGTGGTAATGGAAAAGAAGTGGCTGGTACACAGTAACTATGCTTTGCATGCCTCAACCATTAGTGAACACTAATGTCAGCACTGACCCAAATCAAGACATGGTTAAGGACATCAATGAGGTTAGGCAATTTTAAGTCAAGATGAGCAACTGGAAACCTCGAATTTAAAAATCAACAACTTTATGAAAGAAGATTGTAGTCTTTTAGTTACAGTGCAAGTTGAAAACATAACTGAATATGCTTCGAGGCTGAGTACACTAAAGCCAAAGCATTAAGTGTCATGAATTGTACAAAACAAAGTTACATTTTTCACAGTTTTAAGTTGAAAATTAGACATGGCAGCAGTAAATTTTTTGGATTTTTTTTCCTCTGTTGTGTCTCAGATTAGTCCTTAATCCCGAGATTGTTAGACACTCTACTGATTCTCTATATCAGTCTTATTTCTTATACCATACATGATTATATTACACATTGCAGCCTGTCTAGTAGCTAGGTAAGATCAGACAACTGAATTCCATACTACGATGTAAGATTCCTGAGTGATCTTTGTAGCTACACCATAGTCAAGTCTCTGTCAACTCTTCTGTAAACACCTGCATGGAGGGCTTTTCTGTTGACTTCTTTCCTTTCCCAGAAGTGTTAGAAACACAAGAGTTTAGGCCATGATATATTTGTCTGCCTATTTGCTATAACATTTAACCTATTTATAACTAGCAATTTATGCTGAGACAAAATTCATTATCATTTGAAAGATCCTAATGTCACGCCATGGGGAGCCCTATATTGCATGAACACTTTGCTAGGTTATATTGCTGCAAATGTGTTAATATTTTCAGATTCCTTTACTGAATCACTATCTTTACATATGGGGATTTAAATATTCTCCTTAATTAGTCCAGAGCCCCCATATCATAACTGTTGCACAAAGTAGTTGATATACCTTAATTGAATAACTAGACAAACTAAGGTACACATAAATAATAACACTTGAAAAACATGATTTGTGTGTTAAACTGTGATTTAATTAATAATAAAAAAGAGAAAAATAATTTTACCAAGGTTGAAAAACATTGCATTTTCCTCTTTTAAAAAATAAGTGATAAGAAAAATCATATTAAAAAGATTTAGCATAGAATCACTGGACATAACATAACCCATGTAAAATAAGAAGAGCTTTGATGTGAAGCGGAATGATCTCTCAAAACCAGTGAGCCAAGGTTGTTTCCAGCTATTTGTAATTGTTTTCTTTAATGAAGTTACTGCCAATCACTCAAGGAAGAGGAATATGGACAAAATTTTCTATGGGAAAATGTTTAGCTTATGGGTCTAACAATTGGACATGTAGCTGCAAGATTGACGTTCACAGGACAAGTGACTGAAGCAATGCTGATTGTCGGGAAGAGAGATCAGTGGTTCACAGTCCTAGCTCAATGGTTGACTAAGGCCATAGGACCGGTTATGTGGAAGGTGGCAATTCCAAGGTTGTCTGCAGGATGTTAAATGACAAAATCAATACCACGGATGTGACAGGCAGACAGCTTGTTTCTTGATGGGTTCAAGACACACACCAGAAACAGTTGGAGAGCAGCTAGATGGGCTACAGATACATGTTTTACGAAGAGTTGATTGCAGCTTGTGTGATTCCCCACAGGGCTCTCAGCCATTGTCTTGCCCAGGCTACTACTAGGGAGCAGGGGCCATCTTCACAGATCACCTCAGTGGAGCAGAGAACGGTAGGGTAACTAACAGGAACATGACAAGAGAGAGATGCTGTTTGTTCCAGAACAGCAGTTGTTGTCAGACATGATACAAACAGATCAGGCCTTGATTAAATTGCAGATAGCAAGTTGCTAAAGTGTGAATGCTACTGGCTGGACCTATTGTTTATATAGCTGAGCTGCTGGGTGTTGGTACCAAGTATAGCCCATCCTCCTGCTTATATTTTAAAACAATTTTTTTTTGACAGGCAGAGTGGACAGTGAGACAGAGAGAAAGGTCTTCCTTTGCCGTTGGTTCACCCTCCAATGGCCACTGTGGCCAGCGCACAGCGCTGATCCAAAGGCAGGTGCCAGGTGCTTCTCCTGGTCTCCCATGGGGTGCAGGGCCCAGGCACTTGGGCCATCCTCCACTGCACTCCCTGGCCACAGCAGAGAGCTGGACTGGAAGAGGAGCAACCAGGACAGAATCCAGCACCCCAACCGGGACTAGAACCCGGGGTGCCGGCACCACAGGCAGAAGATTAGCCTATTGAGCTGTGAAATTTTTATGACATCTCACTAAAGTGCTATTCATGTGCCTACTAAGAAGTCCTTCCACCAACTATGAAATATATGTTATCAATGTTGCATTTCTCAAATAACTGTCATTCTGGTCTGTCTGGTATTCCTGACAAATTTCTCCTACAGTATAGGTCAAAATCTTTAGAAATCAAGTTTCCTTGTCAGTCTTGACAATTCTTGAAGTTGCTGATAACATCTAATGAATATGGATGGATGTTTGGTCTCCTAGTAAAGATGGCAGTTAAAATACCTGTGTCCCACATCTGAGAATCTGAGTTTGATTCCTTGTATGAGCTGTTACTTCCAGTTTCTTGGCAAGGCAGACAGTAGTAGCAGCAATGACAGCTCAGATAATTGAGTCCCTGTAACTCATGTGGGAAATCTGTATTGAGTCCCTGCCCCTGGCTTCAGTTGCAGGTATTTGGGGGAGTGAAACAGTATATAGGAACTGTCTCCTTCTGTCTCTCAAAAAAACAAAAAACAAAACCTCAAAAAACCGCACAAGCATTCATCTACAGAATTGTGAGGGATTAATTTATTGCAAATTTTTGCATAAAGCCCACATACATTTAAAAGAATTAATAAGATATTTTTAGAGGCATTAAGTGTTGAAAATCCTTAATTTGGCACATGAACCTTAATTTGCACTCTTTGGAGATATAACCTAAATTCAAAACCTAATTCATTTCTGGAAAATTTGACATGGATATCATTTTCATGCATGTCTTTTCCAATAAAGAACAGTGACCTGAAAAGCTTTGACAATTTTTGCTATTATCCAGAACCAACGAGCCAATGTGTCAATGTTCTTCTATTAGCAAGCAACTGAAGGTATTGGCACATATATTTTGATACATGCTATATACAATAGAATTGTTATCTTCTTAGATGCTTGCCTAAGTGGATTTCAGCATGATATTTCAAATATACAGATGGTATTATGTTTATAGTTTTCATATTTCTATTCTCCAAGGATAAATTTCACACATAAAAAAATTTAAAATAATTTTAAATAATTAATTCTTTTCTAATTATCTAACCAACAATGACGATTTATGATTGATGAGCTTGTGTTGTGGTGCAATAGATATAGACTGCCACAGAGTCTACATCTATTTTTATGTATGTATTTAAGCAGTCATATTTACATGAACCCCTATAATATCAGTAGCACTGTAAACACCAGTTATGATCTTTATATAAACTGGAGTGGAGCAGACTTTGTCAAGCTATAATTTATTGAGGAGGGAGGCAGCTGTTATAACTAACAACATACTCCATCCTCCTTACTTTGAATTTTGGATAGTACTTTTTGTGTCTAGATCAGTCAGCTAACCATTTAATCAAAAATGTAAGTCACAGGCAATGCATTCTTTCTAATTCTGCAATGTGATATTCTCTTGTAATATGTGATGCTCAAACCAATGAAGTTTCCAAAAATGTTTCCATTTAATGTGGGTTTATTCCTTAACTTCTTCTATATCTAACCATAGAATTGTGCTGTTGTGTTATTGGGTAGAAGTTATTCATCATTGTTATTATTTATGTGCACATCTCCATCAGTGGCCACGCATGGCAGAACTAATTGGGCATCCTTGCAAATTGAGTTTTTAATTTTGTTGTAAATTTAGTCCACATGTTTCTTTTATATTCAGCTAGCATGTAAGTCCATATTTCATGGAATAATAACCATAGCTTGGTCGGCGCCATGGCTCAACAGGCTAATCCTCCATCTTGCGGCGCCGGCACACCGGGTTCTAGTCCCAGTCAGGGTGCCGGATTCTGTCCCGGTTGCCCCTCTTCCAGGCCAGCTCTCTGCTATGGCCCGGGAGTGCAGTGGAGGATGGCCCAAGTGCTTGGGCCCTGCACCCCAAGGAAGACCAGGATAAGCACCTGGCTCCTGCCTTGGGATCAGCGCGGTGCGCCAGCCTCAGCGCGCCGGCTGTGGCGGCCATTGGAGGGTGAACCAATGGCAAAGGAAGACCTTTCTCTCTGTCTCTCTTTCTCTCTCACTGTCCACTCTGCCTGTCAAAAAATAATAAAAAAATTAAAAAAATAACCATAGCTTACATTCAAAATACCATATTGATAAGTAGCAATAAGAAAAAAGTAACAAATGAAAATATTAAAAATGTTACTATCTCTTTCCTGAGGCTAGACAAACATAGCAGGAATAAACAAAATAAAACTACTTATACCCCAATTATCTTCTAAAAAGGAGGTGATTTATAAAGAGATTCGTTTTTATTTATTTATGAGCATATTGATTTCTACAGATGTTTGTGTGTGGAAACAAAGTTTGGACAGGGCTAAGTTCCTTTTCATTAGATAATAGGATTTTTGGACCTCCCTTGCCAATTCAACTGATAAAAGACTATGAAAAAAAGAACTAAGAGGCTAGTGGGGAAAAGAGATTCATCGGATGCACTGTTATTTGACCCCAGTATTGAATAATCTTCACAGTAATGTTACTGACACATTCCTTTTGAGAGGTGGTGAAGGGCTATATATAGCTTCTGGGTAGACAAAAAGTAAACCAGTTTCAGCAGGAGTAATAATCATAATTCTAACCAAATTAATAGCATAAGAATTTCATGGGTCATAGAAGTAGTAGAAATTGAAGTTAGTTATAGCCAAATATAAGAGAAGAACAAAATTCTGTCTTCCATTCTAGTCCTATCTCTCAGATCTTTACTTCACAAAGCAAGCAGATACCATTAAAAATCAACTTGCTTTCTCATTTTAACTAGAATTGTTTCTGTGTTTCATTTTGGAGAGTTTAGATGTATACAACTTGAAATTTATCAATATTTTCTTCAGCAATGCATAATTTGTTATCCGTGTTTATGGTATTTTGTACCTCATTTCTTGTATCTTTTATATCTGTGACTTTCCGCTAGTATTTACATCTTCCATTTCTCTATTTAATGAATGATCTTCCCTCTAACTTATTAAACATGTCAGTTCAGTTATATTACTTGTTTTAATGTCCTTGCGTAATTATTCTATCATATTTATCATTTGGTTTGCTTATTTGATTGGGTTATTTTTGCCATATTATAAGTCTCATTTTCCTGCCTCTGCGTTCTTGATAAGTTTAATCGATTGCCAGATATTTTGAATTAACCTATTGTATACAAGTGTGCTTTAAAAAATTCCTGGAAAAATAAAATTAAGATGAGTTTATGTTGCTGAAAATTTTGAAATCTATGCATAGTTTTGTCATAATAATTATTTTTAATGAACCTTTTGAGGGTACTTCATGTACATAGATTTAAAGTTGGCACCAACATATATTTATTTTTTAAAAACTTTTTACTTATTTATTTTAATTTATTTGAAAATCAAGGAGACAAGAGAGAGACATAAGTTGAGCTAATAGAAATGTTCCATCCACTGGTTCACTCCCCAAATGCTTGAACAACCAGGGCCAGGGCAGCCTGAAGGAACTCAGAGCTTTCTCTCCAGGTAGTCCATTCAGGTGGCAGGAACCCAATACTTGAGTCATTGTCTGCTGCCTCCTTATGCATTAGCAGGAAACTGGGTAAGAAACAGGCACTCCAATATGATGCAGTCGTAGCAAACAATGACTCAAGTGCTACCCCAAACACTCACTACAAACTTACCTTTGAACTTTGTTTTCTGTAAAATTTTGAAGCACTTTTGAATATATATATATGCACTTCTAAAATTTTCTAAAGTTTTATTCTGGGACATAAGTCATTTTTGGAAACAATTTAAAATTTTTAACGTTGCATTTATGCATTAGATGGAACTAAAGCAATATTTAATTTAGCATTAACGCAGTACTGAGAGGAAAGCGTTCTGAATCCCATACCAGTTCTCTATTCTGTCTGGTGGGAACATATACTTGTCACAAGCTACCTGCATGCTTTCGGTGTTTGTCTTCCAATTTTTTCATGTGGCCCTCCAGCAGCTTTATGGAGTTTCCTTTTATCTATGCACTGTTCAATATGATTCAGGGAAGCTTTTTGTGAACACTCTGCAGATCACTGTAACTCTTTTCATTAGCTCTTTCCCTGCTGTCTTTTAGAGACTACTGTTATTTTTGCTGAAAATATCAAGTCCAGAACTTGTGTTTCAGATATTTTTTCTATGTTTATGGTCATTTCAGACAGAATAATAAATCCTATCTCTGATACTCCAACTTGTCTGGAAGCAAAAATCCAAATTATCTCATTTCAATATCTATATCCACATAGATAAAAACAGAAAATATACAGAAAATCTATTTATCTCCTATTTTGAAAATAATTACAGATTTAATACTTCATAAACCATTATACTGATATTTCTCCTTACTATAAGTATCTTGTCCTATAATCACTATTCCTATTTATTTTAGGCCTTTTTTTCACATGTGTTCAATCATGACTAAGATTTTTTTTGGATGCCTTTCCAGGAAAAGAAATAAGTTAAATTCCAGGCTTTCCTAGGACAACTGCCAGAGAGAATGGAAATAGATTGCATGAGATCAGCAATACTGAGCAGCAGCAAGAGCCATGTCAAGGGAAAGATTTATTTATTTATTCTAATATGGCTGAATAGGGAAATGATGTATTGATTTTGACCAGGGGAAGATTACAGAAAGAAAAGCAGAAGTGTTTTCTCAAAGGAGAGTTGGAGGGAAGATTGCAATCTAAATTCTTTTTTTAAAGACTTATTTATTTGAGAGGTAGAGTTATAGACAGAGAGAAAGGTCTTCCATCTGTTGGTTCACTCCCCAAATGGCTGCAGTGGCCAGAGCAGGGCTGATTCGAAGCCAAGAGTTTCTTCCAGGTCTCCCACGCAGGTATAAGGGCATCTTCTATTGCTTTCCAGGACCATAGAAAAGAGCTGGATCAGAAGAGGAGCAGCCAGGACTAGAACTGGCACCAATATAGGATGCCAGTGCAGCAGGTAGAGGCTTTAGCCCACTATACCACAGCACCAACCCAAGCAGTCTAAATTCCACAGAAAGAGGAGGGATGCCATGGAGCTGCATGCAAAGAGCTGCCATGTGGCAGTGAGCAGGGACAGCACACATGACTCCCACACCTCAGGGCTGGAGGTGATTCCAGCTTTTGAGAGTGAGATGAGAATAGACTGTGGCAGCCCCTGTACCTGGTGATGTTGCATGTACCTAGTGAACTACACTGACTTTGAATCCGAACTGGAGCCCTAGCTGGGGTCAGGGACCCCTACAATCCATCAGGGGAAAACACAGATATTTTTCACCAATTCTCTTTCCTCCAACAAGGGCGCCCCATTACAGGTGGGAAGAAGGCACCATCTTGACATCAGTAGAGGCTGCTGTGAATATCACATGAGTGACCAGGGGATTTTGTCACAGGCAGCTGGTTCTGGAAATGACTCTGCTCTCTCTGTGGATTGGGTGATTACAAGGTGGAGAGGGGAATCTTACGCACTGTGTGACTGTGCCTTGCATGCTGTGACTGTGGGGGTTCTGTGAGTGCATGATAGAGCATGGAGTGAAGCTAGGTCTTTGGGCAATCACTGTATCTGGCCTCAGAGACTCAGAGCTCCCTTACTGCCTGGGATATGTCTTTGCAGAGGGTACCATGCTTACACTTTGGACTGCAAAGTTCCTTTATGTGGTTCATGCACCAGCATGGGTAAGGTTGTAACCATAGTTTGCTAACCCTGATCATTGATCACCTTTGAAGAGAGGCGGTGAGACTGTGATGATGTCAATAGGTGATCATACTGTCCCTTCTGCTGGCAATAGGGGAGATTTACCACACTCAGCTTGGATGTCACTTTGGATTCTTGCCCCACCCTTGAACATTGACCAGAGCTCCCTGGTCACACCCAGCACATGCCCATAGGTATTCATAAAATGAACAGACACTCCACTAAGCCACAGAGGCTTAGTTCAACATAAAACCCTTCATTGAAAAAAAAATATATTTCCACAAACACCTAAAAATAATGGCAGAAATATAAGAAACAAGAACAAGGAAGATAACATAACTCTCCCAAAGGAACAGAACATTTTAGTATTAGAATGTGAAGATGTAGAGATTGATGAAACACCTGAAAAGTAATTAAAAATAATAATAATAGAATTACTCAGAAGCAATGAGAAGAAACATGAGTTAAAGAAACCCACACATGACACAGATGAAAAATTTTTTGTGAGACATAAATTTTGAAGACAAATCAAACTGAAATATTAGAAATGAAGAATTCAACATGTCAAAAATACAGTGGAAAGCCTTAACAGATTTTTTGAAGCAGAAGAAAAAATATCTGAGATAGGAAGCAAATGTTTTAAATATCTCAGTCTGACCGAATGAAAGAAGAAGAAATTAGAAAAATGAAAAATATTACTTGATATTTATGGGATACTATCAAGCAACCAAATTTATGGTCTTAGTAGTTTGAAGATGTAGAAAAAAAGAATGAATTAGAAAGCCTATTCAGTGAAATAATGAAAGAAACCTTCTCTAACTTCCCTAATCTGGAGAAAGAAAGAGACATGCACGTAGAGGAAATTCATAGACTTCCTAATAGATATAACCAGAAAAGATCTTCAAAAGACACCTTGTAGTAAAACTTTCAGCAGTAAAACATAAATAAAAAATTCAAATATGTGCACAAGAGAAACAACAGATTACCTTCAGAGGATCTTCCATTAGATTCACAGCTGATTCCTACAGGCTATGGAGATGGAAGACATACTCCAAGTCTTAAAAGAAAAAAAAAATAACCTGCCAACCCAGAATACTGTACCCTACAAAGCTTTCATTTATGAATGAAGGTGAAAAAAATCCATAACATAAATTGAAAAAAATTGTCACCATTCATCCAGCCATACAAATATTGTTTCAGGATTTGCAAAAACACAGAAACAGAGAAAGATAGCCATCATTATGAAAGAGTGTGAAGGCAGAAAATCTCCAAGTAAAAGGAAAAATGACAGGGCTAAGTTGTTACTTACCTTTAATAACCATAAATTTAAATGCACTTGATTCTCCAATTAAAAGATATAGAATGGCTGAATGGATTAAAAAACAAGGCCCATCTATTTGCTACCTACAAGAACTGTACCTCATCAACAAATATACATGCAGGCTTAAAATGAAAATATGGAAAAAGATATTCCATGCTAAGTAAAAATGAAAACTCACCGGTTGTAGCCATCTTATTCAGGCAAAATAGACTTTAACCCAAAAACTGTTAAAAGACAAATAAGGGTTCTATGTAATTAATAAGAAATCAATTCAAAAGGATGATATGGCTATAATAAATGTATATTTATCCAATGCCATGTTGCCTGGCTAATTAATACAAATATTAATGGAATTAAAGGGAGATATAAACTCCAATACAATAGTAATGTGGGATGTCAACATCGCACTTTCCTCAATGGGCATATCAACTAAACAGAAAATCAACAAAGAAACAACAAAGTTAATCTATACTATGTACCAAATAGACCTAACTGATATCTACAGAACATTTCATCCCACAGTTGAAGAACACACATTCTTTTCATCAGTATATTTACCTTTCTCTAGGATAGAACATATGCTAGGCCATAAAGCAAGTCCTAGAATATTTGGGATCTGTCCCTAATGTGTTGTCTAATGTGCAGTGATGCTATAACTAGTACTGAAACAGTATTTTTACACTTTGTGTTTCTGCATGGGTACAAACTGATGAGATCTTTACTAATTATATACTGAATCGATCTTCTGTATATAAAGATAATTGGAAATGAAAAAAGGAAAAACTTGGTGTTAAATTGGAAATGACATAGAAAATTAATTAATTTTTTAAAAAATATGTTATGTAAGATCTCTGTCTTTAATGTACTGTACACTCTTATTTAATGCTATAACTAGTACTCCAACAGTATTTTTTTTCACTTTGTGTTACTATATGGGGGCAAACTGTTGAAATCGTTACCTAATATATACTAAAGTGATCTTCTGTATATAAAGAGAATTGAAAATGAATCATGATGTGATTCGAAGGGGAGAGGGAGCGGGAAAGGGGAGGGTTGCGGGTGGGAGGGAAGTTTTGGGAGGGGGAAGCCATTGTAACCCATAAGCTGTACTTTGGAAATTTATATTCATTAAATAAAAAAAAAATAAATCATACCATATATCTTTTCTGACAATAGTGGGATAAAGCTGAAAATTAACAACACAAGAATCTCTGGGGCATAGGCAAACACATGGAGACTGAAATGAACAAGGAATGAACAATGGGTCCTAGAAGAAATCAAAATGAAATAAAAATTTTCTATAAATGAATGAAGATGACAATATATAATATCAAAACTTGTGGGATATAACAAAAACAAGGGTAAGAGAAATGTTTATAGTAAATAGTTCCTACATCAAGAAATTGGAAAGGCATAAATAAAAGAGCTATCAATGTATCTCACAGAACTAAAAAGCAACAATAAACCAAATGCAAAATTAGTGAGTGTAAAGAAATCATTAAAATTAGAGAATAAGTAAACAAAATTGATACAAAATATCCAAACATACAAAATATCCGTGAAATGAAGAGCTGGTCTTTTAAAAAAAAGCAACACAAATGGAAGGGGAGAGGGAGCGGGAGAGGGGAGGGTTGCGGGTGGGAGGGAAGTTATGGGGGGGGGAAGCCATTGTAATCCATAAGCTGTACACTGGAATTTTATATTCATTAAATAAAAGTTAAAAAAAAGATAAAAAAAAAGCAACAAACTGAGATACCTTTGGCTAAACTAAGTAAAAGAAAAATAGAGAAAAGACCAAAATCAATTAAAATTAAAGATGTAAAAAGGAGATGTAAAAACAAATACCAAAGAAATAAAATGAATCATAAGGAATTACCTAAAAGAGCTATATGCCAACAAATTTGAAAATGTGGAGGAAACGGGCAGATTCTTGGACACATGTAATCTACCAAAATTGAGGTACAAAGACATTTAAAAACTAAACAGATGAATAACCAAGACAGAGATTTAATCAATAATAAATATGCTCCCAACCAAAAAAAAAAATCCCAGGAGTGGATTCTACTAGGTGTTTCATTTCAATTCTTTTCAAACTATTTGAAGCAATTGAAAGGGGTGGAATCCCTAAACTCCTTTTATGAAGCCAACATCACCTTAATTCCAAAATCAGAAGAAGATACCACAAATAAAGAGAACTATTTATCAATAGCCCTGATGTACATGGCTGAAAAAATCCTCAAAAAAATTACTGGCTAATTGAATTCAACAATACATCAGAAAGATCATTCACCCAGACCAAGTGATATTTCTCCCTGGTATGCAAGGATGCTTCAACATACACAAATCAACAATTGTGATATATCATATTAATAGACTGAATAATAAAATATATTGTTATCATAATGCACCGAAAGCATTTGATAAAATACAATAATTTTCATGACAAAGACCTTAGGATAATTGGGAATATAGGGAACACTACTCAACATAATTTAGGTGATATGTGATAAACCCACAGCCAGCATCTTATTGGATAGGGAAAAGTTGGAAACATTTTCCATTAAGATCTGCAAATAGACAAGGATTCCCATTTTCACCATGCTATTCAATATAGTTCTGGAAACTTTAGTCAGAGCCATTAGGCAAGAAAAAGTAATCAAAAGGATACAAATTACCCCTATTTGCATACAACACGATTCTATATATAAAGGAACTGAAATAATCCATTGGCACTGATAAGCCCATTTGATAAAGGTGTTGCATATAAAATTAACACACAAAAACCAATAGCCTTGTATACACAGACAATGCAAGACTGAGAAAGAACTTGTAAGATCCATCCCATTCAAAATACCTACAAAAATTTTAAATAATTTGGAATAAATTTAGCCAAGAATGTGAAAGGACTCTGTGATGAAAATTACAAAACATTAAAGAAAGGAATAGAAGACACAAAAAATAGAAATATCTTCCATGTTTTTGGATTGAAAAAAATAATATTATCAAAATGTCCATATTACCTGAAGCAAGTTACAGATTCAATGTGATCTCAATCAAAATACTAATGACATGCTTCTCAAGTCTAGAAAACATGGTTCTAAAATTCATCTGGAAACACAAGAGATAATGAATATCTCAAGTAATCTTAAACAGCAAAAACAAAGCCAGAAGCATCACAATACCAGATTTCAAGACATACTACAGAAGAATTATAATCAAAATGGCCAGACACTAGCACAAAAATAAATATATAGACCAATGGGGCATAATAGAATCCCTAGAAACCAATCCACACACCTACAACCAACTAACCTTTGACAAAGGAGCTAAAATCATCCCTAGATAGGACAATCTCTTCAACAACTGGTGCTGGGATAATTGGATCTCCACATACAGAAGTATGAAATAAGACCCCTACCTTACACCTTATACTAAAATCAACTCTAAATGGCTCAAGAATCTAAATCGTCAAAGTGATATCATCAAATTACAAGAGGATAACATTGGGAAGACTCTGGAAGATATTCGCATAGGCAAAGACTTTTTGGAAAAGATCGCAGAAGCACAGGCAATCAAAGCCAAAATTGACAAATGGGATTACATGAAACTAATAAGCTTCTGCTTTGTAACGGAAATGCTTAACAAAGTGAGGCAACCAAGAGAGAGGGAGAAATATTTGAAAACTATGCAACTGATAAAGGATTAATATCAAGAATCTATAAAGATCTCTCTATTCCTCTTTGACATAGAATTAAAATGATTCTCTATTAAAGCAATGAGTTAAAGTAATATATTATGTTCTCTTAACATCTGTTAAATTCTAATTGTTTGAAAACAGCTGAGTTTTTATTAAGAGCTATGGGTTATTTAAATATGTGCTTATTTTCAAACATTTAAATAATCACCTTGTAACAATGATCAAGCTTGGTCTACATCATGTCTATTTGCCTGTTTTTAACATTTAAGTGATTACCTTAAATCTAATCATATCTAGCCCACAGCCTTGGTTAAATTTTTGGCTAAATGTTTGACTCTATTAGAGTTTAAATTCAAAACTAAGTCTTCCAACTTTGGGGCTTCCAGTAGGATCCCTGGAACTCTCAAAGGATGAGACTCTAAATTTGTTAAAGTACAACTGTTTGAGTCAATTCAGATTATGCAAAGTGTATTAAAAATGTTATAAATGATGTCAGACCTATGTTGTACTCATGTTTTTGCTTTCCATATAAAGTGGTCTTATGTAAATGAGAGTAAATTCTGTGTATACAAGCCTTTACATTTCTTTGATATGCTTTAAACTTGTTTCATTAATGGATCTGTTTTTGCAAAAACTGTAATGTCTCTTTTTAACAGTGTCTACTTAATTGGTTACTCTGCCATTTCTAGAGTTAGGTCCTGTAAGCTCTTTTTGACTCTTAAATAGTTTTGAGTTATGTGATGATTTCGTGTGATAACTCTTATGTTCAAGGTTTTTATTTCTGGTTTATTTAAAAACAAGAGACATAAAATTCATGTTCTGCCAAGGAAATCTATTGTGTACTCTACTGTCTCTGTTAAGTTTAGATTGATAAAAAAAATTAAGTCTTAAAAAGCTATGTTTAATTTCATTATAATTAAATCTGGTCTAAAAGTGTTAAAATTGCCCTAATTAAATAAATGGATGTCATTTCAAGATGGTAAAAAAAATTCTATTTTAACCAGATACTCTAAGTTCTCTTGGCATCTTTAACAGACTTTGTAAAAATCAAAGTTCTAAATTCTCTAAACTTTTGGTATCTCCAGAAAGGCCCCTGGAGATGTCAAAAGATATATCTCTCATCTTGCAGAGATAATAACCAATTGAAATGTTTAAATTAAAAGTGCTGCCAAGATGTAAAATAATTCAACACTCTACTAAAATTCCTCATAACCCACAAAGACAATCATCAAAAACAAAATACCAACTTATAAAACAAAAAGGGGGAATCATACCCCCACGAGACCAGCCATGCTCACTTTAAATATTTTAAATTTTCCAAAACATCAGCTCTTGTCAGCCTTTTACAAACATTGGTCCCTCCAAGTACCCTACCTTTCGGTTATGGTAAAATGGAAAAACCCACTAAAGGGTTGCTGGCAAGGACCAGACCCACTGATAAGGGCTGGTAGAGGATTTGGATGTGTTTTCTCTCAGGGGAATTCCAGTCCCGTATGGGTACCTGTGAGAAACCTTAAAATATCCCCCCTTTTGCCAAAGAATGTCACCCAGGAGGACCCCCCTCCTGAGGAGTGATTTTTCTTTTCTCTTACAGGGATAAAAAGACAATATTGAACCCTTTGTCTCATTGTGACTGGATCATCATGGTACATCAGAAGTGCTGCTTTTATCGTAATCGCTCCAGCATCATCAAGGACAAGATCAAGACCCTCCAAGAAGACCTTGAAGCTCTAGTTACCTGTGGTCTGACCTTGGGGGATGGCTTCCTTATCTCCTCCCCCTTGTGGACCCTAGGTCTCCATTGTCCTGGTAAATTTGTCTAAGATTTCATTGCTGTGGTCCAGTTAATGGTGGCCCAACAACTATATGCCATTCTTTAAAGAACTGGGTTATGCCACTCTTTAAGAGCCAGATTGGGAACTCTATACACCTGCTCATGGCCACTGCCAAGATGTAGAGGTATAATACATAACACCCTGAGTTGCTGAGGTGGTAGCCAATGATGGGTAAGATCCCCTGGGGCAGCCCTTAACAGCTAGAGCAGTAGTCAAAGACGGGTAAGATCCCCAGAGGGGGACAACCTAAGACAGATATGCTCCCTAAAGGCCTGATCCCAGTCAGAGGGGACAACCTAAGACAGGCACACTCTCCACTCAGTTCCTCTTTTTCTCTCTTTAATATAAAACAAAAAAGGGGGAATCTGTGGGGAAATTAGGCACAGGAGGCAATTCAAAGATGGCACCTGCAGGGAAATTAGGTACACGTGGCAATTCAAAGATGGCACCCAAAGGAAGTAAGGTGGGTGGTATCCAAAGTTGTCTACCACCAAAGCTGATTTCCTGTGCAGCATCAGGGGAGGTGATGACAACTGATGACGAGTGTACAGACATATGGCTGGTCCTGTAAAAAGTCGCCCCATAAAATGACCTTTTAAGTAATTGGTTGGTCCTTATGCCCTGCCCCAGTAATCCTTTGGTCTTGTGCTTTAAAAGGCCTTGATACACATGAAATAAACTGAGTTCTTGCTTGTCTTGCTTGCTAAAATAAAATCTATAAAGATATCAAGAAACTCAATAATAACAAAATGAAGAATATAAGTAAGAAATGTTGCAAAGGACTTGAACAGGCATTTCTCAAGATATGAAATTCAAATGGCCAACAGACACGTGAAAAAATGGTCAGTTTCACTAGCCACCAGGGAAATGCAAATAAAAACCTCAAGGAGGTTCACCTCATTTCAATTAGAATGGCAATCATAACAAAATCAAAAAGTAGTAAATGCAGGAAAGTATACTGGGGGGAAATTTCCTAAATCACTATTGGTGGGAATGCAACATGTGCAGCCATTGTGGAAGACAGTTCGGAGATTCCTCAGAAAGCTGAAAATAGGCCTACTCTATGACACTCCTGGGAATTTACCCAATTGAAATTTAATGAGCAAATGATAGAGTTATTTGTACTCCCATGTTTGCTGCAGCTCAATTTACAATAGCCAAGGTATGGAATCAACCCAGATGTCCATCAATCGAAGACTTAAAAAAGAAGCAAAATTTAACTGGAAACATTATGTGTAGTGAAAAATGCCAGTTCCAAAAAACACAAATATCATATGTTTTCTCCAAGCTATGGTAACTAATAGAGTACAAAAAATGTATGAATAAAATTGACATTTTGAGAACTGATTATTGTTTGCAGCCCTTGTCTCTATGGTTGTATAACAATATTTTTTTATTTCCTTCTTACTACTTGTTGAGTTCTTTACTTAGTGGAGTGTAAAATAAACTGAAAGTATACCATTGTGAAAATTAAAAGAATAAGAAAGGAAGAAGAGAGGGAGGGAACATGGCTGGAAGGGAGGGAAGAGTGGGGAGTATCACTATGCTCCTGGATCTCTATAGATGAAATATGTGAAATCTGTTCACCTTATATAAATTTTAAAAAATGTTTAAAAAATTTCACTTTCAGCCAAACTAGGAGATTACATTAATATTTTTAGTAAAACTATTAGCTATTTCACTTACTTCTCTTGTAGGCTAAAATATTTAGTTCCTATTAATGTTATCCAGAATGGTATGATCATTGTAAAAATCTCTGGTAATGCTAAGTGAATGTGCCAGTGTTTGTGACTCCTAAAATAAGAAATACACATAGGAAATATATACATTTCTAACAGAGAATATTTAAGATGACAACAGAGTATCTTCTCATGCCAGAAAGTAAGGATGGCTCAAAAGCAAAACAAAACTATTTTGGAGCATATCAAAGAGACACGATATCCAATTAAAAGAGCTCTTAAAGGCCAAAGCTGAAAGACCAAACAATAAAATGCATAAATAAAATTATATTATAGCACACTAAAATATTTATGTGTATATCCATATGCATATAAATAAATCATTGGATAAATAACAACTAGGGGAAAACAGATTCCATGAAGAAATATTCCAAATATTATATATCCTAAAGAGGTGGAGCATGACAGCTGCTTAAATGTGGAAAGCATACAATGACTTCATTCCAAAAATTTCAGAATGGAAAATGGGCAAAAAAGAGTAACTTGACAATAGAATCCTACCAAACACTATAACAGAAAAATCAAAGTTGATATTAATAGGGATAAGTCATATTGATAGGATGTACCATGGATATGGAACTCTCTACTCTTTCTCCTGAAAACCCAGAATCCTAATCTAATCTTGAGAACAAAAATTCAAGACCAATCTAAATTGAAGACATTGCATAAAATTCCTGAGCAGTGTGCCTCAAAACTCTAATGGGAATCAAAAACAAGGAATATTTGAGAAATTGTAATAAGCAGGAGCAGGATCTGAGTGCCTGGGTTTAATACCTCATTCTAGCTCCTGACTTGAGCTTTCCACTAACGCCTCACCTTAATGGTTGTCTTGAGAATTTGCGAAGTGAAGGGACAGATGGGAGCTATTTCCTTGTCAATCTATCTGTGTCTCTCTGTATCTCAAATAAATGATTTTTAAATTACAAGTTAAGGATGTCTGTATAAAGAATGGACTTTAGTTAATAATACATCAACATATGTTCATTATTTCTGATGAATGCAATGCCAATATAAGCTGTTGTTAATAGGGGAAACCAAGTATAAAGTCTGTGAAAATCTGTACTATGTTAATAACTTTTCTATAAATCTAAAATCTCTCCAAAATAAGGGATATTTTTAAAAGAGGAAAACAATGGATAAGCTTTTTTACCACTGACAAATTAAGATTTGTTTATTTCATATTTCATCGCATGTGGGTACTGTACCTTAATTTATTTTGTAAACTAAATTATCATTTAATATTAACTTAAATTTTCATAACTTTCAGATGCCATTTTGATGTACTTTTTAATATCTAATATTATTTTTGTAGTTTTTGAGTCAAGAAGATGGTTTTTAATATTCTTTTTATATAAGAAGGCAGTTTTTTAATATTCCTTTTATATAAAGAGAAGATAACTCATATACTTTATATATACAATTTTAGTATATATTTCACTCTTCCTCCCTCCTTTATTCCTTCCTACTTTTTTATTTTAATTTTTGCAATAGCTATATTTTTTATTTATGTATTTATGTGAGAGACAAAGTTACAAAGAAAGAGAAGCTGAAGCAGAAAAGTGATTTCCATTCTCTGGATCATTCCCCAAATGGCCTCAACACTAGGCTAAGCCAAAGCCAGTGGCCTGGTGCTTCTGGGTCTCCCACGTGGATGGTAGGGGGCCCAAGGACTTGGGCCCTCTTCGGCTTTCCCAGGCACATTAGCAGAGAGCTGGATCAGTAGTGAAGCAGGCTCAAACCGGAGCCTCCAAATAGAGCTCATATGGGATGCCAGCACTGCAGGTGGGATCTTACCTGCTATGCTGCAGCACAGGCCCCCACAACAGCATACTTTTAATTTACTTTATAATTATAGAATTAATCTCCCACCAAATAAAGAATTCAACAAGTAGGAAGACCACTATTCTGCAGGAGTATAGGCAAGTGCTATAAACCACAATCAAATCCTTTAAGCTTGTGATCATAGAATATATTGAAATTATGTTTTTGTAAAAATTAAAAGAAAAAAAGAAGAAAGAGGGGGTTGAAGGAGGGAGGGGGAAGGAGGAAAATATGATTTTTTTAGAATTGTACCTATGAAATACTTGAAACCTGTTTTCTCTATATTAATAAACATTTTTAAAAAGCATATCCATTTCACTCATACATGTTACATTTTTTCTTTTCTTTTCTTTTTTTTTTTTTTTTTGACAGGCAGAGTGGATAGAGAGAGAGAGAGAGACAGAGAGAAAAGTCTTCCATTTTGCCGTTGGTTCACCCTCCAATGGCCGCTGCGGCCGGCGCATCTCGCTGATCCGAAGCCAGGAGCCAGGTGCTTCTCCTGGTCTCCCATGCGGGTGCAGGGCCCAAGCACTTGGGCCATCCTCCACTGCCTTCCGGGGCCATAGCAGAGAGCTGGCCTGGAAGAGGGGCAACCGGGACAGAATCCGGTACACCGACCGGGAATAGAACCTGGTGTGCCGGCGCCGCGAGGTGGAGGATTAGCCTGTTAAGCCATGGCGCCGGCCACATTTTTTCTTTTGTATTCTACCTATTAGCTACCACAAATCAGAGCATATGATATTTGTCTTTTCTTTTTCTTTTCTTTCTTTTTTTTTTTTTTGGACAGGCAGATTTAGACAGTGAGAGAGAGAGACATAGCGAAAGGTTTTCCTTTTCCGTTGGTTCACCCCCCAAATGGCCACTGCGGCCAGCACGCTGCGCCTATCCAAAGCCAAGAACCAGGTGCTTCCTCCTGGTCTCCCATGCAGGTGCAGGGACCATGCGTTTGGGCCATCCTCCACTGCCTTCCCAGGCCACAGCAGAGAGCTGGACTGGAAGAGGAGCAACCCGGACAGAATCCGACCTCCCAACTGGGACTAGAACCCAGGGTGCTGGTGCCGCAGGCAGAGGATTAACCAAATGAGCTGTGGTGTAGGCCTGATATTTGTCTTTTGTGATCAGGCTTATTTCACTAAGGAAGGAAGATAATGAGAAGATAAATTTAATAAGAAAAAAATTAAAGTTTAACTTACTTACATCACAGAATTAATAAGAAGCAAAGCTAAATCTATAAGTCAGCTCCTGTGACATCTTACCTAGTGTTTCTTGGGATCCTTTAAAAAAATGCCATTGTTAAAATGACAATATCCTTTTCCGTGACTATGGTTAAGAGAACAAAAAACAGTGTCACCATGCAATTCTGGAAAGTGACATAGTGCTATTGTAACCTATAAAACCATAATGATAATACACCTTTCGAAGTGACTCCCTCATACCTAACCTAGCTTCCCCTCTGGAAATAAAAAAAAATGGGCAACTGATATTAGCTTTTCTTATATTTTACTTCTCAGGAAATGAAGTGAAGATAAATGGGCTGTATGATGAGAAACTTTGTTACTAAGCTCCCAACATACCTGTATGTGGGTTCCAAGTGAAGAAGAATTTAACACTTGCAGTCAGATATACTCATGATGAATTGGCAGCAGAAATATAAGGATCAGTTTAAGGCAATTTTCAGGATTTTCATGAGTTTTGAAGGCTATCTCTTTAAAAAAAATAATTTCCTGATTTTAAGAGGTTTGCAGAAAACTAATGTAATACTATACAACCTAAATAGGATTGTTGTGACATCATTATATACCAGTTCATGTAACTAAAATGCCAAAAAATGAGGCATTGAGAAAAATTTAACCCATTGCACATATATATTTTGAAATTTTTTGTTTTTTTAAAAATTTTGTTTTGTTTTGTTTCTATTTTTTAAACTTTTATTTAATAAATATAAATTTAGAAAATACAACTTTTGAATTATAGCGGTTTCCCCCCATAACCTCCCTCCTACCCGCAAACTATCCCATCTCCTACTCCTTCTCCCATCCCATTCTTCATTAAGATTCATTTTTAATTATGTTTATAAACAGAAGATCAACTTCGTATATACTAAGTAAAAATTTCAACAGATTGCTCCCACATAGACACACAAAGTATAAAGTACTGTTTGAATACTAGTTTTACTGTTAATTCGCATAGTACAACACATTAAGGAGAGAGATCCTATGTAGGGAGTAAGTGCACAGTGATTCCTGCTGCTGATTTAAAACTTAACACTCTTATTGATGACATCAGAAATCACCCGAGGCTCTTGTCATGAGCTGCCAAGGCTATGGAAGCCTTCTGAGTCCACAAACTCCGACCTTATTTAGACAAGGTCATATTCAAAGAGGAAGATCTCTCCTCCCTTCAGAGAAAGGTACCTCCTTTGATGGCCCGTTTTTTTCCGCTGGGATCTCACTCGCGGAGATATTTCATTTAGGTTTGGTTTGGTTTGTTTTTTTGTTTTTTGTTTTTGTTTTTGTTTTTTGCCACAGTGTCTTGGCTTTCCTAAGAAAGCCAAGTCTTGGCTTTGCCTGAGAAACTCTCATGGGCTTTTTAGCCAGATCTGAATGCCTTAAGGGCTGAATCTGAGGCCAGAGTGCTGTTTGGGGCATTTGCTGTTTTGCACACATACACTTCTATGTCAACTTGAATTTTTACCTAAACTACAAGAATTCACACTTTTCATGAACAACTACAGTTAATTAATTTAAAAATATTATTCTGTATATAACTTGAGCATAATTTTGCCAGTTATAGAAGAGAGAATGGAACTGCATTAAACACTAATTATTCCCAAGGTATTTGCACATACTTTTATTCAACAATTCTGATGCCATTTCCATATCTCTACCCTACATGTTTATTTAATAGTATTATGATTTTGATTGCAATGGATACTTATCAACAAATTTACACAATTCTGATTATTTCCCACCATTAAGATCTATGCAGAGTAGAATAAACTTCATGCCTTGTTCTCTGGACTGGGACTCTGAATCACCAGCGAAGGTAGGTTTAATCCCTGCTAGTTCTATGAGAGCCTCAGAATGAGGGTTTTAGAATGGATTCCATTAGTATTTTGTAAATGATAAGCAAACTTTAGAAAGAACAACATCCAGAAGAATCCAAGGAAAATGACATAACACAGTATCTGGCAGGATTTTGAAAGTTAATGAATACTTGCTCAGGGGTGGAGGTTGTGGTTCACGGAGTTAAACTGTCATTTTGACACCTATATCTTACATGGGGTACTGGGATCGAGTCCTGCCTCCATTTTTAATCCAGCTCCATGCTAATATGCCTGGTAGGTAGCAGATTATGGTCAAGTACTTGGCTTTCTAAAACTCATGTGGAGGCAAAAATGGAGTTCCTGGCTCTGGCATTTGGAAAGTGAATTAGCACACAGAAAAACTATCTCAATTTCTCTCTCTCTCTCTCTCTCTCTCTTTCTCCCCTCCCTTCAATTAAATAAGCAAATAAAATGGAATACTTGATAAAGGAATCAATAAAAAATTCACATAACTCATTTGATTTTTCTCTCATTTATCAAGCATCTAGAGCTCTCACATTAATTAAAAACATTGTAAATTCACTAAACAATATTAACATAAGACATTTTATTATCTGAGGAAGATATGTATTAGTTTCTAAAACAAATCTTTTCTCACATGCTGGAAGACCTGCAAACACAAACTGGATTGAAGATTGCATTGGAGATTCATGAAGCAACTGTTATGAAGCGAAATATTTTTATTTGAAAGAGTTTTATAAGTGATATATTACAAGATACTTTCAGCAAGAAATCCTAATCCTAATATTGATTCTGTTTAACCAAACTTACTGGAATGTGAATTCTAGGCCCTCCAGAGAAAATACCAACTTTAGAAATCACCAGAGGCATAATCAGATATTTAAACTACTAGACACTAAAGTAGTTCTTGGTCACTGCTATGCATCTGTACTCATTGATGGACAACAACAGAATCATATACCAAAGAGAAGCCACCACAAAACATGTAGTTTAGGGGTTAGTAGTTAAGAGAGGCCAGGAGACTGCAGCAATTAATTGGAATACCCAAGTATCTCGCATATGTTTTCAACAGGAGAGGCAGGAGGTCGCAGGAACAAAGTGAGTTTCCCAATGGCGTCTGGACACATGGGCTGCTTCCTGACAGTTTGCTAATGGGGTCCAGAATTTAAGGACTGCTTCTTGTGGTTCCATGCACATATACAGTTCTGTAGTGTTGAGATTCTTTTACCAGACATAACTTCCTTAACAGTTGTTTAGATACCAATACCTACCCACCTTCTCACATAGTTTTACGTACATTTCCAGAAACTCCTTTTTCAGCTATTAATCCTCATTCTTTTTACATTCAGGAAAGAGTCATGATCATAACTGGGAAAGATGTAATTCCTTCTCCAGGATATGTGCAAAAAGGAGCCAGAACCTAAGTATCCTTATTCATCAACGGTGAGTACAACATACAAAATATTAGGTTAGTGGTTCACAAAGCAAGGATGGCTCCCCAATCTTGAAGTTTTTACAACTATAATTATCAACAAAAAGAGGGAAAAAAATGGATGCAACATGATGTGCTTCTTTTTTTAATTTTTATTTTATTTTATTTATTTTATTTTTTTTTAACAGGCAGAGTGGATAGTGAGAGAGAGAGAGAGAGACAGAGAGAAAGGTCTTCCTTTTTGCCGCTGGTTCACCCGCCAATGGCCACTGCGGCCGGCGCATCTCGCTGATCCGAAGCCAGGAGCCAGGTGCTTCTCCTGGTCTTCCATGCAGGGGCAGGGCCCAAGGACTTGGGCCATCCTCCACTGCCTTCCCGGGCCATAGCAGAGAGCTGGCCTGGAAGAGGGGCAACTGGGATAGAATCTGGCGCCCCAGCTGTGACTAGAACCCGGTGTGCCGGCGCCGTGAGGTGGAGGATTAGCCTGTTAAGCCACGGCGCTGGCCCATGATGTGCTTCTTATAAACCAGACTCTACAAAATAAGATTTTCACTGCTCTGATATAATATCCAGATCATGTCTCTTTCTAAATTAAATCATTTTAAAATATGGTTGCATATGAAATCCAAACTAACTGTAGCTTCACCTGAGATAAAGTGCATTCCAAAGTCCTGAGATATTTGGCAAAGGCTTTCATGGATCTCCTTGAGAACCAGAAATTTCACAGAATTTCTTTGGAACCCTCTAGGATTTCTCCTTTATTCATGTTTAGCTTATTATTTCATCCCCTTCCAAAAATTATACTAAATTTATAATATTTAAGTGCTTTTCATACATGCCTCCAAATCCCCACTTCTACCACAGTATGTAAGTATTTGGTTTGGTAATTCCTCAATAGCTCTAGGTATTGCTACCCTGATTGATTTTTGCCACTTTTGATATAGAAACTGTTAACCTAGTATTCATCTAACAAGCATTTGTTAAACGAATAATATATAATTTCATATTTTGCATATTTTTATTGACCTGTTCAGCTCTCTGGCTTTTGCATCCTGATAATCAATGTTGACATTACATGTTAAACACCTATTTCATAAAAGGAGATCCTTTTCCAAGAAAGTGGATGAAAATGAACATTTTCATAGAGTAGTTTCTATGGGTTCTTTATCGCCAAACTAAACTTTGGTTTTAAAAATATAGCGAGTTTTTAGAAAAAAAATAAATCACATCCCTGGACCCATCACTTAGAGGCAGAGAGCTGTAATTGGATACAAGAAGCTGATTTACTGAGGGTGCTTCCACAAAGCGTGGTTAAGGCTCCACTGGATAAGATAATCTCCCAGGCATCTATCAATTCTCAAAGTTTCTGATTAGCTATGCCTTCATAAAATAAAAACAAGTTGGTTGTATTTAGTGATATAGTAACATAGAAAGTCTTTCCCCTTGAAATTTCCTGGTGAAACTCTCAATGCAACTTTCTGCAAAGCCTTTGTTTTTCAACAACAAAAAGCTACCATCACTCACCTATAAAATTTATTTGACAGTTGATTGAGATGTTATCAACTAACAAGAAAGTTAAGCCACTGGCTGCAATGCCATCATCCAGATCCCTGCAAATGTGCATTGGAAAGCATCAGAACATAACCAAGTATTTGGATCCCTGAACCCACATGGAAGAGCTGAATGAACCTCTTGGCTCCTGGATTTGTACTGGCACAGCCCTAGCCATTGAGGCCATATGGGGAGTGAAGATTATCTCTTTCTTTCCTCCTCTCTCTATTTATCTCTTCCTTTCTTTCTGGAATACTGCTTTTCAAATAAATAAATAACTTAAAAATAAAATGAAGATTTAACAGTGTTCTCCTTCCACATGCCAAAGCTTTAGTGGTAGTATTTGTAAACTCTTTGTTTATAGATGTTGAAGATTCATTAGAATTGGTGTCCCTGCAAAGGAGCCGGTCAGCTCCTAGCATGGGACTCAGTACAAAGCATCAACTCAAACACATTCATGAATAAGTTGTTCTGAAGGAATGTATTTGAGTATAAATTTTTATTAAATTTTATCTATTCATTTGGAAGTCAAAGTATCAGAAAGATAGAGGCACACACACACACACACACAGAACTCATCTGCTATTTCACCCACTAAATACCCATGACAGCCAGAGCTGGGCCAGGTTGAAGCCAAGAGCTCAGAGCTGCACTTGGGTCCCCCATGTGGTTGGCAAGATCGCAAGTACTTGAGACATCATCTTTGCTTCCCATGTGCATTAGCAGCAAGCTGGATCTTAAGCAGAGATGGAACTTACCTCTAGGCACTGTGATATGGAAAGCAGGCTTCCCAAGCAACCACTGAACCTAATGAGCCATAACTTTTGTTCCATTTATACAGTTTAAGCAAGGGTATTAAACTGTGTTTCACATAGTTTTTTTTTTTTTTAAATTAGGTTTTTGAGTTAGTGACTTGTTCATAGTTTAATCTTTCCTTTTTCAGAAAAAGATTTATTTATTTATTTGAAAGTCGGAGTTATGGAGGGAGAGATGAGAAACATAGAGAGAAAGAGATCCATCTTCTGGTCCATTCCCCAAATGTCCACAATGGCCAGAGCTGGGCCAACCTGAAGCCAGAGCCAGGAGCTTCTTCTTGGTCTCCCACATGAGTTCAGGGGCCCAAGGATTTGAGCCATTTTCTACTGCTTTCCCAGGCACAATAGCAGGGAGCTGGGTAAGAAGTGGAACAACTGAGACTGGAACCAGTAACCATATGAGATACCAGCACTTTAGATGGAAGCTTAACTCACTGCACCACAGTGCCAAGGCTATCACCAACATATTTTCATACTCCTCAGCAATTTTTCCATTTTCACCCATTCCCTATATCACTAGAAAGGAAAAAAAATGTGTTTTAATTCATTGTTTCATCCTAATAATATTTATGAAAAATAAGTTTCTCTACAGATAACAAGACATCAAGTGTGTGTTAGAGGCTAGTTGACTTTTCCTCTTGCAGTTGAGAAAGTTCCACAATTAATTCGTAAATTTTTCTTGCAGACTGTCATTAGTTCCAGATATGAAGTTCATGCTGATTTGACAAGACCCGATGTTTATCAACCAGTAAGAATTTCACAAGGAAAATGGAAAGTGCTTTTCCATTTTAGTGGAGAATGAAGATTCATCAGTACAACTGCTGGTACAGCAAACAGGAACAGTATACGTGTTACGCGAGGGCTACATTTGAAATGGAGCATGAAGATTCATCAGTACAGCTGCTGTTAGAGCAAAGGAGAACAGGCAATGTGTTATGTGTGGACCACATAACATTTCCTTATGTCTTTTCTTTCCCATTGTGTATTTAGATCTGACAAAGGTCTATTTATATCGAGAGCCACAGGTGGTTTGTACTTGTATATGAAATTATGAAGAAGGGAAAACAGGAATATTGGATTTTTTTTTTTTTTTGGTATCTTCTCAGTTTGTCTCTGAAGCCATTGATTTTTAACTGCCCAGACAAAGCTAAATTGCTCATCTGAAAGTTCTATGAAGAATTCACAATTAAGTAAACTCCATTTCTTAGGGTCACAAAATAAAATGACTTTAACATTTTCAATAAAGCTCTAGATTGAGTTTAGAAGAAAATCTGGTTTATTGCAATCACAAAAGTGTGACCCAAATTGGAAACCTTAAACCATTCCTTGAATTTCTAAATAACTGCTAAAAGAAGTAAATAGTCAAAGAACGAAGTTTATTATTCTGAGTTTTTCCCCCATTGGAGAATAATGTATTTTTGACACTGGATGAGAAAATAAATAAATAATGGCAGAGAAATTAGAAAGCTGAAATTCCTGTGACCCAACATCCACTGTGAGTTAAGAAATTACAATTTATCGAGAGTGTCTCATCACTCTTTCATGGAATGAGCATTGACTTTGCTTTGCTCTAGACACTTCTAGTTACTACATGTTCAACCAGACCAGAAACATACTGGTCATACCATAAGCAAACAAATAAATACTCTGGAATATCAAAAAAAAGAAGTTACAAATTTATATACATGGTCAGTTGATAAGAACAGAAAAAGTGCATCAAAAATTATTACAGATACACATGGAAATCTGAGATTATGTAATTGCAATTGCTATTACTTTAAGTCTTCATAGGACTCTACTGTATTGAATCACCTGAATATGACTATTCCTGAATGCTATTTTTAAAATGCTGTTTAAAGTTAGATTAAAGTCGGTGTTTATAAAACATTAAAATGAGGAATGTTGTGTTTTGCTAAATAATTTTACATACATTTTGTGATCGAGCTAGTCAGTATAGCTGTAATTAAGAAAACAGAACATGATGTATTAGATATCATATTACTTCATATGCATAATTTAAAATGCTGACACGTTACCATTATTAACTTTGCATTTAGATGAACGTTAAAGAATCTATAAAATAGCATTAATAACTTTTTTGAGGGATTATAGAATTCAATAATCCCATGATCAGATTTAATTTGTATGGCAACTAAGTTTGGAATAGTTTTCTCACACTGAAAAGTTCTAACATTTGATGGAAATATCAAATGTCCAATTTGTAGCACTATTTCTCTGGATTCAAATGAGGGACCTTTATCAAAATAGCATACTTGACACTGCATTGTCTGTATAGAAGGGCTATTTTTCAGTCCACCTTTTCCAGAATATGATTTTTTTCTGTTAGCTCATACTGTGGCCTCTCACTAACAGTGATGTCTATGTATAGAGCAACGTTGTATAGGTGCCTTATGTGTTCTAAGTTGCCTGCTTGTGACATTCTGGAGACCCAGATGTCGCATAAAGAGCACTCACCCACTTGATAAAGGTCACACACCGCCTTCCATAGTGTAAAAGTACTGGAGTGTGCACAGGGCGTGGGTGCCATTTTAATACAAACAATTTCTCCTAATTAATGTTATTTATCAAAGCAATTTCTAGACACATACAAGTATAAATTAACCTCGTGTACTTTCAAGTAGATCATTAATTTCATAGTTAGACATCTCTCAACACAAACTGGATTAGTAGGAGATGAAAATAACCAGCTTTTGTTTCAACACAAATTTCAAATATTTGCATTTTTAATAATATAGAAAAATGATCATGGTAAATGTGTTATCAACAATTACTTACTATTAATGACATATGCTTATTTGATCAAGAAAATACATTTAACTATGAGAGAAATTTGCTCTACAAAAAACTAGCAAAAATAGTATGAATGGGAAAGAAATACCAAAATAATTTTAGAGTAGAAAAGTGTTTGAACCTTGCATAGGGTCAAACATTTAAATCACCATGATAAATTAATCAGAAAAGTTATCTAATTGATAATGTGTTATGAATTTCTTTTGAAGCTTCCATTCAGGGGTTTCTGTGAAAGCTCAGCACACATTTTGGTGATTCGAAACCTCCAAAAAGTAAGCAAGGTGTTTAGAAACATCAAGCAGATTTGTGTAGAAAGTTAATAAACATAATAAACTTTGGAAGAATTGGATTTTCCAGGGAAAATGAACTACACTTTCTACCTAGCCTTGATGAGGGAGGTCACCTCCACATACAAACCTTAGGATATTTAACTATGCTTCTTGCTTCTTTTGGTTTAAGAAGAATATACATTTTATATTCTTCTATACCCTACTAATTTATTAGATTCCATCTGAAAATTTAAACTCTGTTGTTTGTGTTTTTATGCAGGTGGTGAAATAAATGCATGAGCAGGAGTGACAGATGGTAAGACACCTAGAGGAGAATATTGCTTTTTCCTACATAGCTGCTGACACATCAGATATAGGGGAAAAAATCATTAACTAGTTCTCCTCCTCCTCTTCCTCCATCATTTGCCTGAGAAAGTCTCAGGTCAGAAACTAGAGTGACTCTAATTTGTCATTGGATGAATGAATAAAGTTATAACTGCAAGATCTTTTTAAAGATTGTCGTGTGAGGGAATCTTTTTGTGTAATAGCAAACATTTTCAGACGTACAGTCTCAGCAAAGTACTATGATTTATAGTAAGTCTATGTGAAATATTCATCTCTAATTGGAGGGCCATCTGGCTGAGTTTACTGTACTTTTGGAAGACAACTAGTGCTTGCTAATAATATTTAGCTATACTGGCAAGGACTTGTCCCTGTTATCGGCAAGAGGGACTTACATATTGAATATATTGACAAATTCTCATCTCTGCTCTCTCCTTACTACCTCCCCACTGTACTGAAATCCTTCTGCCCTGTTATTTCTCAAGACCCTATGTCTGACATTATACTCCATGTCTAAACCACACCTTCTTTTCTGGTTCACAGGGTACTATATTTCTAGCCCTTCTCAGTTCACGTGTCAGTTTTTCACAAGACAAAATGTCCTGACCTGACAGAAACTATCCACAAATTCCATCTTACAATATCTTTTTAGCCCATTTATATTACTTCATACACTCACATCACTGTATTTCTTTATCAGTATTCTCCCTATATTTTTTGTCATTATTGCCATTGAGTTGTGTATGATTGAACTAGGAGACAGCTTTGTCTATATAGGAATTCCTTGTTGTTTACTGGACAATTTCACATGCTAAGACAACTTCAGAATACAAATGTTTTTATCAAAGGACAAAATGACATTTCAACCAAATTACAAATGTAAAGTTGTTCATATACTTAAATTGAGTCTCCCAATATTTCCAGGGAACATAGTCCAGAAAAATAAAGCAAATGGCTGGTTTAATGACATACACGATTAATGGAACAATGACTAGGCATGCTATTAAACACATTTCAAATCTTTCACCACATTCTCTTTCTTTCTGTGTGGTTTCTAACAAGTCCTTTGCAATTATTCTTCTAGCTCGTATCTAGGTAAGACATTTATTTCTCTGGCTTTGCCTTATAAGATTTCACTTTGTCTCTCTGAAGTTTGAATATGATATGCCTGGGTATAATGATCGTTTTATGTTTTTTTTTTTTATTTTTGTTTCCTAATTCTGCTTGTTCTTGGAGTTTTCTGAACCTGTTTCATGTTTATCACTAAAACCTGAAATTCCCCATCCATTAATAGTTCCGTTATATATTCTCTGTTTCTTTTGTCTCTTTTCTTTTCTTTCAGTATTCCAATTAGGGGCGTTATATCTTGTGGCATTGTCTCCACTGTTGAGTTTCCTTTTTGGTTTTTCCATTCCTTTTCTTCTCTTTGCATTTCAGCTTGGCCTTTCTTCACCTTCATTTGCACTGATTCATTCTTTGGCACATTTAGTCCACTAAAAGTATCCTTCAGTTCTGTGATAGTGTTTTTGATTTAATATGTCTAAATTGTTTCTTTGAATTTCTATTTCTCTGTCTACATGACCCATCTGTTTTTGTATATTGTTTCTTCATCTTCCTATTACAGTTCAAAACTTATTAATCAGAGTTATTTGGAATTCCTTGTCTGATTATTCTCACATACGTGTCACATTTGAGTCTGATTTTGATGCTCACTCTTTCTCTAAAGGTCTTTGTTCTCTTTTGATGTGTCTTTTGTTTTATTTTTGTTGTTGTTGTTGAAAGTCAGCCATAGAGGGTTGTCTAATGGGGACTGAGATAAATCAGCCTTTAGTGGGAGATTTGAAGTTAATGGGCCAAGGAGTTGGGCTATGTTTAATGGTTATTATAGCTGTAGGCACCAGAAGTTTCATTTTTCTTTAGTGTCCTTTGTTCTGTCTCTTTTTTTCTTCAACTTTTGGTTTTCCCAATTCTTCCTCCTTTCTGTGGAAATCCACTGTTATTATACTGGAGCTTTGTTTGTGTGGCAGTAAGGTGGAATGGAGAAGCATTTTATAAAAGTATAATTAAATTTCAGTCTTTAACAAGCTCTTTGTCCCTGAGCTGTGACCCTCATAAGTATTATTTTAAGATTTTATTTTTTTTAAACTTTTATTTAATGAATATAAATTTCCAAAGTACAGCTTATGGATTACAATGGCTTCCCCCCACCCATAACTTCCCTCCCACCCGCAACCCTCCCCTTTCCCGCTCCCTCTCCCCTTCCATTCACATCAAGATTCATTTTCAATTCTCTTTAAATACAGAAGATCAGTTTAGTATATATTAAGTAAAGATTTCAACAGTTTGCACCCACATAGCAACACAAAGTGAAAAAAATGTTTGAGTACTAGTTATAGCATTAAATCACAATGTACAGCACATTAAGGACAGAGATCCTACATGATATTTTTTTAAAATTAATTAATTTTCTAGGCAATTTTCAATTTAACACCAAGTTCTTTTTTTTCATTTCCAATTATCTTTATATACAGAAGATCGATTCAGTATATACTAAGTAAAGATTTCATCAGTTTGCACCCACACAGAAACACAAAGTGTAAAATACTGTTTGAGTACTAGTTATAGCATTACTTCACATTGGGCAACACATTAAGGACAGATCCCACGTGAGACATAAGTACACAGTGACTCCTGTTGTTGACTTAACAATTTGATACTCTTGTTTATGGCGTCAGTAATCTCCCTAGGCTCTAGTCATGAGTTGTCAGGGCTATGGAAGCCTTTTGGTTTCGCCGACTTCGATCTGATTCTGACAGGGTCATAGTCAAAATGGAAGGTCTCTCCTCCCTTCAGAGAAAGGTACCTCCTTCTTTGATGGCCCGTTCTTTCCACTGGGATCTCACTCGTGGAGATCTTTCCAGAGTGACTTGGCTTTCCATGCCTAAAATACTCTCATGAGGGGTAGAATTACAAACAGTGAGAGAGAGAAGAGAGAGAAGAGAGAGAGAGAGAGAGAGAGAGAGAGAGAGAGAGATAAAGGTTTTCCATAAGCTGGTTCACTCCCCAAATGGCCTCAATGGCTGGAGCTGGGTATATTAGACGCCATGAGACTGGCACTCCTTCTGGGTCTCCCATATGGGTACAGGGGCTCTAGCACCTGGACCAACTTGTACTGCTTTCCCAGGCCATAGCAGAGATCTGGATCAGAAGAGGAGCAGCCAGGATAAGAACCAGCTCTCATATAAGATGCTGGTGCCACAGGTGGAGGACCAACCTATTGCTCCACAGCACCGACCCCTCACAAGTGTTTTTTAGTACTTACCCCTTGGCCCACTTGGGTGAGCCACAAAAACTAGTGAGACCAGAGACAGACACACTTCCTTTCCTCAGATTAGATAAAGTTTTGGTAAACCTTTTCTTCTAGAAAGTGGGAGTTTTATATGGAGGAAGCTCCAGACAAGCTTCTCTTGGATAATTTCTCCCATTCCCTTAGTAGTGCCATCAGGGCATTCGGTGGCTCTTTACCATGAGAATTTGGTGGGGTTCCTGAAGGTAAATCCTATGAAGTATGGAGTAATCTGAAGATTGGGACACCAGGAAAGTTCTCAAATTCATGCTAGGCTGCCCTTAACCTTCATCAATATCCCCAAATTCCACTCTCAAAATATCTGAACAATCCAATAGATTGCTAGTTTTTGAATGTATTCCTCAGAGACAGTGTGTTGAAAACTTAATCCCCAATTTGACAGTGTTGTGAAGTAAGTCCTTTGGGGAGATAATTGGGTCATAGGGCTCTGCCATCATGACTATATTAATGCTAACGATCATGAAGATGTGGGTCCAATCTCTGATTCTCGCTTTCCCTTTGACTTTCTGCTAAGAGATAAATTGATAAGAAGGTATCACCAGATGCTTGTCTGGAGGCCTTGGGCTTTTCAGCCCCCAAACTGTAGGAAATAAATCTCATCTTCTAAATTACCCAGTGTTAGCTCCTCTCTTAGAGAAACACAAAAATGAATAAGACAATGATACAAGAGGTCGGACCTGTTACAATAATAAATAACTTGAAGTCATAGAAGAGCTTTGGGGACAACTTATGGCAACAAACTTGAAGTATTTGGCGGAATGGGCTAGAAAAATCTTGGATTTCCATAAACAGAACATTTAATATGACACTGGTGAGGACTTGGAAGAATAGAGAAACATAAAGAGTCAGGAGTTCTAAGATGTTACATAAGTGACCATGATCAGAAACTTGATGTGAAATGGAGAGCAAAGGACATTCTATTTAGATATCAGGCAGAAATGAGGAAACTCAAGTAAAGACCAACCTTGTTACGTAGTGTATAAAAACTTGATGGCATTGTATGTGTGTTCTAGGACTTGGATGACAAAACTTAAGAGTGGTGAGTTATCTGGCAAAAGAAGTTTCTGAGGAGCAAAGCATTCAAGGTACTGTATGGCTTTTTCTTTTTTTTTCTTTTCTTTTTTTTTTTTTTTTTTTTTGGTCCTCTTACAGTACAATGAGAAATTCAATTTAAAGATTGAATTTAAAATTAAGAGGAAATCAGTAAGTAAAATTTTGAGAATTGTCTGCTTGGCCATGTAAAGAATTAACAAGGAGGAGAGCAAATAAGGGTTCTAGTCAAGTAACACCTTACTTGAAGCAACAGAGAGTAGTGTTATTTACAAAGACCATGGGAGAAAATCCCAAAGATAGTTCGTAGATTTTCATACTACCAGCTCCCATCATTAATCCAGTGTAGGACCTTCAAGGCACAGTTTTCAGAGAGATACCTATGGGACCTCAGTGTTTGCTGCCTTGTACGACTGAAGTATTTGATTTCTGCATGCAGTATAACATTTCTTGGTCACCTCCGACATGACTTGATCCATGATGACTTAATAATTTGAGTAAATAAATTATGATTGATATGCACTGACTTCTAGATTTATATTACATTATTAGGTCTCAAAGCAACTTTATTTCACAAAAAAATTAAATATTCTTTATTAATATAAATATTCTTTATTAATATTCTTTATTAATACCAATGTGCTAATATTCTGGATATAATAACTTCTTTTTCTGGATATTGTAAGAAATGACTTGCTTTTGCCAAAACATGAATATAAAGATTACATTTTTCTTCCATAATGAAGCTTAATCAAGGAAACATATTAAGTCTTCTTCAAAAACAATTATGAATCAGAAAGTTCACATACTAAATATATGAGATAGAATCATCTTCTTCCACTTATTTTTTTTAAATTTATTTGACAGATAGACAGTGAGAGAGAGAGAGAGAGACAGAGAGAAAGGTCTTCCTTCCATTGGTTCACCCCCCAAATGGCCACTACAGCCAGGGCTACACCTATCCAAAGCCAGGAGCCAGGTGCTTCCTCCTGGTCTCCCAGGCGGGTACAGGGACCCAAGCACTTGGGCCATCCTCCACTGCCTTCCTGGGCCACAGCAGAGAGCTGGGCTGGAAGAGGAGCAACAGGGACTAGAACCTGGCACCCATATGAGATGCCAGAGCCGCAGGCGGAGGATTAACCAAGTGAGCCAAGGCGCTGGCCCCTTGCTTAAAATAGATTGAAAGGTTCCAGCACTGTGGTGTAGTATGTTTAAGTATGCACCTGTTCTGCCAGCATCCCATATCAGTGCTGGTTCAAGTCCCAACAGTCCCTCTTCTGATCCACCTCTCTGCTATGGCCTGGAAAAGCAGTAGAAGATGACCCAAGTCCTTGGGCTCCTGCACCCACGTGGGAGACCTAGAAGAAGCTCCTAACTCCTGGCTTTTCATCAGCCTGCTGTGGCCATTTGGAGAATGAACCAGCAGATGGAAGACCTCTCCATCTCTCTTTCTTTCTATCTGTAACTTTACCTCTCAAGTAAACAAATAAATCTTTAAAAAATAGAAATGCTTAGACACACACACACACATTTTCCATTGATGATATATTTAAATGTTGAATGTTAAGGCAAAAATTTATAAATTTAACATCTTCACTAATGTAGGATAAAATATATTTTTAAAAAAGGACAAAAATACTAACTACAAAGATTAATAAACGGGACTGTCACTGTGGCATAGTAGGTTAAGCCTCCACCTATAGTGCCGGCATCCCAAATGGGCACTGCTTTAAGTCTTGGCTGCTCCACTTTTGTTTCATCTCTCTGCTATGGCCTGGCAAAGCTGTGGAAGTTGGTCCAAATGCTTGGGCCCATGCATCAACATAGAGATCAAGAAGAAGTGTCAGGCTCCTGGCTTTGATTGGCCCAGCTCCAGCCATTGAAGCCATTTGGGAATTGAACCAGCAGATGGAAGACTTCTCTATCTCTCCCTTCCTCTATAACTCTGCCTTTCAAATAAATAAATAAATCTTTAAAAAATTAATAAATGATACTTAGTTCTATTAATCTAAATATACTGTTAAGAGAGTATAAATATATTTAATAACAACAAAAAAGATATTTGAATTACATGTAAGTAGGTGCAGGTATTTGGTACAGTGGTTAACAATTTGCTTGGGATGCCTGCATCTCAACAACATTCCTTGTTAAAGTCTAGCTCTGTTCCTCGTTTCAGCTTCCTGCCAAGATACATCATGTGAGACAGTAGATGATACCTCAAGAACTTGGATCCCTGCTACCTTTATGGAAGAGTTCTGAGCTCCTGATTTGTCTTGGGTAACACTGCTTTCACATGCCCTTGAGAGTGAACCAGTGCATGAAAGGTCTCTGTCTGCCTCTGTGTCGTTTTTGTAATTTTGGCTTTCAAGTATAAATAAACAAATATTTTAAAATGCATATAACAAACAGAACAAATATTGAGTCTATGCAGAGAACTCTTTCAATCCTAAATACAGATGGAAAAACCAAAATCATGTGTAAAACATGTGAATGTTACTTTACCAATTAATGTGTTGTTTCACACACAAGAGTATCCAAAAGGCTAAGATATCAACCAACAGAAATATATGCTCAATCCCATCACAAGTTAAAAATAAAAATCAGACAAGTTAAAAATAAAATCAACATTCATCACAACCACATATCAACTAGAATGTCAACTAAATGAAAAGACTAACAATGATAAGTATTGGAGAAGATTCAGGACAATGGAAATTTTCCTATCCTAATAGAAGTAATATTTGCATAACTTTAGGGCTCATATAGAATAGAGCTAAACAATCATCTCCATATAACTTAATCAATTTACATATACATTTATTACTTAAAACAAAATTTCTATGTGTATATAAATATATATACACAAAATAAAAAATATTCTATATTCTATTAAATCAAAGCTTGAAAGAATCCTAATGTTTATCGCCAGACAAATGTGTTATTTTGAAATCATACATTAAGGAAAATGAAGACTACTGGTTCACATAGCAAGATGGAAGAACATAAAAAATATAATATTTAGTAAAAAGAGCCCAAGACAACTGGGAAGGTAATATATAATTGCATTTTAAAGTTTAATACATGCATATAATTTGGGTAAGATGCTAGAAGAATGGATCCATCTGGGGAATATTGATTTGTGCACAAATAAAATTGTATGTCAATTAAAATTTCATTTTTTAAAAAACAGCCCATCAGGCCGGCGCCGCGGCTCAACAGGCTAATCCTCCGCCTTGCGGCGCTGGCACACCGGGTTCTAGTCCCGGTCGGGGCACCGATTCTGTCCCGGTTGCCCCTCTTCCAGGCCAGCTCTCTGCTGTGGCCAGGGAGTGCAGTGGAGGATGGCCCAGGTCCTTGGGCCCTGCACCCACATGGGAGACCAGGAGAAGCACCTGGCTCCTGCCATCGGATCAGCGCGGTGTGCCGGCCGCAGCGCGCCAGCCACGGCGGCCATTGGAGGGTGAACCAACGGCAAAAAGGAAGACCTTTCTCTCTGTCTTTCTCTCTCACTATCCACTCTGCCTGTCAAAAAATAATAATAATAATAATAATAAACAGCCCATCAAGGGTTACAATCGATGTATGTCTGTAATATAAGACAGGCTGAGTCAGGTATGACTTACTGAGCAGCATAAGGACAAGGAGAAAGCCTGGGAAAGGCTTCTAACAAACAAAGGGTGCAAATGCCAGAAGCTCAAAATACCTATGGAAGTCAGACATGTAAGGAAAAATACAAAAATAGGATGGATTTTAAAACAGCAGCATGAACATGATGATAGGAGGAACTGGCACACTGTGTTGGTATCAAGAAGTTTATAGGGCAAAAGGAAAACTGGAATTTTAGACCTAATTTTACTCCTAAAAACTTGTTCTTCTTGATTACCACCATTTCTAGATAGTCCAGGTCTTTAAACATGTGAACATTAATGTCTTTACAGTTTAGTTTTATTTTAATTAGTAAATTATGTAATTCCACACATGCTAATTTTGAAAAGCTGAAGAATGTATCCTTAATAAAGAAGTAACCCAAGATATCTAACTGCTGGTAAACTTAGCAATAGTTTAAGTCTGTCTTCACACTTTATCTCTTGTTTTCAGCACATAGGGTCTCAGTACATAACAGGAAAGCAACCTCTTGGCTGAAGAAATCAATAGGCCAATACGTGAATCATAGGTCTGTGTTTTCAAAAGTGAGCATGAATTTTCAAAGCAGATAAGACAGAGATCCTAATCTTGTTGATGACATATGAAAAAAGGATGATTTTCAAAATCATGTTGGGGATCTATGTGTAATTCAGAATTGGATTTTTGATATACAGCAAAAGGGGATTCAATCAAATAATAGGAGGAAGACAATGAAGGAATCCAGTATCATGGTAAGGGATTTGGGCTTTTACCTTATGGGAATCAATCATATAATGTCATCGAAGGATTAAGTAGAAGCCTATTGTTAGGTTTGTAATGAGAAAAAAAAAAACATTCCAGTGTAAGGATACTCAGTGGAAGAGAGAGCTAAAAGATATAATTCCTCATCTTGCCTTTTCAAAACACATTCCGCCAAGGATTCCTGGATCTGTCAAGGACATAGCATCAGAAGTCTAAAAAGCAGCTTCAGGAATCACACCACCAAGTCATCTTTCTACTATCAGTAAAAGAACATTGTTACACAGCACTTTGTCTTATTCACAAATCTTATAAGGAGTCTGGGTTGACCACTTCTGTATCAAAATGAAGGAATGAAAGAAAACCAATGAACCAGATTCTTAGCTTTGACATGATCTTGTTTATTATAGTGCAAACAAATACATGCTTCCCACACTCAGGCAACATTGAGAGGCATTGTAAACCAATTAGTTTTTAGCATCAAGGAAAGATGAAAACGTGAAAGTAGTAAATCACTTTAGATCAGGTACAGTAGAAACAAACAACCCGCAACCAGACACCACTAAGAAAGAACCAAAAGTCCATGGAGTTTGAAATTTTATCCTGAGTCTTCAGCATGATGATTTGCTGGAACAAGCATGCTACTGGCATCCCTGGACAGAGCAAGATGGATGACATGTGCCATACACATGGGTCACAGGTTGACAGCTGCTGGATGGAGGCTGCAGAGGTCTTGGGCTGCTGGAGATGATATGAACTGCTTGAGGACCACAGGCCAAGTAACCTCCGGGTTGGCATCCATAAGTGAGGAGGCTCTGGGGTCGACAGCTGCTGGGCAGAGAGGTCAAAGGGCGGTAGGCACTGAGCACGCTACCAATGGGTTGGCAAGTATTGATCACGGTGTTCTGCGGACGGCAACTGCTGGACACATAGCTTGGAGGTTTACAGGATACTGGGAGGCAGGAGCTGGAAACACAGGAAGAAGCAGGAATAAAACTGGTTCCTAGGCTGGGTCTGGGTACATAGTAAATACTGGAAGATCTCCAGGAGGTTGCACAGTTGCTGGGCACACAGTTGGTTGGCTGGCAGCTGGTTGGTTCAATGTAGGTATGATCTTGACAGCTGCTGGGTAAGCAGAAGGCATTTCCACAGCTCACATTTGTAGAGCAGTGGGCAACGGAGGAGGAGGCAGGGATATGGCAGGAATTTCCGGAGGAGCCTGAGCTGCAGTTTCGAGAGTAGATCTGGCAAGACATAGTGAGGGTGTTGAGAGCAGGCTGTGTTTGAGGGGAAGAATTGAATGCAAGTTTCATTCTGATCCCCACTTGGCTTGGCCCTTTATATATCCCTAGAGGGTGACGGTTTTGTAAACAGACTCTTCCTCCTGGTTGGATGAGACTGCATTAGAACTCCTCATTAGAGTGCAGGAAGTAGCGCTCTTGCTTCCCATAAAATTGGATGTTCCTTACACTGCGTTCCATTTATTAAATATATTGAGAAGCCTGCGTGACTAGATTTTATTAGGATCTCTTCTTAAATTATCCAACTAAAACAGACACTTTTGAAGGCTATGAACTTATTCCAGTTACAACCATCTTGGCAAATTCTTAAAATCCCCCTCTTGGAATTGTTTTAAAAATTGTATCATTTTTTTTTTTTTGAAACAGGGGCAAAGTTTCTTTATCTGAAGGAAAATCCTGTTCTCTTTGGAAATTATTCAAATGAAGTCACTTGGAACCAAGAGTGTTATAAGGGAGGTGAAAACTCCTATAACCTAAATGGCAGAAAAAGCTTAAACTACAATAACTATACAAAATTTCAATGTGCTTGCTTTATTTCAGAATCCCAGTACAAACTAACTTCATACCAAAGTATCTTTGTTCAAAAAATAAATGCTCATTTTATTAATTTTAATAAATAAGCAAACTAACTCAAACAGAAAGTCTGGTTTGTGTTTTAAGATCTTAAATATAGATAATGAGGTTCGGCTCGATTAAAATTATGGATCCTAGTATAAACAAAAAATCCACATAAAACTCCCTAAAGAAAGCTGGAAAACATGATATTTTACATGATTATTTCAGACTTATGTGTTTCATGATTACTCATACTACAACTGAAAACTATCATTCTTGGTAAAATAAATAAGATACACAGATTCACATGTGGATTTGTTTTGCCTCCTGCATTGGTTCTGATGTCAGTTTCCAAAAGAGAGTTTCTAAAATTATTTATATATGTGATTGCATAAGAATAAGTGTCATTTTCTTAAGTTTGATTACTTTGAAAGACACTTGAAGATTTGTAATTCTGGAAAAAATGGTTTTAAAATGCTTAATTATGGTATTCTATAACCACCCCACTCCATTTTTTATGTTGACATATCCAGTACCTCCCTCCAGCAGCTATTTTAATGGAATTTGAATTATCTGATAGGTCTAAATTCCAATTCTGCTTAGTTGAAAAGTCAATTTCTATCACAACACTTCTACTTTAATGTTCAAATGATACACCCACATACGTCAAATTTCCATCTGTCCAGGAAGAGAACTTTTAAGGTAGACGATTATTTTCTTTATGGGAAATATAGGACAATTTTACTATAAGAGGTAGGAATTTGAAAATAAAATGCTATGTTGTCTGCAGTCCTGTACTAATGTGTGAATGCTACTCAGTATTTTAGGTCAGAGGCTACCATACTTTGATAATTTGTGCTGAAGGAGCTTCACTTGCTGCCTCTCCTACCCCCACGACTTCATTACCTGCTACTGTTTGTACACAGCTTCCAGAGTCTTCTTGCAAAATCCTACAAGCATCAGTCAGTAGCGTTGGTAATAGGTACATCTATACTTAGCTGAACGCTTATCAAATGCATGTGCTGAAGCTCTTTATGTCTGCTCTGCTCTAACATAAGCAGGAGTCCAAGCCTGCATCATTAGCATGTCAATATACTTATGTATATAAGTGTATGTGTGTCTTTTTATCTGTTCTATGTATTCATGAATGTTTTTCCCTGGAAAGAATACAAGAAAACTAGTACTCATGTAGTTCCTTCTCTGTGATACACTCTGTGGTATGGTACCCATTTCTGTGATATCAATTTATCATTACAAGTCTACACAGTAAACTTTAAATTTCAAGCATGGATATAAGCAAATTAGACATTTAGGAATTTCTAGTCATTTGAACAAAACATTTTCCCAATATACAGTATGATATTAAATAGGGTGGTATTACTACCATTCTGTAGTGTGCACCGGGCCTGGATATATACATGCTCTGATAATCGATACTGATCAATATGATTTTATGGAACAATTGTAAAAATGAGGATTTATTGAGATGTAATAAAAAAGTAATCCAAACTGTAAAACATTATATACAAATAATTTTTCATTCAATGGCATCCTTAACCCAGTTCCAGAGAATAATCTTAGGTTAAACTATTTTTTAAAGTTTATTAATATACAGCAAACATACTCATGTATTTTATGGATAAACTTATAAGAAGATAAACATTCTTCTCTCCCTCCATTTCCCCTCCTTCATTTTTTTCCCTTTAATTTTTGCAATAAGATAATTTCAATTTTAGAGCACCACCAGGAGAATCTCAGTGTGTGTGTGTGTGTGTGCATAAAGGTAATACTGCAAAAATGTCCAGACACTTCAGAAAGTAGAGTCCCTTGATGCAATTTGTATATTAATATACATTGCACTGATGTTATTTCATAATAACAGTGTCACTAAGAAGGAAGAACTCATTTGGGCATAACCCCAAATCCTTCATTAGCAGACTCCTATAAAATACAGGCTTAAGGTTCCTCTTCTGATGCAAGAGTTGGATTCCTGTATGATACCCTATATTTAACTATTTTGCAGTTTCATCTTCAATGAAACAGGGATCCTTATCTATCCAATTCTTGAGGGAGGATTCTGAATTCTGAATTTATCTGCCTTTAATACAAAAAAAAAATCCTCTGAGGACTTCAACATCACACACATGCCAAGAAATAGCACATCCTTCATTAATTTATTAGGCAAATAGTTTTTGAGCATTTAGAAAATTCAAAACATTATGATAGATGCTAGCAATGGCAGAAAGATAAAATTGGTTTCTCCTTCCAGGCTCATCATATCTTGTGGGTGAGATAAGACAGTTGCAAAATCCGTGTCAATGTCTATTGACTTCTTTTAGTGATGTACAAGAGAAGAGTAAAAGTGGATCATTGACTTTATCTAAATGTTCAAATTGGAAATTAATTTATAAGAATAGAAGGAAATAACAAGGGGTTGGGGAAGAAGGGAGACACTGCAGTCTAAGGAAAAATATAAAGATTTTAAAACAGAAAAACATACAAAAGTTTCAGTTGTAGTAAAGGCAAGCTGGAGAGACGACTCACGTATCAAATCGCATTTGTTCATTGAGGCAGTAGTTAAGATATTGTTCTAAAGTCATGGCAAGTAAGCAACTGATTTTGAAATAAGAGTTGAGATTAAATGTAGCATAGGATGGATAATGATAAAATTTGTTTCAAAACTTTTCAACCTTGACTATTTAAAATTATGACTTTTCATTCATTCCCCTTTTCCGTTATTTGTGCTATTATCCAAACTGAATTTTGTTTTACACTGATGAATGTTTTCCTGCAACTTTTTTGTTTGTTTGTTTGTTTGTTTGTTTTTTGACAGGCAGAGTGGATAGTGAGAGAGAGAGACAGAGAGAAAGGTCTTCCTTTTTGCCGTTGGTTCACCCTCCAATGGCCGCTGCGGCCGGCGCATCTCGCTGATCCAAAGCCAGGAGCCAGGCGCTTCTCCTGGTCTCCCATGTGGGTGCAGGGCCCAAGCACTTGGGCCATCCTCCACTGCACTCCCTGGCCATAGCAGAGAGCTGGCCTGGAAGAGGGGCAACTGGGATAGAATCCGGCGCCCCGACCAGGACTAGAACCCGGTGTGCTGCTGCCACAAGGCGGAGGATTAGCCTGTTAAGCCACAGCGCCAGCCTTCCTGCAACTTTTGACTCTTACCCATATTTCTTTCTATTTTTCCTGAGCAAAGTATTTAGATCATACCTTTAAATGTCACTTCATTACATGATTCTCTCACTCAACAATGTCCATGACTGCTGTGCCCAGAGGAGACTCTGTCCAATTACATGACTAGCCTTTGTTTGCTTCCCAATTAAAATTTTCTTCAAGTTTCAAAATGACTGTTCATGCTTCAGTTACATGATTTCCCTAATTTTTTCATGTCGCCTCCTCTCTTATTCTACTATCCTTCATTTGTAATGTTCTTAACATTTTATCTGTCATTTAAAGCTCAGATAAATCAGTTCCTTTGTTATAAACACTATCCAGACCATTACATACACACTCATACAGATTTTGCTTTTTAAGCAAAATATTCTTTTTTCTGTGTATTTAATTTCCCAACTATTTGATAGAATTTACTGAGGCCTTATTATATACCAAACTCTGTTATGTATGTTTCACATATATTGACTGATTTTATCCTCACAATATCTTTATTCAGGTAGCTGTGATCATTAATCTCATACGTGTGATGATCTAAGTGTAGCACCCCCTAAATGCAAAATCACTGACTTACAGTTATCAGGAAGAATTAATTCTCTAATTAGCAATGCAGGGTTTGGAGTAAGTGAAACTTCTCCCATGCAAGATTAGAAGATTTTTTTTAATTAGTACATTCTTTCCTACATGTATCAAAAACAATGCTGGAGCATGGCACTGTAGCACATTGGGTTAAGCTACTGCTTAGGACAACAATATTCTGCATAACAATATTGTTTCAAGTTCTGGCTACACTGTTTCCAATCCAGCTTTCCGCTAATATGCCTGGAAAGGTAATGGAGGATGGCCCATGTACCTGAACTGTCTTTCATGTAGGAGATGAGGATGGACTTCCTGGCTCCTGACTTTGGCCTGGCTGGGGAGTGGAACAGCAAAATCACTCTCTCTGGGATTGCATCAAATTGAGAAGTTTCTGTACTTCAAAAGAAACAATCAGGAAAGTGAAGAGGCAACCGACAGAATGGGAAAAAATATTTTCAAACTATACTACAGATAAAGGATTGATAAGCAGAATCTACAAAGAAATCAAGAAACTCCACAACAACAAAACAAACAACCCACTTGAGAGATGGGCCAAGGACTCAATAGACATTTTTTGAAAGAGGAAATCCAAATGGCCAACAGACACATGAAAAAATGTTCAAGATCACTAGCAATCAGAGAAATGCAAATCAAAACCACAATGAGGTTTTACCTCACCCTGGTTAGAATGGCTCACATTCAGAAATCTACCAACAACAGATGCTGGTGAGAATGTGGGGAAAAAAGAACACTAACCCACTGTTGGTGGGAATGCAAACTGGTTAAGCCACTATGGAAGTCAGTCTGGAGATTCCTCAGAAACCTGAACATAACCCTACCATACAACCCAGCCATCCCACTCCTTGGAATTTACCCAAAGGAAATTAATTTGGCAAATAAAAAAGCCATCTGCACATTAATGTTTATTGCAGCTCAATTCACAATAGCTAAGTCCTGGGACCCAACCCAAATGCCCATCAACAGCAGACTGGATAAAGAAATTATGGGACATGTACTCCATAGAATACTATACAGCAGTAAGAAACAATGAAATCCGGTAATTTGCAACAAGATGGAGGAATCTGGAAAACATCATGCTGAGTGAATTAAGCCAGTCCCAAAGAGACAAATATCATTTGTTTTCCCTGATCGGTGACAACTGAGCACCAAAGGGGAACCTGTTGAAGTGAAATTGACACTATAAGAAACAGTGACCTGATCAGCTCTTGTCCTGACTCTAGATGTACAATGTAATACTTTATCCTTTTTAGTATTTTTGTTGTTGTTGTTGTTCTAGTACTAGTGGTTGAACTCTGTAATTAACACACAATTATTTTTAGGTGTTTAGATTTTAACTGAAAAGTGATCCCTGTTAAATATAAAAGTGGAAAAAGAGAGGGAGGAGATGTACAATTTGGGACACGCTCCATCGGACTTGCCCCAAATGGTTGAGTTAGAAATGTGCCAGGGGATTCCAACACAATCCCATCAAGGTGGCATGTACCAATGCCATCTCACTAGTCCAAGTGATCAATTTCAGTTCACATTCAATGGCTCTGATAGGTCTAAGAGTCAAAGGGATCACACAAACAAGACAAGTGTCTGCTAATACTAACTGATAGAATCAAAAAGGGAGAGAAGGATCCAACATGGCAAGCGGGATACACAGCAGACTCATAGAATGGCAGATGTCCTAAACAACACTCTGGCCTCACAATCAGCCCTTAAGGCATTCGGATCTGGCTGAAGAGCCCATGAGAGTATTGTAGACATGGAAAGCCAAGATACCATGGAAAAGAAAAAAAAAAAAAAAAAGAAGAAGACCTAAATGAAAGACCTCTGTGAGTGAGATCCCAGTGGAAAGAACAGGGCCATCAAAGAAAGAGGTACCTTTCTCTGAAGGGAGGAGAGAACTTCCACTTTGACTATGACCTTATCGGAATAAGATCGAAGTCGGGGAACTCTCAAGGCTTCCATAGCCCTGGCAACTCATGACTAGAGCCTAGGGAGATTACTGACGCCATGAACAGGAGTGTCAAATTGTTAAGTCAGCAACAGGAGTCACTGTGTACTTACATCCCATGTGGGATCTGTCCTTAATGTGTTGTCTAATGTGTAGTGATGCTATAACTAGTCCTGAAACAGTATTTTTACACTTTGTGTTTCTGTGTGGGTGCAAACTGATGAAATCTTTACTAATTATATACTGAATTGATCTTCTGTATATAAAGATAATTGGAAATGAAAAAAAAAGTGTTAAATTGGAAATGGCATAGAAAATTAACTAATTTTTTAAAAAAATATTATGTAGGATCTCTGTCTTTAATGTGCTGTACACTGTTATTTAATGCTATAACTAGTACTCCAACAGTCTTTTTTTCACTTTGTGTTGCTATATGGGGCAAACTGTTGAAATCTTTACTTAATATATACTAAACTGATCTTCTGTATATAAAGAGAATTGAAAATGAATCTTGATGTGAATGGAAGGGGAGAGGGAGTGGGAAAGGGGAGGGTTGCGGGTGGGAGGGAAGTTATGGGAGGGTTGAAGCCATTGTAACCCATAAGCTGTACTTTGGAAATTTATATTCATTAAATAAAAGTTTAATAAAAAATCACTCTCACTCTCTCTGTTTTTATCCCCTCTCTGTTATTTTGCCTTCCAAATAATTAATTAAACATTTTTAAAAATTATATAATAAAAACACTGGTAATTTCTCCCTCATTACAGAACATGTCCCTTTCATCTTTAAAAAATTTTAAAATTTCCCATTTGCTCATATTCTTTTACATGTAAAAAATTTTTAAAAGAACATGTTAATTTCATGTGTTCATGGTGTATAATGTGATATTTTACACATTTATGCCTTATGCAATGTATATATAAAATATTTTTTTTAATTTCTCATCATCTGTGATCAAGCTGAAAAATTAAAATCATCTGTATTTAAGCTGTATAATGCAATGTTTTGATTTACAAGTAGTACCCAATGTAAAATGATGTCACAATCAGGCTAGTTGACATTTCCATTACATCACATCAGCCCCTTTTCATTCTCTTTTTATTTATGAGTTGTTAACAATCTTTGTACAAGAGGAGTGGGAGATTAAGAAGAAATTCCATAGGGAAAATAAAAAGAAGAAATTCCATGGGGAAAATAAAAGCATTGTTATTCAGGTATATGAGAAACATCATTGAGTATCAATCTAAATAACTTTCCCCAAAATTTAATAATTCTTTCCTTAAGATTTTTAACTTTATTAAATAAAAAGGCAACGTTACAAATGTTTGAATCCAAATACTTAGGACTGATGATGTGTAGCAGGTAAAGGCCACCACCTGAAACACCTACATCCCACATGGGCTCCGGTTCTAGTCCCAGCTGCTCCCATTCTGCTCCAGCCCCCTGACAATATGCCTGGGAAAGCAGTGGATGATGGTCCAAGTGCCCAGACCCCCATCACCTATGTGAGAGATCTGGAGGAGACTCCCAGGTCCCGCCTTTGGCCTAGCCCAGCCCTGGCCATTGCAGACACCTAGGCAGTAAACCAAAGGGTGGAAGATGCTCTCTCTCTCTCTCTCTCTCTCTGTGTGTGTGTGTGTGTGTCTTCTTTCTCTCTCTCTGTAACCCTGACACTCTGACTTGCAAGTAAACAAAAAATATTTTTTTAAGAAATCCAAATACTCATCCTTTTAAGGGATTCATTAAGCCTATTTATTTATTTATTTATTTATGTATTTTAGCATTAAGCATGCTAGCTGGGTTTAATGAAAAGTAGTGAAGAGAGTACACCTGACAGAACAGGTGGGCATTCTGGTGAAGAGCTGAGAGCAGGAAACATTCAGGAATACAGTAAAATAACATTACCTGTAGTCACTATGCCATATATTAGAGCTCCAGAATTTATTCCTTCTGCATAACACATGTTGAGTCCTTTCATGAATATTACCCCATGTCCATTGCCTTCTAGCCCTTGCCAACCACCACGATAGTCTGTGAGTCTTTGGCACAAACTGTTTCAGACTGCAAGTATAAGTGAGATTATGCCATATCTGTCTTCCCCTGTCTAGTTTATTTCAATTAACATATTTTCCAGGTTCACCCATGTTGTCTCAGGTTGCATGATTTTTCTAAGGCTGAATAACATCCCATTATGGATATATATCCTTACCACACATCACATGTCACTCACCCACACGTACCACATCATATCATAATTCCTTTATTCATTCATTTGTTGACAGAAACCTGTTTGTTTCACATCTATGCTGTTGTGAGCAAGGCTGTGATGTAATTTGAAATGTAACTATCTCTTCAATAATCTGATTCCATTTCCTTTGAATCTGTCCAGAAATGGGGCTGATGTATCCCCTAATTGTTCTTTTTTAAGATTTTATTTATTTATATGAGAGAATGAGTTACAAATAGGGAGAGACAGAGACAGAGACAGAGAGACAGAGAGAGAGAGAGACAGAGAGAAAGTTCTATCCGCTGGTTCACTCCCAAATAGTCGCAATAGCCAGTGCTGGGCTGATCCACAGCCAGGAGCTAGGAGCTTCTTCTTCATTTCCCATGTGTGTGCAGGGGCCAAAGCACTTGGGCAACCCTCTACTGCCTTCCCAGGTCATAGCAGAGAGCTGGATCAGAAGAGGAGCAGTTGTGACATGAACCAGTACCCATATGGGATGCTGGTGCCACAGGCAGAGGTTCAGCCTACTACGCCAAAGTGTCCCTTCTCTCTCTCGCTCTCTGTTTTTTTAGATTTTATTTTTATTTTTTTTATTTGAGAGGTAAAGTTACAGAGAAGAAAGAGGGAAAGGTCTATTTTAAATTTATAGGAAACCGGGCCGGCGCGTGGCTCACTTGGTTAATCCTCCACCTGCGGCGCCGGCATCCCATATGGGTGCTGGGTTCTAGTCCCGGTTGCTCCTCTTCCAGTCCAACTCTCTGCTGTGGCCTGGGAAGGCAGTGGAGGATGGCCAAAGTCCTTGGGCCCTGCACCCACATGGGAGACCAGGAGGAAGCACCTGGTTCCTGGCTTTGGATCGGCGCAACACTGGCCCCAGCGGCCATTTGGGGAGTGAACCAACAGAAGGAAGACCTTTCCCTCTGTCTCTCTCTCACTGTCTGTAACTCTACCTGTTGAATAAATAAATAAAATATTTAAAAAATTATATGAAACATTCATATGCCTTTGTGTGTTTGTGTTACTTTACATTTCTGCCAACAGTGTGTGCAGGTTTTCTCCATATTCTCAACAGCACTTATTTTTGACATTTTGATTAAAGTCATTCTAACAGGAATGGGAATGATTTTTATTTGTATTTACCTGATGATTATTAATGCTGACTACTTTTTCATAATTATCTATTGATCATTTGTTCTATTTAGAAAAAAAAATTCTATTCAGGTCCTTTGTCAATTTTTAAATTGAGCTCTTTGCTGTTCTTTCTATTGAGTTGTATGAATTCCTTATGTGTTTTGGATATTAAAATCTTTTTTAAAAGATTATTTATTTAAAAGAGCTACAAAGAAGGAGAGACAGAGACAGTCACACACACAAACACACGCACACACACACAGATCTTCCATCTGTTGGTTCACTCTCAAGATAGTTGCAAAGGCCATCACTGGACCAGACCAAAGTCAGGAGTCATGAGCTTCAGTCACATGGGCACAGGGGCCCATGGACTTGGGCTATCTTCTATTGCCTTCCCAGGCCATTAGCAAAGAGCTGGATCAGAAGTGGAACAGCGGAGACATAAACAGGTTTCCATAAGAGATATTGGCATCCCAAGTGGTGGTTATACCACTTATGCCACAATGCCAGTTCCCGATTATTAAACTCTTGTCAGACAAATGTTTTGCAAATATTTCTCTTATGTAGATTTTCTCTTCATTCTGTTGGATGTTTGATTTTCAGATTTTGTCTTGTTTTGTGCAATCCCATTATATGGTTTTGCTTTATCTCCTACACTTCTGGATGTCTTATCTAAATACACATTGCTAAGACTAATATCAAGACGAGTTTTCCTGTGTTTTCTTCTAGTAGTTTATGGCTTCAGGATTTCTGTTTTTCTTTTTTCTTTTTTCCTTTCTCTTTCTTTTAAAGATTTACTTATTTATGTGAAAAGCAGCATCACAGGGGAAGTGGTGGGGGGGAGAGTAAGCTTCCATTCACTGGTTCATTCCCCAGATGGCTGCACCAGCCAGGGCTGAGCCAGGCCTAAGCCAAGAGCCAGAGCTTCATCTCAGCCTCCCATATGGTTGTAAGGGTACAAGTACTTGGGCCCCATCTTCTACTGTTTTCCAATGCATGTTATCAGGGAACTGGATTGGAAACAGAACAGCAGAGTCTTGAACGGGTGTTTTGTGAGATAATATGGAGAGAGATAAGATTTAATTTCTTTCTTCCTCTTTCTTTTCTCCCTCCTTCCTTCCCTCATTCCCTCCCTTCCTGCCTTCCCGCCTTTCTTCCTTCCCTCCTTCCCTCCCTCCTTCTTTCCTTCCTTCCCTCATTCCCTCCCTTCCTGCCTTCCCGCCTTTCTTCCTTCCCTCCTTCCCTCCCTCCTTCTTTCCTTCCTTCCTTCCTTATTTCCTGCATGTAGATGTTCTGTTCCCAATAGAGTAACCTGAAATATAAAGCATTGAAATGAAATGGACATTGTGACAATCAGTTATGGTTTGTAGCCCTTGTCTCTTTTATTGAGGAACATTGTTTACTTTTCTGCTATTTTGAATGAGATTTCTTTCTAAACTTCTTTTTCAGATTATTCATTTTAGATTATAAGCACATACTACAATTTTTGCATGTTGATTTTTATACAGCAACTTTATAGAATTCATTTTTTAAGATTTATTTATTTACTTGAAAGTATTTATTTACTTGATAGTAAATAACTATACTGATATTTCTTTGTATTTTCTGAGAAAGATGTATTTCTTTTTTTCAAGATTTATTTATTTATTTGAAAGGCAAAGTTACACGGAGAGAGAAGGAGAGGCAGAGAGAAAGAAAGAGAGGTCTTCCATCTGCTGGTTCACTCTCCAATTGGCTGCAATGGCAGGAGCTGAGCAGATCCAGAGCCAAAAACCAGGAGCTTCTTATGGGATTCCCACGCTAGTGCAGAGGCCCAAGGCCTTGGGTCATCCTTTACTGCTTTCCCAGGCCATAGCAGAGAGCAGGATTGGAAGAAAAACAGCCAGAACTCAAACCAGAACCCATATAGGATGCTGACACTGTAGGCAACAGCTTTACCCACTATGTCACAGCACTGGCCCCAGAATTCATTTATTTGTTCTAATAATTTTGATGGGGTTTTAACTTTCTCTATATGGTAGGTCTACATAAACCAAAAAAAAAAAAAAAAAGTGCTCCTTTCATTTTATTTGGTGGTTGTTTGTTTCTTTGCTTGTGTAATTTTTCTGGCTAAGACTTCCAGCCTTATGTTGAAAAAAAGTAGTGCGAATGGGATTTTTTTGTCTTTTTCCTGACCTTAGGGGGAAGCCTTTAGATTTTTCACCGTTTAATATAATGTTAGCTGCAATTTTGTTATATATGGCCTTTATTGTGCTAAGATACATTCCATCTACCCCCAATTTTCGAGAGTTTTTAATTATGAAGGAGGGTTAAATTACATCAGATCTTTTTTCTTTGTACTAAGGGAAATAATTTTTTAAAGATTTATTTATTTGAAGACAGACCTTCAGAGAAAGGGGGTGGCACTGTGGTGTAGCAGGAAAAACCATTGTGTGTAGTGCCAGCATCCCATATGGGCTCTTGATCAAGTCCTGCTTTACTCGCCATGGCCTAAGAAAGCAATATTGTTTCCTATTTATTTTAAGATGTATTTTATTTGAAAGGCAGAGTGACAGAGAATGGCAGAGACAGATGTATGCCATCTGCTGGTTCTCTCCCTAATGACCATAACTGTCAAGGCTAGGCCAGGCCAAAGCCAGAAACCAGGAATTCCATCAGGGTCCCCTACATGGGTGGCAGGGGTCCAAGGACTTAGGCCATTTTCTCTGCTTTCCCAGGTGCATTAGCAGGGAGCTGGATCAGATGTGGAGCATCTGGAACTCATACCTGCACTCCCATATAGGATCTGGTGTCCCAGGCAACAGCTTAACCCACTTCCCCACAATACTGGTCCTCGTCTTACTGTTTAGATTGTTCTCTAATTGCTTTATTTCTACTCCAGTCATTCTTATTTACTTAGTTCTGCTAACCTTGGACGTTGTTCTTTCTCCTTGCCTTATTTTATTATCTTAGATTATTTAATTGAAATCTTCTGGGGCCGGCACTGTGGCATAGCACCCATATGGGTGCCGGTTTGATTCCCGACTGCTCCACTTTCAATCAAGCTCTCTGCTATGGCCTGAGAAAACAGTAGAAGATGGCATAAGTCCTTAGGCCCCTGCACCCATGTGGGAGACCCGGAAGAAGCTCCTGGCTCCTGGTTTCGGATCTGTGCAGCTCCGGCTGTTGTGGAAAATTGGGCAGTGAACCACCAGATGGAGGACCTCTCTCTCTCTCTCTCTCTCTGCCTCTCCTCTCTGTGTAACTCTGACTTTCAAATAAATAAATAAATCTTTTTTAAAAAGAAGTCTTCCTGTTTCTCTTTATGTGAATATTTATTGCTGTAGACTTCTTTTTTTCTTTTTTATTATTTATTAAACTTTTATTTAATGAATATAAATTTCCAATGTACAGCTTATGGATTACAATGGCTTCCCCCCTCCCATAACTTCCCTCCCACCCGCAACCCTCCCCTTTCCCACTCCCTCTCCCCTTCCGTTCACATCAAGATTCATTTTCAATTCTCTTTATATACAGAAGATCAGTTTAGTATATATTAAGTAAAGATTTCAACAGTTTGCCCCATATAGCAACACAAAGTGAAAAAAAGACTGTTAGAGTACTAGTTATAGCATTAAATAACAGTGTACAGCACATTAAAGACAGAGAGCCTTCATAATATTTTTTAATTAATTAATTTTCTATGCCATTTCCAATTAACATGAGGTTTTTTTTTTCATTTCCAATTATCTTTATATACAGAAGATCGATTCAGTATATAATTAGTAAAGATTTCATCAGTTTGCACCCACACAGAAACACAAAGTGTAAAAATACTGTTTCAGGACTAGTTATAGCATCACTGCACATTAGACAACACATTAAGGACAGATCCCACATGAGACATAAGTACACAGTGACTCCTGTTGCTGACTTAACAATTTGACACTCTTGTTTATGGCGTCAGTAATCTCCTAGGCTCTAGCCATGAGTTGCCAAGGCCATGGAAGCCTTTAGAGTTCACTGACATTGATCTTATTCCGATAGGGTCCTAGTCAAAGTGGAAGTTCTCTCCTCCCTTCGGAGAAAGGTACCTCCCTCTTTGATGGCCCCATTCTTTCCAGTGGGATCTCACTCACAGAGATCTTTCGTTTAGGTCTTCTTTTTTTTCTTTTCCATGGTATCTTGGCTTTCCATGCCTAAAATACTCTCATGGGCTCTTCAGCCAGATCCGAATGCCTTAAGGGCTGATTCTGAGACCAGAGTGTTGTTCAGGAAATCTGCCATTCTATGAGTCTGCTGTGTATCCCACTTCCCATGTTGGATACTTCTCTCCCTTTTGGATTCTATCAGTTAGTATTAGCAGACACTTGTCTTGTTTGTGTGATCCCCTTGACTCCCAGACCTATCAGAGCCATCGAATGTGAACTGAAATTGATCACTTGGACTAGTGAGATGGCATTGGTACATGCCACCTTGATGGGATTGTGTTGGAATCCCCTGGCACATTTCTAACTCCATCATTTGGGGCAAGTCTGATTGAGCATGTCCCAAATTATACATCTCCTCCCTCTCTTTTTCCACTTTATATTTAACAGGGATCACTTTTCAGTTAAAATCTAAACACCTAAGAATAATTGTTTGTTAATTACAGAGTTCAACCACTAGTACTAGAACAACAACAACAACAAAAATACTAAAAAGGATAAAGTATTACATTGTACATCTAGAGTCAAGACAAGAGCTGATCAGGTCATTGTTTCTTATAGTGTCCATTTCACTTCAACAGGTTTCCCCTTTGGTGCTCAGTTTTCACCGATCAGGGAAAACAAATGATATTTGTCTCTTTGGGACTGGCTTAATTCACTCAGCTTGATGTTTTCCAGATTCCTCCATCTTGTTGCAAATGACCAGGTTTCATTGTTTCTTACTATCTTTGGTAGTTCCAGTTTTGGCATATTATATTCCTGTTATTCTTTGTCTCAAGATTCTTCAAAATTTCTGTTAATTTCTTGATACGATGTTTAAAGTATTTTGTTTCATTTTCCCATATTTGTAAATTTTCTTATTTTCTCTTGTTATTAATTTCTACAATGGAGTTATCACTGGAAAATCTACTTGATATTATTTAAATATTTTTAAATGTGTGAAGACTTGCCTTGTGGACTAACCTATAATTCTGGAGATTGTACCATGAGTTCTTTAATTCTGTTTGATGGAATGTTCTGTATTCAAGGGGACTTTAAAAATGTTCATGGGAAAATTGAATGAAGAGATAAAACAAATTCTTATGTGATCAGTGCTGATATAGTAAGTAAAACTTACACCTGTGACACCAGCATCCCATAAGGATACCTGTTGGAATCCCAGCTGCTCCACTTCTCATCCAGCTCCCTGCTATACCTGGGAAAGCAGTGGAAGATGGCCCAAGTACTTGGCCCCCTCCACTCATGTAGGAGACTCTGATGAAGCTCCTGGCTCCTAGATTTGGATCGGCCCAGATCTGTATGCTGTGGCCATTTGTTGGGGAGTGCAACAGCATATGGAAGAATCTCTCTCTCTCTCTCTCTCTCTCTCAATCTCTCTCTCTCTCTCTCTCATCTTTCTCTCTCTTACTCTGCCTTTCAAATATATAAAATAAATTTTAAAAATAAATATTACTTTTTATTTTTTCTTTTTTATTTATTTATTTATTTTTTTATTTTTTGACAGGCAGAGTGGACAGTGAGAGAGAGAGAGACAGAGAGAAAGGTCTTCCTTTTTTTGCCATTGGTTCACCCTCCAATGGCTGCTGTGGCCAGCGTACTGTGGCCGGCACATCACGCTGATCCGAAGCCAGGAGCCAAGTACTTCTCCTGGTCTCCCATGCGTGTGCAGGGCCAAAGCACCTGCGTGATCCTCCACTGCACTCCTGGGCCATAGCAGAGGGCTGGCCTGGAAGAGCGGCAACCGGGACAGAATCCGGCACCCTGACCGGGGCTAGAACCCGGTGTGCCAGCACCGCAAGGTGGAGGATTAGCCTAATTGAGCCACGGCGCCGGCCTCTTTTTTTTTTTTTTTTTATTGACAGGCAGAGTTAGACAGTGAGAGAGAGAGACACAAAGGTCTTCCTTTCCATTGGTTCACCCCCAAAATGGCCGCTGCAGCTGGCACGCTGAGGCCAGCATGCTTCTCAGATCCCAGGCCAGGAGCCAGGAGCCTCCTCCAAGTCTCCGATGCAGGCGCAGGGCCCAAGCACTTGGGCCATCCTCCACTGCTTTCCCAGGCCACAGCAGAGAGCTGGACTGGAAGAGGAGCAACCGGGCAGAATCCAGCACCCCAACTGGGACTAGAACCCGGGGTGCCAGCGCCGCAGGTGGAGGATTAGCCTAGTGAACCGTGGTGCCAGCCTAAATCTTCCTTTTTCAACATAAGTTCCATCAAGTTCAAGATACTTTTATAAGTGATAATATCAGTCTAAATGTAGTCCATCCACAAGAGACTGAGAATATAAGTCTGTCATGGCAGTGTTTTATACACTTTTAACAAAAGATGATGGTATGATTTGGAAAAAAAAAAAAAAAGCAGAAAGAGCCAAATTAATACTGTAAGGTGTATGCCTGCTGAATTCCTATCAAAAGCCTCACAAAATTGCTTTTGTTTGAAAAAGTAATAAAAACAATCCTTGTTGGGATGCAGAAGTATTCTTGGGAATAATTCTTTAACATTTTTCAATAAAGCTTTGGCAAACTTTCACAAAGGATTTAAAATAAGCAGGTGCTCCACAGGGTCAATAAGCAAAATACCTTAAGCATTCCCCAAATTTATTTCTTCATAATCTTCGCTTTTGACAAGTCTGACTTTGCTATGACTGGACCATTTACACCTGTTTGTAGCCATCACTGTGATTATACTGTCTTCAGGATCATATTGGTAAAGCCAAGTTTCATCTCTTATAGTTCTTCCAAGAAATATTTCAGGACTTTTACCTCACTTATTTCAAATTTAAAATTATTTGAAATTCTGTACCTCTTTGTAGGTGATCTGGATGCAACAATTTTTGTAGCGACTGAGCAAAAGGTTTGCTCCACTTTAATCTTATTCCATCTCAACTACAAAGGATAAACCAATTGAGATGTCTATTATTTCTGTTGTTCATTGTCAGTCCTCTTCAAATAGGCCACAGGCAAGATTTCCCTCAAAAACTGATTTGGATTATTTTCCACTGCAAGTTTTATATTCATTATCACGTATGCCCCTAAAACAAGTTACCCGTTTTAAAAGTGCTGATTCCTTTGTACAATTTTCCCATTAAACTGAATTATTTCCTGGTGGTTCGATATGCCACTTCTCAGCCTTTTGGCTAAGATCAAGTGTCGTATCTGATGATTTGATATGGACTTCTTCCAAACTTATGTCTTATCCTTCTTAGTATCTAGAACTAGGCTCACTACTGATGTGTTGTAACAAGTTAATATTAGTGTATTTTTTGAAAAAAGATTTTTTCAACCCACATATAGTTTTTCACATATGTACTTTCCATTAGTTCATATACCTTTGATGTTTATTAGGTCCATTGACTCTATAGTCTTCCTCAATCTACTGCTATTACCTAATTGATTCTTATATGGATAATATATCCATTGTTGAAATTTAGGCACTAAATTTCCCCAATATTGCTGTACTGATATAAATTTCTCCTTTCTTATTTGTTTAATATGTTTGTGTGCTTTCTATTGTATGCATATATATTTGTGATTATTATATCATCTTCATGAAATGACTCTTTTTGTCTCTTAATATAAAGTCTATTTTATCTCATATACATATAGTCTTCACTGTTGTCTTTTAGTGACTATTTACATATAATGTTATCTATTCCTTCACTTTTCTTTCAGTCTAACTAGTGTCTTAAATTTAAAGTGATTCTATTATACAGGGCATGTTGCTAATTATTTTTTTAAATCCTATTTAGCCATTTTATCTCTTTTTATGGCAGAATGTAATCTATTCACATTTAGAGTAATATTTTAAATGTAAAGAATTGATATTGTCAATTTATTGTTCTCTATTTTCAAATTACTCTGTTCCTTTGTTCATCTCCAGTTGTCTTCTTTTGAATATAATGCACGTTTGTACTGGTATTATCTTTTATCTTTCTTTAATCACTATTATGTTTTTTATGATATTTACATAAAAGAATATGCTTTAGTTGTAATTAAATGTTAACAACCTTACTTACACTCAAAAACTATACTTCCCTTCTCATCCATATACAATATGATATTAATGTTGTAGTGTATATGTTTTATTGTACTTTACATTCATTAACAAATTATTTTAGTTATATTATCCAGGTTTCTCTAAATAATCAGAATCTGAGGAATACAGATGATCCTTGATTCACACTGGGGGTTACATATTAAGATAAAGGTACTGCAAATAAAAGTAACATTCATTGCACCTAACCTATCAAACATCATAGCTTGTCACCAATATCCTCCAGGTTTCATGGTTGCCTGGAAGCTGCAAATTGCTACTCTTCCACAGTATTTTTAAAGAGTATTGTTTCTGCATCTTGTTAACTCAATTAAGGATAAAAATTCAAAGTACTGTTTCAACTGACTGCATAACACTTTTTCATGGCATCCAGACATCAAAAACTCATAAGCAAAATCACAGAGTATCTGACCGTATAGATATTTGAAAGGAAAATAAATGAGAATTTGCTCACGTGATTAAGGAGGCCTAGAAGTCTAATGACATGAATGCCATAAATGTGAACACCAGGAAAGCAAATGTGAGTCATTTCAAGTCCAAAGGCCTGAGAACAGAAGATGCAATGGCACAAGTTCTGAAGACTGAAACCCTGAGAACCAGGAATTCCATGTGTAAGATTAGGGTAACATGGACATTCCACCTCAAGAGAGAATTTTCTCCCTTCATCCATCACTTTAGTTTTCTTCCCTGAATCCCTTTGGATTTGATAATGCCTTCCAACATTAGTATGGATAGATCATTACTCAGACAAGTGATATGTATCCTAATCTCTTCCAGAATAATGTTTTCCCAGTTGTCTGTGGCAAATATCTACTTATCTTTAACATTTTCACATTTTATACGTTTTCATGTTTCTAGATACTGTGCTTTAATTTAGATTTGAAAACCTCATTTAACATTTGAACCAACGGCAAAGGAAGACCTTTCTTTCTGTCTCTCTCTCTCACTGTCCACTCTGCCTGTCAAAATAAATAAATAAATAAAAAAGAAAAAAAGAAAAAAAAGAAAAAAAAAGAAACATTAACTGTGTCAAATTGACACATAAAATTAACCATCATAAAAACTATTAGTGTTTTAAATATTTTCATCTTTTAACTTTCATATTGAAGTTCAAATTATTCATGAGTATACTTCAAAATGTTTGAGTAAACTATAATTAAAACATCAGTTTATTTTGGTGCAGAAATTTGAAATCTATTCATAGCCTCTTCATAGTAAATATATTCCATAAATTTTTTGATAACTCTTTATATGCTTTCATTGCATTATTAATGCATTTTGAATCTGAGTATCTACTTATCTTTAGCAATTTTATATTTTTTATGTTTTCATGTATCTAAATACTGTGCTTTCATTTAGATTTGAAAACCATCCTTCAACATTTCTTTTATGTCAGGTCTACTGTTGAGTTCTCTCATATTTTGTATGTCTGAGAAAGCCTTTATTTGTTTTTATTTTTATTTTTTTTTAACTTTTATTTAATGAATATAAATTTCCAGTGTACAGCTTATGGATTACAATGGCTTCCCCCTCCCATAACTTCCCTCCCACCCGCAAACCTCCCCTCTCCCGCTCCCTCTCCCCTTCCATTTGCATCAAGATTCATTTTCAATTCTCTTTATATACAGAAGATCAATTTAGTATAAAGATTGCAACAGTTTGCATCCACATAGAAACACAAAGTGAAACATACTGTTTGAGTACTAGTTATAGCATTAAATCACAATGCACAGCACATTTAGGACAGAGATACCACATGAGGAGCAAGTGCACAGTGCCTCCTGTTGTTGACCCAACAAATTGACACTCTAGTTTATGGCGCCAGTAACCATCCTAGGCTGTCGTCATGAGTTGCCAAGGCTATGGAAGCCTTCCAAGTTTGCCGACTCTGATCATATTTAGACAAGGTCATAAAAGACAGAGTGAGGATAGTAACCAATGATCCTAAGAGTGGCATTTACCAGGTTTGAACAATTATACAGCATTAAGTGGGGAAGAGGACCATCAGTACACACAGGTTGGGAGTAGAGCCATTGGTGGTAGAGTAGAGGTTATGATTACAAAGGAATGAGGCCCAAGTGCGCTAGACAGGGTCTAGAACAAAGGACAGAGTCATTATTAGAGGAGGTAAGAAAGGTGCTGTCTAAGCTACAAGTAATTTTTCTGATTGAAAGGCAAATAGAACCTGATAGAAGGGGCTTGATAATAATCTGGTGGGCTTTAGGCCTTGTAAATTCAGAGGCCCAGACCTATCTATCTCTTCACATTGGGTATATCCTAAGGGAGGTGTGAACCTCCTAGGGGAAGGCACTCTGTTGACTTTCATTACTTGGCTGGGCTGGGAGGAGAGCTGGCCAGGTAAAGGCAGGGGGCATCTCTAACAAGAAATTTACAGTTCTGCCTGCAATGTTGCTGACCCTACTTGACCATCCCCTCAGCTGCAGTGGTCACTTTGGAAGTTGGGCCGAGTGAAGGGCTTTTCAGCTTAGAGCCAATAAGATCTGTGGCTCTGACCTTGGCATCCTTCGACTCCAGGGCAGGTCCATTTCCAGTTATCCAACTCTTGGCAGAGCTGCCAGGGCTCTTCACAAGCTGACTTCTGCTGAAGCCCAGGCTTACCACATTGAAAGCCACTGCAGTGGGCTGGCCTGTTGGGTCTCCTTGAGGGCAGATCACTGTACAAATCAGGCATTAATAGGCCTGCCACCCATTGCTTCTGATGCCTAGCTTTCTTTTCCTCCTGGTTTGTGTTAAAGTAGACCAGAGGATGCAAGTCAAGGGAGTGCCCAAGCCCCATCTCTAATCTTCAGTGGCCTGAACTACAAGTCTATAGTCACAGGCATGTTCTGTAGTAGTTTTTCTAAGGTAGACAATGCCCATGAGGAAAATTATATTCTCACTTTAAAACTTTCTTTCCCTTTGGTCTGAAAGGGAGGTTTTTTTCTACTTACTGTTGACTTCGCTGATGGCGAAGTAAATCTCGCTATGAGATTATAACTTAAGCTCTTATTTTGGCTATGCTATTACAGAAAAATGTTAGCCATCTCTTTTATAAGGTCTAAAGATTAAATTGTGTGTCCTACAGATTCCTTTATAATAGAATTAGTTTCCTACCTTGAAGAGAATAGAGAAGTGAAAGAACAAGTTGGGCTTAGAATAGAGAAATGAGGGAGCAAGTCCTAGATCACTTGCTGACAATAGCAATATTACATGAATACTTAGCAAACCGTTTCAACCATTAGATAACAACTTAAGAAAACATTTACCAGAAAGTCCAATGCCTTCTATAAATTTTAAGAATCATGTATTTGAAAACACCTCTTAAATATCTAACATGGTGTAGTTTGTTTAACCAGTAAACTTAAGCACAACCATATAAAATGTTTTTAGTTTCTTTCTACCAACACGTTTAAAACATATGATACACAGATTCAGGTCACACAAATTAAAATGTATCTTTGATTGATTTTAGCAGCTTAAATTTATGGACAATCTTATCTATAAGCCATTTAAAATAAAACTCTTAATAAAATTTCCCCATGTGGACATACAATATGTACACAGATATAACATAGCATAGTAGACCAATATAGCAATTTTAATAATAGCTTTTAAAATCTTTAACTCTTTTTGTAGATTGCCAATGGATTTGAATTGCTTTTTCTTTTTAGTAACCTCAGTTAACCATACTTTCTCTCAGTTGGTACTGTTAATACATTATTGGCTTCATCTGTTTACAGAGCCATCCCAAAGTACTGAATACAATAGAAGTGGCTGGAAAAAGTCCATAGGAACCTATAGGAGGACAGCTAAACACAGAACCAACAACGCTTTAGTTTTATGAGCAGTACATCATATATAACTATGGAGGACAAAAGACTTTAACTCGCCATGTTTAAAATTATAAACTCATCAACCAACAAGAGGCACTTGCTTACTTCACATTATTTTTGAAAGCACTTGTTGGATTTTACAAGTATTTAACCCTTTAGGCCTCTGGGGCTTTCTCAAGATAACTATCATGTCTAGTAACACAAGATCATTAGACTTTTTAATCCTCAAACATCTGTATTAATAGCATTTTCCATTATAGAAACTTAAAGTCTGGTACCACATCACATCTTGACAGTCCTTCTAATATAATCCAAATAGACTGATTAGTTGGTGTCTCTATAAGATGAGAGACATAAGTCCTTTGATTTTTTCAGTTGGGCCCAAACTGGAAAAACCAAAGTCCAGGATTTACTGGAAATTTTATTGACCAGATTGTTTGAAACTTTGATTTTTTGAATGCCTGTCAAGAATGCCAAGGAGGCTCAAAATCCAAAATATCTGGTTGAAATAAGATTCCTTAAAATCATGACATAACATAGACCAAATTTGATCATTGTTACAAGGTGATAATGCAAATCTTTGAAAATAAGCACATATTTAAATAACCCATAGCTCTTAATAAAAATGCAGCTGTTTTTGAACAATTAGAATTTAACAGACATCAAGAGAACATAATAGATTACTTTAACACATTGATTTAACAAAGCATCAGAGTTTAATTCTATGTCAATGAGAAATTGAGCTTCCTGTGATCTTTTGCTGTGAGGTTTCCTTCCTTTACCTTCTTTCATATTGGTGACCATGTTTCTGTGTTTCTGTGTGTAACACATCTTTAAGCATCTTTTGCAGGGCAGGATGAGTGGCAACAAATTCTTTCAGTTTCTGTTTGCTATGAAAAGTCTTAATTTCACCTTCATTCACAAATGAGAGCTTTGCAGGATATAGTATTCTGGGCTGGCAGTTTTTCTCTCTTAGTACCTGGGCTATGTCTCGCCATTCCCTTCTAGCTAGTAGGGTTTCTGATGAGAAGTCTGCTGTGAGTCTAATTGGAGATCCTCTAAGAGTAATCTGACGTTTCTCTCTTGCACATTTTAGGATCTTTTCTTTATGTTTCACTGTGGTGAGTTTGATTACAACATGTCGTGGTGAGGATCTCTTTTGGTCATGTTTATTAGGGGTTCTATAAGCTTCCTGTACTAAGATGCCTCTTTCCTTCTCCAAACCTGGGAAATTTTCTGCTAGTATCTCACTGAAAATGCCTTCTAATCCTTTCTCCCTCTCCATGCCTTCAGGAACTCCTAGAACCCGAATGTTGGGTTTTTTAATAGTATCCTGTAGATTCCCGACAATATTTTTTAGATTTCTAATTTCTTCTTCTTTTCTTTGGTTTGCCTGTTTCCTTTCCTGTGCTCTGTCTTCTAAGTCTGATATTCTCTCTTCTGCTTCGCCCATTCTGTTTTTAAGGCTCTCTAATGTGTTTGTCATTTGATCTATTGAATTCTTCATTTCATTATGATTTCTCGTCACTATCACAGTTTCTTGTTCCACTAATTGTTTCATTTCATTATGATTCCTCCTTAATATTTCATTTTCACGAGAGAGATTTTCTATCTTGTCCATGAAGGATTTCTGTAGTTCAAGAATTTGTTTTTGAGAACTTCTTAATGTTCTTATCAATTTTTTGAGATCCGCTTCTTGCATTTCTTCGATCTCATCATCTTCATAATCTTGAATTGGGGTGTCTTTTTCATTTGGGGGCATCATAGTGTCTTCCTTGTTCTTGTTAGCTTGGTTTTTGAGTTTGTTGTTTGGCATGTTGGAGATATTTGGTTTCTTCACTGTGGTGTTTTTTCTTGTTACACTATGGCTCTATATTAAGTGGACTGTCTGCTTTCAGTGGAGCCTTAGAGGCTTGAGATGAGTGTGGACTGAGAGCTGTGTTTGGTTCCTCAGGGTTGAGGGTGTGTCAAAGATGACACTCCCAGGTTAGGTGTGGTAAATCTCTCTTTCTTTTTTTGATTCAAAAGGGAAGTAATTCTGCACAGCTGAACGTAATTGGAGGTAGTTAGCAGGCAAATGATATACCCACAGGAGCCAGAGATCGGAAGCTCTTTCCCAAGGACCACACAGGGAATCTCTACTGCCCTCAGTGTGGGCTCCAATTCTCCTGCAGTCTCCCACTGGGTTGCCAAGTTAGATGCTAATCTCCTGTTATTTCACCCCTCCCCCCAGAGTCAGGTTTTTCTGCTAGGCTCAGGGCTAGTGCAGACCTGAGGTCGCCCTGCTTATGACGTATGTCCAAAATGGCGCCTGATCTTTGTCTTGCTCGCCTTTGAGAGGTGAGCGGAGAGAGAGAAACTTGTGTCCGTATCGGTCACTTTTTTAAATTTTTTTCCTCTCTGTCTTCTAGTTAGCCTGGTGAACTTTTCCCCAATGGAGTTTCAAGCCTCGTTCCCTCTAGTCTCCTCTTTCCGCTTGCCCGCTGGTGTCTTGGGCTATTGAGGTTTGGCTCACCTCGCGTTCCAGCGCTGGTGTGTTAAGTCTGCCGCTGGTGTCCCGAACTTGGGCTCCCACGCTCTCCACGCAGGTACACTGTGAATCACTAGTTCCGGAAGAGTTTCCTCTGCTGTTTCTTCTCCTACTCTTCCTTGACCCTGCAGTATCTCCACTTATATTAAACTGTCTCTCCCCCGGACTAATAGTGTGCTCCCTGCCTATTGCGCCATCTTGCCGCTCTAGCCTTTATTTTTTGAGGGATAGTTTTGCTGGTGATAGAATTATTGGTTGGCAGTTTAAACTCAGTACCTTCAATATGCAATTCTATTCTCTACTGGGGCTTGCAAATATTCTGATGAAAAATATGCTGACACTATTATAAAGGTTCACTTGCTCATAATGAGTCAGTTTTGCGTGCTGCTCTCAAAATTCTCTTTATGTTTGATTTCCAAAAATTTTGTTATCTTGGTGAGCATCTCTTGATGTTCAGCCTATTTTCAATAATTTTATGTCACAGATATAGATGTCCATATTTCTCCTCAATTTGGAAATTTGGTTAACTGAAGAGAAAGAGAGAGGGACAGAGAGAGAGAGAAAGAGAGAGAGAGAGAGTTTGAGTTTCCATTTACTGGTTCACACCCCAAATGGCTGCAATGGCTACAATGGCTGGGACTGGTTCAGGCAAAAGCCAAGAGCCCAAAACTCCATCTGGGCTTGCCACATGGTCCTCAGGGACCCGAGTATTTTGGCCATATTCTATTGCTTTTTTAGGTGCATTAGCAACTAGCTGAGTCAGAAGCAGAGCAGCAGGGACTCAAACTGTGATATAAGTTGCCAGCATCACAAGCAAGCAGCTGCTCAACTCCTTGTATCACAATGCCAACCCAGCCTTTTTTTTTTCATTTTTCCCTCTATTTGGATCACTTTAAATTGCCTTTGTATTCACTTATTCTTTCTTCTGAATGATTAAATATGTTATTGAAGCTCTCTAATGACTTTTTTCAATTCAGTCCTTGTATTCTTCAATTCCAGGATTTCTGTTTACATTATTTTTATGAAATATTTCTTCATCAAACTTCCTAGTTTATTTTGTATTCTTTGCCTGATTTAATTTAGTTGTCTAACTCTGTTTTCACGTAGTTCATTGAGTTTCTTTAACATGATTGTTTCAATGCTTTGCCAGGAAATGTGTAGATTTCCATTTCTTTGGAGAATTTTATTAATTCATTGTATAATGTTGCATTTGCTTGATTCTTTGTCATACAGACAGCCTTACTTTGATGCCTATGCATTTGAAGGAGCAGACACTTCTACCAATCATTCCAGGCTGATTCTGTCCATCTAAGCTCTTCTGAAATATCCTTAGATTAATGGAACAGAGTCCTGATTTAGTGGGATCAGAGTCAGGTTCTGTGGTGATAGTCCTGTTACCAATAGTGTGATCAAGCTAAGGATTATCTGCAAGTATGTTCTTGTATGGTCACTGCCCGCATCTCTGTATGAGAGAACTGCTTTTAGAACATGGGGCTGCTTTAGGGACGACAGTTAGATTCCAGGTCAAAATAGTCCACATATTTTATGTTTTATTGAGGTACAACAGACACAATAAACTAGAGCGAATATATTCACAGAATACAATTTGTTAAATTTTGACATAAATATATACCAAAAATCAAGATAATAATCACATTTCCTACCACAAAAATCTTTTCATGTTCTTTCTTAGAACTTCTTTTCTAGTCCTCTTCATCTCCATCTTTACCTTTCTCTACAATTACTGATCTTCTGCTGATTCAAATTATTTTACATGTTCTAACATTTTATGTAAATGTCATGGAAGAATATGGTGTGCATATTTCCTCATCTAGGTTTTGTTCTGCATACATATTTTGAGATAGTCCTGGTTTTATCATAAATCAATACTTCTTTTCTTTTGTTTATGTATGTATCTTAATATGTAGACATGACACAATGTTTATTTATTCATTTGATAGTGAACATTTGGGTTGCATACAGTTTTTAGAGACTACAAATATAAGTATTAGGAATATTTGAATAAATATATATATTCTTTTCTCTTGCATGAATATCTAGGTGTGGAATAAGTTAATCATATCGTAGGTAATTTTTTTTAAGTTTTTCAGGTCCCCTCAAACTTCTTTCTCAGTAACTGTGCATTTTATATCCTTTAACAGTGTGTGAATGTTTAAATTTCTTCATGCTTTTGTCTAAAGTTTCGCATACTTGTACTTATTAAACATGTCATTCTACTCCACACAATGATATAATTTCTAAATTGTTACTTTTATTTTCAATACTGCTATCTATATGCTTTATTTTGAATTTTAATATTACAGATGTTACTGATCATATTCATTGCTTATCTGCAATCTCTATTTGTTCTTTAGAGAAGCGCTTGTTCAAAATTATGAGCTTATTTTATTGATTATTTTATTTCTTATTGTTGGGTTAGGAGTGTCCCTTCAATATTTTAGATATAACTGCTTTATTGCACATGATTTTTAAATCAATCACATTTTACTCCCATAATTATGTGTTTTAAAGATCAGATTTTTACAATGTTAAGTTCAATTTATTAAATTTTAGCTTACAATTTGGGATCTCTTTTACTCTTTTTTTTAAAGATTTATTTATTTATTTGAAAAAGTTACACAGAGAGAGGAGAGGCGGGGTGGGGGGGGGGGAGTCTTCTACCTGATGGTTCACTTCCCAGATGGCCGCAACTGCTGGAGCTGTGCCGATCTGAAGCCAGGAGCCAGGAGCTTCTTCCAGGTCTCCCACATGGGCGCAGGGGCCCAAGGACTTGGGCCGTCTTCTACTGCTTCTCCAGGTCATAGCAGAGAGCTGGACAGGAAGTAGAGCAGCCGGGTCTCAAACCAGCACCCATATGGGATGCAAGCGCTTCAGGCCAGGGCATTAACCCACTGTGCCACAGCACCAGCCCGCTGTTTTACTCTTTATTGAAGTCTAATGTTTGTATATATTTATGGCATACAATACAATAGTGAAATTCGGATACGTGACATGTAATGATCAAATCAGCACAATTAGCATTTCTCTCTTTAGCTGTATTCTTGGTATTGCATCTAAGAAATCTTTGCCAAGCCTAATGTGGTAAAGATTTTCTTCTTTTTCTCATTAGTTTTTAAAATCTAGCCTCTATTTTATTGAATTTATTAATTTTTATTTGAATGAGAGAATGAGATACAGAGACAGTGACAGAGACCCAGAGAAATACAAAGAGACAGAGTACAAAAGGTAATCCATATGCTGGTTCCTACCACAAATGCCTTCAAACAGTTGGGCTAGATTTGGCTGACCCTACATCCTGAACTCAGTCCACATATCCCGCATAAGTGCAAAGAATTATGTGAGCCATTACTACTGGTGCCCAGTCTATTTTAGCAGGAAGCTGGAGTTGGGACCAGGATCCAGGCATCAGAGTCAAATATAACAATATTGGATGCAGGCATCTTGATTGATATGCTGCCAACTACCAGGCAAAATGCCCAAACCTTCACCATTATTTTATTATAAAACTATCTTCATGATTATCCATATTCTATCACATTCTCTGAGATGTGATTAATAGTAAAATACTAATATCAGGTAGTATCTCTCCATTGATCACTGTTGTTTTACCTCTTCACTGTCCACATAAAATCAAATCTCCTGAAGTTGTCATTCAAGGCTGTTCACAATATGGCTCAAGTATATGTCTCTAAACAGGAGTCTTATATTTTATTTATATAGAACTCCAGATAGGAGTATTTGACATTCTCATTAAATGTCTTAGATTATTGTTTTCCTCTCTGCTGCTTTGATTACCCATTTGCCTTGTATACACTTAGCTATACCCTACTTCCTCTATTCTTCTTAAGATTTAATTGTTTATTTGAAAGTCAGAGTTACAGAGAGAGAAAGAGAGATGGACAGAAAGAGAGATACACTTTCCATCCACTGGTTCACTCCCCAAATGGCCATAAGTTGGGAGCCAGGAACTTCATTCAGGTCTTCCACCTTAGTAGCAGGGGCTCAAGCACTTGAACCATCTTCTATTGCTTTTCCTAGGCCATTAAAAGAGAGCTGGATTTTAAGTGGAGCAGCCATAACTCAAGCCAGCACCCAATTGGGATGCCAGCATTGAGGCAGTGGCTTAATCTGTTTTGCCACAACGCTGGCCCCTAACACCTAGAATCAAATGTAATCACTATATGGAAACTTAATTTCCACCTCACCAGAATTAACTTCTCTACCATTTTAAATATTTTGTGCCCTATATATCGCATACCAATCATTTCATAATTCTATTTTGTTCAATTTACATTGTATTTTTGTGCTACCAAGTAATAATTGTATTGAAGACATTATAAACATTTGTTTTTGTGTTGCTAAGAATGTTCAAAATGCCACCCACTTTGGTAAATATTTATTCAAATGATGAATGAAAGGCCTCAGACCTTGCTTTTGGCCAGGAACTCTATGGGTTTTAGTCTCTTCTTTTATCTCAAATATTTCTAACATAAGACTTTCATGTAAATCAATGATTATGGCAGCAAATTAAAGACAAATTTTTAAGGGTCATTATAGTTTGTCTTCGTTTATATTATATTTTCCAATTGTTTCTCTTCTGTTCATTTAGATGCGGAATGTATATCTTCAAGGCTTTGGGCCCTTAGTTTTACACACTGGAAGCTATTTTTGTCTTTGATTCTTTGAAAAGTTTTTGCAGTGACAGTAAAAATTACTATTTTCTAGAAAAATGTGAGGCATAGGTCTTATTATATTTCTTGTAACCAAAATCTTGGATTTTCCCACTTAACACACTTCACAGCCAGGGGAAGAAAGCAGTTCACCTTGGAGGTCACAGAGGATGCTTGTTCAATTATTTTCCTGCACATCACAAGCACTGCAACTGGCCTCCTTATATTCCAACACATAGGAACTCTGGAAAAAGTCTTTACAATAAGAAATATTATTTCAGAGTATAGAAATTTTTCTACTTTCTTTAATAGAACATGAAATCAAAATAGCAATGCCATGACTTGTCAACAACTCAGCAATTCCACTAAAATCAATAGGTATTTCCTGGGAATTTGACCCTAACAAACCTTTATCCTACCAGAGAAAACAGCACACAGGGTCAAATGAAGAATCTGAATTGGCTAAAACATTTGTTTCCTCTGAAACATTATTTTATAACACTCCATAAAAGATAGAGAATCACTCTGTTCCAGATGGAAAGTCTGACATTTCAGTGAATCAAGTGTGTATCTTGGTCATTCCCAGGTTCTGATTGAATAGTTTTCTGGAATTGAGGTTAATTTTTTTCTGCGAGTTTTCTTATTTTTAAAAACTTTTCGGGACCAGCACTGTGGCGCAGCGGGTTAACACCCTGCCTGAAGTGCCAGCATTCCATATGGGTGATGGTTTGAGACCTAGCTGCTCCACTTCAGATCCAGCTCTCTGCTGTGGCCTGGGAAAACAGTGGAACATTGCCCAAGTCCTTGGGCCCCTGCACCCGCATGGGAGATCAGGAAGAAGCTCCTGGCTCCTGGCTTTGGATCAATTCAGCTCCGGCTGTTGTGGCTAATTGGGGAGTGAACCACCGGATGGAGGACCTCTCTCTCTTTCTCTGCCTCTCCTCTTTCTGTGTAACTCCTAATTTCAATAAATAAATAAATCTTTTTTAAAAAGATCTTTTCATCAATTTTGGGGGGATAATTCTAGAGATAATCTGTATACAATGAAATTACTTAGTAATGGAATACTCAGAAAACCTGGGAATTAGCTACTGCAAATAGTAGCTGCATTTCTTCTCATGTTGGAAGTAGGGGAAGGAGAGCTGTTCAGCTCTAGTCTACTTTAGTTCCCTAGGAGTCTTTCTCCAAAGGATTGCATAACAGCACTGAAAGGAATGCAGGGCACTTTCCTATCTGAAACATCCGTATGCATGTGTACTGCATAATGTAGCAAATTATCCTTTAATATACAATAAAATCCTAAATCTAGCATGTCAATATTAGTTATTAACATGAGTGAATGGTCATATAGGAAATTGAAGAAATGCAAAGCTAAGCTTCAGACTAAAGTGACAATGGCTATTACAGAACATTTGTCAATTTCCCTGTTTGACTAGTCTTGGCACTTTTTTAATGTACTGGCTTGGAAATCAGTATACTAAGAAAATAAATTATTTCTAAATCTAATGTTCAAACCAGAAATAAGCAGCTGATGTATTTATAGGACATTTAATGAATTTCAGCTATATTCCTATGTCCTAAATAAGGCAATAGTTTGGAGGGGTTAAATGGGCACAAGAATTCTGTTTTGCTCTGATTTCTCTGGTTTATTTATCAAACTGCCTGCTCCCAGCTCCACACATTCTTATTCCTACTAGAGGTAAAAAAGATAAGACTCTGACAGCTACATAACTTTATGGAAGAGGGGAGAGGAGAAACTCATAATCCAATTAGCAAAATTTGAGGGAAGTTCATTAAATTCGGTAGTGATTATGTTTACCAAATTCTATGGTTAATAGGACAACATATGACCCTCTACTTTATGGTCTGTTAATAAGGAGGAATTGGGGATGTGATTAGAAGCTAATTACTGGGAAACAGCTTAAAAAAGAGTTGAGTAAATAGTGCTTTGATATGAGCAGGAAGAATGTGGCTCTGATCTCCAGATCACTCTCAACTTTCCCACAATACAACAACTGATACAAATATTCATGTGAGTGGAAAAGGGTTCCATCTTCTCAGACAACAGTTGAGATATGTCCTTGCCTGAGCTGGAAATGTGGAAAATTCACTAATGTTAGGAGCATTGTTTGCTTGTTAGAACACTGGCTAGTTCTCTTGGAAAATGAAGTCAGGAGCAATTTCATGTGAAAGAAGAAAGGGAACAGTAGGGATGTCTCTCAGCTCAGTCTCTCCAGCATCCTGATCACCTTAGACAGATTGAGTGAAGATAGCAAAAGGTCACAGCATTTCCACAATGACTTCTAACTGCTACCAGAGAGTTCTGGATCTGTCATGGAAACTTCTCCTGGGAAACCATAGATTAATCATTGAGTTCCTTGGATTGGGTTTATAATGCCAAAGGATACTACCCATTGTAATGAGAAATTGACTCTGATAATTTGAGATAAATTCTTGCAATCATTCCATAATATTGGAAAACTCCTTTAGCTCTTATGTTAAAACTGGGTGAGCAAAAAAAAAAAAAGGTTTAAAGGATATTTTCTTCATACTATGGCATTGGACACTCCAGATTAAAAGATGTATCTCAAGTCTGTAGAAAGAAGGTATAGACTTTGTAGCCACTGCAGGGAAGCAACATAGCTGCAACGGTTTAAGTGATTTCCAAGGCTTAAGTAAACAGTGTCAGTAATGATTAGCTTACTAATTAATATAGGACATTATGATATAGGCAGTCAGATAGGATCCAGAAGATTAGATTTGTAAACTGGAGACGACATCTTCATCCTTTCTCCTGTGTGATCTCACGCCCCTACCTGACCCCATCTGGATACCCATCTGCCAATCAGACTACATAACCACTCCCCTTTGAGAGTAAATAAAAGGCCTGGAGCAGGGTAGGCCCTTCCCTTGTTGCCCCGAACCTTCTGGTGCTTGGCCTTTTGGCTGCCTCTCAGCCTCTGTTTTCCTGCCTGTATGCTTGCTCCATGTTGCACCCAGCCTGCTCTTTACCAAGTATGGACACAGCTTAGCTTCCAGACTTTAATTAAAGCCCTCACTTTCCTGCGCATTTCTTTCACTGAATAAAATGCATAAAACATACCGTGCTGCCTGGTTTATTTTGAACTGGTATTCAGCATTCATTTCTGAATAGATGGCAAGAACCCACCAATATTATTCATATCAAAAATATTAATAAAGCTGGATGATATCAATTAGGGAAAGCTAAAAATGTGAGAAGGTTGGTTGAGCACCTGAAACTCAAAGTAAAGGCACGTGCTTTCTGCTGCCAAACTACAGAGCATCCCGCCCCTCACCCCGCCCCAATATTCTGTATCTGCTGAATGTACCCTCCCTCTCCACCTTGAAATCCTCCACTTTGAGAGAGAAGGCATTTTTGGGTAGAATCAATGTCTATCTCCTCTCAAGGGAACACTTGTGGAACGTTCTGGAAAAGAGAGACTCAGATTCTATAGTATTTTCTGATGCAAGTGTTCAAGTTACCATTCTATCCAGAGCAGAAGAGAGTGGGGAGGGAATGACTGCATTCAGTTAGTGCTGTTTGGTAAGAGATCACAGTGAGGAAGGGAAAATATGTTATTTTGTGAATGCAACTATTTGGGTCAATTCAATGTATTTTTGTTTTTGCTAATACTTCCCTACTCCATGAGTTCCAAGCGAGATTCTGCTAATTATGAAGAAGCGTACAAATAGAAATGCTGCTACTTTTGGGCTTCGCTGAGCTACAAGTCACTGGGATGGATGGTCTTGCTGACTAGAGCTTTTGTCAAAGGCAAGCAGCATCCCGCACACTGAATGCTGCTTAGAGTCCAGTTAATGGCGCTCTGACTTCTGAGACATATTGGATAGATTTGTTCGCAACCTCTGTTGGTCTGACTAATCAGAGCATTCAGTGAAATGCCATAGCCATAGGAAAAGTCACTAGAGGCAGTGCAGCATAGATAAGAGTTGGGTGGTTTTCAGAAGAAACAAATCCTGATAAGTCTCTCTCATTTCTGCATGACTTCAGAACAGAATCACTTCTTCTCTTTGTTCTGAATTACCCTTTTAAGCACATTTTTATAGCAAATATCTTTGATAAATAAAGTACTTCTCTTTGGAAAAAATACCAAGCACATTTACTATCCATTTTCTTGTCCAGGATTCAGTCTTTCTAAGCTCACGTTTCTCTCCCATTAAAGCAACCCACTGCAGATGCACATGTCACCCTGCCCTCCTCGTGTTGACTTGTGGGGGTTGGAGCTCAGGGAATTGATGAAAAAGTGAATACGTTGATTTCTGCTATTGCCCTGATTAATAAAGACATTTGTCTCTGACTTTGACATCTTATGACTTTTGTCAGTATTCACAAAACTGTGCTGAGTTTAACTATCAGCATGAAAATAGGGTAAAATATCTGGCTTTCCATATTTACCAATGCCCCTTCCAATAAAGCTTCTTTCTGGTTGAAATTTCAACACTACAGTGTCATCATTATAATCAGTTCTGCTGGTTTTAACAATCCTTAGTAATATATAGAAATTTTAGCAAAATATAATAATTATTATAATATTAAAACAATGAAGTACTGGTTTTCTGGCAGTAACTAGTAGAGATTAATGGAGGTAAAGAACACAACTGGATGTCATGTTGAAAACAGATCTTAAATGTTTAAAAGCCATTGCAGGCCGGCGCCCGTGGCTCAACAGGCTAATCCTCCGCCTTGCGGCGCTGGCACACCAGGTTCTAGTCCCGGTCAGGGCACTGATCCTGTCCCGGTTGCCCCTCTTCCAGGCCAGCTCTCTGCTGTGGCCAGGGAGTGCAGTGGAGGATGGCCCAAGTGCTTGGGCTCTGCACCCCATGGGAGACCAGGAGAAGCACCTGGCTCCTGCCATCGGAACAGCGCGGTGCGCCGGCTGCAGCGGCCATTGGAGGGTGAACCAACGTCAAAAGGAAGACCTTTCTCTCTGTCTCTCTCTCACTGTCCACTCTGCCTGTCAAAATTTAAAAAAATAAAAAATAAAAAATAAATAAAAGCCATTGCAAACAAGCTGATAGGAATCAAGCAGATGTGAATCCTGGTTTGCTTAACAGGCTTGAGTTTGATTTGTGAAGCAACAGCGAGACTTGTCAGTTTTCTTTACAGCAATCTAGTAACTTAATGTGCCTCTTTCATGAGACTGCCCACCCCCTCCAACTTCGCTAGGAACAAATATTTGGATAGTTGATTTAGGATTTGGCAATCATGAAGAATTACTCCAAATAGTATGTACAATATGGAAGCTGGAGACAAAGGCTGTAGAATCGTTCATATGGAAGTTGGACTGTAGAATCATTGTAGGTTAACAGGCCAAGGCATTCCACTAGGGGTCAGTAGTTGCTAACCATCAGCCATGACAAAACACAAAGCAACTAGGAGTTAACAGCCATGACACCCATGAGCCCTGGGGCAGCCATTACTGTCCCTGTAACCCAAAGTTTTGTGACAGATTGCTGGGATGAAGGAGCCACAGACAGGAAGAAAAGGGCAGAGGAGATTGTGTGACAAGCTCCAGACATGAGACAAGCAGAGAGGTACGGCAGGGATTTCACCAGAGCAGAGTACGTGGTGTGCTGAACAGCAGCTGGTAGTTCCACTCAGATGTACTAGAAGCCACTCAGGAGCTGGGTTCCATGGAAGCAATAGGTCAGCAAAGGGCACCTCTGAGGCACACATCAGGGTAAAGTTTACTACAGAAGACAAAAGAAACATGGCCACAACCCCCCTGAGGCAATTGCAGCTGTAGTTTTCAGTTATTGAAAGACAAGATGAGCTTAGTTTGGATTCTAGAAAGAGCATCCATATATAGTGCTATTCCTCTTTCTCTGTCTTCTTACAGTGTCTAGTAACAGCAAGTGGCACCCAGTTCGGTTTTTAATTCCGATTCATTATTTCAAAAATTATAAGTGTAACTCAACTATTTAGATCTCAGGAAAGTTAACTACTTGTAACCATAAAGAAGTATCCATTGAATCTCTAAAACAAGTTACATATGGTCTTATTTGCCACACAACATACCATAAAATTTATCAAAAACAATATTCTGATTTTTATTAAAAGATATTTAAAATTCTGTGTGCATGTGAATTTGTATTACAGGTATTATATTAAGATATTACGATAGACCAAATGTATGGTCTAATAAGGGTGTTTTATGTGTTATGCAGTTTTAATGTACAGGTAGTGTTCATTTAAAATTAGTGTGCTTAGTACATTTAAATATTTTTAATGAACTTCTCAGAAGGGATACTTTGGGGCACAATCACTGGGCCACTGGAGTGACAGTTCATAGGCTTCGATTCTAACCTTGACTCTGTTGCTAAAGAGCAGAATGAACTTCAATAATCCAGTTAACCTTGGCATGTATGTTTGCTTAACTGCATAATAAGGCTCACAAAGATCTCTTACACATTTAGACAAAATGATGATTCTAGAAAAGTAGAACCATGATAGAAATGAAGCAGCATAAGGGAATCATGCAAAATGGACAGTTGGTCTTTGCCATAAATGCATAGGCCACCAGCATTTCAGTTACTTGATGGAGGCATAGGAAACACTTAACTTTAATTGCACATCTTTCATAGCAAAGCACAGCATGGACTGATGTTTGTCCTCCAAGAAACACTTCATGACTCACAGTATAGACTATTGTTTCTTATTGACTAACATTCCATTTTTAGCCTCTGGACCCAGAGCAATGGCCTTACATTAGAAACCCCTCCAGGACACTTCCCAAGATCAATGCTTTGATCTCCACAGTCACTTACAGCAGGATATTAAGTCAGACTCCTGGGGACCAAGCCACCATCAACTGAAGCCCCAGGGAGATGTGCAACTGGGCCAATGCCCAGGTTAAGCAAACTACTGAACCAATATAGACTTGAAAAATAAAATAACTATACTGGTATTTCTTTGTATTTTTCTGAGAAAGATGTATTTTTAAAAGATGTATTTATTTATTTGAAAGGCAGAGTTACACAGAGAGAGAAGGAGAGGAAGAGAGAGAGAGGTCTTACATCCACTGGTTCATTCCCCAGTTGGCCACAAGGGCCAGAGCTGTGCTGACCCAAAGCCAGGAGCCAGGAGCTTGTTCGGGGTCTCCCACATGGGTGCAGGGGCCCAAGAACTTGAGCCATCTTCTCCTGCTTTCTCAGGCCGTAGCAGAGAGCTGGATAGAAAGTGGAGCAACTGGGACTCAAATAGGCATTCATAAGGGATGCCTGCACTGCAGGTGGTAGCTTTACCTGCTACACCCCAAAAGATGTATTCCTTAAATAGTAATGGGTGCTACAACTTTAATCTGGAGAGCACACCTGTGATCACTGCAAAACTTTACTCTGTTTTGCTGTAAATCTGATAATTAAATAAGTATTAGATAGCATTTGTGAATACCAATAGAGCTAACATTTCAAATAATTTATTTTGCTCTCTTTAGTTTAATAAAATATGAAGTCTAGAAGAAGGTACTATATCCTTTTTTAAAATAAAGACTCATTTATTTATTTGAAAGAGGGAGAGGGAGAACTAGAGAAGGAGAGAAACAGAAAGAGATAGATCTTCTGTCCATTGGTTCACTCCATCTGGGGGGAGCAATGGCCAGTGGTGGTCCAGGCCAAAGTCAGGAGCTAGGAACTTTTTCCAAGTCTCCCAAGCAGGTAGTAAAGGCCCAAGCACTTGGGCCATCCTCTGCTACTTTTCTGAGGCCATTAGCATGGTGTTGGATAGGAAATGGAGCAGCCAGGGCACAAATCGGTGCTTATGTAGGATGCTGGCATCACAGGCAGCATCTTTGCCCTTTATACCACAATTCCAGCCCCTAGAGGGAGCTATTATATTCTTGAGAATTTCAACACACATGATCAGATCAGTTTCCCAAAATACAGAGAGTCAAAGTTGGTGCAGATCAGGCCAAGAGGAAACAAGGACCACACTTAATTTTCCTACTGTAAATTTTGGCACAGTTCCCAGTGGAACAGAAATTTTCAATCCAGATGGTATACTCTCTACAATCTATTTAAGTAGAGCACATACAACTACCCATGAAGTAATGGTGACAAGGCAGTGTTTTTCTTAGCTTTCCCTTTGATTTTCAGTCTTCTTTTCTCATTATCATTGTCACTTAGTAGTTACTGAACTCCTGCAGGGACATTGAATTTGCTCTTGCAGCAACATCCTATTGAGTAATGGAAGAATAGAAATTGGCTTAACTATTTTCAGATATTTACCCTTGATGGTTCTTTGTTCTGTGTCTTGATACAACTATATTGGCTTTGCTTCTAGGCTCAAAGGAACAACTTTCTTTGAACCTTATTAAAAAGTTTGTTACCATAAAGCTAGGGAGACTTGCATGAAAAGTCAGGCGAATAACTTATCACTATACAGCTGCAGAAAGCTACTTTTAAAAATTCAGCTTCAAATGTTTATAACATTTATATTTATTTGCTTACAATATAGCCTATCCTTAATCATGATGATGATAGTACTGACATATTCATAAGTAGTTAAATGGTTAATTATATAAAAAGTATAATATCTTTGCTTTGTTTTGGCTATTTCTTTCTTAGTTTTTTAACCAGTTATCATTTGAGTCCTGGTGGAAGAATCTGCAATAACTTCTTAAGTAAAAGAATCCAAAGCTCAGGGAATAAGTTGAACTCCTAAAGGTAGACGCAGAAAACAGAGCCTGGGAAAGATATTCTGGCCAAAAGAAGATTTTAGTGATTTTTATCCAGTGTAGAACAAAGGATTATCCTCATTTTCCATTAGTGTCCTCAAAGCTCAAAATTTGCCAAAGAAATATGATTTACCCAAAAGGAAACAGGAGTGAAAATTTAAACAAAATTATGAACCTCAAGATAGCAAAGTTCATAATGTACAGTAGTCTGACACCATGCTAGTCATCTTTTCTGCTGTTTAAAGATATTTTCTGGTACATAGACTCTATAAATTTCACATGGCTTGATGTTAATACTTTTTTTGTTTCTAAAATATATCAAGTACGTATTATTCCATAACCTTTAATAAAGATATACCCACTTCCTTTTTTGCATTTGTTCCTGAGTTAGAAATAAACCATCCAATCAACTATACAGTTCTCTAATAATTTCATTTCTTCTTAGATGCACAATTCAGTATAGTCAAATGAATCATTTTCAAATTTTTTGTACAGATCGTCCTTACAGCACAGATATTTCCCTCACATTTGAAGCCACTCTACTGCTAGATATACATTATAATCAATGTAGTTAAGAGTTATATCTCAAGTTCCATCATTTATTACATATGTTGGGAAATGTAATTTATCTATGCCTTTGTCCTCACTGGAAAAAATGGGATTAAAGAAAATAGTATTTATTCCATTGGGTTGTTTGAGTTTAAAATAAGATATGTAGAAAGTGCTTGATCATTAACAAGCACCCAGTTAATAGAAGCTAATGGCTCTTGGCACAGTACTATAGAGGCAAGAATATATTCTTTATAGTCATGCTTAGCTTTTAGGGAAAGGCATGTGATTAAGCTACCCATGTTTTGAAGAATCTATAGTACCAATGCACAAATCCCATTGAATGTTTAGCTTCAGGCCAGAATAATTCCCATGACCTATGAAGAATATTTTATAATGTGCACCCTGCTGGTTGTTCCTACAGCTTTTAGAAGACACTGCTGTATAGAATATCCAGGTTGGACTCTTTAATCCGTAAGTCCTTTTCATATGTAATGGTCTCTGTCCTGGAGTTTAAATATACCATAAATAATTGTAACAATGACCTGGTTTGAGCTGCGAGTGACAAATATCTGGACTACCAAATGAGATAGCATATATTGCACACTTATGTTTTCCAGGCTTCTAGCTAATCATTTAATTTGCATATCTTTCAGCTGTCACAATCCCCCAATGAAGTATCCATCTTTTTCTCCATTTTACAAAGGAAGAACTATGTCTCAGAAATGTCAGTTTGTCCCAGGGTGCACAGCTAGTAATTGACAGGCTTTGAAATTGAGCAAGACATAGTCTGGTATTCTTCCCCTTATACTAAATTACCTACCAAGAGCTCTTCGTGTAATCATACCATCTCCTACTGCTATATAAAATATAGTTTATTGCTAAGTTCATGTAATTTCTCTCTGTGAAGATTTCAAACATGCTCCATAATTAAGATAGTTGTCAAATATAACTGGAAAAGAATGAGTTAAGGTCTAGAACGGTGAATGGGTTGGATTGGAGAGAACCTTGTTTATAACTGTTGTATATCCCCTCTGACATGTGCTGCCCCCCAAGATTTACAACAACACAAAACACTTTTTTACCAAAGTCCTATCTTCTCAATAAGCTATACTCAGCAAAAGGTATTGCACTGTATTTGAATGTTATTGTCAGAAACAATAGCCAAAATGAATTGAGCTCTTTTCAAACAATCTAATTTGAGTTTCACTAGCAATTATTCTCACTAGGAATGACTTTTATATATGTTTACATGATTGGCTATGGCAAGAATTGTGAGAAATTACCATGAGATGAAGTCTCTGTTAGTGCCAAGAGTGTGTTTTTGCCATCTTTGCTAAGGCCAAAAGTTTTATGTCAATGCCTCTGGCTGCAGGAACTCTCTGCTGTTGTGACTACCATGAGCTTTGATTCTATTTATTGGAGCAAAGAATGTTCAACTTCTATGTCACCACCCTTAGATCTCCATTTATACCACTCTACAGAGTACCCATGCAAGTGGTGGTTTATAGATCTTAAGACTAAATGTTCCTTTTTTGGGCTTTGGAATGACTTACATGACTAGTCCACTGTATTCATCAATGTTATCCACAGAAACAGAATCAACTTTTATATACATACACATATACATATGTATGTGTATGTGTGCACATACTTACATATATATACATAGTTTTCAAAATGTTCATAAAAATCTACATCATGAAAAATTATAAAACTATGCAGGTATTTTAAAAAGTACTTATTTCAAGATAAACTTATCTTTTTATTTTCCTTGCCATGAATTTTCTGGAGTTCCCTCATGTGTTTGTGTATGTGTGTATAAAATTTTATGTATAGATTATAGTTCAAATATATGAACAGATATATTATAAACAGTTGGACCACATGATTTTGGAGGCTGGGAAGTCCTGTAATCTTCCATTTGCAAGCTGATGACTCAGGAAAAGACAATGACGTTATTCCAGTCTCAATACGATTACTTCAGAACTAGAAGAGTCAGTGGGTTAATTTACAGCCCAATGGTAGGAGAAGAACAACGTCCTAACCTACATTGGCAGGCAGAAAGCAAAACAAAGCAAATTTCTCCTTTCTCCCTCTTCAGTTTCCTCTAGGCCCTCAATGGATTGAATGTCTACCATCCAGTGGCATTGAGGAGAGCAACCTACTGAGTTCACTGATTCAAATATTGATTAAATTCAGAAAACTCTCATGGATATACACAGGAATGTTGTTGCATCAGGGTAGGTCAATCACGGCAATACATAGAATGACTACCAAGCCTACTCACCAAACTTCTTGGTACAATCAGAGAAGCTGTATTTCTTTATCATTTCCCTGAGTAAAAGAGGTTGCCTGTCTCCTGCCAAGTGTGAAACAGTGAAGTTATCTTTGTTTCATGACTAGCTTTCCTAATTTGATACATATCTCTGGGTTTATTCACAAGACCCCACCACTCTCATTCATAATGAGTTTCTGAGCTAGCTAGGTTGCTAAATGTTATTGAATATCTACTCTAAACAAAGTTATGCACTGACAGTTTTTCATTTATTAGCATATTAAGGCTAACAGTAGCCCTATCATTATCATCTCATATTTGGAGTTAAGGAGACTGAGATGTAGCATAAAATATCTTGCACAGTTACACTGTTGGAATTCATATATCCCATCCCAGCACAGCAAAGATTCCAGTCCTAGGAAATGTCTGCAGAGACATCACTTTTATGCTTTCACTGTCCCCCAAAGTGACAAATCCACTCAGGAGCACACTTAAAGCTTCGAAATATCTAGGCAACCTAAAGAAAATCAATTGATTTCGTAGATTCTGACTTCATGGTTTCAACATCTGTGTTTTGAATATATTTCTTGTTTCCTGATGACTATCATAAATGTATTATCTTATTCTAATTTATTTATTCCTTAGAAACTATGGTAAAGAAAGACCATGTTCTTTTCTTTTTTTTTAAAGCTTATTTATTTATTTATTTGGCAGGTAGAGTTACAGAGAGTGAGAGAGAGAGAGAAAGATCTTCCTTCCGTTGGTTCATTCCCCAAATAGCCGCTACATCTGGCACAGCACCCATCTGAAGCCACGAGCCAGGCACTTCCTCCTGGTCTTCCATGTGGGTGCAGGGACTTAAACACCTGGGCCATCCTCTGCTGCCCTCCCAGGCCACAGCAGAGAGCTGGACTGGAAGAGGAGCAACCAGGACTAGAACCCGGTGCCCATATGGAATGCCAGTGCCACAGGTGGAGGATTAGCCAAGTGAGCCACTGTGCCGGGCCCCTTTTCTTTTGAAATATTTATACCACTTTCATTAGGTGCAAAAAAAGTTCTGTAACATAAAACTGGACACAAAGGAGTTGAACAAAATAATTTATGACAATTAAGTTATAAAATCAAATGAAAAATTTATTTTATATGAAGAACATTCCCCCCTCCTAGATCACTTGGACATAGAAAATAGAAGACAAAGAATGTAGTGCAGATGCTAAACTTGAACCCAGTCAATTCATAAGTCTCTAGTTACACCGTAGGAAGAGAACCCAAGAAGGTGACGTTCAAAATTCTCCTGAAATTTTCAAGAAAGAGATTAAATCTCATAATGAACATAATAGTATTGTGATTCAGTGAATAAAATAATGTATGGCCTGTAGGTAGGCCCAGATTTTATTTGTGGTTCTAAATTATTTGAAACACTTTCCAACCCCTGCTTACTTCCAGAAATACCCAAAAGACAGAAGAAAAAAAAAATCTTTGTCTTTAGAGACAATAATAGAAGGCATGATCATTCACTCAAAATCAGATCTATAAATTTTGTATTTAGAAAACAAAAGTTTCTAATATATCAGAAATCAATTCCTCCAAATTAGAAAATGCTGTTTTCCCTGCAAATTCTTCACTTACTAGGCAATTGTACACCACCAGTGATACAGCAAGTTGGTTCATAAGTGCAAGAAGATTCTGCGTGTTGTGGCCCAGGTGCCACATTCATCACTGGTCCACAGGAACTGGATTCTGGGTTCTGAGATGGGCATTGGCTGGATTCACATTCAATTGTTTGGCAGTTCTTGGACACAGAAGTCTTGAGTGGACTGCACTTTGCCATGTAGCTTGCAGGCTGGCGGCTCTGGGCTACAAAACCCATTTGCTGGCGGCTTCCTGACTGGCGCAGCTGAGAGGCACACTCTGACACTGCTGAAGCGCTTTGTGATTGGCATGCTGTCTTGTCACAGGGCTTGGAATTGGAACAAGCTGTTTGAACAATTCTGGGGAAGCAGGTTCTTTGAACACGGGAGTTACCTGGGAACAGGTTCTGCTCACAACTGGTCAGTTGGCTGCTGGAGGATTTACTGCAGGTTTCTTGAAAGTTGTCCAAGAGCCACGTTCTGCTGTAGCAGCTGCTGGGCAAACACAGTCCATCGTCAAAACTTACAGGATTAGAGGCATGTGTGATGGCAGAGAGGGTAGGGGCATTGAAGCTCCGCAGTGACTGGCATTGGTTATGGGACATGCTGCTAAAACTCCTAACTGAAGTTGTTCCTAAGCACAGAACATGCCGAGTTTTAAGATGGAATTGTTTGCTGGGGAGATTATATATTAGTCGGAAAACTGGGTGTTGCCTTCATTTCAAGACTCTTTGCTCCTCATTGCTTAAGCTAATTTGAAGGATAACATCTCATTAGCACGTTCTTTAGTTGTATATGGAATGATGTCTTACTAACAAAGATGCAAGTCGATTTCGAGTCTTCTGAATGCTTTCATGTTAGTTCCAAAGATGACTCATCAGGGTGGGGTTTGTCGCAGGTGAGTCCCAGCATGTCACCCAAGCGAACTCTTTTTCCCTTAGCCAACATGATTCTGTTTTATTAGGTAGACAACAAGGAATGCAGGTGGAAACAGCCAATCGATTACTTCAGCCCTGGAGTTTCAAAGATGTCAGCTTAGCAATATATGGTGCTATCGTGTCTAAGACACTTTTAGACAGATGTGGGTCTCACTGAGCCCACCCTCATTCCACTCAGATCTGGGTCTCTTCTCTCTCTCTCTCTCTCTCTTTTTTTTAAGATTTATTTTATTTATTTGAAAGAGTTACAGAGAGAGGTTGGGTCTCTTCTTCTGATCAAGATGTGAGAGGATTCTGCTATGGCATTCCTTCTCACTGTCCACCCAAAGCATTCAATGTGGCCGTGGTCCTACCAGAGACTCTCTATCAGTTTCTCCTCATTGCCAACTTGAAGGCCCCTGTATAAATATGTTCTCCCCCTTCCCATTTACCACTGAATTTTAACTTCTACTTTATTATGACTGCACTTTATAGCGAATAGTATATTTTCTTGTATTTGTGCTTCTCCAAAGTTGACATTTTTTCTTTTTTTTTATTTTATTTTTTTTTATTTTTTTTATTATTTTTTAATTAAACTTTTATTTAATGAATATAAATTTCCAAAGTACAGCTTATGGGTTACAATGGCTTCCCCCTCCCAAAACTTCCCTCCCACCCGCAACCCTCCCCTTTCCCGCTCCCTCCCCCCTTCCAATCACATCATGATTCATTTCCAATTCTCTTTATATACAGAAGATCAGTTTAGTATATATTAAGTAATGATTTCAACAGTTTGCCCCCATATAGCAACACGAAGTGAAAAAAAATACTGTTGGAGTACTAGTTATAGCATTAAATAAGAGTGTACAGCACATTAAAGACAGAGATCCTACATAATATTTCTTTAAAAAAATTAATTAATTTTCTATGCCATTTCCAGTTTAACACCAGGTTTTTTTTTTCATTTCCAATTATCTTTATATACAGAAGATCAATTCAGTATATAATTAGTAAAGATCACATCAATTTGTACCCACGAAGAAACACAAAGTGTAAATATACTGTTTCAGTACTAGTTATAGCATCACTGCACATTAGACAACACATTAAGGACAGATTCCACATGGGATGATATTTTTAAAAAATTGGATTACTAATTATAGCATTAAATAGCAATGTACAGCACATTAAAGACAGAGATCCTACATAATTTTTTTTTCAAATTAATTAATTTTCTATGCCATTTCCATTTTAACACCAGGTTGTTTTTTTTTTTTTTCATTTCCAATTCTCTTTATATACAGAAAATCACTTCAGTATATAATTAGTAAAGACCTCATCAGTTTGTGCCCACACAGAAACGCAAAGTATAAAAATACTGTTTCAGTACTAGTTATAGCATCACTTGGCTTCTTTATAGCAAACTTCATGTGAGCTTTTCCTTTTTGTTTACTCGGCTTTTTGCTTTTCAAATGATCACCTCCTATGTTTGTTGTATTGCTCTGCTGTACTTAGCACAGTCTCATATCATTGGCACTTTTGTAACACATTCTATAATTTACTTGGCTCAACTCAAGAGTATGTAACAGAACAGAAATATATTCTTTGTACAATATCTTAGTCTCATTTTCTTGGCTCTCAAGAAACGCAAGGACATTCAGGAACCCCGAACACATCTTATATGAAAAGGTATGGATGCTATAGTGTATTTACTAGGACACAACCTAATGCTTCTAGTTTGACTGGCTGAACAATAAACTTGTGTACAACTCCTTTGTAATAATTGTGAGTTACTTTAATTTTGAATCCTCATGCACATACTTTCATTTTGCCCTTCACATGAGCCCTATTTGAACCACTTAATTCTCGTGCATGGTTGTACTTATGATTGCAAAGGGACTTCCACTGCTGTGACCTTTCTTCTTTAGGTATTAAATGGTTCTCAATGCCATTACCCTGAAAATATCATACTAATATAAGACATTCATAACAGGGGAAGCTGAGTGTGGAATCTATGGCAACTCTTTTGTACTACTTCACAATTTTGAAATTTTGTAAATTTAAAACTAATCTGAAATAACACATTAATTTATAAAAAAAAAAGGTTAAAAAGGAGATTGCATTTTACCTCATTGAATGCACAGGCATTTCATGTTAATCCAAAATTTAAAAAACAATAAAGACTGTAAATTATCTCAGTAACATAAAATAATAAGATCCATTTCCCCAAGCCTGGCCTGTAACGACTTGTAAGACTTGGTTCTTTTCTAACCCTTTTTTTCTAACTTCAGCTCTTATTTCTCATTGTCCAGTATGCTCCATCCTCAAAGGCCTTCCATGTTCTTTGAGTTTGGCAAGACTTTCTTTGCCTTTGTGATTTGGGTATGTGCTACCTTCTGGTTTCATCCTGTCAGGGCCTTCTCCCATCTTTACACAGCTCTTTACATGATCTGGTTCTCAGCCCTGGAGTTACTTCTTATATCAATTTCCTGCTGAAGGAAAGATTCCATCTCAGGGTCTAATGTTCTCATTCAGATAACTTAACTTATGGTAATTTTGTTTCTTCATGTTGCCTTTACCACTGTACTTTGCATTCCATGAAGGCAAAAAGCATCATGCTAGGGCATTATTTTTTTGGAGAACAGTGCCTGGCTACCACACAGTAAGATCTCTATAAATACAACTTTGAAAGACTGATGGATATGAGGTTCTCAATAAAAATATATTCAAAGTGTAACTGAATATCTGAATGAAGATAATTTTGAAATTTTTGGTACACCCCATATGTTGGAGAATTGGCAAGGGTATTGAACTTAAAGAAAAATGGCTAGTATACTGTGAATAAAGAAAGATGTAACAAAGCAGTGACTATGCCTACCTTTCATTGACCCCTTAGTGAAATAAAAACAACATCATTAAGAAAACCACCAATTATTATGGCACAAGCTGAGTCAGTTATTTTAAAATAGTGCTTGACTGTATTAGGTGTATTTGAAAAGCTTTTTCATGAAAAGGGGCAATACTTTTCACTTCCAGCAGAGTCTGATTGCTAAACTGTGTGGACAAATTCAGGACATCATATAGGCAGGAGTCCCACAAGAGCCAGCCTTCTGATTAACCTCACATCATGTAGTAAATGAGTGAATGCCAGGGCAATCCCAAATCTCCAGCTGTCAGGTGATGTTAGGTCTGTCATGTGTGAATAAGGCCAACCCAGGAGTTATTTTCTCTTTGGGATGAGAAATTAACTTGAACATTCTCTTTAATTGAGTGCTGAATTATTGGATGTTTCTCCATATAACTTTTATTCAATGAGTAAATACAAATTTTTGGCATTTCTAGATTTATAGAAGGAGTCACCTGCTTATTACTACATGAAGATGTAAGCTAGGACAACTGGTTACCTTGGAATTGTTTTCATGTGGCCTACTACAAACTAAGCATTAATTTTGTAGACAAATGAATTATGATAATTATGTAGTATACATACTAATATTCATGAGAAATAGATACAGCTAGTTGCTTCATTTTGTGTGGTGACTGCAAGCTGTTGCCCAAATGGTTGAATAATTCCATGGTCTCCTGGTATTGAACACAAATAATTACAGCTGCACTGGCACACTCTAACCATCAGAGGGCGGACTGTCGACTTTCGATATGAGAAAGCAATAAAATATAAAGATTCTAGAGGCAGAATGCAAGATTCTTCCTATTTATTTATTTTTAAAATTTTATTTAAGGAATACAAACTTTATACATTTCATATATACAAATTCAGGAACATAGTTATCCTTCACACCCCACCTCCCTCCATCCTGACTCCCACCCTTCTTCCTCTTCCCTCTCCCATTCACATTACTTTTCACAAAGATCTATTTTCAGTTAACTTTTTACTCATAAGATTAACACTACACTAAGTAGAGAGTTCAAAAAATAGTATGAAGGAAAATCAAACAAAAAAATTTGTTGCTCAACAGTCACGACAGGGCTGTTCAAAATCATCATCGCATCACACAGTGTCCATTTCATTCCTATAGGTTACCTTTTAAGTACTCTATTAGTAAAATAAGCCAGTCCCAAAAAGACAAATACCATATGTTCTCTCTGATCTGTAGTAACTAACAGAGAGTGCAGTATTCTTTTTATTCATTTGAAAAGCATAACTATAGAGAGGCAGAGACAGAGGGAGAGGTAAAGAGAGATTGTCCATTCACTAGCTCACTCCCCAAACGACCACAATGTCTGGAGCTAGGCTGATCCAAAGCCAGAAGCCAGGAACCAGGAGCTTTTTCTGGGTCTCCCATGTGGGTTCAGGGGCCAACCACTCGGGCCATCTTCTAAGGCTTTTCCAGGCCATAGCAGAGAGCTGGATTGGAAGTGGAGCAGCGGGTATCAAACTGGCGCCCATATAGAATGCTGGCACTGCAGGTGGCAGTTTTACCCACTATGCCACAGCATCAGCCCCAAGAATGCAAGATTCTAACAGTTGATCTACCATCAGAAACTGCAATCTTGAATAATTAGCTTTCTGTGTATAATTTTCTCCATTTTAAAGTGAAAAATTATAATATAATAAAATGCTTACTGATTAAATGAGATTATACACACATTAGATTGTTTAAGACATACTGAGTAATGCAGAAAGATAGCTGTTGTTTTTGATCTGGTTCAGGATTCTTCATGCATTCAGACACATATCATAGCAATATCAATCCTAGATTTATATAAAATCACTAAACTGTTTTTAAATATAAAATATATAAAAGACAATACAGTATCTTTCTTATTTGAAATTATGTTGTTCATGTTTATAATTTTTCATATGCCATTCTTTTAATGATTGTATTTTTTATTCACAGTATATTGAAAATTTAGCTTGTCTCTATCTCTCAAGAGCGTAGCAGTTGTAGATATAATGTTGTATAGTTTATATTGCTTTATAATGGATTATAGTGGCTAGCCTGAACTTCTAATGACTTGCTTAGTCACATTAAAGTGAAAAATAAAATAAAATAAAAGCTTAGAGTCATTCTTAAATAACATAATTCCTTCTTCCTTGCTTCGTCATTCAAATTTATAGCAAATGACCTAAGTTCATTTAAATCCTTTTTTCTCCTGCTATCAATGAGTCACTTGTACAGAAACATGGAATAGCAACAGAAGAATACTAGGCCAAAAAGGAACAGATCTCGCTTCTAGCTCTGTTGTTTCCATTAATTCACTGCATAAATTTGGACAAGTCACTCTGCCTCTCTGGATCTCTTATAATATAATGAGTTTTGATTAATAGCTTTCAAAGGTCCTTTCCAGTTACCACATCCTAGGTTTATCTATCAGAATCTTAATACATTAGCCTTGAAAAGCATATTACATAGATTCTGGCCAGCTCTCCCTACTCAATGAAATTTTTACTTTCATGTAAAGATAAGTAATCTTTATTAAGATTACTTATGAGATCTTAACAAGACAAAGCAAAGACTGAAGCAGGCAGTTTAACAGTTTCTATGTATGCTGGTAGAAACCCACCACTGTATAATGAATAACATTACTGTATTTGAGAGAAGTCCTGAGAACAAATAAAAACTTTTCTCTGGCCAAAAACATATTGGTCTACTTGAAAAGAGTTGGAGGAGGGAAGTGAACATTGGTGGAAATAAACTTCTATGAAATATCTTGGATAGCATAGAACCCTTCTTATACATTGTAATGCATACAGAAAATATTTTAGGCTACAGAACACTTTAAAATTATGACACTATAACCATAATAATCACCATTATGAGGAAAATGGAAATGGTGTCTTATTAGAATGTGATTTGTGACCATCTCTAATTACTTTTGTTTTTTGGAAAAATACTTACTCATTTATAACTCAAATATTAAGATTTTGGATCAACTGACCAAAACAAGAAGGAAGAAAAGAAAAAGAAAACTTAAAAAATTATGCAACTGCTTCAAGATGAATAATTGGAAAATAAGAATGAACTATGTATGCTGTCTTGATGATTTCAGAACTACAATGCAAATTTTCTATTCCCTTGATCCATTATGTCTTGGATGTGAAAGTGTCATGGTTTGTTACAGTAATTATGTAGACTTGTCTTTGGTCCTTTTCCCAGATGGACTTGTGCCTACTTGCACCTGTCTCAGAGCTTAGATTTGAGTGAAGCTATTTTTCTGCTTTTGTATGGTCCAGACATATGAATTTTTTCAGTTATCTTACATTTATGTGCAGTATAGTTGTGATAATGTCCCACTGAGATCATGCTGCATTATTTTTATGATAATAATGATCAGAGGTAAGTGACAGCTAACTTACTAAAGAAATTGCAACTTGTAAAAACGAATGTGTATTTAATGCCATTGACATTCTTTGGAGACCGGTATCATAGCTCTATCTTGTTTATTTTTTATTGTAACTAACTTTTATTTAGTATGTATTATTTGGAAGATTGTTAGACAAGATTCTTTTTTGTCCATTGAAGAGTACAATAAGACTAAACAGAAAAGCAAAACAGTATTGATGACACTTATAATGCTTTTATTAATATATTAAAATAGTAATTTAAAGATGTAAGTACATGTAATGATAGCATTGCATAGGGAATAATCAATTTTATTGATTGCGGTGTCTACTTAAAAGAGATGAGAAAATAGTGTTTCAAATGGTTTTTCGGATAAGAGAGATACGACATTCCTTCCCAAGTCCTTGACAATATATGAACTCAGCACCGCACAACATGCTCAAGGAAATGCACTTCAGTATCATCAATGGAGTATATATTGATAAAAGTGTGGGTTTGGGAAGGGTGGAAAGGGGCTGGAGAGAGGGCAGAAGTGGGTTGTAAATGGTCTCTAAGATTAGACCATTATGCTTAGTGAAATAAGGCAGACATCAAAAGACAAATATCATATATTATATCTGATTGGTTGCAGCTAATATATAGAGCACACATACCAAAAAATTAGTGTATATCGAACTAAGTTAATATCGTGTGATTTGAATGTTGTCTGTAATCCCTGTCTCTATCCTTGTGGAACGGTGGTCTTTGTTAAATCTTTGTTTAGAGATCTTTGTTAGATCTTTGTTTAGAGGAACATTGAGAAAATTGAAAGTATGCTATTGCAAAAAATTAAAAGAAAAAGAAAGGAAAGCAAGGAAGGAAGAAGGAGGGAGGAAAATATCAAATACAAATATTTGTATTCTTGGTATCTTATCTATGAAATTTATGAAATATATTTCTCTGTATGTTAAGAAATAAGAAGAAGCAATCAAAAGAATCAAAAATTTAAAGAAAAATTAAAAAGATTGTATTAAAAAGCCTCCATTGGCAAGGGTGATTGTTTAACATTTTAAATGAGTACTTTATTCAGTAATAATTTAGGCACAAGTAACAGAAGTTGAAACTCAAAATGGCTTAACCAACAAGGCACTTTATTGCTTATATGAAACAAAGTCCAGAAATGAGATGGTCCTTTGTCTGTTCTACATTTCTTCTGGTTTTTGCCTCTTTTATGGAATGGTTTTATTTTCAGGCCATAGTAAGAGAGATGCAACTTCTACATACAACAAAATCCAGAGGTAGACAGCATTGCTTCAAGAAACTCTACAAGAAGGACTTTGCCAGAAGCATCTCTCAATACTTTTATTTGTTTCTTGTTGGCCTAAGTCAGACTACATGCTCTTTCCTGAATCCAGATTTTCAATAGGAGTCAAGATGCCATAACCTTGCCAGATTCAGCCCCAAAACCTTGGACACAGTCATGTTCATTCAAGGGATAGACAGTCTGTAAATGAAGAGAGAAGCAGAAGCAAAATCTAATTTCTGTAGGAGGAAAAGAAGAGCGAACAGCTGGCAGAACAACTCACATCTTATATACATTATTCCCACTTATGTATTTGAGAATGTAAAGGTTTGCCTTCAACAAGAGAATGCACTGATATAGCTATAGCTAGTTATTACATTCAAACCCAAGCCCAGGATTTCAAGAAGTAAAATACCACCTCTCAGTGCATCTGACTACCCACCATCCTGCCATCTTTCCATTCCTGGGTGACTTCTATTGTTAAAACAGACGACCTTCTAGTGATAAAACAAGAGGATTGAGTTAGGCACCAATATAAGAAATTACTCTTAGGAATTATATTCCTTGCACCATAATAGAATGCATGTATATAAAATTTCAACTATTCCTAAATTATTTTATTATATCAGTTTCAGCAATTAGTTCAATACACGGCCTCAGAATTCTACTGTGGCTTATTACTGGAGTCTGAGAAGAAGTTTTACAAAAAAAAGCATTTTGACGATTTGCTTATCAAAAACAGCCAAGTACTCACTGAAGCATCAGGAAGCTTTTCTTTTTGGACTAGACCCATTAGTAATAGCTTAACCACTATTACGTGCTCCCACTGGGCTGGACTGTCTGTGGGTAGAAAAATAAAGGGTAACTCTGTGAGTTCTGTAAAGTCCTTTAAGGGAACTAATATTCCCCAATTGAACTATTTCATTTTTTAGGAAAAAATAGTAAATTTAGATACACAACAGGTATCTTAAAAAGAAAATTAACAGTATAACTTGTGATCTGATATTAAATTCAAGAAGTTTAGTTAAAGACAAAAAATCACCTCTGGCTCTGTCTTTAACTAGAGAAATAAGAGGAGAGCACAACTGAAAAAAAGATATAGGAATTCTAGGGGAAAAACTGAATACTAATAGGACTTTATTTTGTAGTTATCACTCTTCAAGGTAGGAGAATGCACAGTCTAGTCAGTTGATAGCTGAGACTGATGTTGAAGGAGATAAGTAAGCCTAGGTCTGGGGCATGTAACAAAGTATTTGCAGATGCTAGTTCCATTCGTTGATTGTAACAAGAAGACTGGCAGGTCCTATAAGGAAAATAAATTGGGAAGCAGAATCTGGATCCATGGCCAAGGTAAGGAAAGTCTCAGGTACAGTAATCCAAAGATCTGAGGCCACTGGATGCTCAGACAGAAAAAAGGAGATTCCTTAATCCACAACCAAGGGAATAGGAATTTCTAGATCCATTGCCCAGGAAGTAGCACCTGATGGACACACAACACAGAGATCCAACATAAGTCAGCTGGCAGGGACTGCAGATGTTGGAGGTCCTGGAGTGGTAGAAGGACATGTTGGGAAGGACTGGATACCACATAGGAGGTTTGGCAGCTCATGGGCTCACAACAGTTCTCCTGACAGCCACCGTAGAGAGAGAGGATCCCAGCTGACAGATGCTGGAAAAACAAAGGTTAGTGCTGTGTACCAGGCTGCTGGGGTTGGAAGAGACACAGGAGGATCCTGGAGGATGCAAGCAGCCAAATGAGCAGCAGACGTTTCCAGAGCAGAAGTTGTAGGGCTTGTTGACAGGAGATGTGGTATCAGCTGAGTGACAGCAAGAAGATACTCTGATGTCTCTGCCTGCTCCCACTCACAGTTATATACCCTCTGTCTGCTCGGTGTGATGCAGTGTCAGAAACTTTGCCCATTATTGTGTGAGTCTTTGCCTGAAATTACCAGTAAACCTAAGCTATAAATTGACTGAACATGTTCATCTTTTCTTAATTGCAATTTTATCATTCTTGTTTATAGAAATCACTTTCTCTCCCTCTCTCCCCTCCTCCCTCTTGTCTCCTCCTCTCCCTTGCTCCTTCTCTCCTTCTTCCTCTCTCCTTCTCCAGTAATCAGATGTGTTTGCTTTAAGAAATATTGGTCAAGATGAGTATAATAGTTTAAATATGGCTATTTTGAGCATGACTATGAAAATTTGCTTTTTTTAAAAAAATTATTTGAAAGTTTCTCTCACTCTGTAGCTCTTTCAAATAAATAAGCAAATCTTTAAAAAAAAACAGATTTTTTCATAGTCATGCTCAAAGTAGCCATAGTTAAGATAATCAGAAAGAGAAGAGGACACTATATTCATCATGATCAATATTTCTGAAAGCAAACGCTCATGATTCCTGGAGAGGGAGAGAGGAATGAGGGGGGGGGGAGGGAGAAAGGGAGAGGGGGAGAAGATAAGAGAGGGAGAGAGAGGGAGAGTGTAAGAGAGAGAGAGAGAGACAGAGAGACAGAGAGAGACAGAGACAGAGAGACAGAATCTTCTAACCTCTGGTTCACTCCCTCAAATGATCACAAAGACTGGAACTGGGCTGGTCCAAAGCCAGGAGCCAGGAGCTTCTTCTGGGTCTCTGAACTGGAGACCAAGACCGTTCCAAGGACATAGGTCATCCTCTGTTGCTCTCCCAGGTGGAAAAGAGGTGCAGCTGGGACTGAACTGACACTGCAGACCATGGCTTATCCCACTGTGCTACAGTGCCAAAATATAACTATGTAAATTCTTACCAGAAATGTATTTGTAACAGTCATTGCTATGCACCTCCCCTACTATTTATATTCCTTTTACTAAGTGTTTACTATGTGCAAAATGTTAACAGTGCTATATGATTTATACTTTGTCACACTCTTATGAGATAAGGATTCTCCCAAAATTTAGGCAAGGGACTGTGAAGTTGAGAGAATATTGAACCTCCAGATAACAGGGGCTTTGCATACTCAGGGCACCAATCTCATAACCCAGTTGTGTGTCTCCAATGCTAGCAGTAACCACAGCCTTGTAGTGATAACATGAGAAGCTCATCATGTCTGATTCCAGATCATTTGAAGAACTGAGTACTAAGCAACAAAAATAGAATTCTGAACTGACAATATTTTCACTTTTTCTGATATATCTACCTAATATTTTTAAGTCTCTATACATAAATTTTCACCTTCATATAGTCACACTTATTTTTTTTTGTTTTGTGTTATCTATGACTTGTTTAAAATTATCAGAGCTGAGAAGTTGTGATAAGAGATGTGTATTGACTATAAAGACTCAAATCTTTACTAGGTGTCTTTCAAAAGAAAAGTTTATTGAGTCATGACATAGATGATTGAAGAGCAATGTTCATTAGTACAATAACTATCTAGAATCTCTACTTGAGTATCTTAATCCTTTTGTGAAGTTCCCAAATATTGCCACTGAAGTAACAGCTTCTTAATTTCTAAGGGGGGCGGTATTAAAGCTTAGCAGATAAAGCTATAGCCTGAGAGCCAACATCCCATATGGGCACTGGTTTGGGTTCTGGTTGTTATACTTCTCGATCTATCTTCCTGCTGATCCACCTGGGAGAGTAACAGAGGATGGCCCAGATACCTGGGATGGCCCATGTCTCCATTTAGGAGAACTACTCCAACCATTGTAACCATTTGCAGAGTGAATCAATGGATGGAAGATCTTTCTTTCTCTCTCTCTCTGTCTCTCCCTTTCTCTCTAGCTCTGTCTTTCAAGTAAATAAATAAATCTTTGAAAAATAATTACTTTCTAAGAGTTTTTTTTTTAGTATGCAAAGTTACCATGGAGATGCTTGTTACAAGCTGTCTTTTGTCTTCTCATTTAGCTAGTCATCTCAAAACAACTTACGTTTTATATATCATGAAGTTATAGAATTCTCTTTTTTTTTTGCATGAAGTAGATAATTTTTTTGGCAAGCAGTCTGGCTATCACTGGGAATAGTTACCAAAAACCTTCAATTCATTGACTACCAATGAAACACATTATCAGAAACTTGAATTTTAATAGTGTGCTAACCTTTGCCAACTCAGTTGGGAGTGAGAAATTTGACACCTTAGAGGGAGATTCATTTCATTCCCTGCTGAGCTTCTCTTTTTCTCATCCTTCCAGAAAGACAAAGCAGCATAAAAATTACCCTCTTATTAAGTAGTGAAATTATCCTTATCAGTTTTAAAAAACAAGCCCTCAAGGTTGAAAAAAAATGTTCTGGAATTAGAGCTGCCTTTTTTCATACTTATTTTCATATCTAAGTTCTGCCTTGAAGCATATTTTAGAAATTGGAAAGCAAAAAGCTATTTATGTGATTTGATATTTTCAACTTGCTTCATAAATGGTTGTTTTCTCTAATATCCTATAGTGTTTGCTTATCTCGCACTGTGCAATACTCTATCCATTGTTTTTGCTGAAGGTTTTATTAAATGAACTGCTCAGTTTTCTTTCCCCCCATTACCTCAATTCCTATTCATACTCTAAGCACTAAATCAAACTCCTCATATCTGACAGGTATTCACCTCAACTACCCTTCAACTCTTCAAGGACAATAACCTCTACTGTATCTTATAAGCTAGTTCATTTGAACAAGCCTGTGTGCACAAACACAGAGTGGAGAAATTTAAAGGGTTGTATTTTGATATGGGTCATTTGGGATGGATAAAGTTACAATATACATGGAAATCATATGCATAGAAAAGTGAAGTGCACAAAAGTTCCAGGGGGTCAGTGACAGTATACACACACATACATACACACCTACATGTTTGTATGAACATGAAAATAGTTGTGCCATAATTTCTTTATCCAGTTTACTGTTGATGGGCATTTGGGTTGGTTCCAGGTCTTAGCTATTGTGAATTGAGCTGCAATAAACATTAATGTGCAGACAGCTTTTTTGTTTGCCAATTTCATTTCTTTTGGGTAAATTCCAAGGAGTGGGATGGCTGGGTTGTATGGTAGGGTTATATACAGGTTTCTGAGGAATCTCCAGACTGACTTCCATAGTGGCTTAACCAGTTTGCATTCCCACCAACAGTGGGTTAGTGTCCCTTTTTCCCCACATCCTCTCCAGCATCTATTGTTGGTGGATTTCTGAATGTGAGCCATTCTAACCAGGGTGAGGTGAAACCTCATTGTGGTTTTGATTTGCATTTCCCTGATGGCTAGTGATCTTGAACATTTTTTCATGTGTCTGTTGGCCATTTGGATTTCCTCTTTTGAAAAATATCTATTGAGATCCTTGGCCCATTTCTTAAGTGGATTGTTTGTTTTGATGTTGTGGAGTTTCTTGACTTCTTTGTAGATTCTGGTTATCAAACTGTTGCGTAGTTTGCAAATATTTTTTCCCATTCTGTTGGTTGCCTCTTCACTCTTCTGACTGTTTCTTTTGCAGTACAGAAACTTCTCAATTTGATGCAATCCCAATAGTTAATTTTGGCTTTGACTGCCTGCACCTACAGGGTCTTTTCTAGGAAGTCTTTGCCGGTACCTATGTCTTGCAGGGTTTCTCCAATGCTCTCTAATAATTTGATGGTGTCAGTTCGTAGATGTCTTTAATCCATGTAGAGTGAATTTTTTGTAAGGTGAAAGGTAGGGGTCTTGCTTCATGCTTCTGCACGTGGAAATCCAGTTTTCCCAGCACCATTTATTGAATAGACTGTCTTTACTCCAGGGATTGGTTTTAGATCCTTGATCAAACATAAGTTGGCTGTAGATGTTTGGATTGATTTCTGGTGTTTCTATTCTGTTCCATTGGTCTATCCATCTGTTTCTGTACCAGTATCATGCTGTTTTGATAACAACTGCCCTGTAGTATGTCCTGTAATCTGATATTGTGATGCCTCCAGCTTTGTTTTTGTTGTACAAGATTGCTTTAGCTATTCGAGGTCTCCTATGTCTCCATATGAATTTCAGCATCATTTTTTTCCAGATCTGAAAAGAATGTCTTCAGTATTTTGATTGGTATTGCATTGAATCTATAAATTGCTTTTGGGAGAATGGACATTTTGATGATGTTGATTCTTCCAATCCATAAGCATGGAAGATTTTTCCATTTTTGGTATCCTCTTCTATTTCTTTCTTTAAGGTTTTGTAATTTTCATCATAAAGCCAGTCCCAAAGGAATAAATATCATATGTTCTCCCTGATCAGCTACAACTAACTGAGCACCAAAGGGGAAACCTGTTGAAGTGAAATGGACACTATGAGAAACAGTGACTTGATCAGCTCTTGTCCAGACTGTTGACGTACAATGTAATACTTTATCCCTTTTAGTATTTTTTTTTGTTTTGTTTTGTTTTGTTGTAGTACTATTGGTTGAACTCTGTAATTAACACACAATTATTCTTAGGTGTTTAAATTTTAACTGAAAAGTGATCCCTGTTAAATATAAGAGTGTGAAAGAGAGAGGGAGGAGATGTACAATTTGGGACATGCTCAATCGGACTTGCCCCAAATGGTGGAGTTAGAAACGTGCCAGGGGATTCCAATACAATCCCATCAAGGTGGCATATACCAATGCCATCTCACTAGAACAAGTGATCAATTTCAGTTCACAATTGATCACATTGATAAGTCTAAGAGTCAAAGGGTTCACATAAACAAGACTAGTGTCTGCTAATACTAACTGATAGAATCAAAAAGGGAGAGAACAATGCATCATGGGAAGCGGGATACACAGCAGACTCATAGAATGGCAGATTTCCTAAATAGCACTCTGGCCTTAGAATCAGCCCTTAAGGCATTCAGATCTGGCTGAAGAGCCCATGAGAGTATTGTAGGCATGTAAAGCCAAGACACCCTGGGGGGAAAAAAAATAAAAGAAGACCTAAATGAAAGATCTCTGTGAGTGAGATCCCACTGGAAAGAACAGGGCCATCAAAGAAGGAGGTACCTTTCTCTGAAGGGAGGAGAAAACTTCCACTTTGACTATGACCCTGTCAGAATAAGATCTAAATCGGTGAACTCAAAAGGCTTCCATAGCCTTGGCAACTCATGACTAGAGCCTAGGAGATTACTGACGCCATAAACAAGAGTGTCAAATTGTTAAGTCAGCAACAGGAGTCACTGTGTACTTACATCCCATGTGGGATCTGTCCTTAATGTGCTCTTCAATGTGAAGTAATGCTATAACTAGTACTGAAACAGTATTTTACACTTTGTGTTTCTGTGTGGGTGCAAACAGATGGAATCTTTACTTAATATATACTAAGTCGATCTTCTGTATATAAAGATAATTGAAAATGAATCTTGATGAGAATGGAAATGGAGAGGGAGTGGGAGTTGGGAGGGGTGTGAGTGGGAGGAAAATTTTGGGGGTGGAAAGCCATTGTAATCCATAAACTGTGCTTTAGAAATTTATATTTACTGAATAAAAAAATAAAAAAAATAAATAAATAAACTAAAAAATAAATTAAAAATTTAAAAAAGAAAATAGTTGTCTTTTTCTTTTAAAATTCTAAAGAAATGTTAAGGGAATATAATACTTTGTCATAATTAAATATAATTACATTAATCCTAACTAGTTAATCAGGGTGTTGAATAATGAGCCACCTACAAAGTTGGTTTAAAGACTGAAAGTAGGGATTTGCTAAAAGCACTTTCTCAACAAATTTTATAACTCTGGAGTGTGAATATATATTTTTGTTATCTTCCCATTACAGAAAAGAACAGGATATGATTGATCTTTCAAGTTCTTTATCAGCCATGGCATTATTTGTGTATACCAAGGGTATTGAATATCTTGGAATAAATATACCTATGATGTAAAAGATCTCTAAAATGAAAATTATAAAACATTAAAGAAAGAAACAAAAGAAGATGCTAAAAATGGGAAAATCTTCTCTTTTCTTGCATTGGCAGAATTAATATCATCAAAATGTACTTACTATCAAAAGCAATTTACAGATTCAGTATGGTCCTAATCAAAATACCAATGGCATTCTTCTTACATCTAGAAAAAAAGATGGTAAAATTCATATAGAAATACAAGAGACCCCAAATAGTTAAAATAATCTTAAACAACAAAAACAAAGCCAGAGGCATCCCAATACTATAGTTCAATACATTATATATGGTAGTTATAATCAAAACAGTCTTGTACTGGTACAAAAGCAGGTATATAGACCAATGGAACATAATAGAAACTCCAGAAATCAATCCACACATCTACAACCAATTTATCTTCGACAAAAGAGCTAAAATCAATCCCTGGAGAAAGGACAGTCTATTCAACAAATGGTGATGGGAAAACTGGATCTATGAGTGCAGAAGTATGAAACAGGACCTTACCTTACACCTTACAGAAAAATCAACTCAAAATGGATTAAAAATCTAAGTCTATGACATATACCATTAAATTACTAGAACAATGGAAAAACTGTGCAAGACATTGGCATAGGCAAAGACTTCTTGGAAAAGACCCCATAAGCACAGGTAAATAAATGAGATCTTATCAAGTTAATAAGCTTCTGCACTCCAAAGGAGACACTCAATAAAATGATGATCCAACTGACAGAATGAGAGAAAATATTTACAAACTATTTAACTGATAAAGGATTAATATCCAGAATCTATAAAGAGCTCAAGAAACTCAACAACAAGAACAAACAATCTAAAAAATGGGCAGAGTATTTGAACAGGTATTTTTCAAAAGATGATATTTAAATGATAAACAGACACATGGTCAGGTTCATTAGCCATTAGGAAAACACACACAAAAAAAATGATTTTCCACCTCACCCCAATTAGAATTCATTTCATCCAAAAATAATTAAAAAAAAACAATAAATGTTGATGAGGATGTAGGGGGAAAGGCCCACTAATACACTGTTGGTGGAAATATAAACTAGTACAATCATTATGGAAGACAGTATGGAGATTCCTCAGAAATCTGAAAATAGCATTACCATATGACCCAGGTTTTTACTTCTGGCAAGCTACCCAAAGGAAATGAAATCAGGATATGAAAGAGTTGTATGTATCCTCATAATTATTGCAGCTCAACTCACAACACCCAAGATATGGAATCAACCCAGATTTCCATCAACTGATAACTGAATAAATAAAATGTGGTATAAGTACATTGTGGAATACTACTCAGCCATAAAAAATGAAATACTGTCTTTGGAACAAAATGAATGCAACTGGGAATGATTATACTTAGTGAAATGACCCAGCCTCAAAAAGACAAAAATCATATGTTTACTCTGATATGTGGCAGTCAATATAGAATACAAAAAATGTGTAGGAATGAACCAAACATTTTGTGATATGATTTTTTAGCCCTTGTTTATACTCCTGTGGAGCTGTGTTATTCCTCATTTTTACTTGTTGAATATTATGGTTAGTGGTGAATTAACCCTGTAAATATAAAATGGATTAAAATTATGTCTACAAAAACTAATGAAATAAAGAGAGGAAAATATAGGGGATGAGGGGAAGGGAGGGGCTAGTAATGGCAGCATAGCTGACTTTTGGAACTGTGCTTATTTAGTGCATGAAATCTCTTCTCTTTATATAAATTAATTTAGAAAAAAACTTGGATAAACTACATAGTACATAGTAGGGTCTACATAACATACAAGCTTCTTGCTGGCGTTTTCCCTTAGGAGCTAAAAAATACCTCCATACCTCACATGCTATTCCCTGGTCATTCTCCATGTTGACGAAATGCTCTCTAATCTTCTCATGAACACCTTTCTAGCCCCTCTTCTTTGTTTTCTACTTTATGCTCTTTCTAGCTTATTTATATGATCTTAGGCCTCCAGTACCCCCTGTAAACTTTTAAAATTAAATAAATTCACAATAGGGATAAAAAAGAGAAAGGTGGTCAGCTTTGATGTTGCAGTAGTAGCTTAATTATGACTTCTTTTAATCATTTTATAGATGGTAGAGCAACACACACACCCACACAGATACACACACACACTAGCCAGATACTATTATTTAGTCAAATTCTCCAAATTTGCATTAGAACCCCGTGTATTACTGCAGGTACAGAGCGTTTTCACTAGTTTTCCTCCATTGTTAGGGGCACAGCATTGTAGTTACTTTACTTCAGAGACAGCCTGAAGTCCATGATACTTAGTATTAGCATCGGTTGCTTCATACTTTCTTAAACTCCAGAAACATTTTAATACAAATATTAACTTTTTAAAAAATTACAAATCCAAACATTTCTTTTTGGAACTTTAAATACTACTCTAAATGTAGATATAACTGCAATTGTTTAAAAAAAAGAAAAAATTGTCCCCTCTGTCTCCTCTTCTCTGACACTGTATCTCTTTCAAAGTAAATAAATACATCTTAACAAATACAATTTGTCATATATTTCACTTAATGCTAAAGATAGAAAGCCATAATTTTATTAAATATATAAGAAAACATTTCTCTAGGAATTCCAACACATTTAACTCTAGTTTTTATGGATACAAACATGAATATACATGCCTACTTCAAAAGAGTAATAAAAAATCAAGTTAAAATATTTCTTTGGATGCAATTTTTTAAAAATCCATTCACATGTATACACATGCTTATAAAATTCTACAAAAGTGAAATATAATGTTGATAGATAAAATGAACCAGGAAATCTTCTTAAAATACTTTCATTACTGCATGTTATCTTTTTGAAGCTATTTCAGTCTGAAGATGCCTCCAGAGATTCCACATCAATGCTTCCTAGCAGGCTGAAGACATGAAGGAAGAAGTGATATTAATAGAATACTACTGCATCCTACAAAGAAACTCTGCCACATAGCCAGAAAGCAGTGAGATTTGGGATTGGAATGAAGATTTCTGTATTTCTAGACCTCATCCCATCCTTTCTTCTACATAAGCCTTAAGAGGAACTCCTTATTCTTTTCACTTTGTGTATCCATAAACCTAGTTCTCTAACATAGCACCTCATATTTGTACTTAGACTTGTAAGTACATTTATGTGATTAATAATTTGGGGGCCAGCGCCATGGCTCACTAGGCTAATCCTCTGCCTTGCGGCGCCGGCACACCAGGTTCTAGTCCCGGTCAGGGCGCCGGATTCTGTCCCGGTTGCCCCTCTTCCAGGCCAGCTCTCTGCTGTGGCCAGGGAGTGCAGTGGAGGATGGTCCAGGTCCTTGGGCCCTGCACCCCATGGGAGACCAGGAGAAGCACCTGGCTCCTGCCATCGGATCAGCGCGGTGCGCCGGTCGCAGCGCGCCTACCGCGGCGGCCATTGGAGGGTGAACCAACGGCTAAAAGGAAGACCTTTCTCTCTGTCTCTCTCTCTCACTATCCACTCTGCCTGTCCAAAAAAAATAATAATAATTTGGAAAGCCTCATTTGAAATCTATCTTCATTATGTTCATTTTTTAAATGAACCTCTCACAAATTTCAGTTCCTTAGTCTGTTCCATCCTGACCATATTGCTTCTGACTTAACACTCTTCTAAATGTGGCCTGGATGCTGGATGCTGATTATTTTTTAGGATGGTGAATATTTAACCACATTCGACAAGATTGGTATGCCCTTTATCTTAAAAATAAATCATTTATCCAGTGTTCTTCCCTAATATTACAGTCTCTATTCTAGATTTTCAAATTTGTATTTCTAGTCCACATCTTTCTTTTTCCTAATTCTAGACCTAGATATATAATTACTTCTTGCCACTTATATTTGGAAGTTACATAGGGGTGTTATGTGTATAAAATTGAACTTTTGCTCTACCCTAGGAAAAAAGGATATTTCTCTTTCATTTTTATAAGCAGCATTTTTACCCACATGACTGTTTAACTCAGAAATCTTTGATATTCCTCCAAACTTGTGCAAACCATTCTGAATGTTTCACATTTTAGAAGTTCATCTTAAATCTTTCCTGTAATCTTGCTGCTTTCTTTCTTTCTAGTCCAGGATTTCTCAACCTTGGTAGTATGGGCATTTTGTGCTGTGTAATTCTTTGTTTTGGGGAATTATTCTATGCTTGTTGTGGTGTTTGGCAGTATCTTGAGTCTTTACCTGCTGGATGCCAGGAACATACACCTCTACTTGCAATTATGACAATTAAAACATTGCAGACAATTACCTGGGGTGGAGAGTAGTTACAACATCAGCTCTAGTCCAAGGCAGGCTGATGCCAGGATTGCCTGCCTCCTCCAGTCTTTTCTTTACATTCTTGCCTGACAGACTTTCTTAAAAACAAAACTGGTCCTATCACTCTCTCAAGTAAGACTTCATGTTTCCTAGTGTACTCAGGATAAAACACAAGTCCTCAAACCCGTTTCACAAGGCTGTGCAATCATGTCTGTAACTGCCCATATCGCTAATTCCATCTTCATAAGCACGTTGACCTTTGTTCCACATTGAAACATCTGAAGTTTTTTCTTGCTACAAGAACATTCCGTTCTTTTTGCCGTGAGTACTCTTTCTTCATCTGAATTAAAATAATTAAGCCTTCATTCACTTTCTAACCATTACATTTCAGAAAAAAAGTCAGATTCTCCTGCTATGATTTATTATTATGCCTTTACTAAAACATAAAATTTCTTTTTTTATTTGACAGATGGAGTTAGACAGTGAGAAAGAGAGAGAGAGACAGAGACAGAGACAGAGAGAGAGAGAGAGAGAAAGGTCTTCCTTCTATTGGTTCACCCCTAAACGGCTGCCATGGCTGGAGCTACGACGATCTGAAGCTAGGAGCCAGGTGCTTCCTCCTGGTCTCCCACGCGGTTGCAGGAGCCCAAGCACTTGGGCCATCCTCCACTGCCTATCCAGGCCACAGCAGAGAGCCAGACTGGAAGAGGAGCAGCTAGGACTAGAACCCGGTGCCCACATGGGATGCCGGCACGACAGGTGGAGGATTAGCCAAGTGAGCCATGGCACTGGCCTCTAAAATATACATTTTCTAATGTATTTATTTTTAAACCGTTCTCTAGACTAGATCAACCACTCCATACAGTCTATCAATTGGTCATGGATAAGTAGAATATATCAACATGTGTATGAGCTCATTGCTTCCTTTATTAAGAAGACTCACATGATTAAAAATTTCATCTTAGTAAAATTATACATGTTGGGGCCGGTGCTTGGTTCAGTGGAGTTAGTGAGCACATGGGACAACACATCCCGTACTCTTACTCCTGGTTCATACCCTGGCTACTCCACTCTCTTCCTTTCACCCATGTGGGAGATCCAAATAGAGTTCTGAGCTCTTGGCTCCATTCTGGCCCATCCCTTGCTGATGCAGGCATTTGGAGAGTAGAGGAAGGGATGGAAGTTCTGTCTTCTTGCCTGTCACTCTGGCTTTAAAAAAATGAAAACAAATGTTTTTAAATACAAATTGGCAACACTTTTAAACGAATCATACATTTGGCTGCATCATTTATTGACTGTGGTTTGTGACCTACTGTTTGAGTGGCATATTTGTGAATTGCAATCTTTATGGTGGGAATGTGAAGTAAGCAGTAACTGTGCTTTGTCATTCAGTTCTGAACCTTCAGTTCAAGAGTATAGACAAGACCTACAAACAACACTCAAATCACAAAAATGTCAGTTTCACTCATATTCATTACTTTTTTTTCTACTCTACATATTATTTACAACAAACTAGGTAAAACATGTAATATTTGTCTTTATGGGAATGGCTTATTCACTAAGCATAATGGTCTCCGAGTTGTATCCATTTTGTTCTTAAGCACAGGATTTCACATTTTTTATGGCTGAATAGTATTCCATAAGTGTACATATATCACAATTTGTTTATCTAGCATTCAGTTGATGGACATCTCAGTTGATTGCATATCTTAACTAATCTGAGTTTTGCTCATATAAAAATGGGGGTACAAATTACTCTCTCATATGCTGATGTTGTTTTGTCTGGAATAGCTCAGGGTTCTGGTTTTTCATACCCCAAGAAAGGAGACATGGAAAAAGGAGACGGAGACCAACTGCAACAGAGACAGGTTGCTTTATTGGAAGCAAAGCTATTAGTGACAGTCTGTTCTTGCTAAGAGACTGCATGCAGGGTGCATTTGGACTCAGGTTTTAACTGGTTAGGAAGGAATTTTTGGGTGTAGAAGGCAGCTGGCAGTAGGGGGCTCTTTGAAGTCTCAGGGAATTTCCCTCTTATCTGTTTTAACTTATATGTTTGCCATTTGCATTGCAAGGATCTGAGAAGGGTTTGGTTAGTCACCAAGGGATCTGCACAAAAGGGAAGATGCAGGGCGAGGAGGGGAAGGAAGAAGAACAGAAAGAGGGGGAAAGTACCACAAGGCCTTTAGATGTCATTATGTTTGAGTAAATTCCCAGGGGTCTGATGGCTGGGTCCTGTGTTATATGTATTTTCAGGTTTCTCAGGAATCTCTATACTGTCTTACCTAATAGCTATACTTTTATACTGTACATCAACAGTGTATAAGGGTGCATTTTCCCTTACATGCTCACCAGTATTTGCTATTTTTTGATTTTTGGATGATAGCCATTCTTACTGGGTGAGGTAAAACCTCATTGTAGTTTTGATTTGCATTTCGGTGATGGCTAGTGATCCTGAACATTTTTTCATGTGTATTGGCCATTCATACTTCCTCTTTTGCAAAATGCCTTTTTATATCCTTAGCAATTTCTTAACTAGATTGTTTACTTCATTCTATTGAGTTCCTTATATATCCTGGATATTAATCCATTATCAGATGTATAGCTTGCAAATATTTTCTCCCATTATATAAATTTACTTTTTAATTTTTGAGTGTTTCCTTTCTATTCAGAAGCTTCTTAGCTTGCAGCAATTTTGTTTGCCTATTTGTGCCTTTATTGCTTGTGTTTCTGGGTCTGAACCAAGAAATATTTTCTTATGCCAATGTCTTGCATAGTGTTTCCCCTATGTTTTTCTTGAGTAACTTGATGGTTTCAACTTTTATATTTAGATCCCTGGTCCATTGTGAGTTTATTTTTACATAGGGTATAATTAAGCATTTTGTTTCATACTTCTACATGCAGAGATCCAATTTTTCCAACACCATTAGTCTTTTCTCCATGTAGTGATTTTAGCATATTTATCAAATGTAGATGCCTGTATTAACTTCTGGGGTCTCTAATCTCTTCTATTGCTCCACATATCATTCTTACTCTGGTACCAGGATGTTTTAACTATAACATCACTCTAATATATCTTGAAATCAAGACACTGTGGCAAAAAGTGACCTAAATGAAAGATCTCTGTGAGTGAGATCCCAGCAGAAAGAAGGAGCCATCGAAGAAGGAGGTGCCTTTTTCTGAAGGAAGGAGAAAACTTTCACTTTGATTATGGCCTTGTTTAAATAATGTCAGAGTTTGTGAACTCAAGAGGCTTCCATCCGTGGCAGCTCATGATAAGAGCCTCAGGTGATTACTGACATCATAAATAGGAGTGTCAATTGTTAAATCAACAACAGGAGTCACTGTGCACTTACTCCCCATGTAGGATCTCTGTCCTTAATGTGTTGTACTATGCAAATTAATGGAAAATGAATATTGATGAATAATGGATGGGAGAGTGATTGGGAGATGGGATGGTTGAGGGTGGAAGGGAGGTTATGGGGGAAACCTGCTATAATCCAAAAGTTGTACTTTAGTAATTCATATTTATTAAATAAAAGCTGAAAAAATTTTTTGAAAGTACAACTTTTTGATTATAGTGGTTTTTCCCCCAGTAACCACCATCTCACCTACAAACCATCCCATCTCCTAATCCATCTCCCATCCCCTTCTTCATTGAGATTCATTTTTAATTATCTTTATATAAAGAAAATCAACTTAGTATATACTAAGAAAAGATTTCAACAGATTGCACCCACACAGACATACAAAGGATAGAGTACTGTTTGAATACTAGTTTAACCATACAAAACATTAAGGACAGAGATTCTGCATGGGGAGTACATGCACAATGACTCCTGTTGTTGATTTAACTGACATCATAAATAACAGTGATGCTATATTTTAATAAATGCTTTCAAAATGATTTTTCTAAAAATCTAAGTTTTAAATCTTGAACTCAGTTTTCCAAATATTATATGAAAGATGGTATAATGGCCTTAAGTCTCCATATTCCAATTTTATCTTCAAAAGATTCCAAATTTGTTCATCTCAGTTAATGTTTAAAGTGAATAGAGAGTTAATCAGGCAAAGGAGTCTTATTTCAAGATTGCCAACACTGGCAAAGAGAGGCAGAGGAGAAGATAATGGCGGGGGGAGGGGAGCAGTCATTTGGCACAGCCATTAATAAGGTATTTGGGACAACTATGCTCCATATTGAAATGCCTGAGTAGGAACCCCAGTTCCAATTCTAATTCCAGCTTCTACTATTGCACACCTCTGGGAAGCAGCAGGTGAAGTTGTGAGTACTTAGGTTCCTGACACTCATGTGTAAGATCTAGATCAAGTTTACAGCTATCTTCCTGCTGAAGGTATTTAACTAGTGAACCAGTTGATAAAAGATTCTCTCTCTCTCTCTCTCTCTCTCTCTCTCTCTCTCTCTCTCACTTTCCCCTCTCCCTCTCCATCTCTCTTTTAATCTTTCAAATAAAATAAATATAAATAAATAAAAAACTAAAAGAGGATAATGAAAGACAAGTCTTTGACAGACTGGAGGTTGATTACAATGGGATTTCTAAAACATGGTGGGGATTTCAACACTCTTCTGATGTACATAAAATGCTAAAAAGAAAATTTAACACTAGAGCAACTTGCTGGTAAAAGGCAACATGATCTATTCCCTTTATAATAGAATCACATGGTTTAAATTACTGGAATTATGCAGATTCTTCATTTTCCCTTTCTGCTCATTGTAGTTATCTTTATATTATGCCTCACTCAAATATAAATATTTTAATTATAGGGTATTGTCGAAGATACTAATTGTAATATTATATTATATATATAATATTATATAATACCTACTGTATTGTCTAAGATCTGAAGTTCTCTGAATTCTAAAACTCATTAATTCCTATTGGTTCAGATAAAGGAACAACTTTCTGTGGCAGTGAAAAGACATTGATATATTTGGAGAGGACTAAATAAAATTTATCTTCCAGAAAAAATGTCTTTGGTTGCTACATGAAGAATGGATTAAAGATTCACATAAGAATAATAATGGGTTCTAGGACTCAAACTCAGGCAGCATGATTCAATATAGAATATTCTTAACCACAATGTTCATCTACATCCTATAAAAATGGTTTTATAGCCAAGGAACATATCTAGACTGGGATGAGTTGAGAAGGGAGTCTAGAATGGTACGATGAAAAAACTTCTCATTTAAGGAATTGGCACAAAAAGCCCACAAAAGACTAAGAAAAGGTAGCCAGTGAAGGAAAAATGTTAACTCAAAAATGTGTCATAAAGAAAATAAATGCTCAAAAGGATTTGATGTTGGAGAGAGGTCAAGTTGGATATCTACCCCCGAACCCCATCACCAACCTTGGATTTTAATCAACACCCTACTTGGTACTATCAGAGATCTTTTTGTATGACTCTCTGTGTGTATGTGTTTTGTTTTTTTTTCTTTTTTAAATTTTTTTTTTTATTTGACAGAATTAAACAGTGAGAGAGAGAGAGACAGAGAGAAAGGTCCTCTGTCTGCCAGTTCACTCCCCAAATGGCCGCCACATCCTGAGCTATGCTGATCTGAAGCCAGGAGTCAGGTGCTTCCTCCCTGTCTTCCAGTGGGTGCAGGGGCCCAAGCACTTGGGCCATCTTCCACTCCCTTCCGAGGCCACAGCAGAGAGCCGACTAGAAGAGTAGCAACCGGGACCAGAACCCGGCTTCCAGAAGGGATGCTGGCACTGCAGGAAGAGGATTATCCAAGTGAGCCACAGCGCCAGCCCCAAGTGTATGTGTTTAATTCTAAATAAAAGTGGCCAGAATTTCAACACACTTTCTGGTACATAGTGCATGTTTAAATAAATATATGCTTAATTGAACCAAGTTGTCAACAATTTTTTAAAATATTGATTTGAAGTTTGAGAGCTGTAGAGAGCTGTTTCAAGTCAACTCAACAACCATGTATTGAAATGTAGGCACTATAGTGATTGCTGAGGATGTGGAAATGGCTAGGAAATGACCTTATCCCTAAAGGAGGCATGCCTTAATCTGTCTCCGGAAAATTGGTGAAGGTATGTTAAGAGAAGATAAATGCGTTTAGAATAAAGTGTGTCATTGTTCATTAAATTCAATCATTTTTGCTATTCTATAGGACTCTTAAGCTACTTAACAAAGCTTAATGAAGTTTGAGTTCCTTTGCATTTATGTTCCCTGAATTATTTTGAATCCTGTCGATATTTTATGCAAGAATTGGTAATTCTCTGATTATAAATCATTTTAGACTATAGGGTTTTTTCTGTTGTACAAATGGTTTCACAGTTTGCTTCTTACAAAATCAACAACCACAGCTATCCAAATAGTGATTGTTCACAGAAGAGTATTAGAAAATAACAATTTATAAAATGTAGCCTTAATAAGCCAATAAGTAAAAAAAAATCAAGGAAGAAGTTTGTACTTGAACTTCATAAGAGGTTAACTCATTATGTAGCAACATTTTTGTCACATGGTAAAGAAACAAGAGTACATGGTGAAACAGCCCTACAATTTCTTATGTATAGCTTTTTTTTTCTATCTGTTATACTAAGCTCTAATGTGGTTATCCAAACTTGATCATTCTGTGATTGTGCAATAATGACAGATTGCGTGTTTCTGAGACAAGCTAAGTGTTTGTTGGAGAGCCAATTCCTGAGACAGGGTTTGCATTGAATAATTATGTTGGAAAACATTTCTTATCTGAATGTGAAGAGACATTTGTACTGTAGTTTATATTTAGTTGGTAACTTTCCCTACTAAAGAAATAATTTGGGTAGCAAGAAGTTGGGACTTCACATGAAGTTTTGGGAACCACTGGATATATAATATTGAGATTTGGCTTCTAATAGCACATGGTAGCTCTTCTGAGAGTCATTACCCAAAGATTCATCTTGGAGGAGACTTGAAGAATAGAGTTCAATGATGCACACCAAGTAGTTGGGGTAAGGAAAAAATAAAGAATTAGAATGGTAGATCAGGAGTTCTAGAAGAGAATAGGAACAGAAGTTCCTAGTGTAACAGGTATACTGTGTGATCACTATATCTCAGCCTTTTGTCCTTAGAGTCAGAAGATGTCTTGGTGTCACCTGCTGGCCTAGGGGCTTATGTACTTTCCTTTGAGAATATAATATTTTTGGCAGACAATTTCAATATCTACCTGAACTACAATTTTTATAAAATCATCTCCTTATAGTGTTTTCCAATTTCAGTTGAATAAACACCATCATAAATATGTCCACTTATGTTTTTTAGTTCACATCCAGTTTACCGTTCTATCTTGGATTTCGGATGATTGTTGCATACTCACAGCAGTTGATCATCATTGCCAGCTTAATTTGTGGCTGAGAAGATCACTTGCAGGATGCTGATACATATAGCCCTTCTCTTTCTCCTTGTTTACGTTAAATTTTATTGTGATTCTTTCTTCTCAGTTATTCCTAATGTGGCTTGCCATATTATCAAGTGTGTGCTTATGTTGAGTAACAACTAATACAGTATATATGTGATACAAATGGTGCATAAAAGACAAAGATATCATTCTCTGATCATGATACCCCGTAAAAATCAAATGAGTTTTATGGAAAAATGATTCTGCTTGGTTCTCTGTACCGGTTGGATGAGTATAGAATGCCTCATGCAAGTAGGCTTAAATTATATGAGCTAAGAAGATGAAAATTTCAGCCCAAATAGTTTTAAAAAGAGTAATCTACTATCAAGTTTATAGTGTGTGAATTTTTAATGGCCCCTTAGGGGCTGTGTTTATAAGCAGTAAAGCAAATACCAAATTATTTTCTTTAAGCACATTGAAAATTGCTGAACAAATAAAAAGCCCCAAAGCAATGTTATAGTCGCATTTCCAAATTATGTGAGAGCTAATATAACATGTATAACTTAACCTATATTGTGATGGCTTAGAAAATAGCAAATACTGGTGAGGGCCAGGAATTTGGGGCTGAAAGATAGAAATATTTAGAAAAAACAAAAGATTAAAAAACACTTTTTAAAGATAGAAAAAGCATTAAGAAAATGAACTAGGTTAAATCCAGGATAAAATAATATAGAGAAGGTAGAGTAAAACATATTTATTTACAAGTTTTGATGTGTGGCAGAGAATGAAATATACTATTGTGTCCTTTAGTGCGTCTTTTCAAATGTTCCTGAATTGAAAGGATAAATACTTAGTTTTGGGTTACATAGAAGATGATGTTTATGGCTTACTCAATCAGAGAGTTAGGTAAAGGCATCTGTGTATGTTTTATTTTTTGGTTATAAGGTGTAAACATTTATAATCTAATGATAGTTAACCCTTTATATAACATTATTATCATTATAAACATTTATAATCTAATGATAGTATTTTCTGTATTCAAAGGACTTGCTTTACATATTTTATCATTTGCTCCTCATAGTAACCTTGTGATATAAATACTATCATTCTCTCTCTTTTACATTGAAGGAAACTGAAATTTTGAGTGGACCTACAATATATAGAAGACATATACCCAGTGAATGCTGCAAATGGGGATTTGTATATATATATATACCGTTTCTTCAGACTCACCTGCTTATACAGTTTAAATGAGTTCACTGACATAGTAGACAGATTAATATACAAGGAAATGTGTATTGAATGTTTACATTTTTATAAGAAATAATTTTGAAGCTCAGAAACTCAGATGAACCTATAAATGGAGAAACCAAGATGGTGTTCCTGAATGTGGCATTAAGATTGCCAAGCAATTCTGCTCTGTGGAAGATAGCACGGGAACCATACATCACCTGGGATGCCAGCTGGCCAACAGACCCAACATTCTTGATTCATCTTTTTAAGGGACTTGATCCTTAGACGATAGCTACCACTGGAACTGTCGTAGATCCACTTGCATTTTAGGAAGAAGGGGTTACTCTTATAGTCAAGAAATGACTTACTCATAGCCTCCTAGCCATTCAGGAACCATGTGCTTATTAACAGGCGGACTTCAGTGCACAAAGTCAGTTCCACATGATTTCAGGAGCTTGATTATACATTCATTATCTAACTATATTTGAAAGACTTTAAAGTTGAACAGTAAAGATTATAACTGATGGTACTCATTCATTTTGAGTTTCAGGACCATTAATAAATAACATCTTACTCAGCGTTCCCTTCAAAATTAGAGAAGTAATGTTGTACATTATTACCATTAAAAACAGAATGTGCTACTCATTCTGGTGGGCTAATGGAAGCCAGTTCATTTATTCTTTGTAAAACATGTATTTATTTGAAAGGCAGAATATTAAGCAGAGATGGAGATACAGAAAGAGATCATTCACCCACTGGTTCATTTAATAAATGGTTGCAAAGCCCAGGACCAAGTCAACCTGAAACCAAGAGACAGGAATTCCATTAGTGTTTCACACACCAGGGGCAGAATTCCATGTACTTGAGCCATCACCTGCTGCTTTCCCAGGCATATTGGCAGGATGAGGAATGGGAATTGGAGTATCCAAGACTCAAGACAACACTCCAGTATGGGAGTCTGGTATTGCAAGTGGTGGCTTAACCCACTGCACCGAAACATGGGCACTACCACTCTAACTTAATAGTAATGGTTTTCTCTATCATCATAAACTACAGTGATGAGTAGAAATTCCTCCACAATAGTATTTCAGCAAATAAAAGGCTCCATTGCAGAAGGATTATGTATTTTTGTTCGTGGTTGACTCTGACAAACTATAGCAACCAGTGAAGATTTAGGAAATAAAATTTATCAATTTAATTAAATGTAAATTTTAATAAATAAAATTTATTTTCCTCTGCAGTTGAAAAAGCAACAGTTGGTTTCCTTGTCCTTGGTGATACCCTGTGGGAATCTCTATAATGCCAGCAAAGTATATTCTATGTTCCTCCTGTTCAGTTGAGACCAATGAGTAATACTAGTGGACAAATAAGTGCTAATCACCAAATATGTAAAGGATAATATAACATTTTTCTGTAATAGCATAGCCAAAATAAGAGCTTAATTATAATCTCATAGCGAGATTTACTTCGCCATCAGCGAAGTAAACAGTAAGTAGAAAAAAACCTCCCTTTCAGACCAAAGGGAAAGAAAGTTTTTAAGTGAGAATATAATTGTCCTCATGGGCATTGTCTACCTTAGAAAAACTACTACAGAACATGCCTGTGACTATAGACTTGTAGTTCAGGCCACCGAAGATTAGAGATGGGACTTGGGCACTCCCATGACTTGCATCCTCTGGTCTGCTTTAACAAAAACCAGGAGGAAAAGAAAGCTAGGCATCAGAAGCAATGGGTGGCAGGCCTATTAATGGCTGATCTGTACAGTGATCTGCCCTCAAGGAGACCCAACAGGCCAGTCTACTGCAGTGGCTTTCAATGTGGTAAGCCTGGGCTTCAGCAGAAGTCAGCTTGTGAAGAGCCCTGGCAGCTCTGCCAAGAGTTGGATCACTGGAAATGGACCTGCCCTGGAGTCGAAGGATGCCCAGGTCAGAGCCACAGATCTTATTGTCTCTAAGCTGAAAAGCCCTTCACTCAGCCCAACTTCCAAAGTGACCACTGCAGCTGAGGGGACGGCCAAGAAGGGTCAGCAACATTGATGGCAGAACTGTAAATTTCTTGTTAGAGATGCCACCTGCCTTTACCTGGCCAGCTCTCCTCCCAGGCCAGCTAAGTAATGAAAGTCAACAGAGTGCCTTCCCCTAGGAGGTTCACACCTCCCTTAGGATATACCCCATGTGAAGAGATAGATAGGTCTGGGCCTCTTAACTTACAAGGACTAAAGCCCACCAGATTATTATCAAGCCCCTTCTGTCAGGTTCTATTTGCCTCTCAATCAGAAAACTTAATTGTAGCTTAGACAGCACCTTTCTTAGCTCCTCTAATAATGACTCTGTCCTTTGTTCTAGACCCTGTCTACAGCACTTGGGCCTCATTCCTTTGTAATCATAACCTCTACTCTACCTCCAATGGCTCTACTCCCAACCTGTGAGTACTGATGGTCCTCTTCCCCACTTAATGCTGTATAATTGTTCAGACCTGGTTAATGCCACTCTTAGGATCATTGGTTACTATCCTCACCCTGTCTTTTATGACCTTGTCTAAATATGATTAGAGTCGGTGAACTTGGAAGGTTTCCATAGCCTTGGTAACTCATGACGAGAGCCTAGGATGGTTACTGGCACCATAAACTAGAGTGTCAATTTGTTGGGTCAACAACAGGAGTCACTGTGCACTTGTTCCTTATGTGGGATCTCTGTCCTTAATGTGCTGTTCATTGTGATTTAATGCTATAACTAGTACTCAAACAGTATGTTTCACTTTGTGTTTCTATGTGAGTGCAAACTGTTGAAATCTTTACTTAATATATACTAAATTGATCTTCTGTATATAAAGAGAATTGAAAATGAACCTTGATGTGAATGGAAGGTAAGAGGGAGCGGGAGAGGGGAGGGTTGCAGGTGGGAGGGAAGTTATGGGAGGGGGAAGCCATTGTAATCCATAAGCTGTAAATTGGAAATTTATATTCATTAAATAAAAGTTAAAAAAAGGATAATATGTTCAGAAAAATAAAGATGTCTAAGGGGCAGTAATTTCAAATAAAAAAACTCCTGCTGTATGTTTTATAATTCATATATTATTCATATCAGCTGCATGAATTAACTTGAATTTTAATTTTTCAGATAAAAATATAGAGATATGGTAAATAATTGTTTAAACTTTACACAAACTAATAGAGACAATGAGACTATATTTGCCTATCTGCAGATATTTTTGTTATCCAATCCTACCTTACTTGCTGTGCAGCCTCTGTTCAGGCTTCAGGGACAAAATCCATGATGTAGGCAAGGTGAAGTCTTATCATTAAGGTTTTTAGCACTAAACATTTCTCAGAATTAAGACTAAAATGAAAGAAGCAACAAGACTACTTGTGGCAAAATACTAAACCACTTGAAAAAATATAGGAGATAAGAAAGCAAAAGGAAGATCATTTTAGAATTCATAACTATATTCTTGCCCTGTCTATACTTTTTTTTTTAACTTTTATTTAATGAATATAAATTTCCAGTGTACAGCTTATGGATTACAATGACTTCCCCCTCCCATAACTTCCCTCCCACCCACAACCCTCCCCTCTCCCGCTCCCTCTCCCCTTCCATTCACATCAAGATTCATTTTCAATTCTCTTTATATACAGAAGATCAATTTAGTATAAAGATTTCAACAGTTTGCACCCACATAGAAACACAAAAGATGTATTTTACTTATTTGAAAGGCAGTGTTACAGAGAGATGTAGAGACAGAGAGAGAGGTCTTCCATCTGCTGGTTCACTCCCCAGATGGCTGCAATGGCTGGAGCTGAGCCTATCCGAAGCCAGGAGCCACGAGCTTCTTCTGGGTCTCCCACATGGGTTCAGGGGCATCCTCCACTGCCTTCCCAGGCCATAGCAGAGAGCTGGATTGGAAGAGGAGCAGCTGGGACTAGAACCGGTGCCCATATACAATGCTGGACTACCACCACCACCCCCTATCTAAACTGTAGAAATGAAATGCTTGCTGGGGATAATTTTACCTCAAGATTTCAGAAAACTTAGGCTTGGTTCACAAACCACTCCTTTCCATGTGTCGACAACTGCTGGCTCCTGGCTTCAGATCGGTGCAGCACGCTGGTCATAGCGGCTGTTTGAGGGGTGGAAGACCTTTCTCTCTGTCTCTCTCTCTCTGTCTAACTCTGCCTGTCAAAAAAAAATACTTATTTGCCAACAGAGTAGATCTTAATTTTTACCACAAATGAATGAATGAATGAATGAATAAAATGGAAACTGTGAGGTGATATGTCAATTATCTTAACTTTAGCAATGACAAGGTGTATAAATATAAACATAAGTATCTATGAATAAATATAGAAATAAATAAATAAATAAGTTGTAATCCTTAAATGTATGTAAATTTAAAATCATTTGTAATAGGGCTGGAACTGTGGCATAGCTGGTAAAGCTTCTGCCTGCAGCACCGGCATCCCATATGGGCTCCAGTTCAAGTCCCAGCTGCTCCACTTCTGATCCAGATCTCTCTTTGTGGCCTGGGAAAGCAGCAGAAGATGATCCATATCCTTGGGCCCCTGCACCCATGTGGGAGAACCGGAACAAGCTGCAGGATCCCGGCTTTGGATCGATCCCAGTTCTGGAGTGAACCAGTGGATGGAAGACCTCTCTCTCTTTCTCTCTCCTCTCTCTCACTCTTTCTTTCTCTCTAACTCTGCCTTTCAAATAAATAAAATTTTAAAAAAATGTATAATAAGCTTATACCTCAACAATGCTAGAAAAGAGAAAATTTAAATTCATAAGATAAAGTAGACCTTGTTGTGATATAATATGGATAATTTCTTTTACCCCTTTGTTTCCACATTAAAAGAAAGAATAATGTTCATGTTGTTGCAACAAAAATGCATGTAGCTTTTATACTTACCATCACTGAGTCACATATTGTCATCAGAAAAAAACTAGAAGACTTTCAAATTGGGGGAGAAAATGATATGCTACCTATTTTGTTCACTTTTCAGTGTATCAACATATTTCATAGCTTTGAAACTATTGTATAATTCTGTTATTTATAGATATAGATAATAATGTAAATGCTTCTTTTCCATTGAAATGAGAATGATTTCTGCTCAGTGTTTTCCTCTGTGTACAGTGGTTATTTTGCGTTTGTCTTTGTGAATTCATTTCAGCGTTCCTACCCATCGGTATAACTGTATTCTTTGAAGTACTCTTTGAACCGGTTGTCTCCTTATTAGTGTTCTCCTTATTGAATAATGAGTGAGATAAATACATGTGCTTAATTCTCATTTGCATGAGAATCATTTTACTTGCTGAAAAATATCATTTCACAGTGTTGCATTTTATATTGCATGGTTTTTTAAGAACTATCTTTTCTGAGACAAATATCTTGCCTTCTGAGGCTCCCTCCCCAGCCTCATAGAAGACTTTAAACTGTGAAGGAGACATTAGCAGCCCACACCACATGCTTCTACTAACACTCACCATCCACTACGACGGACGCTATAAGGAGCTGGCACCCTGCAGAATAAGGAGCACTACCCCATTATACATTTCAGCAAGATGACAATCAAAGATGAGCATAGGATCAAAATCTAGTTCACCAGAGAACTGTGGATATAACCTAACAAGAAGAGGAGGAAGAGGAAAAGAGGAGATGGAAGGGGAGGACAGAGTGAAGAAAAATACTTACCAGAGATGATATACTAAGGAAAGATTATCATGCAGAGAACTGGAAGTGCAAACAGTATTTATTTTTCTTAATACCTGAATCCTCAACTCATACTTTCAAAAATCTAAATACTGAGGCATTTTAATGTATGAATTCACTCTCCTCCTCTTTGCCTCCTTGTTTCAGTTTTTGATTTTCTACTTTAAAGAATCCATCAGCATGGAGAAAATTCTCCAAGTCATTCCAGAACTAGATCTGCTTTATCACTGGCTACTTCTTCCCTCTATCTTGAGATTGTTTTCAATTTAAAATGCATCTCTGTGTTAAATAAGTCTTGTAGGACCTGGTGTGTTCCTTGCTTAAAGTTAGAAGCTTCTAGTACCCTGGACATTCTCACTGGACATTCTGCTATGAACCCTTTGAATTTGTTGTCCCAATTGGTTACTTAGTCAACATTTTACTAATTCTACATTATTTAAAGAAAAAATATTATAGTTCGCCCTCAACACTACTGACAATAATAGATTCACAGGATCTTTTTGTGTTACTAATAAAAATTTTAACTGCCTATATACACCAGTCAGTGAGTAACTCTGCACCTGATGTCACATTTCTGCTAATTACAATTGGATGCGAGTGACACAAAACTTATTTTATTTTAATTTTTTTAATTAGTTTAAACCAAAGGAATACTTTATTGGCCCATAAAAATCAAATCACATGAAGTATGAATAAGACTGCCTCAAGCGATGATGGGTACTATGACTCCCACATCACCAGTAGACTCTCTCTGCATGCCTCTACCTTATTTTCTCTGCTGTCTCTTGAGCAAATTCCTGTGCACTGAGGATGTCAGTCTCACACCTCCATGCATCTCTCATTACTGTTTTGAGTGTAGCAAAGAAGAGACCCTTGTGTCTCAGTTCCAATTAGAAAAATACTAAGGAAAAATGTCAAGGAAGTTATTCTCCCAGTCATACAGTTATTACTAAGTATGTTATGGAGAATTTTAACTGAATTTTATATTAGCCTGTCAAATACTTTGAACTCAAATTATAATGACCTCAAAGGCTGTCCTATCTGAGATATGAGTAACATGCTACAAAATCTGTTTTTATTCTCAGCAAATTGAGTAGTGGAACTCATGGATGCCTATGTAGATTTTAAGATCCAGTACATAGAATGTAATACAATCCTAGTGATTTAATGCAGGAGTCACTACAAAAATTTTATTCAATAAACTCAAATAAAATCACCAAGATCATAGCTCATAAATACAGTCAGTCCTCTGTCTCTATGTAGTCCATCTCCTTGAATTCAAGCAAGAAAATATTTGAGAAAGCAATGAAGTCTCTACTAAACATGCATAGAGTTCAGTATTGTCACTATTTCCTAAACTATACAGCATAATAACTATTTGCATAGAATTTGCATTGCATTAAGTATGATAAGTAATTGCGAAATGATTTAAGGCCTCTACTCTTGAGAGAGGTCCTAGGTGGCTCAGTCTCTGCCACTTAGTGAACTGGCCTCACAGAGGAGCCCTCAAAGGAATTCCCAGATTCCTCAGAAGCTGGAAAATGAAATTCCAGGCCCTGATGTTCTAAAGATGCTGCTCCAAGGGCTCTAAGTGGGTTCTATTTCCCTGAAGGTATAATTCTAGAGACCTCTATGTGTTTCCAAGACTAAAGAATGCATCTCCAGAGAGAGAGGCACACACACAGAAGAGACTGTGTTGAGGAGTTGGTAAGAAGTTGGCCATCTTCAAACTGAAATGGAAGACCTCAAAAGAAACCAAACCTGTAAATAAAATAGTTTTTTTTTTGAACTTTCATTATACAGAATTATGAGAAAATGAATTTCTATTATGTAAGTTGCCTACTCTATATTGCTATGTTAAGACATCCCTAACAAATACACTACATTTTTGCATTAATTGTGTTTGATTGACACATCATAATTATACACTTTGTTACTAATTGCAATAAGGAATTATAATATCAACAATTTACTGCATTATACCTGGAGTTATATTGTACTGTTTATATACAATATAGGGACTTTCTAAACCAGTAGTTCTATTTATGACCAATATACATAATACTGCTTTTATACCTGTATTTACATATTGAATCAACATATGAATGTCTCACACAGTGTGATAAATTTTGCTTCAAATAAGCATCTCTTCTGAAGAAATTTGGAGAATAAAAAGATATAAACTTCTTTACATTAAAAAAGAAAATAGAATTAAATTATATGCAATGTGCATAGGTTATATGCAGACAGCATGCCATTTCAAGTAAGATATTTGAGCATTCATGGATTTTGATAGCTGCAGGGGCTCTAGAACGAATGCCCTACACATATAAGGAACAACTATATACATATTTTTTACAATAAGCCAAATACATTTAAGTCTCTCAATCTCTCTGTGTCTTCTCATTGTCTTCTGTCTCCCCCCATACACATACATATCTCCTCTAACACACACAGTGAATAACCAACCGTAATTCACTCTGCTATCTGGCATATCTTATTTTCCCTTTTTCATGCTAATACGGAAGATTTATTCAAATACTTTATATAAAATATTTTCAGAACATTACATCATCTATTTGATGTTTTCTGGAAATATTCTATTTCAATATTGTTTCAAAAACATAAACTCGAAACTAAATATGATCCTCATCGTCAGATGTTTTCATTGAAAACATTATGGGCATACTTGTAATAATGCTGCCAAAATTACTAGCAGTTGAATGCAGAAGGTACGCTCTATGTAGTTCTTGGGCAATGTAGCACCCAGGCAATCTCTCAATGTGCCAGACCTGATGCCATGTCCTAGGGAAATAGATTTTCTAGAAAGAGTACCCAGAATCAGGATCTCCCAAGAAAGATCACAAACCAAACTTTGAAAATGAATAAAGAACAATGAGAACATATTGGATGCATGAGTGAATGAGTTTATTAGGTCAAACACAACTGAATTTCCATACATTTTGTAAGAAAAAAAATCAATAGCGAATGAATCATTTGTTTCTGAGTACAGATATTTGACTCTAAATGTGGTCTTTCATTAGTATCATGGACTGAAAGAGCTGAGCTGTCAGTCAGTGCTTAACGCCAAAGAAAAAATGAACTGATAGTGATGGGGCTTTACTGGCATTGCCTTCTAGGCCAGTTGGTTACATTTTGCGTAAAAGGCCTGGGAATTCAGTAAGCTGATCTGCAGAAGGATGAGGCATAGGTTGGTCTGTAACAAGGAGACTGGCAGTTCCCGGAAGCCAGGTAAGTTGGACGGGAGATTCCAGATCCGCAGTTCAGGGAAGAGCAGCCACGAACTCCATAACTCAGGGGTCTGAAGCCACTGGATCCACAACCTGAGGAGTAGAATTGCCTTGATCCACAGCCCGAAGAATAGGAACTTCTAGATCCATAGCCTAGCGAGCGGCAGCTGCTGGACCCATAGCCCAGAGATCCAGTATAAGTCGTCTGGCAAAGTGAGGAGGTCCTTGGTCGGTAGCAGGAAGTCTGGCAGGGCCTGGGCACCACACAGGGTGTCTGGCAGCTGGTGGGCTCACAGCTGGTGGGCTCATAGCTGGTTTCCTGGCAGCCGCTGGAGAGAGGCAAGCCCAGCTGGCAGGTGCTGGAAGACTGGGGCTTCGTGACATAGACCAGGTTGCTGGGATAAGAAGAGCCACAGGAGGATCCTGAGTAGCGTGGGTAAACCCCGAGCGAACGGGAGGAAAAGTTTCCAGAACAGAGGTTGTAGGACATGATGAGAGGAGCTGTGAGTTTAGCTGAGTGCCAGTGGGAAGATGCTCTGAATCTGAATCTCATGGTGTGGACTCTGGAGATTTTATACTCCAGGACCTGGGTGTGTCCCCTGTCCTGATGATCCCTCCTCATTGCTCATCTTTTATGATAGAAAGCCTCTGTAGGTCAGTGCTTCAGTTTACCTTATCACAACATCATATACTTAATTGTACATTAATCACTCTGGTATACTCAGGAGGAAGCCACACTGTCTCCATCCCCTGGAATTCACTGTGGTTTGACCTTCAGGGTTATAGGTTACCTTTTGGATATCCTCCCTTTTCACACCCAGGTGTATACTTAATTTTTATTGAACTAAATGGAATTAAATAAACTCTTTTTATGCATTAATTTATCAGGAGCATCTGAAGTTATTACTTAAAATAATTTGTCTTTTTATTCACAAACACATTATCACGGATTTCTCCATGTACTATTTTTATTAGTTTCAACATCATGTTAGTTAAAAATTTACTCCTATTTTGTACTTGGAATTAAAGAACATAACATCATCCTCCATCTTTGTTGTTCTTGCCAATGAGTTTTCTAAGGGGTTTGAGAGTCTGGTGCAGCAGTTAAGTGCTTGCTTGAGATTCACATATCCCACGTCAGAAACTCTGGATTAAAGTCTAGACTCTGCTTCAGATCCAACTTCCTGCTAATGTACACCTGGAAGGCAACAGATGATGGCTCAAATACTTAGATCCTTGCCACACACATGAGAGACCCAAACTGAATTCCAGGTCCTGATTGAAGTCTGGTCCAACCTTGGCTATTGCAGATTTTTGGGGAGTGAACCGATTGACAAAATCTCTATCTCTTTCTCACTCTTGCTTTTTCTCTCTCTTGTTATCATTCAAAAATAAAAGATAATAAATCAAAAATGAAAAATGAAAGAGAGAGAGTGACTTCCATAGACTAGGCTTATTTAGGGAGCAATAAACACAATACTTATAGTGAGACTTTATTTTTTAAAATGATTTATTTATTCATTTGAAAGGTAGAATTACAGAGAATGAGAGAGAGAGAGAGAGAGTGACACACACAGAGAGAGATTTCACATCCATTGATTTACTCCCCAAATATCATCAACAAGTGGAACTGGAACAGACTGAAGCCAGAAGAGGAGAATTCAACCCCCATGTCCCACCTAGGTAGCAGAAGCCATCACTTGAGCCATCACTGTTTCTCCCTAGGGTCTGAATTAGCTGGAAGCTAGAATCAAGAGCCAGAACTGAGCACTGAACCCAGGTATCCTGATGTGAGACACAAGTGTCTCAATTGATGTTTTAATCACTTGGCTAAATATATGCCCTTAGAAGTTTCTCCATATATATACTGATAAAAATATAGCAGACATTTGTCTGTACCTGTACCCTAAATCAACTCATAGAGTTTTTTTTTATCAGCTATGATTATGATTGTATGCTTAAAATGACATCTCAGGAATTACTAATGTTTTCTGAAGCTACTAACCTGAAGTATTATATCTGTGTGAAATTTTAAACATTCCTTGATCAATACTTGCATAGAAAATTTGCTTTTTAGAAAGGTTGAAAACGTCCCCCCTAATTTCTGAGCAAGATTGAAGCAAAATTTGAACTCATAACCCCAGTTTCCTTATGCAGAGTTAAGTTCCAAATACCCTGCAAATACAAAAGCAAATCCAACTTAAACTTAAAATTTAATATGACTCGATTAGTCTTACTTATGCTGAGTTAAAAAGCCGAATGGAGCTTTATTCATTCTTCTAAGAATATTAACTTTGAGTATTGTTCAACAGGAGAATTTCATACGTCACTAATTTTCACACATCTCAAGTATATTTTACTTTCTAGTCCAAGAAAGAGAAAAGTATCTGAATCATACTTAGCTTAATGGGAGAAAAAAGTCGTACCAGCTTGTTGATGCCGATTCCTTTTCTTTTTAGTCTGATATTTTATTTGTTTCAACTAAGGGAAGTGGCATTCACACTAGTCATTGAAAAGAGTTCCCCTTAACTACCTGAATATTAACCTGCTTTATGTCCAAGCATGCACGCTGCTTCACAGCGCTTAGTTATTTTGCTTTACGATTGTCTCTCCCATGCAGAATCCAAAGTGTGGCGTGCATCACATGAAATGGCTTTGTGCAATACTTGAGCCATTTGATTCACCAAAGTAAAATAAGCTATCCTTTATGAGTGGATACCTATTAAATTTACTATAGGAACCTATGCCATTCTGACACTTAGCATTCTTATAACGCCAACATTGAACTCCTTTAGAATCAGAAATATTTCTCTCTTTCTATAACAAGTTGATTCTACTAAAAAAAAACTTTCTAATATCCAGAAGTTCTTGCTTTTCTAGGCCACAGGAATGTCTGGGAAGAAACATTAACATACCTTGGGAATAAGTCAGTTCCAACTGACACACCTTCCATCCATTCCTAATTATGTTAACACTTTTCATTAGAGTTATTGTGCACTTTGTACAAATTTAATGAGCAAGCCATAAAAGCTAGTAAATGTGTCCCTTTGAAAGGAAGGAAAGGCAAAATAAAACCAGAGCGGCTTTCATAGTTCAGAAGAGGATGTAGGAACTAATAAAATGCTGTCTATGCTCTATTGTGTTGGTTTAAGGAAAAAAAAAAATCACTATTGTGAGATGTTAGAGGAAAACACAATATTGAAAAAATGTTTCTTCATTTCTTTCCTTTTCTTTTCCCTCCCTCTCTCCTTCCTTCTTTCTTCTCTTCTTTTTATTTTGACAGGTTGGGAAAAACAGACACTACACAGAATACAGGTAACATTAGAAAACCCAGTAGATGTAAGCGGCTTATGATCTGAGTTCCTAGAAAAGTGATCGTCTTCCCAAGTCACTATATTAAAGTAGCTCAGGCTTCAAGCTAACAATCTACCACCACAATGTCTTCACAGACTCTTTGAAAGCTTCTAGTTAGCAAATATGAAGTAGTAGCAGTAATCACAGAAGTCCATATGCTCCATTCTATACATTGTTCTTCCTGTTCACATTTCCTGTTTTACTTTCAAAAGTTCATTCTCTAAACCTACAAGATATGTTTATTGGCTAATCCCTAAAGTTCCCTTCTCATAACAGCTTCCCTTCACTAGATTTTACTTCCAAAATTCTCTTACCAGCAGTAAGTATGGATCAAAATACCCAGGACTGGGTAATGAACTTGATGGGAAATTTCCGGACCAATTTGCTCCTGACCTTTTCCCACACACACCATGCATGCTGCTCTAGATTTCTGCTTTCTTAGAGGACATCCTACCTCACTGAGATTCGTCCTGCGCTGGCATTCCTGTCTCACTGCAGCTTTCCACTTTGAAAGAGATCACTCTTAGTCTGCACCATCTACCACAACCACCATTTTCATCTATTGTTTTTTGTTTAAAGATTTATTTTATTTATTTATTTGAAAGGCAAACTTACAGTGAGAACAGACACACACACACACATACACACAGAGGTGTTCACTCATTTGTTCACTCCTCAAATAACTGCAACAGCTGGGGCTAGGCCAGCTGCTGCTTTCCCAGGCTCATTAACAGGGAGCTGGATCAGAAGTGGAGCAGTCAGGAGCTGAACCGGTGTCCATAAGGGATGCCAGTGTTGCAGGCAATGGCTTAACCCACTATGCCACAACACTGGCCCCTACAATTTTTACCTGCCACTTGAATTTGCCTTTCCATATAAATTTTAAGTCACTTTTATCAGTTTCTACAAAAATTCCTGATATTATCTTAATTTAGATTATATCATTTCTATTATCAATTTGAGAAGAATTGGCATCTTAATAGTATTGAATCTTCTGCTTGATAAGTATGATATATATTTTTGTTTATTTAAGCATTATTTAATGTCTTTCAGAAATATATTGAAGTTTTCACTCCAGAAGTGCCACAATTATGTATGTTAAATGTATATCTAAGTATTTTGTGGTTTTGATGTTATTTTACACGTGTTTTAAAATTGAAATGTCCATTGCTCATCACTTTTACATATAATTTTTTTCTGTACTTTTGTCTCCTATTTCACTTGTTGGTGCTAGCAGATACTTCTAAACTACTTTAGATGATTTTGTGCATGGTATCATATCATTTGCAAATAAAGACAGGTTTCTTTCTTACTTTAAAACATGTATGACTGTTCTTATCTTATTGCACTGCGTAGAATCTATAATACAGTGCTAAATTAAAGTGGTCAAATCAGAAATCCTCACATAATCTCTGATTGAGCTGGGGAAGGGCTTTTCAAGCATTGTTTGTTAATAGCTCTTGTTATATGGATTTTTAAATTTTTTCCAAGTTCTTTTTCATGCATTTGTTGAGATGATTATGATTTTTTCTTGTTGATGCAATGAATTGCATTGGTGAAATTTTTGTAAAGATTTATTGATTTATTTGAAATGTGCAGTGACAAAAAGAAAGGAGAAGATATTCAGAAAGAGAGAGCTTCCATCCACTGGTTCACTCCCTAAATGGCTGAAACAGGCAGAGCCAGGACTAGGAACTCCATCTGAGTCTCCTGCACGGATAGCAGGGACACTAATACTTGGGTCACATCTATGTCTTTCCTAGGCACATTAGCAGAGAGCTGAATCAGGTGAGAAGCAGCCGTGGCTCGTTGCACTCTACCATACCAGCATTGCAAATAGTACAACATAACCCACAGTGCCAAAAACTGGGCACTGTTTCATGGAGAGTATATGTGAATTAGAACCAATAGCACCTATGTTTTGGGGGAGCATGTATGTATATGTATGTGTATATGATACATGTGTGGGTGAAAGAAGAAGAGAGAAGTATTTTAAGGAAATAACATGTGAGCTGGAGAGTACAAATTCTAAAATAGGCTAGACTAGCAGCTTGGAGATTATGGTAAAATGTAGTGTTGTAGTGGAAGGCAATTAACTTTACTCAGAGTTTACTGATTTAAATATCAGTCATGTCTGAAACCTTCACAGCATCATCTAGACTGGTATTTGACAAAAAACTAAGAACCACAGGTCAGCAAAGCTGACACATTATAATTAACACTGCAAATAGTTATCAAGACATTGAATAGTGTCAGTGTCTGCCAGTCAGACATTAAGCAGTGACGCAAACAGCTTTTTTACCAAAAAAGTGTAACTGGCACTCCACTGTTTACTAATCTTCCTGAATTATTATTTCTTCATTTTGTTATAGAAACAAAATGAGAAAACAAAGATGTTCAGATATCTACAAGGGCCATGGTATTAAGAGAACAAAGCATGGGCATTGTAAACATATCGATATCTTTGAGTAATTCAAGATTAAGCTACATTTACACCCAGATGTTTTAAAATATCAATAGAAGTTAAAAATAAAGCTCTTAACACAGTGCTTTCAAAGGTTACACACTATCCGGGAAAGATATTAGTCTTATTTAATGCACCAACAATAGTATTTGAACCTTTTCACAAAGCAGTGCTATTAAATGTAAACATCCTACATGTACTCGGCCTCATGAATAGTGAGGTATGTCTAAAATCATTTATCACAGTGCATGGATTTATTTTCTGTAATATTAATGTATTTATCATAATAGTTTCAAGAACTCTTTACTTTGAAATATGAGCATATCATTCTTTATTAATGCAAATCACATTATTTTACCTGTATTCATTCACTTATGATTTTAAAATAGGTTTGCCATACAATGCAAATGCATTTCATTCACTGAACTCGTGATAATTCAAACTTAACTATAATGTCACTGAACTATCTAATTTAATTCATCTAAGAATTGATAGTTCTTTGGAACTAGGAATTTACCTAAAAATAATCCCTAGCTATTTCAAAGAAATTCAGGTGAAATAAATTGTAATGTCTAATTCTAATAGTTAGTGCATAATATTTTATGAGCATTTTATATTGGTCAGATATACCATGACACACATTATACTTGTTTATGATATTTAACTTACCTATTTAATCCACAACAGTTCTGTGATTCTTTTTTTGAAAGCCAGAGTTACGAGAGAGAGAGAGAAAAGAGAGAAAGAGAAACAGAGAAAGGATCTTCCATCCGCTGGTTCACTGCCCAGATGGCTGCAATAGCCAAGCCAAAGCCAGGGCTAAGGAGATTCAGCTGGGTCTCTCACATGTGTGACATGGGCCCAAGCACTTGGGCCATCATCCTCTGCTTTTTCCAGGCCATTAGCAAGGGGAGCTAGATTGGAAGGGGAGCTGCTAGGAAGTGAACCTTTTCCTGTATAGGATGCTGGTGTTACAGACAGAGACTTTACTCACTAAGTCACAATTCTAGCCCCACTGTACTCTTTACAATGAACTACAAAGCAGGAAATATGTACCATTGTAGCTTTGTTTGAGTCTTCAGAGCTGTGTTTTGCTTCAGTTATTCAATTATGTTATAAAAATATTTAAATTAGAGTATTGTCCATGTATGATTAACCTAAATCAGAAAATCCAGCACTAAAGATGTATGACAGCTTCATGCCACCATCCTAGGCCTCAAAGTTTCCAATAATATTCCATATTCCTGAAAAGAAAAAGAAAAGAAATATCCTTCCTGATTCTTTCGCCTTTCAGAAATCAGCTTCTGTTACCTCTTCTTTTGATCCAACCGAACTCCAAGAAGTTGAACATGAAAATCCACCTCAAATATATAATTCTTCTTCCATGGAACTGTATATAACTTTTTCTGATTCAATTTGCTTGTTTAAATATATTCACCAACTTCACAGTTCTCTGAGAATTGATCTGAAAATTAATTCATCCATTTTTAGTTTGTATGCTATAAGGATACGGATAGTAACATACACAACTATGAGAAGATAAAATTAGGTCTACTAACAATCTTAAGAAACCTACAGAGGAGAAATCCCAGACAAAATACTAAGATGTAGTGAAAGTTTGGTCTCACATGTTTTACTAAGTAAATAGAAACTTCCTGGGTAAAAGAAATTCAGGACAATAGGACATGGAGCACCCGAGAATTTAGATGGAAGGGAAGAAAGTTAACAGAATCCATCTATATTCAAAGGCCATAACAGGAACTTTACATATAGGCGAGAACTTCAAAAATTCCAAGGGAAAATAAAGTAATCTTTTAAAAAAGCTTTATTTATTTAAAGGCATAGTTACAGAGAGGCAGAGAGAGAGAGGGAGAGAGAGAGAGAGAGAGAGAGAGAGAGAGAGAGAGAGAGAAAGAGAGAGAGAGAGAGAAAGAGAGGTCTTCCATCTGCTGGTCCACTCCTTAAATAACCACAACAGCCAGAGCTGTGCCTATCCGACGCCAGGAGCCAGGAGCTTCCTCTGGATCTCTCAGGTGGGTGCAGGGGCCCAAGGACTTGGGCCATCTTCTACTGCTTTCCCATGGCATAGCAGAGAGCTGGATCAGAAGTGGAGCAGCTGGGACTCAAACTGATGCCTATATGTGATGCTGGCACTACAGGTGTCGGCTTTACCTGCTACACCACAGCGCCAGCCCCCAAAGTAATCTTTTAATGACATTTTCCATGAACTTTTTCAAAAACCTTCATAGACTCTAATTTAATTCCACTATGAGATACATGCCATCATCATTCACGTTTTTCAGGCATAGAAGTAGAGGCAAACAACTTAGTAACTTATATAAAGTCACCTTTCACACATGTTGGAATTAAGATTGAAGTTCAGGTTTGTCTTCCTACAAATTATTTTATTTCCATCCATCCATCATCCTGTCCACCTATTCTTTTCATTCCATATGTTCTTATAAGTGCAAGTCCTTTCACAAAATCTATATTATTAATTTCGAATGGATCAGTTCATCCATAGACTCATAAATGAATGAATGGATGAAGTTCGTGAAGTTACTGCAATCTGAGTTATTAATAGCAATTCTGCTCACAAATTCTTCAAAATTCTGACCCTTTTGAGAACCTAAAACATATTTCTAGGTGAGAAGAGTTATATTCTGCCTGAGTTTAAAATTGGATTCTGCTTCTTCAAGATACCTCTTTGGTCTGAAGTAGAACACCTAGCACAGAAGAAAGGTTGTTTTAAGTACATTTCTTAGCTATACTCTGCCTTATTTCTTAAGGGATAGGAAGAAGTTATTATTGAGCTTTTTTGGTTTTTAAAGAAATCCTCTTCAGAACTCCAAGTTTGGGCAGAGAACAAGAAAATATACAGGGGAAAATAAGAAAGATAATTAAGAAAATGACTCTGATCATGATTTTAGTATCTGGGACATCTGATTTGCATAGTGTCCAGAATCTCCTCTACACCTTTCAGTAAGTTTTTGTTACTAAGGTATGGCACGACTGACAATTTTTTATCTCAAAGGAAAGTGACTAAAATACATAAACACAGTGAAATAACTAAGTAAAATACAAACTCAATTCCTATGTTAAGGAAGTTGTCTTAAACTAGCATCTCTCTGCTCCTTAGAGACGCACAGGAAACAATGGTCCAATAATGCAGAACATAAAATGTGTTTTACGAAAGGGAGAGGATGAGAAAGCAGAGAGGCAGAGAGAAAAGACAACTATACACACGTATACAAAAATACACATATACTCAAATGAGAGGGAGAGAGAGAGAGAAAGTCTCAGAGTAACAACTTGCAGATATCTAGCTGTACCATAGGTTACTGGTTCATTAAAAAATAAAAAAAAAAATCTCAGTTGATGCTTCAAGATGACTTTTGGAGACCTCATTTTTGAAAATCAATAGGTAGTGCTGAATTTAGCTGATCTACAATCTCCTTAGTAATGAAGTTAGAAAAAAAATTTGAGAGACTAAAAATGCAATATGCTGACCTGTTGAAGTGCAATCACAGACTGATTGTGAATAAGGTTACTGATCTTCCCCAGAGAAGCAACAGGGGTGTGGTAAAAACCAATCTATCATGGCAGGTGAGGGAAGTCCCAGATCTGCAGTCCAGAGCCAGGAAAGCACAGAATCTGCAAGTTCACTCCCACAGCCTTGTCCTCTGCAGAAGCCAGGGAGGAAGGGTGAGTGTGAGTGGGCACAGGTTGGGCCCAAAGAACTGCGAGGTTCTCTGGAGACCAGCAGACTCTTGGTAGAGGCAAAGCAAATGGAGTCGCCATGGCCAACAAACTCCTGGGGTAAGAGGAGCTCCTCTGACAGATGGGAGTGTATCAGTTTTCTCAACCAGACAGAGCAAAGCTCCACTAGCTGGACAACTTACATAAAAATTTATTGTTTCACAGCTGTAGAGCCTGACAGTCTGACACCAAAGTGTTGGCAGGGTTGGTTATTTCTGAGAAGTGTGAGGAATGGGTAGCTTCAGGCCTCTCTCCTCCATGTGTCTGATCCCATCATCTTTCCGCTGTGTGTGTGTCTCTCTCTATCCTAATTTCCTCTTCTTGTAAAGATGCCAGTTTTATTGGATTAGAACCCACTCTAAAGAGCTCAATTTACCTTAATTACTTCTGTACCCTATTGGCAAATATGTGTAGATTCTATGATACTGGGGTTTAGTAACTCAACATCTAATTTTTTGCAGGAGGGAGACACAATCCAATGTGTAACAGGATACAAAAAGTCACTAAAAATACAAAGTGAGCTAAAGAATTTTGTTAGATATTGTTTTCTTTCAATTTTCTATGGAATTGATGAGAAATTGCAGTGAATTGTCTCATAAATAATTTTGGAAATCATTACCAGTGGATGGAATAGGTGACCAAAAGAAAAGCATACTGTTTTTCACAATCCACTTTTTTCTTTTATCTAGTTCAAAAAAAAGCTGATTTTTCCCTTGCAAGCATGGCCGTTTCTTTCTCATTTGTAGGATTAGAATGACGATTGCCTTGACTAATAAGCCAGCTATCATAAGATACACAGCAGGACTTCCTGCTACCCCCCACTTTCTGCCATGGCATCATGACAAGGCTCCATGTGGTTTATGTCAGGTTCCTAAGGAACCACAAAACAAAATCTCATAGATTATGAAGTGATAATTATAAATTTTCATCTGTCAACAAGTAAAAATAATAGTCAATACTGAAAATGCCTATGTTCATCTTTTTAATGAACATCCTGTAAGTCCAGCTGTTAACTGATGCTGAGATACTCTTTTTAGCTAATCTTCTTGATTAACTGAAGAAGTCCCTCTCTTCTAGGTCTTCTCAGTATGGTAGACTAAGATGAAATGTTGTGATAAGCTAGGGATTCTAAGACCTTTTTGTAGGAAAAACTGACTAAGAGCTCTGGAGTGCAAATACATATAGTTTTTAGCAAAGTTTCATCAGGGCCATTGCTGCGACTCACTGTGGAGCTGTTGGACTTTGTGGAATTCTCTCCTGAAAAGGTATTATGGGGAGGGCATTGTGATGCAGCATGTGAAGCCACCACTTGGACACCTGCATCTAGTATCAGAGCACCTGGCTCAAGACCTGGCATATCTGCTTCACATTCAGCTCCCTGCTAAGAACCTGGGAAGGCAACAGAGGACCAAAAATGTGGTTCCTGAAAATCATGTGGGAGACCTAGTTGATGCTCCTGGCTCCTGATACAGCCTGGCTCAGCTCAAGCAGTTGGATATATTTGGGGAGTAAACCAGCAGATGGAAGATAACTCTCTCTCTCTCTCTCTCTCTCTCTCTCTCTCTCTCTCTCTTTCTCTTTCCCCTTGCTCTTTGTAACTCTACCTTTCAAATAAATGGATAAACAAATAATTTAAAAATGTGTTGTGATGCTGAGATGTCAAAATTTAAAATTGAAGCTGGAAGCTTTTCAAAAATTTATATTCTGCAATTAAATAAACTACCAATAAAGCTAATTAAATTTACATCATTTTAAGAGAATATAAATCAAAATGCCTAAAGACTTTTGAAAATAAATGTAGAAGAAAGTCAACTTTATTTAATCAGTGAAATTGTTAAAAAAATAAATTAATTAAAAAAAGAACAATGTGCCTCGGTGTGTTTTTTTCTACAATCACAACATACCACAGATGAGACAATTTATAAAGAACCAATATTTATTTCTCACAGCTGTAGAAGTTGGGAAGGCCAAGATCAAGGCACTTGTACTAGTACAGACATTCATGTGGCATCATAACAGGTGGGAAGGATCACTCGGATGAAAGAGAGAGGGAGGGAGATGGGGAATTGAATCCAGTTTTTGTAAAGATCCCACTCCCAGGGTAACGAACCCATTCCTACAGTAATGAAATAAAATTTGCTCATGAATGTTGTGCCCTTCTACTCAAACCTCTGCTATTAGGTCCCATCTCCCAACATTGTCCTATTAAGGGTTAATTTTCCAACACATGGACTTTGTGGTACACCTTCAAAACATAGTCCAAAGTTATTCAATCAAATTTAACAAATGGAAATGTTTATTTCTGGTTTAGACAGAAAAATCCAGAAGGACAATTGAGGCAAGCACAAAGAAAAAATAGAGAAGAGAAAAAGAATAAAGAATGGCTCACTAGGCTAATCCTCTGCCTGTGGCACCGGCACTCTGGGCTCTAGTCCCGGTTGGGGCACCGGTTCAGTCCTGGTTGCTCCTCTTCCAGTCCAGCTCTCTGTTGTGGCCCGGGAAGGCAGTGGAGGATGGCCCAAGTGCTTGGGCCCTGCAACCGCATGGGAGACCAGGAGAAGCACCTGGCTCCTGGCTTTGGATCGGTGCAGCGCGCAGGCCGTGGTGGCCATTTGAGGGGTGAACCAACGGAAGGAAGACTTTTCTTTCTGTCTCTCACTGTCTAACTCTGCCTGTAAAAAAGAAAGAATGAATATAAATGAGAAATAAAGAGAAATTAGAAAGGAAAAATAGAAGAAATTGCATGCGAGAACAATCTTAAGTTAGGAAGCCATTGACCACTGATGAAATGCTGACTGACCCATAAAGGTTTAAAACAATATTTCCCCTATTGAGTTTTTTTTTTTTTTTTTTTTTTTTTTTTTTTTTTTTTTTTTTTTTTTTTTTACAGGCAGAGTGGACAGTGAGAGAGAGGGAGAGAGAGAAAGGTCTTCCTTTGCCGTTGGTTCACCCTCCAATGGCCGCCACGGCCGGCGCACTGCAACCGCGCACCGTGCTGATCCGATGGCAGGAGCCAGGTGCTTCTCCTAGTCTCCCATGGGGTGCAGGGCCCAAGTACTTGAGCCATCCTCCACTGCACTCCCTGGCCATAGCGGAGAGCTGGCCTGGAAGAGGGGCAACTGGGACAGAATCTGGCGCCCCGACTGGGACTAGAACCCAGTGTGCCGTTGCCGCTAGACAGAGGATTAGCCTGTTGAGCCACAGCGCCAGACCCCTATTGAGTTTTATGTGCTATTTTATTTTAGCTTGAAATTCCAAATTTCTCATTTAATCCTAAATTAAATGCTTTTGTACCAAAAAAAAATGACCTGGACCATAAAAATGTGTTTCATATTTGTAGCAGCTGTTCTTGAACTTATTGCCTCAGAGCCACTTTATTTTGCTGTTTTGAGTAAACGATTATCTATATTCTACACTAGTACAATAGCTACACTCTAGCTATTTATACACTGATTATCTATATTTAGATACTTATAGCACTTCATTTAATGCTCATAATAACCCAGTGAAGGGGGTACTAATATTCTTATGGCACAGATGATAAAAATGAGGTATGGAGAACTCAAATCTGTGACACAGATCTCAGTTCTAGAAGGGGATGCATCAGGATTTGGGGCATGGCTTTTCTTTCTGTCTACATTTTTATCAAGATTTACTATTTGTTTGAAAGAGCTATAAAGAGAGAAAAGGAGTTACAGAAAGATCTTCCCTCCACTGATTCACTCCTTAAATGGCCACAATAGCCGGAATTAGGCCAGGAGGAAGCCAGTAGCCAAGGGTTTCAAGCAGATTTTCCATGAGGGTGCAGGGGCCCAAGCACTTGGAAGATCTTTCACTGCTTCCCCAGGCTCCTCAGCAGAAAGCTGGATTTGAAATGGAGCAGCCAGGACTCACGCCTGTGCCTAAATGGGAGACCAGTGCTGCAGGCAGGAGATTAAGCTGCTGTGCTGCAGTGGCAGCCCCTGTCACGTGGTGGTTCAGGTCTTCATGTTACATTGGGTCTCTATGTTACATAGTCTCAATGTTGCAATGGCAGGTTCCTTCCCCAGAATGACTCCTTGAGACAGAATTCCATCTTCTAGCTCATTCCCCAAATGCTTGCTATAGCCAGGGCTGGGCCAGGTCAGAGCTAGAAGGCAGAAAAGCAACTGAGGTCTCCTATGGGAATGGAAAAGACCTAATTACTTGGATTATCATCACTGTCTTTCAGGGTCTGCATTAACGAGAAGCTGGAGTTAGGTGGAAATTGAAACTAGACACTCCAATGGAGGATATAGACATCTTAACTTGTGGACTAACTCTCCACTACTAACAAGCATTTCTTAAACTAACCAGAGGGATCAAACAAACTCCATTCCACAATATCCTAAGATCACTTTGCTTTTGTTTGTTTGAAATCCAAGTCTTTAAAGTTAATTACATTCTAGTATTAAGATAAGTTAAAATGTCAATATCAGGTTCAATATTGAGAAAGAAGGAACACTGTGTATATTATCTCCTCTGGGATAAATGGACTCATCAATGTCCTAAAACCTTTTAACCCATCACATCAAGAACCTTCATCTATAATGACGAGACAGAATTTGCAAGGGACTTACTCTTTGAGCATGAGTTATGTGGCCACAACAAAATCTATCATCATAGAAGTTTGTACTGAAATGGGAAAATGTGCAAAGTTTTAGTAATGAAAAAAATCAAAATAAGAACTTTAAATTCAAGGTTTCCTGTACATTGGATTCTATCCAGGTGGTTCCCACTAGGGTGATTCTGAAATACTATTGTTTCCACAAGTTGTCTGCCTCTGCTCTTTGACCCATCATAGAACTCACCCATCTGAGCAGGAATAAAAGGGGTGCACTCCAGAGAAAGTCAGGCTCGATTTGTCATAGGACTCCCATTCCTATTTCAGATTCAGTGCTGCCCTGCCTTCTAAGAATGGTGAACAAGCCTGAGAAGCAATGAAACTTCTCATGTCTTCATGTCTCTGAAATTCCAGAACCTCCTGGAGTAACCCACTCCTCATTACTTCTTATGTCCTTTTCTCTATCCACACCATCTGTGCCCCCCACACCCTTTGTGTGTGTGTGTGTGTGTGTGTGTCCCTCCCTCCAGGGAGAAAATGGAATCCATGGACAGAAAACTCACCTACTCTTAGGTTAATTCCCAAGACTTGGGGATGAACAAAGTAAGCACTGAGTTGGCTTCTGTCTGCCACTTGCCATTTCTTCAGTTCCCAGACAAGACATTGGAAAGAAGGAAAAGAGGGGTGATGGCACCCAAGGATCAGGAAGAGTCCAGACCTCCTCACAGTTGAAGGAGGAAAAGGTTCTCACACATATGTCCTCTGGATGTTTTCATCCCCACCACCTTCCCACTAGGCCAGAAACAGATCCCCACTAGATGAATGCAAGCCCACCATGGTCTTATCAGACCCACTGTTGAGGCTTTCTATTTCCAAGAAGAGAAGCTTCCAAATCTGTTACTCAGATTGCCAACATTTATCTGCAGGCCCCCAAAGAAAGAGCCAATAGAATTTACTCTTCACATCACCTTCTTTATTTAAGATATCTGTGTATCTGCAGACTCATAGGATGGCAGATGTCCTAAACAACACTCCGGCCTCAGAATCAGCCCTCAAGGCATTCAGATCTGGCTGAAGAGCCCATGAGAGTATAGCAGGCATGGAAAGCCAAGATATCATGGGAAAAAAAAAAAGACCTAAATGAATGATCTCTGTGAGTGAGATCCCAGTGGAAAGAACGGGGCCATCAAAGAAGGAGATACCCTTCTCCGAAGGGAGGAGAGAACCTCCACTTTGACTATGACCCTATCGGAATAAGACCAAAGTCAGCGAACTCTAAAGGCTTCCATAGCCCTGGCAACTCATGACTAGAGCCTAGGGAGATTACTGACGCCATGAACAGGAGTGTCAAATTGTTAAGTCAGCAACAGGAGTCACTGTGTACTTACACCCCATGCGGGATCTGTCCCTAATGTGTCGTCTAAAGCCAAGTGATGCTATGACTGGTACTGAAACAATATTTTTATACTTTGTGTTTCTGTGTGGGCGCAGACTGATGAGGTCTTTGCTAATTATATACTGAAGTGATCTTCTGTATATAAAGAGAATTGGAAATGAAAAAAAAAAAAAAAACAAAAAACAACCTGGTGTTAAAATGGAAATGGCATAGAAAATTAATTAGTTTGAAAAAAAAATTATGTGGGATCTCTGTCTTTAATGTGCTGTACATTGCTATTTAATGTTATAATTAGTAATCCAATGGTAGTTTTTTCACTCGATGTTGCTATGGGGGCAAAATGTTGAAACCTTTACCTAATATATACTAAATTGATCTTCTGTATACAAAGAGAATTGAAAATGAATCTTTACATGAATGGAAGGGGAGGGGGAGCGGGAGGGGGGAGGGTTGCGGGCGGGAGGGAAGTTGTGGGAGGGGGGAAGCCATTGTAACCCACAAGCTATATTTGGAAATTTATATTCATTAAATAAAAGTTTAATAAAAAAAAAAGATATCTGTGTATCTAACTTCCCTTTTCATTCTCTCACCAGGTATCTATGGAGTGCCTACTCTATCCAGGATTTTTTCTGTGCCACTCACACTCACATGCCATCCATCTGATTTCTAACCTTTTTTACTCTACCTCTAAATTACAGCTGTCATACTCTGTCAAAATTGCTATTCTTCCCTCTGGTATTTATGGTGAACGGAGCCATTAGTAGTCATCATGAGGCCATCTGTACAGTGTCATTGGATGGTGACACACAGCCTCTGTTTGAATTCTAAGGTGCTGCATCTTTCAGGATGGTTATTAATTCCACTAAATCCATCTTCCACACTCCCAAATGGGGGCATCTGTAATAGCTATTGTGTGTACACAGCAGCATAAAGAGAGGGTGTAGCCTGTTGTAATCAAGAACTGCCAATGACAATAGAATTATAATATTAGAAACAAAAAATAGGTGCTATCTCCTGTATTTTTTCTCTCCTGTATTTTTAATTTTGTATTTTATATATTTGAACAGACAAGCCCTATGCTGATTCGCATGCCTGCAAAGGACTCTGAAGCTCATCCTTTCATTTTAAGGGAGTGTTTTCCAACAATGATGGAACCACATGGGGAATGGCCTTAGTTGTTCAATCATCTGCTTTTCTTCAACTATTTATTACTCAGTTTATTTGTGTGTCCTAAAATGACCCACCATTAATCCTGTTGCATATTTAGAAAACATCAAATATTCAAGGCTTTGTCCAGCATGCAAAAACTGAGTCACATTCTTCTTGATTATAATGCAGTTTAAATTAGGGGAGATAACTTCAGATCACTATGTGATCCACACAGATTATAAATGTAATGAGTTGGTGAGGCTAACCTGTGATTTGATTCATGATTGATGTTTTATATTCTAATCCTTCAACACACATTGTATTTCACTATTGAATATGGAAGAATATTCTTCAAATGCACAAAATGTAGCTTGTTTTCACAGATTTTCATAAAGCCCAAAGCTTCTTAATTAACTTCTCATTGTCCCGCTATGGCAGAGACATTAACAAGGAGAACATGATCATAGTGGGGGTAGGATGACTAATGACAACTGAAATACTGAAATTTGGCTTTACAGATGAGAGGAAAGAGGCGCTGTACAGTGGGATTGAGAAGTATTGCACTCAGCTAAATGAAGGAGCTGCCTGTGCTCGGCTCCGGCCAACTGTGCATGTGAACCCAGTGTCACAAGATTTTTGGAGCGTTCTCAAATAGATTAAAATCCATATCTATGTGAGCCCTTCCAGTTGTTAAATATTGGCAGCTAATTTGGAGTTTAATATAAAGCCAATCGTTTCTACAATTGTCAGACAAGCAAACCTGTATGGGCTGGATTTGGCTGAGGACCTGAAAGCTGTTCTCTGACGTTTCCATCGTTTCCATCATTCACCACCACACTGATTTGAAGAAGGCTTAATTTAGTCAGGAAAGAGAAGGGCACTGGGGCCATTGCTGAGGCATAGTGGGCTAAGCCTCATCTCACATGGGCCTGGTTCTTACGCCCACTGCTCCTCTTCGATCTATTCATATATTTCTAAAGGGACATCTATGTGTTTGCATATATGTGCATTACATCAACAGATAGTAGTCTCCATTTAAAAGACACTAACTAGGGGCCAGTGCTGTTCCGTAGTAGATTAAGCCTCTGCTTGTGACACCAGAATCCCATATGGGCAAGTGTTCGAGTCCTGGCTACTCCTCTTCCAATCCCACTCGCTGCTTATGGCGTGGGAAAGCAGGGGAAGATGGCCCAAGTGCTTGGTCCCCTGAACCCATGTGGGAGACCTGGAAGAAGCTCCTAGCTCCTAGCTTCAGATAGCTCAGCTCCAGCCATTGCCTTTCTGTCCCTGTTTCTGTCTGAAACTCTGCCTCTCAAATAAATACATTTTTAAAAGGGTGAGAGAGGGCACTACCTCATGCCTATGAGTTCACCTTGCGGGTTGTATTATGGAAAACAATTTTTCTTACTTTATTGTTTTGATGAACACTAATCTTGCATCCTGTTGACTAAAAGTCACTCTCAATTGTGATAAAAACTTCTTTGGAATACAAGCATTTCAGGAACAAGTGGCATGCATAGCCTCACATGAGATAGGATTTCTATTCTGGAGACCATATGCCCATATAGAGATAAATGTAGAGATACAGAATATCATACATAAACTTGTAAACAGCAGGCACTTCATCATCCCTTTGACTTATACAAAGTGTAGCAATGTTATGTGGTTTTTTTTTTTTAACGGCAGTTAAAAATACTTTTACACTGAGGAAACATTAATAATTTTAGCACCTGTCACATAATTTTGTTATGTTCTGGTAACTAGAATTGCAATTCAGTGACGTAAGCGATGGTATTTCTCGAGCTCCTAATATCACATATTTCACCTTAGTTTGTGTTACATCAGTGCACTTGTCTTGAGTTGTGAGGAAACATAAAGCTATTTTCAGAGAATTTAATAAGGCTATCGGACATTTTCTATTTTCTTTTGTGATTTTATTTGTAAAAAGAGGAACAGAGACATCTAACAAAAGGAACAATAAGAACACATGTAATGATTTCTGATTACGAAAAGTGAGATTGGGATCCTAGCTGGAGAGAGACACTTCCATGATGAGTGTCCTGATGGAGCTCTGGACATCCCATTTGAGTTTCTGAAAGCACAGAAAGACCATTATGAACACATGTTCAGAATCTGGTTGGGCATTTAGGGAGAGGCATAGAGGCCTTCGACTCAATGAAGCTTAAACTTAAGGGCTACTTCCTTGTTTAACTTTTCTCGAAACTCTATTAGGACTCTTGAGGGAGTCTGGAAGGACCCATCTGTTCTAAGTAGCTGGCTGGAGCCTGGGAGTCCTTCATGGTAGTTCTGGAGTCCTAGGGCACAGGACTGCCTGTACTACTTCTAGATATTTTAGACCCCTGGTATCCTTGTTATGAAACTCTGGAAGCTTTGGTAGGTGGAGATACTAGTCACTGTACTGAGTTGATGAAAAGCTCCCCAGAGAGTCTGGACCTCAGAAGAATGTTTGGGACAATACCCTGCTGTGCTATTTATTAGGAGGCCTTTAAAACCCAGAGTTCGCATCCATTTCCACTGATCCTCACCATAACCATCAGGGCCTGCAGAAAAGATGAGGAGGTAAATTAGGGATACTTATGATGAACATAATTCAAGGCTTGAAACTGACAAGAAGAAATGACAGAGCATATTACAGATGTGGCATTACTAATAATAAGCAGTGATGTTGAAAGAAATGTTTTTATCTTATCAAAATTACTTAAATATTTTGTGCAGAATTTCTAGGTGAAAACTAAATTGTATTTTGTTCTTTTTGATAAAAATCATGGTGACATAAACATTTTCACATATACAGGAGATCAAAAACTATGTATGGAACAGTAATAGATGATGATAATGATGATGACTATATGTTTTTGTCTTTGTTTTGTGATATTTGTAATTTTTTATCAAGTTTGGAAGTTTTAAATTTTATTCTAAATAAAATTAATATTTATTTTTTGTTATTATATTTATAATATGCATTAGTTTTTTAATTGAGGAGCCCACATATTACACCCTTCAAGACCCACAAAACCAGGATCCATCTCTACTAAGAAATCTGGGACAGAATCTCGCACAATATGTATGGAGGGGCCGACGCCACGGCTCACTAGGCTAATCCTCCGCTTGCAGCACCGGCACACCGGGTTCTAGTCCCGCTCAGGGCTTCGGATTCTGTCCCGGTTGCCCCTCTTCCAGGGCAGCTCTCTGCTATGGCCCGGGAGTGCAGTGGAGGATGGCCCAAGTGCTTGGGCCCTGCACCCACATGGGAGACCAGGAGGAAGCACCTGGATCCTGGCTTCAGATCAGTGCAGTGCGCCGGCCGCAACGGGCTGGCCATAGCGGCCACTTGGGGGGTAAACCAACCGAAAAAGGAAGACCTTTCTCTCTGTCTCTCTCTCTCTCTCTCACTGTCTAACTCTGCCTGTCATATATATATATATATATATATATATATATATATATATATATATACAGCCAGTGCTGTTCCGTAGTAGATTAAGCCTCTGCTTGTGACACCAGAATCCCATATGGGGATATACATATATATATATATATATATATATACATATATATATATATATATGGAGGAAAAAATTAGAAGATGAGATGACCTTGGAAATTTTCAGATGTCTTTCAAAATTTTTATGTGAGAGTTTATAGATGTTTATAGGGAGGGTAACCATAGGACATTTTACAAAATAAATGCCAATAATTAGATCCATTTTGAAAAAAAATATTCATTAATTTTCTGTTGCTATAACCAACTGTGTGAAATAACTGATTTGTGAAGAAAATAGGTTTATTTAACTCACAGTTCTGGAAACCCAGGAGCATGGCATCAGCTTCTGCTTGATTCTGGTAACTGTCTCATGGCATCATGCAGAGTGTGTGTGAGTGACCACACGAGGAGCAGAGAATCAGAGACGGGAAAGGAGCTAGTCTTGCTCTTTTTATAACATTTTACTTTCATGAGAACTAATCAGGGTCCCACAAGAACTTCCAAAGACAGCACCCACAATGATCTTCCCCTAGAACACCCTTAGCAAAGTTTCCTCCACCTCCCAACTGCTGCACTGGAGATGGAGCTTCCAGTGCAAGAACCCCTGGGGAGCATTCTCAAACCATATTAAGGTTGGACCATTCATCCCCAGGGTTTGCACTCGGGAAAATCCTGCCTTTCCCTCTGCTATTGCTCCTTGTTTCCTATCTCATCTAAGGCACATCTACTACATTTTTTCCCTATGCTTACATCCATATCATTCTCTTTTTTGTTTTCACATCATGTTTCTGAATAGTAAATTTGTTCTATATGTTTGTGCAAGATGCCGTTCATTCCTGGTCATCTGTCAATTCCTTTGCCTTGGTTTTATGTGGCACATCTAGACTAAACGTAGTAAACACTGATGATAAGTAACAGATGGAAATTATATTGGAGGGTTTGAAACAACGCTTTGATGGCGAGGGAGTGTTTAAAAGGTTCCTTATTGAGACCAGATTTCTTCCTCTCATCATGGACCAAGAGGGAGATGGCTGCTTTACAGTCCTCACCCTAGGAAGAAAGAATTCTCCAGCCCAAACAGGAGCAGATTTACATGTCATAGCCTGGGAAAAAACAGGGGCTTTCCTGGCTGTGATGGAGTAGATACTAATTACATACAGTCATAGCATTTATAGCATAAGTGTATTTCATTGACACAGAGCTGTAAAAACAAAAGGAGTTCACCCATAAATACAAGATGAAGGGTGTTAGTTTGCTGCAATTACAAAGAAGTTTTACTGAGTGACGTATATGCAAATGAGGGAGTCTAACTATGGAAAAGATGACATTGTAAGTAAAGGGCCACACCCACTGCTGAGAGCATATAAATCTCCCAGTGACAAGTGACATCCAAACTCAGAATCTTCTCCCACCTCCAGTCACCATGCCCTACAACTGCTGCTCTGGAAACTCCTTCTCTCGGTCCTTTGGGGGCTACCTGCGCTACCCGAGGTCTTCCTGTGGCTCTTCCTACCCAAACAACTCGTTCTACAGTGCAGGACTCCAATCTCCCAGCACATGTCAGCCAGGCTCCTCTTTGTACAGTGGTTGTCAGGAGCCTGGCTGTGAGCCCACCAGCTGCCAGACTTCCTATGTGGTGTCTAGCCCCTGCCAGACATCCTGCTACCGCCGGAGGACCTCCACATGCTGCAATCCCTGTGGGACAATTTACACGGCGTCTCAGGGCTTTGGATCCAGCAGCTGCAACTCCCTGGGCTGTGGATCCAGAAGCTCCTATTCCCTGAGCTGTGGACCAAAGAGCTGCCACTCCTCAGGCTGTGGATCCAGTGGTTTTAGACCCCTGGGTTATAGAGTCCATGGCTTTCCTTCACTGGGTTATGGATCTGGGTTCTGCCGCCCATCCTGCTCAGCCTCTAGGACCTGCCAGTCTTCTTGTTTCCAGCCAACCTGTTGGTCTGGATCCAGGGTCTGTTGATCATCTTATTAAGTTTCTAATGTCATTGGCCAATGTCTTTAATGCCTCTATTCATAATTGTTATAGTCTTCCTATTTAGCTTCCTATTTTCTGATTATCAGTTTCTCACCCTGTCTCTGGCATCAAATACTGGCTGACAGACTTCATCTGAAAATCTGTAATTTGTGTACTAACTCAAAATAAAGTCTAAAGTCTTCATTGGAGATAAAATTTGTGTTATAGGATAACTACTCATTATTGTTTGACAAAAACAGATTTTTACTCAATAAATGCATTGATTCTGTTATAAATCTGTATTAGATTTGTTTCATTATTTATTTGGTTCTAAAATATTAAAGAAATCATCATGAAATTATCAATGTATCTATACAGATAGGTTTTGAAAATCAATGAGGTGAGGGGCCAGCACTGTGGCATAGTGGGTAAAGCTGCCACCTGCAGTGCAGGCATTCCATATGGACGCCGGTTTGAGTCCCAGTTGCTCCACTTCCGATCCAGCTCTCTGCTAATGGCCTGGGAAAGCTGGAGAAGATGGCCCAAGTCCTTGGGCCCCTGCACCCATGTGCACCCGGAAGAAGCTCTTGGCTGCTGGCTTAGGATCTGCTCAGCTCTGACCATTGTGGCCATTTGGGGAGTGAACCAGCAGAGGAAGACCTGTCTCTCTCTGCCTCTGCCTCTCTGTAACTCTGCCTTTCAAATAAATAAAGAAATCTTTTAAAAAGAAAAATAAAATCAATGAGGTGAGTAAACTGATCAAATTTTGGAGGCCTCAGATATTTTTATTACTCAAACTATAGGTAGGGGTCGAAGTTGTGGCATAGCGGATTAAAGCCCTGGCCTGAAGCGCTGGCATCCCATATGGGTGCTGGTTCTAGTCCCAGCTGCTTCTCTTCCAATCCAGCTCTCTGCTATGGCCTGAGAGGGCAGTGGAGGATGGCACAAGACCTTGGGCCCCTGAATCCATGTGGGAGACCCAGAAAATTCTCCTGGCTCTTGGCTTCAGATTGGTGCAGCTCCAGTCGTTGTGGCCATCTGGGGAGTGAACCAACAGATGGAAGACCTCTCTTTCTGTCTCTACCTCTCTCTGTAACTCTGTCTTTCAAATAAATAAAGTAAATCTTAAAAAAAAAAACTACAGGTAGTGAAAGTATAGATTTTTTTTTAATATAGTGACTTCTGTTAATTAAAATCTCACCATCAGGAATGATATTGATTCCTCATAAAATTTTAATCATTACTTTGCCAAGAAGTATAAGGAATCAAACTAGTTTAAAGTCACATACAATAATGCAGACAATGAGAAAATATTATATTTATAAAATTATGATTATACAAGATAGAAGTATTTTAGGCAAATGAAGTGATAGCATATAAATTTTAGGTAATTTTTTGAAGTCACCCAATATTTGTGCTTAGAAGTGGTCAATAGCCAGCATCTTGCTGGCGTGCTTTCAATAGAATTCACTTATCTAACATATAGGGACAAATATGAAACGAGTGGAGGATTAGCATCACACAATTTCACTGACAATGACTGTGTTTATTAAAAGGGCCACTGTGATATTTTGATACTTTTTTTTTTTTACTGTAGAAAGATTCAGTGAAGCTAATTGACATATACATCACCTCACCGCAGCCTAAACCCTCAAACGAGAATGAAATTCTGTCATTTACAAAGCAGGGGTGGGACTAGAGGACATTATGTTCATTGAAATAAGTCAGACACAGGAAGATAAATACTATATAATCTCAATTATTTATAGTAGCTGAAACAGTTAATTTCATAGAAACAGACTAGAAAGTTATCAACAGAAACTGAATATAGGTATGTGAGGAGAATGGAATGGGCGATTTTAAAAACGTTTGTATACATGTATTTGAGTGGAAGAGAGAAACGGACAGAAATGGAGTCCTATCTTCTTATTCAGTCCCCAGATATTTGCAGCAAGGAACTATATTCAAGTCTCCCATGTGGGTGACAGGGACACAATCACTCGACTCATCACAGCTGCATCCCAAGGCAGCCTTGGCAGAGAGCTGGAGTTGGAAGCCAGTTATCAGACTCAGGCACTCCGGTATGAGACACTGATGTCTTTACTGCTGAGCAAACCATCTATCAGAAGTGGAGATGTTGAGCAAAGTAGCCAATTAGACTAGATAAATAAGTTTTACTGATGTCATACTGTACGATGACTAGTTAATAATAAAGTATTTAATATTTCAAAAATTCTAAAAGAATAGATTTTTATCATCTCTTTGTTTCTATTACTGTTTCAAAACTAAATTAAACAGAAGAAAACAAGCTTTGCATACAATCGGAAATGATAACTTAATATGTATTTAATATGTATTTGAACATAACATTGTGGAAGTGTTATGTCTTCTTTTAATGTTAATATTATCTGTTCCCATGGGCTAAGTAGTGTAGACAATTCTCAGTAACAATTCTAAAAGCGAGAAGAGAAGTACAGCATTTGGCAAAACAGTTGAGTTGCCGCCTGGTTCAAGTTATGGCTACTCCACTTTGATTCAGGTCCTGCTAATGAACATCTTAGAAGGCAGCAGAGATGGTTCAGGTACTTCAATACTTGCCACCAAAGTGGGAGATCCAGATTGAGATCTGGCTCTTGGCTTCAAACTGACTCAGCCCTGGTGTTTTGTTGCACACATTTGGGGAGCAAACCAACATGTGGATGAACTCTCTCTCTCTCTCTCTCTCTCTCTCTCTGTGTGTGTGTGTGTGTGTGTGAATGTGTGGTTATGTCTTTCTGCTTTTCCAGTAAAAATGAAAATAAATAAATAATACTGGCATTCCCCATCTAAAATTTCCTCGGGTTGTTAAAAACAAATAATTAAATAAATAATTAAAACAGGAGAAAACTAATTAATCAATAAATATTACTACACTTTTTTAAGACTACACAACAATATTTACAGAAAAGTATACCTTATAATTTTAAATAAAAAGATTTAGTTATTTCAGAGTCAAATTTACACATACACAAACACACACAAACACACACAGGGAGAGAGAGAGAATCTTCCATTTGCTGGTTCCCTTCCCTGATGATTGCAATAGCCAAACATTAGGACAGACTAAAGCCATGAATGAGGAGCTTCATCTAGGTCTCCCACATGGGTTATAGGGACTCAAGTGATTGGGCCTTCTAGGCCATTAGCAGTTTGCTGGATCAGAAGTGGAGAAATCCAGATAAGAACTATTTCTCATAGTGAATATGAACATCACAAGCAGCAGCTTTACCCGCTATGCCTCTATGCCAGCCCCCACCCAACCAATTTAAGTCATGTTAAATACAAGAACATGGCAAAACAAAGATAGGAACAAGCAAAGCATAGGTGATTTAAAATGGGGGCATGGTTGGAAATATAGTTGAATAGTTAAGATATAAGATTTTGTATGGCATGTCAATAACAAATACTTGATGCATAGCTGTCCCTTCATCATTGAGTGATATTTATTTTGTCACAACAATTATTACTTTCTTCCTCTTCAACTCAAACTATGAAAACAATTTTGTAATTGGACATTCTCAATCCACTTTCACTATTTTCATCAATCTTTAATATTTAATAAATCTCCCATCCAATGATTAGGTAGGAAATTCAAGCTTATATCTAAGGAGAATACAATTAAAAAATAGTTTCAAAGGAAAGACAATTTAAAAATAAAATCTTTTGTCCAGAAAGTCAAGGCAAAAATATACAAGTGAGACTATGCAGAATTACCATGTTAAAGAAACCAGTTAATCAAATTTCATAGAATTTATGGTTCCTTTCAGAATAAAAATTAATTGAATCCAAAAGAGCCTGATGAGATTCACAGGCTGAGATAACAAAATTTAGAGGTTAGAAGTTTCCAATGTTTTTAGCCAAAATTGTTTGGTACTCTGATCAATTCCTTAGGAATAGGATACAGGAAAGATATTCACCCCTTCCTGGAAAATAAAGTTCAGTTCCAACTTTAATATTTATATGAACTTGATTCAAAGTTGCTTAGTTTTCCCTGCCAAAACTTAAATCAAATTCTCTCAGAAATATTGTAACCTAACACTGAGCTGTAAATTATGTCTCTAAATAGATATCCATATGCATAAAATGCAATATAGATATAGACTAATATATTGAAATAGTTGTACATATAGCTGCATAAAAATAGATGAAAATAAACATAGCCTGTTAATGAAAATTTCCTGCATTTAATATGTTAAGAAATGACTGTATGAGAGGCCAGAGCTATGCCATAACAGGCTTCTCACAAGAAAAAGAAACAGACCAGGTCCAGGACACGCCTGTTTTGGGAAAAAAAAAACAAAGCCTGACACCTGAAAGTTCTTGGCTCCACAGGGCCAGGTGGGGGACAACCAATAAAGTGGGCAGACTCAACATATGGTTATATGTGGAAAGAAGGAATGTGGATGTAATACTTGTTTGCCCGAGAACTATAAAAACCCCAGGAACAAAAAGAAGGGGGTCTTGGTCTCCCAGCACTGTGTTGCACAGGGAACCAGGCTCCAGCATGCCAGACCTATAAAGTTCTTTGTTCTTTGCATTTCGGTGAGTATCACTGATTCTATCTGGGCAGTCCGGGACAAAACAAGTGAAGCCTAAATATTCTATTAAAATATCATTTTCTATAAATATATTTAAAATACTTTTGGTTTTTAATATTTCTATATTTTTAGTGTTTGAATACTTTTAATATTTTAGCAATTTTTGAATATTCTATCATCATTCTAAATTTTTTAATGTTTATTGCTACCTATAAGTTAAGAACTACAAACTATCTCGTTTATGGTCTATGCAATAAATATTCAGTTATAATTCACTCACTTTTTCAACCATCATTTATTATTTCAAGTTTTCATATTAGCTTATTGTCTCAACTGGGGAAAATTAGTCATCATTCCATTTAAATGTAGATGACATGAACATTGCTACAAAAAGAATATATTTGAATATTTTACACTCAAAAAATGATAAATATTTCATACTGAAAAAACTCTTAAATAAGAGCTAAGAAGACATGCTTTTAAATAAAGGAGAAAATGTATGATAGATGGGAAATGTAAGCATGTCTATAAGGTACTTCTTGATAGTTGTTTCAGAACGGAAGAATCTTCAGATGATTAGATGACAAAAGAACAAATATATGAAATTTTGTGAACTATGTTGATATTGAATCTGCTTTTATTTGAATTACAAAGAGATGGAAGAATTGTTAGAACACTTATCATCCCTTAACTCGAGAACATCTAACTGTACTTAAAAATATTACTTATTTATGAGGGAGACACACACACACACACAAGAGGGAGAGAAAAAGAGGGGGGAGGGAGAGAGGAAGAGAGTGAGAGAGAAAGAGAGAGAGAGAGAGAAATATTCCATCTGTTGCTTCATTCCCGAAATGCCCACAATGGCAATGGTGGGCAAAGGACAAAGCAGAAAGCCAATAACTCAATGGAGGCCTCCTATGTGGGTGATAGGACCCCAATTATTTGAGCCATCACCAGGATTTGCACTAACAGGATTTGGAATTAGCAGTCAGAGTCAGTGCATTGAACCCAGTTGCTCTCAAGTAGGTGATGGCCATCTTAATTGGTATTCTGAAAAACGATGACCTGACTCTTTGAGTCTTTTCAAATGTGCATAAACTGATATTCATTGTGACTCTGTTTTAAAGTAGTCTTCTTCAGAGATTTTGCTTCTAAGCACTTGACCTGTTGCATATCTGTGATCCACCATGTCTCTCATTCCATTGATTTTACTTATTTTACCCTTTCTGGTAGATTCAAGCAGAAATATACAATGTAATATGTATCAAAATAACTTTAGGGAAGGAAAATCGTTGCTCACAGATGGTGGTTTCTTCCAATGACATAGGGCAAAATGATCTTTGTCTCAAACCACACCTTAGGGCTATGCATTACCAAGCAAATATATACAGCAAGGGTGCCGTTATTCTTCTCGGAGGAGATGATTAGGGGTGTTTCTCATTATGAATGTATGGCATTAATGCAACCAAGTCATAGCAGAGCTGCCGCAGGAGTAGTTTATTGGCTTAGTGCCATAATAACACAATGAATTCACCCACATAAATAGGATAGAGAATTATTCATCTGCCATAACAGAAAATACTATTGAATTGCAATACAGAAACGAGGGCTTCCAGGTGTGGGAATGTTGAATGTGCAGAAAGCAGCATCCCTGGATGACTAAGAGTCTAAAAATACCTGTCTCCAGAATGTGATATTGAAACTCTGAACTTCTTCATTTATATCAGCTGAACTCACTTCTGTCAACATGCCTGCAAAATTACCCAGGAAATTTTTGCTCCTGCTCTCCTGAGGCCTGCCAGTTCAACAATGCTCTTCCTGTGGTTGTCCCTACTACAGAAGTTTGGCCCACAGAATTAACCACCACTGTCCTCTCTGTCTGCTGGGTTCCTCCTTCAGTGAGACCTGCTGTAAGCCCTACAGCTGCCAGACACCTGTGCTTTGTCCAGCCTCTTCCAAATGCTCTCCTCCTGTGTTAAAATTCTGCACACTCTGCAGTCCCTGCCGTACAACTTGCACTGGGTATCAGGGCTATGAATTTGAGGACTTCAGATCCATGAGTAATGGAATCTGTGGCTTTCCTTCTGTAGACTACGAATTCAGACCAAGACGTCCAACCTACTTCTTCTCTAAGAGTCACCAGTTTTCTGGTTACACAACAATCTATGGATCTGGCTTGTTTAGGGTCCAAATCTTTTGAGCAATATGTCCAGTTTCTAAACAAAGTATCTTTCATCTTCATTATCTTTAGCAAAATCTCTGACTCTGATCACTCACTGTATATATTTACTTCATCATATACTAGTAAAAAAAAAACTTGGTTGTTGCATATATTGCAGTATTGCATTGAATAAATAAATCATGTGAATAAATTCAACAAAGAAATTGATAAATTCTTTAATTAAATCAATATTTAAGATGGATTAGAATTAATGAAGTAGTAGTTCATTGGGGCTGGCTCCATGGCTCACTGGGTTAATCCTCCACCTGCGGCCCAGCATCCCATATGGGTGCTGGATTCTAGTCCCAGTTGATCCTCTTCCAGCCCAGCTCTCTGCCGTGGCCCGGGAAGGCAGTGGAGGATGGCCCTATTGCTTGGGCACCTGCACCCACATGGAAGACCGGGAGGAGGCACCTGGCTCCTGGCTTTGGATCAGCATAGTTCTGACCGTGGCGGCCATTTGGGGAGTGAAACAACAGAAAAGGAAGACCTTTCTCTCTCTCTCTCTCTCACTGTCTGTAACTCTACCTGTCAAATAAATAAATTCTTAAAAAAAAGAACTGGTTCATGTATTTTATTTACAAAATAGATTGAAATCAAAAAGACAAAAATCTAATAAACTCACACATTCTGGCTTCCATATATGCTGTTAATTACATTGTGAACTTCAGCTGCTTAAATCATTTGCTTTTTTTTTTTTAATTTATTTGACAGACAGTGAGAGAGAGAGACAGAGAGAAAGGACTTCCTTCTGTTGGTTCACTCCCCAAATGGCCACTACAGCTGGAGCTATGCCAATCTTAAGCCAGGAGATAGGTGCTTCTTCCTGGTCTCCCATGTGGGTGCAAGGGCCCAAGCACTTGGGTCATCCTCCACTGCCTTCCTGGGCCACAGCAGAGAGCTGAACTGAAAGAGTAGCAACCGGGACTAGAACCCGGCACCTATATGGGATGCTGACACCACAGGCAGAGGATTAAGCAGTGAGCCAAGTTTTCTTTTCTTTTGTGGTGCTTAGGTTATAAGTTACCGTATCTGGAAGCAAACTAGAAATCTGTTATAGATTGGTGCATCTTAATTAACATATTTTGAGGGGCCGAGGCTGTGGCTCACTTGGTTAATCTTCTACCTGCGGTGCCGGCATCCCATATCAGCACCAGGATCTAGTCCCAGTTGCCTCTCTTCCAGTCCAGCTCTCTGCTGTGGCCCAGGAGGGCAGTGGAGGATGGTTCAAGTGCTTGGGCCCCAGCACCCACTTGGGAGACCAGGAAGAAGCACCTGGCTCCTGGCTTCAGATCGGTGCAGCACCAGCTGAAGCAGCCATTTGGGGAGTGAACCAAAGGAAGGAAGACCTTTCTCTCTACCTCTCTCACTGTCTATCACTCTACCTGTCAAATAATTTTTTTAAAAAATTAAACATATTTTGAGCTTTAAACATGTTCCTCTCCAGAATTGCAATTTCTTGGAGTCCTTACATTTCATGCAGAGACTTTATATGAATAATGATCTTAGGTGGAGTATATAGTGTATTTCCTTCAAAAGATATGGAGCCTTGGTGTTTTCTGACAAAAGGAGAAAAATAAAGAACTCATAAGACACAACTGAATAGGAAAAAAAATTAGGTTACATGGACAATTTACATAGAAGTTTGAATAACTTTCTTTGATTCACACTGTTGGGAGGCAAAACCACCTATGTTGCTTCATCTCACTGAGTACTTCGCTATATAATTAATTCTTTACATGTGTATAAAAGGAGAGAGCCAATTATCTTTGCTGAGAATTAATGAGGTTCATGAGATATGGGGTTTCATATTGCTGGATCAAAGACTCCAAACAGAGCTGGCAAAACAAGCTTTTCATATCACAAATTATTATTTGGTTTATATTTCAATGTAAATTTTTGGACTTTATTTTTACATTTTATGTCACCTTTTTTATTTTAGAGGTCAAATATTGTAGAAAACAATGTAATATGTTCATAATGTCTAAAGTAATAACAAAAGATTATATCTTTCTGAAGAGGTAAAACACAGAGTTCAAAGAATGGTCCTATCTATTCTTTATACATTTACAGGAATAATGAGAAACTCATATTCCATGAGCTGTAGGTATTTTACACAAAAAGAAAAAAACACTTAATGGAATATGGGTTCACAGAAGGTCCCAGTCCTGTAAGGAAATTAGGATAAAACATTCCTAAGATATGGAGACTCATATAAGAAGAAAAGATATGAATAATACAAGAGAGAAATTGTGAGAATTTTAAATAAAAGGAACAAATTAAGGAAATATGAAAGAACTTGTGTTCAAGGAATTATTGCTAATTAAGGTACTTATAATTTATATAATGTGACAATAGAAAATCAGTGTGGAGCTATGTGACAGGTACTCATCCGTTCATTGTTTGGGTATCTTAAATTTGAGAATGCATTATTCTTTTTTCTCCTTTTAATTTTTAATTTATTTATTAAAAGGGAATATTTCATGCATTTCATATATACAGTTTTAAGAGCCTAATTATACTTCCTAGTGCACCCTCTCTTTGACCTGCTCTCCCTCCTACTTATTTTAATTTTTAATTTTTACAATGACATACTTTCAATTTTCTTAATAATCACAAGCTTAATTCTTAACTAAATAAAGAATTGCACAAGCACAAAGGAAAAAAAAACACTGTTCCTCATGAGTAAGACAAGGACTATAAACACTAATCAAATCTTAAAATGTCAATTTTGCTTATATACATTACTTTTTTTTTAACAGGTAGAGTAACAGAAAGTGAGAGAGAAAGAGACAGAGAGAAAGGTCTTCCTTCCGTTCGTTCGCTCCCCAAATAGCCACTACAGCCAGTGCTGCACCTTTCTGAAGCCAGCAGCCAGGTGCTTCTTCCTGGTCTCCCAAGTGGGTACAGGGGCCCAAGCACTTAGGCCATCATCCACTGCCCTCCTGGGCCACAGCAGAGAACTGCACTGGAAGATGAGCAACTGGGACTAGAACCCAGCATCCATATGGGATGCTGGCACCACAGGCAGAGGATTAACCAGTGAGCCATGGTGCCTGCCCCTATATACATTACTTTTATCCTCTGTATTTTAGATACCAAAAATCAGGGAAAACATATGATATTTGTCTTTTTACTGGCTTACTTCACTAAGCATAATGCTCTCCAGTAGTATACATTTTGTTGCAAAACACAGGTATTCATCTTTTTTATGGCCACGTAGTATTCCATCATGTATATATACCATAATTTCTGTATCCAGTCATCAGTTTATACATATCTCGGTTGGTTTCATATCTTAGCTATTGTGAGTTGAGTTTTTATAAACATGGGGGTACAGATAACTCTTTCATAAGCTAATTTCATTTCTGTTAGGTAATTTCACAAGAATAGAATTGCTAGGTCATATGATAGATCTATTTTAAGATTTCTGAGGAATCTCAATACTGTCTTCCACAATGGCAGTACTAGGTTACATTCCCACCAACAGTGTATTAGTGTACCTTTCCTCTCACACCCTCACCAGCATTTGATTTTGATTTTTGGATGATAGCCATTCTACTAGGGTGTACCTCCAACCTTACTGTTTCATTTACATTTTCCTGATGGCTGGTGATCCTGAGCATCTTTTAATACATCTGTTAGCCATTTCTATTTCATATTTTGTGAAATCTTTGTTCATATCCTTAGCCCATTTCTTAACTGGGTTGCTTTTTTTTTTGCTCTGTTTTTGGGGTCCTCATATATTCCAGATATTATCTTAGAGGGAAAATAGGAAAAAACACCACTGCAAGACGTTGGTCTTGCAAAGACTTCTTGGATAAGGTTTCAGAAGCACAGCTCAAAGGTAAAAGTATATAAACATGAGTACACCAAGCCAAGAAGCTTCTGCATAGCAAAGGAAACTCTCAACAAAGTCATAAGGAAATTGACAGAATGGGAGAAAATATTCACATTATTCTTAAGATTTATATCCTTTTATTCATACACTATTAAATAACTAACTTGGGTGGGCATTCAGCCTACTGGTTAAGAGAGCATTTAGGAGATCCACATACTATATCAGAATACCTGGGTGCAATACCTATCTCTGTGTCCTGATTCCTGGAGAATAAGTTTCCTAACACCCATGTTGGGGACCTGAATTGAGTTTTCAGTTCCAGATTTCAACCTAACTATTGATAGATATTGCAGTCATTTGAAAGTTTTCTCTTTTTCCCTCTTTCTAACTCCTACTCTAAAATACATAAATAATTTTTTTAGAATAGTTATCTGAATGATCATTCCCATTCTATTTTATCTATCTATTTAGAGAGTAAAAATCTGGTGATAATTAGAATAATTCGTTAGAAGCATCCTTGAAAAAAGCAAGGCTGTGCCCCTGATCACTTTACAGAAAGGCAAAGTGACATAAGCAATGTCAAAGCTAAAATAGGAAGAGCATCAAATGGAGTTATGATCAAGGATGAAAGGTGAGACTTTCTTGGCTGTGACAGGATGGATGCTACTGACCAATAGTGCTAGAATTTTTCATGTAGGAATGTTTTTTGGCTTTGTGTTTAATTGTAGCATTTATGAATATAACAGGTAAAGTGTCACTTGCAATTACAAAGATTAATAATTCACACATATGACAAGATATTGTGAAATATGAAGTAATTGAAGTTCTACTATGCTACACCTATTGATAAAGAGTATACCAGTTACCCAGACACAAGATGATCTTAACCATCAAAATTTTCTCAATGTTGCTCAGTTGAACTCACATCTCCTATCAACATGTTCTACAACTGCTAATCTGATAAACTTCTTTCACTCCTTTGGGGGATACCTGCACTACCAAAGCTTATCTTGTGGCTCTTCTTACCCCAGCATTCTGGTCCTCTGTTCTCTCATCACCTGCCAGCTGAGCTTCTCTGTCTATAGTGGCTTTCAGTGGATCTGTTATGAGATCAGCTGCCAGATATCCTCTGTAGTGTCCAGCCCCTTTAGGCTGCTAAATATACCTGTGGGAGATACTCTTTTGAAAAAAAATAAAATAGTTTTAAACATAGGAAAATGGATGCTTAGAGAAAAAGATGTCCCAATTTCTAACTCTTACAGGATAACTGGTTTCCATAATTTCATAAAATCTGGCAAAGACAAAAAGAATATGCAAGGGTATCTTAAGAAATGTACAAAACTGGAATGAAAGAAAAGCACATGTATTTGCTTCCTTTTATTAGTGGTAATTACATTCCAAAAATAAACCACAAACCATCAAGAAAGATACCAAACCACTGCACCTGTTTCTGTTTAAAAACACTTTGTTGAATATACATTGCTAGTTTGTTAACATTGAACCCATAGTCGTAGATTTAGTTATTTGTCCATTTTGAGTGGAATTCTGTGTAAAGTTTCATAATTTTACATGTGGAGATCCAATTTTCCCAGCATCATTTGTTGAAGAGACTGTACTTACTCTAGGGATTGATGTTATCTCCTTTGTGAAAGATAAATTGATTGTAGATGTGAAGCTTGATTTCTGGAGTGTCTATTTAGTTTCATTGGTCTACAATCTATTATTTGCCACTGTGAGGCTGTTTTGGTTATAACTGCTCTGTAGTATGTCTTGAAATCTGGCTTCTGAAATCTTGTGATGGCTTCATCTTTGTTTTGTACGATTGCTGTGACTATCCGAGGTCTCTTGTATTTCCATAAGAGTTGAGCATCACTTTTTCTAGATCTGAGAAGAATGTCATTGATATTTTGATTGGGATTGCTATTAATCTGTATATTGCTTTCAGTAGTATGGACCTTTTGATGATATTAATTCTTCCAATCCATGGACATGGAAGATTTTTCCCAGGTTTTTTGTTTTTTCCTCTATTTCTTTCATTGATGTCTTGTATTTTTTATCTTAGAGATATTGGACTTACGTGATTAAATCTATTCCAAGGTATTTACGATTATTGTAGCTTTTGTGAATGGGAATGATATTTTAAGTTCTTAGCCATGGAAATGTCTTTTGTTTCCAAATTCTATTGATTTTTGTGCATTAATTTTGCATCCTATGACTTTACCAAAATCTTTTCATGAGTTCCAATAGTCTCTTAATGGAGACTTTTGGTAACCCTATATATAGAATCATGTCATCTGCAAATACTGATAAATTGAACTTCTCATTTCCAGTTTATATCCCTTGATAAATATAAAATTTCCAGGACTATATTGAATAGCAATGGTGAGAGTAGGAATCCTTGTCTGCTTCTGGATCTTAGTGGGAATGCTTCCACCTTTTCTCTCAACTATGGGATGAAAGGTTTTGTAAATGTCTATTAGATCCATTCGGTCCATAGTGTCGATTAGCTCTGTTGTTTCTTGTTATTTTCTGTCTAGTTGATCTGTTCATTGATGAAAGTGGGATTTTGAAGTCCCTCATTATTATTATATTGGAGTCTTTCTCTCCCATTAGATCCATTAATATTTCTTTTAAAACCCAGGTTCCCTGCCATTGGATGCATATAAATTTATTATAGTCACATTTTCCTGTTGAATTTTCCCCTTAATCATTACATAGTTCCCTTATTTGTCTCATTTAACAGTTTTTGTCCAATATTAGGATGGCTACACCTGCTCATTTCTGCTTTCCAACAGCATGAAATATCTTTCTACATCCTTTCACTTTCAGGCTGCATGTATCTTTGTTGATGAGGTGTGTTACTTGTAGACAGCAAATAGATGAGTCTTGTTTTTTTAATCCAATTAGCCAGACCATATCTTTTAATTAAAGAGTTTAGGCCAGTTGCATTCAAAGTCATTATTCATAAGCAATGACTGGGCCTTGACATTTTTCATAAGTATTCCTATTGTTTACTTTGGATTTCCTTTAGACTTTTACTGAGAGATTTTCTGCCTTCACATTATTTCATAATGATGACTATGCTTCTATGTTTATGTGTGTACCACATCCTTATGCATATTCGTAAGGCAGATGTGTGTGACAAACAATTTCTTTTTGTTATAGAAAATATTTATTTCACCTTCATTCATAAATGAGAGCTTTGCAGGGTACAGTATTCTGGATTTACAGATTTTTTTTTCTCTTAAGACTTGGACTGGATTTAGTTCCAAGATGGTGAAATAGAGAAGGAGCTTGCTGCTCTAGTGTAAGGGAAGATAGTTTTAGCAAGTGGACAGAGTACAATCTTAGGTAAAATTTAGGGAGAAAACTCCAGAGTAAATTCCACCCAAATCACAGTGACACTGTGGACTTATGTGAAGGGTGTGGACCTGCATACTCAAGACCCCAGCATCTGAGAGCCTCAGCAGTAGCTTTGGAGAATGACGTAAGATGAGACTGCAGCAGCCCAAGCCACTGGTGATAGAGCTGTGGGAAGAGCCTGTCAGGGATCCAGCTAGGAGCCCTGTATGGTACAGTGTACCTGCCAACCTAGAACGATAAAAAGGAGGCACATTTCTTTCTCCCCAACCATCCCATCAGCAGCATTCTTTTGACTAGCCAAGAAGGGTGGGTGCCATTTTGTACATACATAACAGCTGCATCTGCTCATGTCCTTTTGCCTAGCAACCAGAAAAGAGGAGATACCTGAATCTGGCTAAGATAATTGACAGAGGGCTGGGTGCTCCTGACAGTGGAACTATGTGTGCTAGGACAGTTATGTGTAGGATGGTGCAGAGTGTGGTTGGGTCTTTGAGCAATCATAGTGGGTGGCTCCAAACACTTGGGGCTCCCTGATTCCCTGGTGAGGGTCATTGTGCCAGGATGCATACTAACACAGAGGACTGCATGGATCCTTTGTATGATTCTTGTGGCAGCATGGAAAAATGTTGTACCCACTGGGGCTAGTGCCCAGGCATTGGTATCCTCTAAGAAGAGGGGATGAGTGTGAGAATATACCAGTGGAAAAGAACAAACCTCCCCTCTGATTAAAAAACAGTACCTCCACAAATGCCTAAAAATAAATGCAGAAATTCAAGAAACAAGAATAAGAGAGACAATATGAAGCCCCCAAAGAAACACAATACTGAAACATTTGAATGTTAAGATGAAGAGATTGAAGAAATGTCAGAAATAAAATTCAAAAAATTGATTGTTGGATTACTTAGAATTAATCAGAAGCAAATCCATGAACTAAAGAAATCATACATAATATGAATGAAAAATTTCACATGAAATTGAGACTTTAAAGAGAAATAAAAACAAACTATTGAAAATGAAGAATTCAGTTCAAAGAGCTTGGTAAAGTGGCAGGATATAAAATCAACACACAAAAATCACTAGACTTTGTATGCAGAGACAACGCCATGGATGAGAAAGAACTTCTAAGATCAATCTCATGCAAAACAGCTACAAAAAATCAAATAAGTTGGAATAAATTTAACCAAGGTTGTGAATGAACTCTAATGTGAGTGATTCTGTGCCTGGTTGAAAGACTGCTTGCCTGCCTAGCCTATGCAGGCAGTCAAGAGGGCATGGTGCACCATGCCCACCTGGGAAATAACCTAATTGAAGACTCAGCATACTGAGGCCCACCCATGTCTTGTGTGCTGGCAGATGGCAGGGGCCCCAGGCACATTTCCCCCATTCCCGCTTCCTGTTGAGGAACCTTGTAATTGTCAATTAAATAAACAGCTCCCAGATGTGGCCTAGACACATAAGACCACCTGTAAGACTATGTGGGCTACATGACCTTCAAGCCAATTGGAGAAGCATAGCTGCTGCAGTATTGGCTTTATCCTATAGAATTATTGTTGCTACCCTGATCTAGCTACTCCCCTTTGCCTGCCCTATAAAAGCTTGTGCCTAAATGCTAATAAATGGACATGTTCACTGAAACTGTCTCTGGTGCTTTTTGTCAAAGAACACCATCACCCAACCATAGAGCCCACACTCTAGGGTGAGAATTAAAAAATGTTAAAGAAATAAATAGAGGAAGACATAAAATAATGGGAAAATCTTTCATGTTCGTTGGAAGAATCAGTATCACCAAAGAGTCCATACTACTGAAACGAATTTACAGATTCAATGTGATACCAATCAAAATACCAAGGACATTCCTCTCAGATATAGAAAAAATAATGATGATTTTCATATGGAACCACAGGAGACCCCAAATAGCTAAAGCAGTCGTATACAACAAAAACAAAGCCAAAGCTATCATGATACCTGATTCCAAAACATACAAATGGCAGTTATAATCAAAACAGCCTGGTACTGGGACAAGAGCAGGTGGATAGATCAATGGAATGGAATAGAAACTGCAGAAATCATCCTATGCATCTAAAACGAATTTATATTTGACAAAGGAGTTAAAATCAATTCCTGGAGCAAGAACAGTCTCTTTAACAGGTGGTGCTGGGAAACTGGATCTCCACCTGTAGAAATATGAAGCATTACTTTACGCAAAATCCTCTTAAAATGGATTAAAGACCTGAATCTATTACCTGATACCATCAAATTATTAGAAAACATCGGAGAAATCCTGCAGGACATTGGCTTCTTGAAAAAAAATTTCAGAGACACAGGCAATCAAATCCAAAACTAACAGATGTGATTACATCAAACTGAGAAGTCTCTGTACTGCCAAAGAAACACTCAGCAAAGTGAAGAGGCAGCCAATAGTATGGGAGAAATTATTTACAAAATATGTAGCTGATAAAGGATTAATATTCAGGATATATAAAGAGCTCAAGAAACTCAACAAAAGCAAAACAACCCAGTTAAGAAATGGGCAAAGGACTTAAACAGGCATGTTTCAAAAGAAGAAATCCAAATGGCCAGCACACACAAGAAAAAATGCTCAGGATCACAAGCCATCAGGGAAATGCAAATGAAAACCACAAGGAGGTTTCACTTTAGCCCCATTAGAATGGCTTTCATGTAGATATCAACAAAAACAAATGTTGGTAAAGAAATGGGGAAAACATACCCTAATCCAGGGTTGTTACGAATGTAAACTGGTGCAGACACTGTGGAAGAAAGTATAGGGATACTTCATAAATCTGAATATAGGCTTACCAAATGACCCAGCCATCCAGCTACTGTGAGTTTACCCAAGGAAAATGAAATCAGCATATGTAAGAGTTATCTGTATCCTCATGTTTATTGTAACTCAATTCACAATAGCTAAGATATGTATTCAACCCAAATGTCCAACAATTGACTACTGGCTAAAGAAATTTTGAGATATGTACACCATTGGATACTACACAGCAGAAAAAAATAAAATCCTGACATTCACAACCAACTGGATAAAACTTTATGATGCAATGACTTTGATCAGCCCTTGTCTCAACTGTTGAGGAATTATTTTTTTATTCTACTTGTTGAACTCTTTCTTTAGTGTAGTGTTAATCGTATGTGTATGAAAATACATCTTAAAAAAATAAGAATGGGAATAGGAGAGGGAGGAGGAAGAGGGGTGTGAGTGTGGATGGGAGGGCAAGTATGGTGGAGAGAATCACTATGTTTCTAAAGTTTTACTAATGAAATTCATAAAGTTTGTATTCCTTAAATAAAATATTTCTGGGGGACATAAAAAGACTTGGACTATGTCTCTCCATTCTCTTGGAGCCTATCGGGTTTCTGATAAGTAAGCTGTCAGTCTAATTGGAGACCCTCAGTAAGTAATTTGACATTTCTCCCATGCATATTTTAGAATCTACTCTCAATGTTTTGCTATGGAGAACTTAACTACAATGTGTCATGGTGAAGGTCTTTTGTAGTCATATCTAAATGGAATTCTATGTGCATGATGCACATGAATGTCCCTTTTTTTCTCCAATTAGAGATGTTTCCATAATTATTTCACTGAATAGGTCTTCTAATCCATTCTCTCTTACCATGCCTTCAGGAACTCCTCTGATCTATCCCATATATCACCAACACTGTTTCCATTTTATAGTTTCTTCTTCTTTTTTTTTTTTCAGTCTAAAAATTTTGCAAAAATTTGTCTTCTAGCTCAGGTATTATTTCTTCTGCCTCACCAAAGCTGTTGTTAAAGCTTTCCAGTCTATGTTTTATCTGATACAATGAATTTCTCATTTCTAATGTTTCATTTAGATTTCTTTTCAAAATCAAAATTTAATGGGAAAATTTTTGTTCATGCCAGGTTTTGATTTCTTTAGTCATGAACTGCTTCCCATTGCTTCTGAGTATCCCTATGATTAATCTCTTGAATTCCATTGAAGACATATCATCAATCTCTTCTTCTTCACTAATATTTAAGTGCTGTTTGTTCCGTTGAATTGGTCATGTTGTCTTCCTTATTCTTGTTTCTTGAATTTCTGCATTTGTTTTTAGGCATTTCTGATAATTCTTTTTGTTCTGTTTTTTCCTCTGATGGTTTTTATCTTTGATCTATGCCTCTGTTGCTTAGTGGAGTGTCTGTTCATTCTGTGAATACTATAAGGCATGTGCCGAGTGTGGCCAGGGAGCTGTGATCAGTGCTCCAGGGTGGAGCAAGTATCCAGGGTGTGGTAGATCTCTATTGTCTGCGGGCGGGAGAGTATGATCACCTCTGTTGGCATAATCACACCCTTACCTCCTCAGTTCCAAGGTGATCAATACCCGGGTGTTGGCCCACAGTGCTTGCAATTTGCATCTGTACTACTGTATGAACCACACAAAGGATCTGTGTAATTCTAAGTGTGAGCACAGATCCTGTTGCAATGGGCTGGCGCCGCTGCTCAATAGGCTAATCCTCTGCCTGTGGCGCCGGCACACCGGATTCAGTCCTGGTCGGAGCGCCGGATTCTGTCCCAGTTGCTCCTCTTCCTGTCCAGCTCTCTGCTCTGGCCTGGGAAGGCAGTGGAGGATGGCCCAGGTCCTTGGGCCCTGCACCTGCATGGGAGACCAGGAGAAGCACATAGCTCTTCACTTCAGATCAGCGTGGTGTGCTGGCCACAGCGCACTGACTGCAGCGGCCATTGCGGGGGTGAACCAATAGAAAAAAGGAAGACCTTTCTCTCTGTCTCTCTCTCTCACTGTCCACTCTGCCTGTCAAAAACAAAAACAAACAAACAAACAAAACAGATCCTGTTGTGATGACACATTCCAGGCAACCGGGGATTTCTGAGCGTGTGCACCCACTCACATTGACTGCCTAGAGATGCAGCTATATTGTGTGTCCTGTCTTGCAGTCACAGAATATCCACAGTCTCAGAACACAGGGCTCTCACAGTCATTGGCCTGGTCACTAGCCTGTCCCATCCAGAGAGGCAGAGACTGTCCCAAATCCTGCTGCCTGTGGGTGCTCCACCAAAGTGGTTTGAGCCCCAGAACCTGTGATGTGTTGAGAGGCTAGGGGCACCTCACAATCCTATGTGGGTACTGAACCCCTTGTTAATCCACCATACCAGACTCAAAGTTAGTGGGGAAACAGATTTTTCCCTCTGGTAGAATCCCTGATCACATGCCATCTTGGAATCCCCTCATTCATGATTTTCTAAGGACCTTCCACAAATGAGAATATAGAAACTCAGAGAGAATTATAGACTTGATGAAAGTGCCATTTCTTTAAGGAACTTACTTCATATATGGATGAGAGACTCGAACCCCAAAAGGATCAGTTTCTAGGTCAGGCCAGCAGAGTCAGGATAGCTGCCGGGGTTCCCGATTTCTTTAGTTTCGGCTGTACTGTGTGGTCTCATATTCTCGCCTCTGCCTGCCCTTCTTCCTTGCTTTCCTCCTCCTCATTATCACTGCCATCATCATCAAACCCAGGTTGCTTGAGACAATAATCTTTAGACGTTTACTAGTAAATCTAAAGGGACTGAAAGTATGAGAGAAAATGTAAACATTTCTGTTAGCTCTTCCTGACAGAATTGAAATGGGAAAGTCAGATGCTCCCCTAGGAAATAAATTTTATTTTGCTTTAATTTTCATGATTTTTGTAAGTGTGAAAATCCAACTAATCCTCATGTAAAACTCCCCAAATGTGGGTAGGATTCATCTTAGATTTTCAGAAAACAGATATAAAGACACTATCATTAAGAGGTGCTTGATAGGGAGCAGGAGCTATCTCTCATAATTAAAATTATCTGCGTATTTTAGATATGAAAGTGTTGTTTGTCCCCTGTAAATGCTTGAGTTAGAAAACCAAACTTTCTTTTAAAGATAAATTTGGGACAGATTCAATTGTAATTATACAATAATACAATGACGTATTCACATACAATTAGAAAAGACAATCTCTCAGCCAATAAATTTGTGTATTTTTTTTAGAGAGACAGAGAGAAAGGTCTTCCTTCCATTGGTTCACTCCCCAAATGTCTGCTATGGCCAGAGCTGCGCTGATCCAAAGCCAGGAGCCAGGTGCTTCCTCCAGGTCTCCCATGCGGGTGCAGGGACCCAAGCACTTGTGCCATCCTCCACTGCCTTCCTGGGCCACAGCAGAGAGCTGGACTGGAAGAGGAGCAACCTGGACTAGAACCGGCACCCATATGGGATGCTGGCTCCGCAGGTAGAGCCATGGAGCTGGCCCCAAAATTTTTGTAATATTATAACTTGTAGCTAAGTATAATATCTTATTCAGGATACAAACACCTAAGTGTAAAAACTTTATCATTAGAACTCAAGAAATTGTCCCTATGGCATAAAGAAAACTTCTGTGTAAAGAGCAATTCCCTGGCCCCCATTTTTTTTCTGCAATATTCTAAATCTGTCAGTGTCAAGACATGGTGTTCCCTATTTTCCAGCAGCTTAGCAATAATGATTCTGGATCTGCAGATCTGTGCAAAAGGAACCTTGATCACTATCAGATTCCTATGAGACCTCTCAGAGGTTCTGTCCCTGTCAGACTTCCAGTTTTCTCTTGTTGACTCCCTGGTCCATTCTATTACATTCACAAGTTCTATGAATCTTTACTATAGTGCTGCAAGCCCCAAGCTCCTGTTGCACAACAAATGTTATTTCCAGAAACTGGTGGTCACATTTCTACTAACCAACATGTAGTACTAGTTTCTAGAAATGAATATAGTTAGTTTCCCAGGAAACTCATCATGAGTCATTTTTATGAAATTGACTTCATCAACTCATTTGATTTATTCTTATACATTAATGATTACAGACAACAGGTTTGTTCCTCCATTATTTTTTCACTTTTACATTGTTATTAATTATGCCTCAGTAGCACATTGTCAAGCAGTTTGTATGTCACAATCAGTGATAAAATATTATTCATCTGGCCCTGGTCTTAGGGAATTTATATGAACAGTTATTTTGTTATATTTTAAAGAAAGTTACACTCATTCATATGCTATTTTGAGAAATTTCCAAACCTGGTTCCTGTTTCTCTGAATTATCATTCATCAGAGTTAATAGATTTTAGCCAAATTGTTTAATTACTATAGTGATCAGTGCTGTTAATGGGCAGTTCTGCAACATGCAAGAAAACCTAACAAGGAGATAACTGTGTGAGAAGTCAACAAAGTTTCCCAGCTAATGTATTCTGCATTTTGAGTGCAGAGTGAAGAAAAGCAGTGTGACTAAGCTAACAGAGTGGATGAAGGTTATCCAACTAGAAGGCGTTTATCCCTAATTTGAATGAAATGGCTATAAATCTTTGTTTAATGATATCCAACATTCGTGATATCCATCCTATACTGTTAGCTCTGTCTCTCATTCATCATTAACTCTCACTTTACTGTAAACAGAATTAAGATGCCCCCCGGACATAAGATACACATTTTTTCTTCTCTGCTTTGATTACTTTACTTCAACTTCTCCCATTTATCCATATGTATTCTCATAGTTCATCTGATTTTGATATTTAAAATAGTTCCAACATTTTAGTTCATTAAAATATTGTTTCCCTTAAAATTCTTCTATCCCCGAATAAAGATTTCTTTAGTCTTTTGAAATTGAGGCTAAGCTGATTTATAATGAAGTTTAAAGAGTGCAGAATAGAAATCTTGTTATGGGAAAAATCAATAAGTAAACAGCTATGCTTAGAGACTCCATTTCTTGAGCTTAGAAGAGTTAGAAAAGGGAGTTCCCAGACCCATTAGGGATGATAGAGCATGTGTTGCTGCAGATACCTTATAAATTAACTAGATTATTAAAAGCCATCATTTTTCACATATCTCCCTGGTCAACAGGTAATTAAAACTGAAGAGATCCATATTTTCTAATGTTGTAAGAAGAGGAGAATGCACCCACACTATGCATTCATACACACATAAAATCACCCAGATAGTCACAACATTTCTAATCATTGTATTGTAGATCTCAGAACACTACAAGAAAGACAGACGTTCAAATATCATCAAGGAAGTAGTGAGACTATTTATTCACAAATGACATGATCATTTACATAGAAAAAATTTTAAGAAATCTATAAAATGGGGCCTGTGCTGTGGTGCAGTGGTTTACCACCCTGGCCTGAAGCGCTGACATCCCATATGGTCCCTGGTTCGAGACCCGGCTGCTTAACTTCCCTAGCTCTCTGCTGCAGCCTGGGAAAGCAGTAAATGATGGTCCAAGTCCTTGGGCCCCTGCACCCATGTGGGAGACCTGGAAGAAGCTCCTAGCACCTGGCTTTGGATGGGCGCAGCTCCGGCCATTGTGGCCAACTGGGGAGTGAACCAATGGATAGAAGACCTCTCTCTCTCTCTCTCTCTCTCTCTCTCTCTCTCTCTCTCTCTTTCTCTCTCTGCCTCTCTTCTCTCTGTGTAACTTTGACTTTTAAATAAATAAATAAATCTTTAAAAATAAATAAAAATATAAACTTACTATAGAGAAGTATTTTATTTATACATGTAAAACAAAAATGTATGGAAAATTAGATCTAAAATATGGTATAATAGTGTTAAAATTTAGAATCTAAAAATATATTTTGATAATCAAGTTTCCCACATTAAAAACAATAAGCTGCAAAAAAGAATCCAACAAATGGAAAGATATATGTTGAAAGATGTTCATTATACCTAACTTATAAATTCAACACATTCTAACCAAAAATGCAAGAACTAAAAAACAAACTACTCTAGTGCCAGCACTGAGGTGCAACAGGTTAAGCCACTGCCTGAGAAGCTGGCATGCATTTGAGTGCTTGCAAGTCCCTGCTGCTCCACTTCTGATCCAGCTCCCTGCTAATGCATATGGAAAAGCAGTGGAGGGTGACCCAAGTGCTTGGGTCCCTTGCACACAATTCAGAGATTCACATGGAGCTCCAGGACCTGCCTTTGGCCTGGCCCAGCCCTAACCATTGTGGTTATTTGGAGAGTGAACTAGGAGATGAAAGATCTCTCTCTCTCTCTCCCTCTCTCTCTCTCTCTCGTAACTCTGCCTTTCAAATAAATAAATATTTTTTAAAATCCCAAGATTTATAAAATTCAAAGGAGTGAGAATGATATTGAAAGCAAGAATTATAATTGCAAGATGAATATTAAGGTATTACAGTATTGAAATAAGTATAGATATTTAAATCAGTGGAACAGAACAAACAGTTACAGAACGGAGCTATATGTGTGCTGTCATCTACATGTGTGCTGTAATTTTATATTTTATTCAGATATCAAATCAATTTAAATGAGAAAAATTCTTTTCAACAAATTGATTAGAATCAAAAAGAAAGCCATGTGGCCTGCACTGTGACACAGCAGGTTAAGCAGCTGCCTGCAGTGCTGGCATCCCATGTGGGCACCTGTTCAAATGCTGGCTGCTCCACTTTAGCTCTCTGCTATGGCCTGGGAGAGCAGTAGAAGATGGCCCAAGTCCTTGGCCTCTGCACCCACCTGGGAGATCCAGAAGGTGCTTCTGGCTCCTGACTTCGGACCAGCGTAGCTCCGGCTTTTGCGGGGAATTGGGGAGTTGGGGAGTGTACCAGTGGATGGAAGACACCCCCCCTGCCTCTCCTCTCTCTGTGCAACTCTGACTTTCAAATAAATAAATAAATAAATCTTTAAAACAAAAGAAAACAAAACAAAAGCCTGCAGCACTAAATCAAACCTCAAAAATCTGTAGACAATGACTCCACAATACCTTGTGTTTTAACTTCAATTCATTATTTTCTTTTTTCTCAGTGACCAGCCAATGTAGCCTAAGGCACATCTCAAGACTTTGGTTCTAAAAATACTTCTCCAACCATCACATATGTACTTCTCTTGAAAGCTATTTCAAATGTTATACCTATGGAAAACTTTTCCTGACTTCTAAGACAAAGAGAGGTTTCCTTGATGTATAATTCAGCATCAAGAACACAAAATTCCCAGGTTATCATTATTATAATTAAATAGCATTTATTACTTTTCCAGTTATGCATTCAACCCAATTAGAACACACACTATAAATATTTTCTTAATATTATACCTCTCTAGGGATTAATGAAAAGATGAGATCTTATTTTTTTTTTAAACGTGTTCAATAGGAGCCAATGTGTTCATCCAATCATTACTTTCCTGGCATCCTATTGAAGTGCTGATTGGAGTTCTGGATACTACTTTCCTGATCTCCCTAATGTGTCTGAGAAGGCAGTAGACGATGCCCCAAGTATTTGGGCCTCTGTAACTCATGTGGGAGCCCAGGATGAAGTCCCTGGCTTCTGTCATCACCTGGCCCAAAATGGCTGTTAAGGCCATTTGGAGAGTGAAATAATGGGTGGAAGATCTCTCTTTGTCTGTGTCTCTCTCTTCCTCCTCCCTTTTAATGTTGAAAGTCAAAGTTACAGAGCGGGAGAGACAGAGAGAGGATTTCCATCTTATTTTGCGGATTCAGTCCCCAGATGGCTACAACTGGGCCAGGATAAAGCCAAGGGGCTAGGAGATTCTTCCTGGTCTCCCATGTTGGGGCAAGACACCTAGTAATTGGGCAATCTTTCTGCTGCTTTTCCCCAGGCTATTAGCACGGTGCTCGGTTAGAAATAGAGCAGCCAGGACTCAAACAGGTATCCATAATGGGACGCTAGCTTCACAAGCGGTGACCCACAATGCCTACCCTATAAATAAGTCTTTAATATATTCAACAAAATATTTCCAAAACAAAGATTCTGGCTCATGGTAAAGGCTTAATTAATACATTGTAAAAACTGATGATATAAAAGAATAATAGCATCTGAAATAGTTATCTATGCCCCCATATTCATAGCAGCACAATTCATGATAACTAAGATTTGGAATCAACCCAGGTGTTCATCAACTAAAGACTGGAAAAAGAAATTATGTTATATATACACCATGGAGTACTACTCACTTCTAAAAAAATGAAATACTGTCTTTTGCAATAAGATGTACACAACTGGAAACCATTATACTTAGTGAAATAAGCCAGTCCCAAAAAGACAGATACTGTATGTCCTCCCTGATCCAAAGTAACTAAGAGTACCTAAAATGAAATATATATGAGTGAAATTGACATTTTGAGATTCAATGATTGTTTACAACCCTCATTTCTTCTTTTGAGGAAAAATTTTATTTATTTTTTCATACTATTTTTTGAACTCTTTTACTTAGTGTAGGATTAACCTTATGGTCATTAAGTAAACTTAAAATAGATCCTTGGAAAAATTAAGAGTGGGAATGGGAAAGGGAGGAGGAAGAAGTCTTGGTGCATGGGTGGGAAGGAGGGTAGGAGGGAAGTATCACTATGTTCCAAAATCTGTATCTATGAAATACATGAAACTTGTATAACTTAAATAACTTTAAAACAAAACCCCTGATGGAATAGATAGAGAATATTTTGTCTCAAATGTTTGGGTCCAAAAGTATTTCACACATTGGAATATTTGTATGGACATTATGAGGTATTTTGAAGATTGAACTCATGTCTGAACAAAAAAAAATATCTATGTTTCAGTGAAATCTTTTCTACATATACTGAGGGCAATTTTTTTTTATTAAACTTTTATTTAATGAATATAAATTTCCAAAGTATAGCTTATGGGTTACAATGGCTTCTCCCCTCCCATAACTTCCCTCCCGCCCGCAACCCTCCCCCCTCCCGCTCCCTCTCCCCTTCCATTCATGTAAAGATTCATTTTCAATTCTCTTTGTATACAGAAGATCAGTTTAGTATATACTAGGTAAAGATTTCAACATTTTGGAGGGCAATTTTATACAATGTGTTCAGTGTTCCTGTGTTTGAACTGTAACCTGGCTTGTCAAGCCAAGTGTGGGATTTTGCACTTGGTGTATCATATCAAATCCAAAAAATTTCAGATTTTGAAAAAGTTCAGATTAGAGATGTTTATACTGAAAAAAAATGTTTGACAATGTACTGTGAAGACATATTTAACAAAAAAAAATTAAAAAGAAGAACATTTGGAGAAGGGTGTTTGGACAAAGCTGTTCACTATGTAATCTCTCATGAAGTAAGCATTAATAATTTGAAATTATTGAAATCAAGTTCCTAGAAATATTTCTGGAGACAATATCCTAGGGACCTTAGTACATTAATACTTGGAAATCAGAACTGCAGACCACTTGATAGACAGATGATCAGCACTTCTATAATTAAAATGGTGTGGGCAGCAGGTGTATCCCACCTAGGCTGCTGAGTTCAAAATCCACAGCACTGCTGCACTTGTTGAAGCATTCAGCAGAAGGAAGTTGGCTTAGAGGAAGCAGCTGGTCATCATCTAAGAAAGTGCCTTCTGGTCTCATGCTAATTGTGGAGAGTGGGATTCACTTGATGAAAATTGGAAGAAACAATTTTCCATAGCACCCTTTGTTACTAGAATAAAGAGAGAATAAAATCTACATTCTGGGACATATGGAGTATTGTCAGGGACTTGGAATGAGGGAAGGTGGGCTTCCAGGGTGATAATAGCCTGGCATCAACTCATGAGTTTACTGTAAAGTCAAAAGGTTTTCTAGACTATCAACCTGAAATGGGATAACCATATTCAACAAAAAGGGTGATTCTTGTATTTACAAATTCATAATCTACATAATTGAATTTTACTGTTTACGAGCCTTTCATCATACTGTTGTCACCTATGTGCCATCAATTGAGTTGCTTTTATGAAGTTTCTTGTTCACTGGTTTTGGTAGGAATGGTAATATCTTCTCATAGTTGTTCATGTCCTAAATCCTGAAACTTGTAGATATGCTACTTTAGGTGGCAAAAAAGACATTATATTGCAGATAAAATTCAAACTGATAATGTTTTGACTCTAGAGAAGTTATTTTAGATTACACAGGTAGGCACAATGTAATCTTAAATATCCTAAGAGCGGAAGAGTAATATAGCAGAATAGATAAGAGGAGTGTAATATGTGAATGAGTTGACCTGGCTGTGAAGAGAGAAAAAGCAGGGCATAATTGAGACATTCAAGTGTCATCTAGAATTTCTGAAAGACAAGGAAATAGATTCTCCTACATGGACCTTGAACATACAACCTAGCCAACACCTCGAGTTTACCTAGGTAAGACTATCAACAGTTTAACCTACATAATTGTAAATAATAAATGTGTATTGTTTAAACCAGGTTTATCCAATGCATTAAGATTCCGATAGGAAACTAAGACACTATGGAAACCCTTCTACTGGAAAGAGGGTTACATCCTGGTACACTCATCATAAATTGAAACTATCACAAGGTGGAAATGCATTCAATAAACCTAACCTATATAACATCATAGCTTAGTGACACGATGCTTTGTAGAGGATCAGTTGTTTCCTCTCTTGATGATGGGGCTAACTAGGATGCATGGCCTGCTGCTGCCCAGTATCACAACAAAGAAACCTAATGCATATTGCTATCCTGGGAAAAGATCAAACTTCAAACTCGAAGAGTGGTTCTATTTAATGTGCATGGCCTTTGCATATAGAAAGTCCAAAGCCCATGTAAAAACACCATAAGTTGAGCATTATTTCTAGTGCATTTCTGAAAGTTAAGAAACCAACCATTCTTGCATCTGAAATCTGGAGCTAATAACAGAAGAAACCTCAGCTGAGAGAAGAATTGCAATTGCTGCTTATGAAAGCACTGCCCCCATCTATGCTTGGGACTATGAAACTTGATCACCTCTCCTGGGTGAAGTCTAGGAGTAATTTGGATCATTTAAAAAACAACAATGACGTTCTGAAACAAATTGACTTTAGAGAGAATTTTACGTTTTGCCATTTTAATCTTTATAATTGCTTGTGAATTTTATCCCTTTTTTGTTTTAACATCTTGATTATTCCTAAACATGTTAAATGAAAAGAAGAGAGGAGACAAATAAGAGAAGAGAGGAGATAAGACAGAATGTTACAGTTGGATAAAGACAGTAAAATAAGCTGAATAGAGGAGATTAATAGTTCTACTCATAGCTCTATATGTTGCTATGTGATTTAAAATTCCAACTCTTCTGTTTTAGTTTCTAACACCTAGAATCAGTACATTGAGTTTGATGAACTCTACAGTTCCTTTATTATTTCATATTTTATTACTTTAATAGAAAAGGAGGAAGTAAAGAGAAAATGATGAGTGTAACATATATAAAACTAGGTTTTTTCCAAATATCTAATCCTCTCTGTTCCTTTTCTAATTTCAGAGGATGTTTTAAGATGTTATAAAATAAAGAAGGAAAACATTTGAACTTCACTTGTCCTATATAAATAGTATATCTTGTTAATATCATACTATCATAGTACTTCATTTTTTTATAACACTTGTATGTGAGAGAATAGAAGCCTATATAATTTGATTCCAAGATACAACTGAAACAGTCATTTTTGATGATGGAAAAATTTGGGTATTTTCAGATAGATTAAGTTTACATGTTGGAAAATAAACCAGGTAAAAATTCACACCTGTTGGGGCCGGCACTGTGGCATAGTAGGTAAAGCCACCTCCTGCAGTGCTGGCATCCCATATGGGTGCCAGTTCGAGTCCTGGCTGTTCCACTTCTGCTCCAGCTCTCTGCTATGACCTGGAAAAGCAGAAGATGGCTAAGTCCTTGGGCCTCTGCACCCACGTGGGAGACCCACAAGAAGCTCCTGGCTCCTGGCTTTGGATTGGCTCAGCTCTGGCTGTTGCAGTCAATTGGGGAGTGAACCAGCAGACCTCTCTCTCTCTCTCTCTCTCTCTCTCTGCCTCTCCTTCTCTCTGTGTATCTCTGACTTTCAAATAAATAAATGAATCTTTAAAAAAATCACATATACTAAGCCTAGTTTTTTTCTATCTAAATATTTCCCTATTAATAAAAATGGATATGATTTGAGAAGATTAAAAATAGTAATTTGGGTACAAATGAAAGAAAGTGATACTAAACACTGTGACTATATAGCTTATAGGTGCTGTATTTGCAAATTCACACCCACACACTAGTCTTTCATTTGAATTTCCTTTATAGACAGGCTTCGTCATGTAAATCTAAAATGTGTTCTTGAACTCAGAAAACTTCTCATCCATGTTTATCAGAGATGAGTGTCATAATCATTAAGTGGACAAATTTAACCATATTTGCCTTATGCCTAAGAGAAAGATTATGCCTGGAAACATTGGGCATCCAGAACACTCCTTCTTAAAGAGCAGAAAATACTTAGAACCCAAACAAAATCTATGTACATCCTCCACAATATGGGGATTTCAAAGCACAAGGTCACAGTAATCTCAATACAATTCCTACTCAGTACAGCCCTTGTAAATAACAATGTTAGCTTCATACTTGGACAGTGGAATGGAAAGATTATTGAAACATAATTATTTGACTTCCCATGTATTTTAAATAGAAATGCAAGAACTATCAATACTATCAGCAATGCAGCTTGGTTTATTTATTAACAGAGTTAATTTGCTAGCTAGTATTTGAGGACTAAGAGAAAAGCGGAGCTGGTGATCAATAATTTTAGGACACTTTCCAGTAGAGAAAATCAATCTTACCAGAGTGTGTTTGTTGCAGTGGTTAAGCTACTGCTAGGGACAACCAAATCTCATACCAGAGTGCCTGGGTTCCTGATTACAGCTTCTCCTACCATGCTTGCTCAGAGGCAGCAGTGGCTCAAGTACTTGGGTCCCTGCTACTAAAGTGAGAGGTATGAATGTCTGACACTTACTTCAACTTGACCCACCCCTATTGGGGGAATGAAACAATAAATAAGAGACCTCCCTCTTTCTCTCTTTCTCTTTCTCTATCTCTCTTCATCTCTGTCTCCCCTTACTCAAATTAAATAAATAAGTAATTTATTTTAAATAATATTTTTTTCTTAAATGGGTTTGACGACTCAACTAGTTAGTAAATGCCAGATCTACAGAATGGCCAGTGACAAAGTAAATGGGATCTTCTAGTGGGAAAACATATTGAAGGTTAGACACTGGCTCTGAATCTCAGGAGATGGAAATCACAGATCCTGTAATTCACGGATCTGAAGTCAGCCAATCCACTGCCCAATATAACCCAGGAAGTGGCACCTGTCGGAACCAAATCTTTGAGATTCAGTGTAAGTCATTTGGACCCACATAGTGACCAGAGAATCTCCCTGTATGCCAGGCCTGATACCATTTCTAAAAGAAGTAGATTGCCTAGGAAAGGAACTCAAATCCTATAGCTCCCAAGACAGATAACAAATCGAATGTTGAAAACTAATAAAACACAGTAAGAAAATTTTGGATTCAAGAATGAATGAATTTATTATGTCAAATATGACTGAACTTCCACACATTTTCCAAGAATAACATATATATATATATATATGCATGAATCATTTAGAAGTACATATATTTCACTTTAGACTTGATCACTCAGTAATTTCATTCTGAAAGAACTAGGTTGTCAGCCAGCACTTAATGTCAAAGAAAGGTGAAGAATTGATGACAAGATAGGTCTTATCATGGCACTCTAAGTAGACACTGAGATATTTTGCTTAAATTATGTGAAATTCAGCAAGCTGCTCTACAGTAGGATGAGTCATACTTTGGTATGTAGCAAGAAGATCGGCAGCTCCCAGAAGCTAGATAGGTTGAATGGTAGATTCCAGATCCATAACCCAGGGAAAGGAAATGACATACTCCATAACCCAGGGATCTGAAGCCACTGGATCCACAGCCTGAAGAATAGAAGCTCTTTCACCCACAGTCCCGAGAATAGGGATTTCTGGACCCAAAGCCCAAAGACCCAGTGTAAATCATCTGGTAAGGACTGCAGGGTGTGGAAGTCCTTGGGCGGTAGCAGGATGTCTGGCAGGGGTTATATACTGGGATGGCCAGCAGCTGGGAGGCTCACAGCAGGTGTCCTGGCAGCCACTGTAGAGAGAGGAGCCTGACTGGTAGCTGCTGGGAAAACAGAGGTTACTGCTATGGACCAGGCTGCTGGAGTAGTAAGAGGCACAAGAGGAGGCTGGGTAGTGCAGGGAGCTCCTAAATGAGTGGGAGGAGAAATTTCCAGACCAGTAGTTGGAGGACATGATGACAGAGATGTGAGTTCAGCTCAGCCTAACTGAGAAAATTGAGTTTGATTGCCACCTTTGAGCAGGGGCATTTTTGTACTGTAAGTAATAGGTGTGGTACCCAAGAGATCATCCTTCGCATATCTGTGCTCCCTCATTCCCTTATGGGTAGCTTTTTAATTGCATTTGAATAGTGTTCCGCTTATGGTATTTATGGATGCTGAATATTGCTGTTGCAGTACAAAGCTAGTGAGCTCCTCCTGCGTCAGAAATGCCATGACTGTTTTACAGTTAACAATTACTCCAGCCTCTTTTTCCTCTTGGCATAATTTTCATGTGTTTTGTTGCTGGCTGTTATGAGTTCTCCAAGTTTACGGCTTACATGCTATTACCCAATGTGTCTACATCCAGTACAGAGAAAGAAATTCCAGTGGAGACAAAGTAAATAATATTGATACATAGAACAATAAAGAAACCCAAGCAACTATTTGGAGACATGATGACAGCAAGCGAAAGAATTTTAGTCTCAAGTAGAAACCAATTTGGACCCTTATGAAGAGAACCAGAGTGGTAAACCTCAAGATAGAGCAAGTGATAATGGAGTTTTAGATGTAATGTGTCTGAGAAGAGTCCTGCCGCCCTAATAGATTTTCATCTGAATTTGTGCTAGGTTGAGGAATTTACTTTTCAAGCCTAAAGCTACGGGAAGCTTAATTCACCAATGGCCCTAGTTCCTGTGCTCCAAAATCAAACACAACATTTGTGTAGAAACCTTACTTTCCATGGGCTGCTCCCAGGCCATGACTGAGCACAATGAATAAGATTCCTGGGAGACACTGCACTCCTTTAGTGACCAACGTTTTCTGGGAGTTTATCCAATGGTCTCAGGAATCTACCCCTACCTACACAGGTGGCAGGGACTGTTTTTCCTTCTCTTCCTTAATTAGGTAAAATGCACATCCCAGTCTGACAGCTCCCCCAGTCTTCTCTCAAGGAAACTTCTGGAGAGGAAAAAAAAATGTGAAACATTTGAACATATTTAATCTTGTTTACATTTTTTTTTTGACAGGCAGAGTTAGACAGTGAGAGAGAGAGACAGAGAGAAATGTCTTCCTTTTCCGTTGGTTCACCCCCCCCCCCCACCAAATGGCTGCTACGGCTGGCACGCTGCGCCAATCCAAAGCCAGGAGCCAGGTGCTTCTTCCTGGTCTCCTATGCAGGTGCAGGGCCCAAGGACTTGGGCCATCCTCCACCGCCTTTCCGGGCCACAGCAGAGAGCTGGACAGGAAGAGGAGCAGCCGGGCCAGAATCCGGCACCCCAACCAGGACTAGAACTCTTGTTTACACTTTTTTGAAATAAAAAAATTGGTTGGGTTGACGTTTAGCAAAGATTTCAGACTGGAGATTTTGTCTTGAGTGTGCCAACAAGAGTTAACAAAGACAGTTATCTCAGGGAGTGAACACTTGGTCTAGATGTTAAATTCCCTCATCTCACATTAGAGAACCTGGGGTTGATTTCCAACTCTGGATTTGCTGCAACTTCCTGACAATATAGACCCTTGAAGGTGATGATGGCCCAAGTAATTGAGTCTCTGCTACCCTCCTGAGGGACCTATATTGAACTCTGGGCTCTCAGCTTCAATTTCTGCCCAGCCCTGACTGTGGCAGGCATTTGAGGAGTGAGCCAGCAAATGGGACTCTATTTTTCTCTGCCTCTCAGATAAATAAAAAAATTTTAGACCAGAAAATTACTTCAGTTGCTTCATGACTTAAACAATAACAGCAACAACAAACATTTGGAATTTAGCTTTGTAACCTATGTACAGACTGTCTGATGTCTGCTAAAGTGTATCTTTCAGCCACCTCCACCTCAGGACAGATCAACACTACTTTTCTCATTACTATTTCACATGTAAATTGATGCTTTCAACAATATTAGTAAGTTCTCAACTACTAGTCTCTTCAAATATTATTTTTGCCTCCATCTCCCTTCATTTTCTTTTACATTCCAATTACACATTAGGTACAATTTTTTAAGTAGATTGTATATAACTCGTTTACTCTATTTTTAATCTTTTTCTCTTTGTGATTTAGTTTGAAAATATCCACCTGATCAAAAGTCAGTTTACTAATTATCTGTGTAATTGTTTCATCTCTTGTTAAAAAACATATATTAAGTTTTTCAAATGTGTTCAATATTGTAAACATCTGAAATGTTGATTAAGTTCTATTATGCCATATTCAGTTTCCTCTCAATATTCCAACCTCATCTTTCATTCTTTAGATATAATTATTCCTTGATAACAATCTCTTCCTATTTGATGTAATTAAATTTTTTGTGTACGTCTTTAATGTCTGGTTTGCATAGATGTCTTATATGAATCTTGTGATTCAGATTTTATTTTCTGGTGTCCCCTTGGATTTCATCTTTTCTTATATTCTTTTCATGTTTTGAAAGAATAATATATACTTCATATAAAAATGCATTTCAGAGAGAATTTACTTACTTTTGTTTTTTCTTGGCAGGCTGCTTAGAATAAGGATACCAGCAACTAGATAATTTTAATCTGATCAGGGATTGAGATCATTTAAACTTGGGCTTCAGTCTTCTTAAGAAGCTGTCTGTTTGCAATTCAATATTACTTCTAAGAATTGATTCTTTAAATCTGGGATGTTTCCCAGGGCCATAACTCTCTCGTTGGACCTGAATTCTAATTTTGTTTCCCTAGTCCTATGAGTTGGTGGACAATTTTCTCAGCATTTTCATCACTTTAGTCTCAAAGTCAGCATATAACTTTAAGGGAGTGGGAACTCCAGAGCATGTGTTTCTCTTGACTTCAGTTCTGGCTCTTGGTGTATCTCCGTCACTGCCGAGGTTTAGTAATTCTCTCAAGTTTTCAAACACATGCATACACACTCTCACACACATACACACACAAATGTATGTATTTTACCAAATATCTCTACTCTTGTTACGAAGAATGGTTCAAAATTTCAAGGAATGCACAACTGCTAATTTTATGCGATGTTAAACATTTGTTTTCAAAATATGCAGGATTTATTAAAACAAGTAAATAACTACAGTGAGAATGATCATTTGAAGTCTGTTACAGGAGCCTGTGGTATGATAGAGCAGATTAAGCTGCTGTCTGTGACTACAGCATCCCATATGAACAGCAGTTCTAGTCTTGGCTGTTTCATTTCCAATCCAGCTTCCTGATAATGCACCTGGGAATGTAGTAGAAAATGGCCCACATGCTCCCATGTGGGAGACTTGGATGGAATCTCTCATTCCTATCTTTGGCCTTACCTAGCGCAGGATGTTGTGGTGGTTGGGGAAGTAAACAGCAGGTGGAAGATCTGTTTCCCACTGCCTTTCCCTTTCTCTGTGGTTTTGCCTTTCAATTTTTTGGAAAAATTAAAATATCTGTCACAGACATTTAAATTGTAATAAATTACAACTACTGAAATTCTGGAAATTCAAATGCTATGTGGTAGGTATCTAGTCTGTCCTTATATCTTTGTCTGCTATTTCGTATTTTTAATTATTTATTTATTTTAGTTGGAAGGCAGAGAGACAGACAGACTGAGATCTTCCATTTACTGTTCACTCTCCGTATTTCTTCAATTGCTATGACTAGGCCAAGCCAAGATGAGGAACCAGTAACTCAATTCAGGTCTCCCACAGGGGTTTCAGGAACTCAATTACTTAAGAGACCATTTGCTGCCTCCCATTGTGTGCATTAGCAGGAAATAGGAATCAGGAATGAGGTTGGGCACTATAATAAAGAATGGGGCATCCCAAGAGGTGTCTTACCTACTTTGCCAAATGCCTGGCCTATCCTCCATTTCTCATACACTTGCTTTACATGGCATCACCATATATTACTTAAACTCATCATGTGCCTTATAGCAATCTGCTTTTTTCTTCTGTGCTGTCTCATTCCTGTTCATCTTTATGTGCTTTTCAAGGTGACAACCCAGCCCTAATAGGATGTGTCAACTCCCTGCCTATATCCCAAGGGACATCATGGGAACATTCTAGACTAATTAAAGACATTTATAAAACTCTGCCCTAAATCTTTTTCACTTCAAAAGAATGTGCTGAGTCTCTCTGCAGGAAATTCACCAGTAGGATTGTTCTTCAGTTGTCTGGAGTCATACCTGGCTTAAAAGTGTCTGTCATCTTGCATGCCTTCCAATCCCTGGAGTATTTAGTGGGATCATCTTCCAAAGAGCTGGTATTTGAATTCATGTTTTTAATTATTACTTCTAGACAATTATAGAAAAACAAATACATGGGTGCCTCATTAATTCATTTATTGGGAAGCCTTTCTTGTTTTTCCCAACTGTAAAACTTTAACGTAACTATCCCTAGAGAAACAAACCAAGTTTATTTTATAGGGAGAAATGTGTCCTACGGTTCCCTAAACCATGCTTAAGAAAAGCAGGCATACTGTTTCCAAGAGAAAAATATCTTTGAAAATATGGTGTTCAGAAAGCCTCTAACTTACGTTAAATAATACAAAAGAACATATTTTGTGGCAATAATTATCCTATGTAGTAATTAAAGGAAATATTTTTTCTGAGAAGTATTGTCTATTGTTTATTAAGCTTATAAACTACATCATTAGTAAAAGCAAAATTGTCAGCATATTAGGGATGGGTTAACTAGTAATTTCTTTTTTAAAGATTTATTTTATTTACTTGAAAGACAGAGTTACAGAGAGAGGTCGAGACAAGGAGAGAGGTCTTCCATCCATTGGTTCACTCCCCAGATGACCGCAATGGCTGGAGCTGCCCCCATCTGAAGGCAGGAGCCAGGAGCTTCCTCCAGATCTCCCAGATGGGTGCAGGGGCCCAAGGACTTGTGCCATCCTCTACTGCTTTCCCAGGTCATAGCAGAGAGCTTGATCAGAAGAGGAGCACCTGGGACTAGAACCGGCGCCCATATGGGATGCCAGCGCTTCAGGCCAGGGCTTTAACCCGCTGTGCCACAGCGCCGGCCCCTTAACTGGTAATTTCAAAAGAAGTAGACAGGTGCCAAAAGTTGTAACTTTCAGGCATGGACACACCCCAAACAAAAAACCAAAAACAAACAAACAAACACAACACTTCATCTATAGCCCTGTGATGAGAAATTGCATAAAAATGGTCAGAAGCTACCAGATGCACACTCTTGGATCCTAAATTTTATATGAAATATCCCAGTTTTTAATTATGACAAATAGCTCAGTAAATTAGCAATGATGAGGATATATATTTTATAGAACAAACAATTCAATCTCTGGGGTCAATTAGGTCCAAAGTCGAGATGCCCACATATTCTTATCAGCTTAATGGGGGTGATGTTTTAGAGACGTAGAGGCAAAGGGAAGGGAAGAAAACCTCTTCTCATTTGTTTTTAAAGATTTTATTTATTTCTTTGAGGGGTAGCGTTACAGAGAGTGAGAGGGAGAGACAGAGAGAAGTCTTCCTTCTGTTGGTTCACTCCCCAAATGGCCACAATGACTGGAGCTGTGCCCATCTGAAGCCAGGAGCAAGGAGCTTCTTCCTGGTCTCCCACATGGGTGCAGGGGCCCACGGAGTTGGTCCATCTTCTACTGCTTTCCCAGGCCATAGCAGATAGCTGGATTGGAAGAGGAGCAGCTGAGACTAAAACCGGCGCCCATATGGGATGCTGGCACTGCAGGTGGAGGATTCATCTACTGTTCCAAGGCACAGGCCCCCCAAAATCTCCTTTCATATTAACTGACTTATTGAGAGAAGGACCAAATTCACTAAATCCCCCAGTTTTGTCAGATGAATTTATGCTCTCTGTGATGCTATTAAGTTTTATCTTAAAGTTACTTTAACAGCTATAGTTGGGGCAAACAAGCAGATATGGTATAGTACCCATGTTACTGTAGAGATGGGTTAGTCCTTGCTAAGGAACAAAGTAAGAAGATGTAGATTGGGGCTGACATTGTGGCTTAGTAGGTAAAGCCACTACCTGCAGTGTTAGCATCCCATGTAGCCTTCAGTTGGAGTCCTGGCTGCTCCACTTCCAATCCAGCTCCCTGATAATGTGCCTGGGAAAGCAGGGGAAGATGGCCCAAGTGTTTGAGCTCCTGTACCCATGTGGGAGACCCGAAAGAAACTCCTGGTTCCTGGCTTCAGAGTGGCCCAGCTCCTGCAAATTTGGAGAGTGAACCAGCTTTGGAAGATATCTCTCTCTTTCCCTCTCTGTAACTCCGCCTTTCAAGAGAATAGAGAAAACTTTAGAAGAAAGAAGATGTGGATTCTGGTTTTGAAGAACAGAAAATATGAGAATCTCAGAATGTCTATTTGAATTGAGTGTATTTGGATCTTTCTCATTCCTTTTTCTTTTAGCAAGTGTATATTATGTTACTTTTAAATATTTCTATACATTTTACTTGAGGAAAATTGATATTTTAAGATTATTATAAGCTAATTAGATTTTACTAGAAGACAAAATTAGAAAAAATATAGTGTCATTATCAAGGAAAGTAAATGTTTTTGGCCCTGAATAGAATTTGACTAGTTGCTTTTCAACACAGAATATTTTGTGACTGGACTTATGAAATGGCTGTTCATACTCTAAGCATTTGATAAATATTTTATACGGGTTTTCAACTTTGAATTCTTAGTTTGCCAATGGCAAGCAGAAAAGCAATACATTATGCCAAAGCACAAAGGAAAATATAAAATCAAATAGAAAAAAAAAATAAGCAGAGATAGAGGGAGAGATAAGGACATGAGGGAGAGAGGCAGAGAGAGAAAGAGGTAGAGAGAGATTTGTGTACCGTGCAGAAGAAAAAGTGAACCAGGAAAGAAAGATTCTACATATCTAGGCAGGAAAATTGAGAGTGGTGCTTGCCATACAAGTGGAAGAAAAATCATTGAAAATTTATGCTATGAAAAGCTAGAGACAGAATAGAGGATAAAGGACAATCAGAAATGTCAATGATAAAAAGGATAATATATCAAAATTCATAAGATATGCTAATTTGAAATGTTTTAATTTAAAAGTACTGGAAGTACACCCATCATCATTTAAGAATACAATAGAAAACACTTCCTCTCTCCCTCCATGAAGCATGTTTTTGATCTCATGCTATCTGCAGATCAGCCCAGATTGATTTCCCCTGTAAATGTTACCCTAAACCATATTTAGTCACCTAGCCTTTAATCGATGGCAAAGTCTGTTTCACTTTCTAGCCACTTTTGTCTTAGACTTTAGATTTTGTCTGTTTTTGGTGTTTCTTCATTGGCTTTGAGACACATTATATAACTGCTGTGCTTCTTGTATTAGCTTCTTATTACTGTTATCACACAGTAATTTGGAGAATGGAAATAAATAGTGACAAGGTGGATGGTTTTCATGAGTGTTTTACTCCCGAGGGAAATTGATCCATTGTATCAGGTGAAAAACTTATCTCATTCCACACTCTTTAGGAAGAAAACGCCCACCAACAGGGCCAGCTGTGAATATATAGAAAACAGGTGCAGGTGGAAGGTAACCAAGGGAAAGTGAGGAACTCCCTTGCCACGATGGGATGAGCATTCATGTAAAACAGTCACAGCATTTCTGACATGGAGCGCTTCATTAGCTCTGGCTGCAACAACAGACGCATGACATCCATAAAACAGTATGTGGAAAGCTATTCCAATGTGACTGTATTTACAGAGATTGCAGAGTTATCCCTAGTAAATGAGCGAGTGCGAATAGGTAAGAGATGACCCTGTGGGTACCACACCTACCACTGAGAGTATATAAATGCCCTTGTCCAAAAGGATGACATTCAAACTCCAAAACTACCACTGGTCTCGAAACTCCTCTGGCTCCCTTGGAGGATACCTGAGCTACCGCCTCCTCCTCCTGTTCCTCTTCCTACCCCACCACTAATCTCTTCTCTCCAAGCACCTCCCAGCTGGGCTTATCTCTCTACAGGGACTGTCAGGCGACCTGCTACAAGCCCACCAGTTGCCAGACCTCCTGTGTGCTATCCAGACCCTTCCAGATGCCTTGCTACCTCCCGAGGACCTCGGTGCTCTGCAGTCCCTACCAGCGTAAGACAACTGACGCTGGGTTTCTGGGATTTGGCTCCAGCAGTTGCCACCCCCTAGGCTGTGGATCTGGACGTCCTTATTCCCTGGGCTGTGGATCAAGGAGCTACTACTCCCCAGGCTGCGGATTCAGTGACTTCAGACTCCAGCGTTATAGAGTCTGTGGCTTCCCTTCCCTGAGCTATGGATCCAGATTCTGCTTCCCAAGACATTTTACTTCTAGAATCTTCCAGTCATCTTGTTAGAGACCAACCTGTGAATCTTGGTCCTAGTGATTCTCTTGCTACATGTCTGTGTCTTTTTGACTATTGAGGTCAAGATCTCTACTCACTACAGCCAATGTTTTCATTCTCACCACCTGCCACTGTCTTTTTATTTCCATCACCTGCTTTTTGCATCGCCAACTTCTGGCAGACTCTAAAATTAATGAGTAATCTAAGATTAAATCCTAATATCTAAATGATTGATAGATGTATGCTGTTTGATTTACATTTAACTGCAATTCAAAGCAAAAAATTTAATCTAATAAATGTATGCAATCTGATATCCAAGTAGATTGTCTTAAGTCATTATTTTGCCTGAAGTTTTTGTATCCAAGAATTTGGGAAATTTCATTGAACATCAATGTTATTCTCTAAATTGCTTTTGGGCACATATAATTTGGTAGCTTTGAGAAAATTTCTGTTGACATTGACTATATACCCTACAGGTATATCTTGCAATACATATTGTTTTGCACATGAAGCCTTGAAACCAGCAGTGAGGATTACTTGAGAATGAAAAACATAGTTATATGAATATAAGAAAACAAAGAAGTCAGTAGATAAACTGTAAATTCAGAAAATAAGAAATATTTTTCATATGTGCTGTATGCTGAGATTAAAACTTACCTAAACATCCAGTATCTCTTAGTGGATTTTCAGCCAATAGAAAAATGAGTGTTAAGTTGTAAGAACAAGGACTTTGCTCTTTGTTGGTGGGCATAAGTGCCAGGAACTCCCACAGGTGAGATATTCCTGAGTCTCACCTCTGGACATGCGTAAGGAAACTCACAGTGGTCTTAGTTGGGAGTAAATGCAGTCAGCAGGTGATACTAACTCCTGCTGAACAAAGAGACTTAGACTTCAACATAAGTGAGAACTACTTAAAATAGTTATTCACCTAAATGAAAATGTATGCATAAAATGACATAATGGCATATCTTTTGCACCTGCTAGTGAAAACTCTTCTTAAAGGTTTTACTCTTTGGAAGTGAATATTGATATATGCTCCACAAAATTATATGTTTTACTTCACTTGTCAATGATATATAACCTCATGTTGGATGTCATCATACTGTTGTATAAATTATGTGCTCACTATCAATTTGCTTTTGTAGTAGAAATTCAATACTTAATTTTTTAAAAATAGAAATCAATTTTTATTGTGGCTTCATTATCCAAAAAGGACCTTTTCCTTTAATTTAAATAAGAAAAGAGTGTTTTGGCAAACTGATTCAGAAATCACCTGGGATGCTCATATCCCAGATCAGAATGCCTGGGTTTGAGTCTTAGTTCTACTTCTGATTTTAGCTTTCTGCTAATGTGTACCCTAGAAGGCAGCAGGTGATAGGTCAAGTACTTGAGTCCCTGATACCCACGTGGGGTACCCAGATGGAGTTCCTGGCTCCTGGGATTGAACTGGCTTAGCCTTGGCTGTTGTGGGCATTTGGTGAGCCAGAAGATGGGAGTTATCTCTTTCTCTCTCTCTCCCCATTTCAATGGAATAAACAAATAAATAAATAATATTAAAAAATGAGACATCAATAAACAACAAAATAATTGCAGATTGAAGCAACAAAATATGTGACAAATCCCCTTAGCAAGAGCATTTGGATTATTCTTTATGCACTTGTGTCAGCCTCAATTTCGTATCCGATGTCATGTTTTGCCTGATGCGGCTTTCTCAAGTTTCCCACTACCTCCACCTAGTGTTGGCTTGGTGGATGTCACTATATTTTGCTAACTAGAAAGGGCTTTAGCACCACTACTAGCTAGGTTTGAAAAAAAAAAAAAAATGAACCTCCACCAAGAGTTGAGCATGGAAACTGTCCTATCAATCATTTATGATAGTCTTTGTTTCTCAAGTGATCCTTCTGCAAGCTCTCTTTGAAATAAAAGTGGTTATTCTATTTGCATTATGAGAAGTCAGACATGAAGAGACGGTGTATCTTCCGATTTTAACAATTAATTGTTGCAAAACCTCTATTCATTGTACATGAAGCTTCTACTCTATTAGATGAAACCATACAAAAAAAAAATACAGGGGGCTGGGATTTTAGCTTAGTGGGTTAAGCCGCCGCCTATGCTGTGGTCATCCCATATCAGAGTTCTGGTTCAAGTTTGAGCTGCTCTGCTTCCTATCTATCTCCCTGCTAATGCACTTGGGGAAGCAGAAGAAGGTGGCTCAAGTACCTGGGCCCCTCTCATCCACATGAGAGATGCAGGCTCCTGGGTTCGTACAGACCTAGACTGGGCTGTTACGGCTATTTGGAAAGTAAACCGGTGGGTAGAAGATCTCTTTCTCTGACTCTGCCCTCCTCTCCCTCCCTCTCTCTGTGCAACTCTGCCTTTCAAATAAATAAAATGAATATATATATATTCATATATTATTGTAAACAATACATCACATATGCTAATAAGATTATTGATAATATATAAAACAAAAAGAGGCAAATGCCACTGCTGAGATAGAAAAGAATAAACAGATCTATGGCTACCCTGTGGTTAAGAATCTAAGTTATTATTATGTGTTTTATGTATTCGTGTTTTGTACCTTTAATAGCATTGCCCTTGACCAAATGCTTATGGTATAACTTCCGGTTTGTAATTAATGGCTCCTGGAGGGTTTGTTGAATCCTCTAAGAGAGAAAGCTTGCACTAGTTTTTTTAATTTTTCATTGTGTTCTGTTTTTCAAACAAGTGCTATCAACGAAGCAAGTAGAAAAACAAGAACACTTTCGTATCTCAGCATGTTTATAAAACTGATTATATGAACAATTTGGGGTATACTTGCTAATAAATTTTGAGATGTGTGAGGTTTTACTTAGAGACCGGATCTTTTATCTGTCAGAATGGCTGAGAGAACAGGAACCTTATCCAATTTACCTTTCTAATATCTGATTTTTTACTGTATGTCTTCATTTCAAATTCTCACATACTTTAAAAATACTTTATAAAATTAACTTTGCTTCCCAAATTATGTGATGTAGTCAATTTAATACTCATTGTAAATTATAATCATTTTTTCATTAAAATACTGAAGTTTCTGTCTCTCTATAAAGTAGGTCACAGTTTATTAGCTTGTTGTAGTCTTAAAAATGTGTGTTTTTCCTTTGACTATGCTAAGGCATTAATAAGTACGATAAATATGAATGATGAAAATATTTCTCCCAAATCAGAAAGGGAATTGGATAAGTTTACTCGTAAAAGTTGGAAGTTTTGGGAACTGGCGCTTGTGCTGTAGCGGGGCACTGGTTCAAGTCCCAGCTGCTCCACTTCCCATCTTCCCATCCAGGTCTCTGCTATGGCTTTGGAAAGGGGTAGAAGATGGCCCAAGTATTTGGGCCCCTGCAACTGCATGGGGGACCAAGAAGAGGTTCCTGGCTCTTGGCTTCAGATCAGCGCAGTTCCAGCCATTGCGGCCAACTGGGGAGCAGACCAGCGGATGGAAAACCTCTCTCTCTCTCTCTCACTCTCTGCCTCTCTTTCTCTCTCTGTGTAATGCTTTCAAATAAATACATAAATATTTTTAAAAATGATAAAGTTTTGAATAAGTCTAAGATACAAAAAACTCAGTCAATTGTTTTAAAATAGCTTTGAAGGCAAAAAAGCAAATCATTTTTTTAAAAAAAGATTTATTTATTTCAAAGTCAGAATTACACAGAGAAGGAGAGGCAGAGAGAAAGAGGTCTTCCATCTACTGGTTCACTCCCCAGCTGGCTGCAATGTCCACAGCTGTGCCAATCCAAAGCCAGGAGCCAGGAACTTCTGCGTTTCCCAGGAGGGTGCAGTGGACCAAGGGTGTGGGCCATCTTCTATTGCTTTCCCAGCCCATAGCAGAGAACTGGATTGGAAGTGGAACAGCCAGGACTTGAACTAGCGTCCTTATGGGATGCCGGCACCGCAGGCAGCAGTTTTACCTGCTATGATACAGCATCAGCCCCGCAAACCATATTAAAGCAGAAATGCAGATATCATGAAACATAATTTTATTTAAAGTTATATTTTCCATTTGTAAAATTTAAAATGATTCAGTAGGAGAAACAACAAGGAGATACATTTAAAAAGAAGCAAGAATCAGGATTGCAAGTCTGTATAATTTTACGGAAGCAGTTTTGGAATCTTTTTCCAATGGATCCATTTTCCAGAGATTGAAATTTAAATTATTCCTAATCTATGATGAGTAACAGTAAACGTCAAATTTGTAGACTAGTGATAAGATAGGATATTTATAGCATAAATCTTGGTATCTTGGGTATCAGCTTTAAATTTCTGGCTCCTTAAGTTCATGATCAGTGGAAGCCACAAGTTGGCTGGTGAGAAATGGACTGGCAGCTTCTGGAAGAGAAGTAGGTTGGGCGGTAAAAATTGGATCTATAATTTACAGACGAGAAAGTGCGGGGACCACAACCCACTGATTGGAAACCATGGGATCCAAAGCCCAGGAATGGGGAGCCACAACCAAAAGAGTGGAAGCCCCTGGACCCAAAGCCCACAGGTCTAGCAAAAGTCGTCTGGCAGGGACTGCAGAAAATGGAGGTCCTCGGACGATAGCAGGACGTATGGTAGGGGCTGGACACCACACAGGACTCCTCGTAGCTGTTGGGATCACAGTAGGTCTCCTGACAGCTGCTATGGAGAGAGGACCCCAGCTGGTAGTGGTTTGGAGATTGGAGGCCCGTGCTGTAGAACACGTTGCTGGGGTGGGAAGAGCCACATGAAGAGCCTGGATGGCGCAGGTAACCTCCAAAGGAGCGGGAGGAGAAGTTTCCAGAGCAGCAGTTGTAGGACATGGTGGCAGAAGGCGAGACGTACAATGACAAGGTTCGGAGTGCGAATGTCACATCTTGGACTGTGGCGTTTATATACCCTGATGAGTGGGTGTGTCGTCCTTAGGGCACATGAAAACAAGTTACCTGCTGCTTTTAATTGAATTGAAAAGATCACCATAGTCATGCATTTGTAGTCTGTGTGGTTTTCAAACTGCAATGCGCAGTAATGTTCCTGCCTTGGAATTCAGGTAATAGTGTTGAATCTTCAAAGCTATTATTCATCTTCCTTTAGCAAAGGTCAGCCTGCAGATCACTCAGAGAATTGCTTTAGAGGTAGGCAGTGTATGGGCTGAGGGAAGCAGGCTTAATTAAAAATAATTCATACGCCTTTCACAATCTGTCTCAAAACTGTTGCCATCTGGTTAACAAAGTTCTTATGGATTTATTCACGGTCACTTCTTTTAAACAAAAACATACATCGATTGTTGCAGCAAAGTGGCAATCTTAGTCAATGAATAGTGTCATCTGAAAGCAGCAATGGTGACATGCATGACATACTACTTTTTTATCAGATATCAATTTGGATAATTTCAGTACAATTTTAACTGAGAGATTTATTTATTTCCCCCATTCCTGCTTAAAACTCTGTGCAGATGATACAGACAGTTGTAGATTTTCTTTCTTTGTTTGGCTGTGTTAGAAACTGCACAGTTTTTTATGATTTTTGCAGTGTTAGAGATTATTCTTCTCAGATGATAAGGAAATATTAATAGAAGAGCAAAACATGTGGCAAATGTCCAGTGCTTTTCTATCTCCAATTACAGCCTTCCCCACTAACAAGATTCCCTAGAATCTTGAAATGTCCTTTTTCCACAGATAGTTTCTAAGGTAATGGCCTTGACATATTGGGTGGAAGGAGAGTCTTCTTTTGCCTCAGGAAGCAGCATACATCACTTTGACTTAAATTGTTTTCAGATGTTTCTGACAAGTATTACAAAATTTCTACAATCGTGGTCATCTTTTTTCTTGCTATATGACTTTTATTCTACTTCCATGTGAGAGTGTAATGAAGACTGATACCTTGAGGTAGAGCAGAGATTGAAAAGTTTTCTCTTGCTGTGGCTTCTGTGCCATTTGACGTGTATGTTTCATAGAAAAGCATTTCACACCACTTTAGAACAGGAATGTTTGGATAGTCAAAATTACTTAATATCTGATTTCATAGAGTATTCTTCCACAGAGATTGCTTATAGCTGAACAGATGACATTGGAATCAAATAAGCAAATTCAATTTAGTTGTGTTCAATATTTCTGTGTATGTTTTGATATTCAGTATTTTATTTACTAATAAAATGGAAGGTTTGGAATCTACTAGAATGATTTTTGTTATGTCTAATTGAGATTCTCACAAGAATTGTTTATCATTATCAAATAGAGAGCAAACCATGTTACCTTATCAATGAAACATGATTAGATATAGATTTCTGTACTGAAAATATCCAGATTCATACGGCCTACAGTTGGTCTTCTATCAGATTGGAACCCCATTTATAACATCATGATTAGATATTCCCAATCCCAACAAGATGGAATCACATTACCTGAAAAAGTCACTTGTTCTACATTTTCAGCTAAAACTTCCACTCACTAATCCTAACTCTTCATAGAATGTGTCTTAGCTTGTGGTTTATTAGCTCCTTCTATTTTGCTTCATAAAACATGTAGTAGCTTTACTGTGAATTAGTCTCCTCCCTATCCTGTATAATACTAGGAAGGTATTGTTAACTCTGATTCGGTACTCATTGTCCAAATTCCTTCTATACCCATCCCATTCTTCCCAGCCTCCTATAATCAGTATTCTGTGTTCAAACTGAGATTTTTGGTTCCCCATGTGAAGGAGAACATGCAGTACTTGTCTTTGTGTGTCTGGATTCTTTTTTTTTTAACATGATGCCCTCCAGTTCCATCCATTTTAATGAAAATGCCAGGATATCATTTTTTGTGACTGAATAATATCTCATTGTGTATGTATACCACATCCATTCATCTGGATGACCCCCTTGGTTGAATCAACATCCAGGCCATAACATGGTAAAACAGGTATGTCTTTCATACCTGTTTTGATTTCATTTCTATTGGATTTTTAATCAGTAGTGGGATCGCTGGATCATATGGCAGTTCTATTTCTTGCTTCCACCACCCCAATTATTTTTTTTATTTGACAGATAGAGTTAGACAGAGAGAGACAGACAGAGAGAGAGAGAGAGAGAGAGAGAGAGAGAGAGAAATGTCTTCCTTCTCCACCCCCAAATGGCTGCCATGCCTGGAGCTACGCTGATCCGAATCCAGGAGACAGGTGCTTCTTCCTGGTCTCCCAAGTGGGTGCAGGCACCCAAGCACTTGGGCCATCCTCCACTGCCCTCCCAGGCCACAGCAGAGAGCTGGACTGGAAGAGGAGCAACTGGGACTAGAACCCAGTGCACATATGAGATGCTGGGGCTGCAGACAGAGGATTAACCAAGTGAGCCCCAGCCACCCCAATTATTTTCACTTATCTATTTCTACATTTTTCATCTGTAACATTTATGGACATTTAAAACATTTATGTTTTACAGGTTTATACAAAGAAGTTTATATTTGAAGTTTTAGTATTGTAAACTATTCAGAATAAGGAATATCCGTCCTGTTTCCCACAGTGGAGGTACTCATTTATATTCCCAGCAAAGTGTTTTCCTGTCTCCATATTGGTGTCTGCATTTGTTATTTTCTGTCTTTTTGATAATAGCTGTTCTAACAGGGATGGAATGGCAATATCATTGTGTTTTTGATTTTCATTTCCCCTAATGGTTGGTGATACTGATCATTTTTTTTCATGTATTTGTTGACCATTTGTATGTCTTCCTTTGAGAAGTGTCTTTTCAAGTCCTTTGCCAATTTCTTAGCTAGATTTTTGGTTTTTGAGTTCCTGATATACAGTGGATATTAATTTTTGGTCAGATAACTTTTCTCTCATTCAGATGATGTCTCTTCCATGTATTAGTTAAAAGCAATCTATGAATTTTTAGATCCCTCATTCATGCCACTTTACACTTGCATTATGTCAGCCATCCCGAAAGCACTCAGTCTCTGTTTCATATTGTCATCTTGTTTGACCTTATAAAGAGCATCTGTAACTAGGAATTCTTCAAATCCTTGATGTTTCTGTGAAGTCTACACAAGGTAAACATTCTTCTCACTTCTTACTTTTCTTTATTTCCTGTAGTAAAAATCCCTTTTCACTTTCTGAGAGGAAAGAAAGGAATGGAGGTCCATGTTTTATATATAGTGCTTATTCTTTTTTTGCTGTTGGTCTTCTCTATGACAAACAAAAATTACTTTTATTTTAGGGATGTGGATGGTATTTATAATCTATATCTTTCTTGAGTTCTATCAAAAGACAAGTCAACTTTGTAGCAAGAGATTTCTGGACTTACAATTTAATTTTCAAAGCATCTTTGCAAATACTCAAAACTTCATTTATAAATACTTGTGTATATAAGAACAGTGTGACTGCTTGTGTTGTAAAGAGACCTAAATCATATGTGACAGACACTCATTTAGCATTCTACCAATTAAAGTTGTTTTTGGGTTGTTTCTTCTACAAGCTTGACACGATTTAGTAGAAAGAATTGATACTGAAGGTTTTATTTTCTATTCTCAACTGAGTTTCTTAATTTGAAGCAATATAAATGTCCCTTGCAGGCTACAAAGTACTTTTCAAAGCTTTAACCACAGCAGAATTCGCATTGTGTTGTCCTCTTGACCCACTATCTTGATGCATATGGTTAATGAAACATCAGTCTTCTAGGTACAATTACGGTGGTTTTCATTTTACCCAAGCTAGATGAATGAGAAATGGCAATTTTGTTTCATGAACAATTGCTTTGAAAAACTAATGAAATTCTGTCACTTAAAAGTCTGCATTCATAAAAAAGTTCTTTGAAGGTTAATGCATTTCATTTTGACTGGAGCCTAATTAAGTATTCTCATTAAATGGGGCACATGGTCCTACACCCATTGCTGGAGTATATAAGTGTCCCTCTGTTGAAGGCAGCTGCCACACTCACTCCTCACTGCAGCTCAGCTGAACTCAGAACTTCTGGCAACATGTCTTACAACTGCAGCTCTGGAAACTTCTCCTCCCGCTCTTTTGGAAACTATCTGGGGAACTCGGTTTCCACCTGTCATTCTTTCTACCCCACCAATGTAGTCTATTCTCCAAGAACCCACCAGGTGGGATCCTCTCTCCAAGGTACCTGTCAGGAAACCTTCTCTGAGCCCACTGGCTTCCAGACATCTTTTGCTGTGACCAGACCCTGCCACACATCATTCTACCGCCCAAAGAATTCCATCTTCTTCAGCCCCTGCCAGACAAATTACACTGGATCTTTTGGATATGGCAATACTGGTTTTGGTTCTTTTGGTTATGGAAACACTGGCTTCCACTCTGTGGGCTGTGGGTCCAACTTCTTCCGTCCAACTTATTTTTCATCCAGGAGCTCCCATTCTACTTGTTACCAACCAGTCTTTGGCTCTCACTGTTTTGGATCAAGTCACTAAGTATTCTTCATTGACTCATGATTATTTCTGCACTTTATGGAACTTTAACCCTCATTCTAATCCAATATCTGTGATTATTGACAGTCTTCACCCCTAGGTCTCATTATCAACAGCATCCTTGAAGTATATGATTTACCGCGGAGAGAGTAACCTTGACCTGTGACTGCTCCTAAATCTGAAGTGCCGTGTATCTTGAGTTTTAATTCTCATTGCAGTGCTCAGAAATATTTCTCATATTCTCTCATTATTCTACAATTCTTTCAACTAAGTTTATTTTGAGTAGATATATTTTAAATAAACTTATTTCTCTATCATGAATACTGGCATTTTGTTTTCTTTTACTTATGAGATACATGTAATAAAGTCATTTTATACTTGCAACTGTGTTCATTAGGTAAACATTTTGTGATTTTTCTATGTTTCATATGCTTCCCTAGTATTTTATTGGACAGAAAAGAGGAAGTTTGAATTGAAATTTAATTGTGTAACATATCTCATGTCTTGAAAGATTTAGATCTCCTAATAGGTACACTTGTTCATATATTTCCTTCAGAACATTTTTGCAGTTTGATATTCATAGAAAAGTATTACATTTCTGTTATATACCAGACATTGTGCTCAACAAAGACAAAGTCTCTGCCTTCAAGAAAATTTTAAGTTACCAGAATTTGGTAAACACACTAATGGGAACTAAAACATAAGATTCAGTAGGAAGGGGCAGGTATTTTGATACAGTGGGTTAATCCATCACCTACAACACTGGCATCCCATATGGGCACTGATTCAAGTTCCTGCTGTCCCATGTAAAATACAGATCCCTGCTAATGCACCTGGAAAAGCAGTGGAAGAAAGAACACATGCTTGGGCCCCAGCACCCACATTGGAGTGATGGATGGAATTCCTGATACCTGGCTTCATTCTGGCCCAGCCCTAGCCGTTGTGAGCATTTAGAGAGTGAACCAGTGGATGGAAGATATTTCTCTCTCTCTCTCTCTCTCTCTCTCTCTCTCTCTCTCTCTCTCTGTCTCTCTCTGTTTCCCTTTCTCTCTCTCTCCCTCTCCCTCTCTCTCCCCTCTGTAACTGTGCCTTTAAAATAAATAAATAAATAAATAGTTCTTTAAAAAATTCAGTGGAGGGGCTGGCTCTGTGAAACAGTAGGCTATGCCTTGCTCTGCAGTGCTGGCATCCCATATGGGTGTTGGTTCGTGTTCTGGGTGCTTCTTTTCCAATCCAGCTTTCTGCTATGGCCTAGGAAAACAATGAAAGATGGCACAAGTGTTTGGGCCCCTGTACCTGCATAGGAGACCCAGAAAAAGTTCCTGGCTTCAGATCAGCCCAGCTCTGACTATTGCAGTCATTTGGGGAGGGGAACCAGCAAATGGAAGACTTTTCTCTCTATCTCTTCCTCTCTGTCTATAACTCTCTCAAATACATAAATTTAAAAAAAAATCAGTGGAAATCCAAAAAGAATAAGGACTTCACAAAGAGTATGTGAAGCAATCATGTCAAATTTTTTATAAAATATAGAAAGAATATAGTATTACTTCATTTAAAAAAAACAGCATATATTCTGACTTAATGTATCCATTGGAGAACTACCAAATGTGGATTTGGTGAAAATACCAGTCAGGGAAAATGGAGAGGTCTCTGAGACCCATCCTACTGTAGGAGTGTGTCTCATGTCCATAAACCTCACAGGAAGGAAGGGAGGAAGACAGAGCTAAAAATATTTTTAGGGAAACTATAAGAAAGTTTTGCAAGCTACCCACAAAGGGAGTCCCTCATCTCCCAACAATGACCTTGCCTCAGTATTCCTGGACAGGTCAGTCAATGATCGGGGTAGAGGACAACATGACCTAGGCACAAATGTGACTACTGGAATACATGACTGCTGACGACATTCTGACCATAATGCCTTCTGAAGCAGGAGTTATGACAGGTGCATTTTAAGAACTTTTATATTCATGATATTTGTTCTGATTTAAAGCAAACTAAAACACTGATAAACGCTGGTGAAAAGATGAATTATAATGTGGAATTGTCTATGAGTTGCACGTGGCATAATTTATTTCCCTTTCTTTCATCAAAAAGTTAATTATTATGTCAGAATATTTATAGAACCCATGAAAGTCTAATACTGCAAATGAAAATGAGCGAGAATCCATATTTTTAAATAGTTATTTTTTACTTTAATGGATGTATTTATCAAACTGAATTCACTAGGGTAAAATCAGGAAACTGCTTCATTTTTCTAACACAATTGAGTTTCACATTTGATCTGGAGGTTTTAGCTTCCCTGAATCCCTGTACAATACAATGAGCAGATCTAAGATCTCACTAAGATCTTAAGAAACACTTTCATTTCATACTAGTAGTTAACTCCAATGAAGTGTAAATTAAAAACCAGTCTGGTAACCACATCAAAGCTACTCCCATTTCCCTCAGCTCTGATCTGTCATGTGATTTCACAGGTGGTTTGGAACAGGTTGGCAATTTTTTTTAACACCTCCTTCCTATACCTTCTCATTCATGTGCAAGTTGCTCCTCGCTCATTCTGTTCAAGTCAAAGAGAAAGAATGAGAGGGAAGGAAATGACAAGTAAGGGCATCTATCTCAAAGTGGTGCCTTGAATGCCTGTGTCAACATGACTTAGTTGTTTGTGTCAATAAACTTTTGCTGGGAAAACAGGAGATGAAACCAGTAAATCATTTCATGATACACTTCAAGAAATGCCTATAGATTGATTTATTATAGACAGTGGTCTTCATACCTGGATAAGCAATTCCCTAATTAAGCAGCAGTTAGCATGTCAAGTAATTCATATCAGTACCCTCTCTTGGCTATGCACATTCATTCTAAACCACCATGGCATAATAAGGTTTCCCATTTCCACTTAATTATCCAACTTGAAGATCTACTTTAAACCATTTGAGCCCAGAGTCTCCTTTTTAACACCCCTCTTCAGAGACACAGCAAAAGCTCAGTTATAATAGCGTTCCTCATAATTACAAAGAATTTAATTCATGTAGTTTTGCCTTTTTCACAGATTGGTGATATTACAGGTTTGCTTAATAGGGATGCGATCTTTCAGCTTAGTAAATACTCTGGTTTGGTCTGGAAATATCCTCAGTTATCACATGCTCTGGGCTGAATATTTGTGTCTCTTCCTCCAAATTCATGTATCAAAATCCTAATTGTTAGAGAGCTGGTATTTGAAGATGGTGCACTTGGGAAGTAATTAGGTTATCAGAATAAAATGCTTATATTTGGAATTAGCACACACATAGGAAAAACCATGAGACAGTTTTCTTCTTCTTTCTCTATACTGAGCACACAGAGAGAAGGTACCATCTGCCCACCTGGAAGAAGGCCCTCTATGAATTAAATTGGTCAATATCCTCAACTTGCTCTTTCCATCCATTAGAATTATGAGAAGTAAATATCTGTCATTTGAGCGATCCAGTCTGTGATATCTTGTTACAACAGTGCAATCTGATGATTGCAATATAAACATCTGGAAGCTCGCCTTTTCCTTTGTGAAGATGTGTTTGTGTTTTCTGGAAGCTACCTTCTTAATTCTTCACTACATTTCTCATAAACTGTTGCATGGAAGTGTTTCCATGACAGAATTAGTGGTGATTGCTTCCTGGCTCTTTATCCTCAATTTATATCCACCAATGCAAAATGAGATCCCACTTTCTTCTCCTTAGATCTGCTTGCTCACCAAGAGGTGGCCTTCATGGCCATTGATCTGAAGATGGTCCTTTTGGCCCATAAGAGACCCACACAACTCACACACACTCATTGCATTGTCTTTGGAAGTACACTTTGGTCCTAGAGCAGGTGTCTTTCTATCCAGCCATTATTAAAGACTCACAGGAGATTTTTTATTAAATGAGACTACTGGTCTTAATAACCACCAAAATCATGAAGATACAGAAACACTTAGGTGCATTTGCAGGGAACTTGATCAGAAACAGAAAACCCAGGACTTGAACTGGTACTCCAAAACCCATATACTTGGCATCTCTGGCAGTGACTTAACCTACTGTGCCACAATGCTGGCCCAAGAAACACTCAGTGTTTCCTATGTAATGTCCTGCATGGCACTAGGGCAAACAATTTTGTTTCTTTGTCTTTCCTTCTTTCCTCCCTTCCTTCCTCCCACCCTCCCCCTTCCTCCATCCTTCTCTCTCTCTCTCTCTCTCTCTCTCTTGCTTGCTTGCTTTCTTCTAAAATGGCACATTTAATGAATACATCCTGTATTTTCATTTGTCTTCATTAGATAAATTCTATTTGTTGTTGTTTCACAGTTTAATTTATTAACTTGGACATAAAACAAGTTATTGCTGAAATATTGACCTATTTTATATCAATAGATTTATATCACATCAAAGATTTTTTATTCATATAATTCATTCAGAAAATTGCTTTTAAGGTATGTATTCATTGAACAAGCGTTCTTGAGCACCTAGAATATATATATATATATATATATATATATATATATATATATACTGCTATTATTGTGTGTAATGAGCTACTGTCTTTCCTTCTGGCAAGCTATCACACAGGAGTGGTCCTTGTAACCTCTCACAAAGGGGAGGGGATGGCATGTGTGTGTGCTTGAAGGGTATGATATCATCCTGCCAGAATGAAAGTCACTTCTCTCTCATGTAAGTATATCGATGTCTGTGAATGAGTGTAAGGTTCTCAAGAATTGTATAACTGCTGTGGTCACCCCTTTTTTGGGGGTTGTGACCACAATTAATATGTTTTGTCCTTTAAAGACTTTATTTGTTGGCTTTGAGAATTCTGCTAAACTTGCAGCCATGTGAGAATAACATGTAACATCCTTTACATAAATATATCAAAAGGTACTCAATGCACAAGCGCAATATTGATGAAGTGATCTAAACAACTACAATCTTAAATAAAATATCTTGGAAATTCATAAACATAGATTTATAGCCAACAGAACACTATCATAGAACAAATGATATTCCATACAATTTACCTTTGTATTAGGGACCAAACCAACAATTGGTGGGCCAAATTCAATCACCATCATGTTTCTATGGATAAAATGTACTGGAACACAGCCACAGTTATGTGTTTGCATATTCTGTAATGAATTTCACTACACAATGGCAGAAATGAGTAGTGGGGAACAATCCATGTGTCTCTAATAGCCTACATTATTTGCAGTTGACTATTGGCAGAAAAAATGGTTTGCCACCTTTTCCTTTATATATTGAACAGATTCCAAAATCTCTGGTAACTATACTGAAAATATATCAGGTAATTCTTCTCAGCCAGTTTTTTTACCTTCATATATATATTTAGAGCATCATTTGAGATCTCCAAACTTCATGATAAATAGCTGTCATGTTCTTTAACATTCAAAGCATTCCTTGGTCATCAATTTTTTTCCATTTGAGATATTATATGCTTTTAAAGCTGGACAAAACTCCTAGGTTTGAAAAATTTGAATAATATAAATAAATTTAGATTTATTATTTTTCATTTTGTAAGTGAATATAAAGTATTTAACCTCCAATCAATTCTTTAAGACCGGTTCTAATATAATCTCCACTTCAGGGGTAAGGAAATTGGGTCAGTTAATTAAACTTCCCAACAAAACAAAAATGACAGAGTCTGTTTAATCCCTTCCTATTTGGAATGCAGTCTATGCTTTTAACTGCAATACTAGACTGCTACTTGTGAAATTTCCCCAAAAAATGTATCTAGTGAATGACTCTGAGAATTGATGAATTTTGCAATTTCATACTTAACAATCCTGAAGCTGATACTCCCATGATCATGTGTTTATCCCACTCTTCCATGAAAGGTTGTCTCTTCTTGACACTCTAGGCTTCAATGGATCTTTTCCTCCTGTGACTGATTTTCATCTCCAACATGCTAGTTTGTCCAGAATTGTATCTGATACCCTTATCTTTAGACCAAGGGACAATACTTCCTGCAATTGAATAAGGCAGCATGAAGGACTTAGACATATGTTGTTTCCTTGATCTTGAACTTCACAGCCTCCAGAATCCTAAGATAATAAACCTTATTACCTAATTTTAATTTATGCTTATAAAAATAGACTTAGACCAAGATATTATTTTGCCTGAGATTCTGAATGGGATAGTTGAAAGAATCTACCTTGCATTATAAATCTGGATCTGCTTGTTTCAAAGCCTTTATTTCTTCTCCTCTAAAATGATAGACTTATGATATATGAGGAATTATTTTTTTCATGTCAAGATTTTTTTTTCCTACAGAATGCAACAAATCCTTCCTTACAAGGAAAGGTGCAATGAAATAAGGCAGAATTCATGGTGTTCAGTTGGAAGGGAATTTTCAATTATTCCAGGAGGATCTTGTACGACAATGCAAAGTCATTTATCATGGTAAAAGTGAGGAGCACTTGGGGTCTCTTGGGAATGCATATCCTCTATGAATTTTTGGAGGTGACACTAAATGGCTACAGAGAGGTGAAAGTCAACACTGGTGACATTTTGTTTGCCACTTAATGTCTTTAAATTTTTGAGAATCTTGAGTTTTACCCTGACTCTTTCCCCAGAAATTTCTCTGTTGATCTTATGCTGTTTCTGGCCATCAAGTTCCTCATGCTTTTCATTCCCTTGCTACCTTTTTTTTTTTTTTTAATATTCTTTTATCACCTCTAACTTTCTGCTCTGTTTCTTGCATTAACCAAGCATTTGCTTTCTTTGGAGTTCCCACAGATCTTGGCACTATTGACACTTGAATTGGGTACTTCTTCGTTAGAATTGCGCTGCAATGTGTATTTTAAGATGTTGAGCATCCCTGTGCCTCTTCTGACTAGATGCCATTAGCATCTACCATTTGTGACAAACAAAGAAATCTCCAGACGTTATTCAGTGTTTCCTGAGTACAAAATTATTCATGTATAGAATCACAGAATATCCTAGGAATGAACTGTGTAGAGTTCTTAATTGTGAACATTGGTCATAGCCACAATTATAGAACTATCTGAATGTAATTTTATACAGTTCTATGCATGAATAAGATGTTATGAATGACTTCAGAATAAATATACTTCAATTTCATGAGTCTAAAATAATAGTGAGCTATTTAGCCAGCATTATTCCACTACTGAACACAAAAAAGCACTTGTGTTTATGTTTACACTGTTCAATTGCCATTAGAGAAAACAAAATTTTTGTTAGTTGATTCTGTGACTTAAAAATGTCAACATTATCTATTGGGATCACACCAACTAATGTTCTTCATAGATCAAGTGGTAAAAGTAAGATCATTTTGGCCGGTGCCGTGGCTCAACAGGCTAATCTTCCACCTTGTGGCACCGGCACACCAGGTTCTAGTCCCGGTCGGGGTGCCAGATTGTATCCTGGTTGCCCCTCTTCCAGGCCAGCTCTCTGCTATGGCCCAGGAAGGCGGTGGAGGATGGCCCAAGTCCTTGGGCCCTGCACCGCATTGGAGACCAGGAGAAGCACCTGGCTCCTGGCTTCGGATCAGCGCAATGCGCCGACAGCAGAGCGCTGGCCGCAGCGGCCCTTGGAGTGTGAACCAACGGCAAAAAGAAAACTTCTCTCTCTCTCTCTCTCTCTCTCTCTCACTATCCACTCTGCCTGTCCAAAAAAAAAAAAAAAAAAAAAAGTCGGATCATTTTCTCAGCATATTTTTTTAAGATTTGTTTACTTATTCGAAATTCAGAGTTACATAGAGAGAGGAGAGTCAGAGAGAGAGTTCTTCCATCCGATGGTTCACTCCCCAATTGGCCGCAATGGCTGGAGCCATGCTGATCCGAAGCCAAGAGCCAGGAGCCTCCTCCAGGTCTACCACATGGGTGCAGGGGCCCAAGGACTTGAGTCATCTTCTAATGCTTTCCCAGGCCATAGCAGAGAGCTGTACAGGAAGTGGAGCAGCAGGGTCTCGAACCGGTGCCCATATGGGGTGCCGGCGTTTCAGGCCAGGGCGTTAACCCGCTGCACCACAGCGCTGGCCCCTTCTCAGAATATTTTAAATAATCAAGACCAATTATGGCCACTTGCTTGTTTATGGACTTTATCTTACTATGCCCTGGGCCTTGTAGGAGAGTTACTGCATTTCTGGCAATCATTCTATGGGCTTGGCCAGAATCTTCAACCCTGACAGTTTGCAACAGCAGTGATTGAGCTGATCATAAGCTGTTTCTTCATTCTCAAGCTTCATATCAGATATTACAGACCTCAGCCTTTTAGTATCTCAACATTTCAGTTCAATTCTGCTGCCTCTACCAAATATTTCATGCTAGCAATCACCTTAGAAAGACTACAAATCTCATTTAAAGAAATATTTGTTTTTCCCTTCTAATATATAAGGATTTATGCTTGGTTCTAAGGATGTAATTCAAAATAAGGCATGATATAGTTGAATTCACATGTTAGTATAAACTAATTATAATTTTAGCTAACGTGATTATAATAGTTAATTTTATGTGTTTACTTGTATAGATCAAGTGGTGCCAAGATATCTGGTTAAAAATCATTTTTGAGTGTTTCTGTGAAATATTTCTACATGAGATTAGTGTTGGAATACACAGATTCAACTGTAAAATAGCTTGCTTTCCCCAATGTGGAAAAGAACCATCCAATCTATTGAGGGCCTGAATAGAATAAAAGGTGAAAGAAGGAGGGACTTTCCCATTCTTTCCTTCCTGATATCTTGAACAGACACACTAGTTTTCAGCCATTGCATTGGCATCCTCACTCCAGATCCCCTGGTTCACAGGGATTTAGACTAAGATTGGCATTACACTTTGAAGTCTTCTAGGTCTCCAGCTTCCAGACTTCCCAGCCTCCATAATTATGTCAACAAACTTCTTATATCTATACACGTGTTTATCCACTCAGCCAGCCTTCATCCATCTATCCTATCCTTTCAATTGCTTTGGATAATCCTGACTGATATAATCTTATAAGAAAAATAATGAAAATTGGAGGAATTTACCCAGAAAAAGTAAAGCTTACGTTAAGATCTATAGGCTAATATATTTGGAAGGAAGGTGTAAGATCATAAAAATGTTGCTATTACAGTAAAATATACAAATCAGTGTTTGAGGAAAGGTGAAGATTCTGAAATATTGGGTGCAAGAGGAAAGGAGTTGGAGCTTCAACTAGAAATATTATTTGGACGAGAATACTACATTAACAAATGTAGATTATTCTATGCAAGAAAGAGGAGATCGTTGGAAATTACTAAGTAGTAATTTGAACCTGTCACTTAAATATGTGATAAATTTATTATTTTCAGTTTATTAGAGAAGGATAGATAGATAGATAGATAGATAGATAGATAGATAGATAGATAGACAGATATATTCATCCATCCACTGGTTCATCTACACAAATGGTCACAATGCCTGGGGTAGGCCAGGCAAAATCCAGGAACTGAGAACATAGGACATGTCTCTCACACTGGTGACAGGAACCCAAATACTCAGATCATAATATTCTGACTCCCAAGGTGTGTATTGGTAGGAAGCTGAAATTGGAAGTAGATCGAAGACTCAAATCCAAAAACTCCAATATGGAATGTAGGGACTCTAAGAGGCCTTGGATTAACTGCTGCAGCAGGGCCTACCCCTAGGAGGTAAGATTTTTATGAGAATCTTTATTTGATTATTTTAGGTAACATTTCATTTGAAGAATATTTTCAGTTCACTTTGTTTATATTTTATAATTTGGATACTTGTGGCTGGAAAAGAATTTTTAAAGACTTGGTACATTGAGTACTCTACCTCATTTTTCACCTCTTGTCAACATGCTTGAAAGGAACCTTTAGGCAAGAATTGTTGCCTAAAGAGTATCCAAATAATTTCTCACCTACATATATTATTTAATAAAATGTTAGCAACCTATTCATTTCTATTTCAAAGAAATAGGAAATTATATGTAGATTATTTATTAAATATAGAAATCTAAATTGGTATCCTATTGTCTCTCAGATATTGTCTCAACTCCCAAATGACAACCGGTTGATGTACATTTCCCATACATATCTTGTTGTGTGGCAGTGGGTCATGAACATGTACTTGCTCCTAGCCAATGAGAGAGCCTCTCTGAAGAGATGAATTCTCTATTCTAGAAATAGCAGGTATTTTTAATTGAAAGTCTCAAGCATTATTGTGCATAAAGTAATAAAATGTATGTTGAAAAATATATCACTTCAGGGGTCAGTGCTGTGGCGTAGCGGGTAAAACCACGTCTGCAGTGCTGGCATCCCATATGGGCACCAATTCAAGTTCTGGCTGCTCTACTTCTGACCCAGCTCTCTGCTATGGTCTGGGAAAGCAATAGAAGATGGCTCAAGTCCTTGGGCCCCTGCACCCGTGTGGAAGGCCTGGAAAAAGCTCCTGGCTCCTGACTTCAGATCGGCTCAGCTCTGGCTGTTGCGGCCATTTGGGGAGTGAGCCAGCAGATGGAAGACCTTTCTCTCTCTCTCTCTCTGCCTCTCCTTCTCTCTCTGTGTAACTCTGACTTTTAAATAAATAAATCTCTTTTTTTAAAAGAAAATATATCATTTCTAATACCAAATTATATTGCTAGTTTTTGACTGACAGCTCAAAACAAGATTACATGAATAAAAAGCTTTCTGGTAGACAAAAATAAAATTTAATTGTGAAAATGGGGTTTGTTGGCCTATTTTTCATATTGTTTTCAAAAGTAGATATCCAAATTTTGTAGGCTTTACTTTTTAACAAAATACTTGTTATAACCATTTATTTTAATAATATATAAAGCAAGGTGTGCGGACGCTGGCAAATCTGGCCCAGGATGTAGAGCTGGTGGTTCCTGACGGTGCATCTGACACTGAGTTGGGTGGGGTAGAGAGTAGGAGGTGGTAGTCGGGGGTGGTGGGAGAAGGAGGAGGCGGCAAAACACTTATCAATGGCACCCAGGCAGGACCTGAAGCCTAAATTCCAGGAGGGTGAGCGAGTATTGTGCTCTCATGGGCCTCTTCTTTAAGAAGTGTGTAAAGGTTGCTATAAAGGACAAACAAGTGAAATATTTTATACATTACAGTGGTTGGAATAAAAATTGGGATGAATGGGTTCCAGAGAGCAGAGTACTCAAATATGTGGACACCAATCTGCAGAAACAGTGAGAACGTCAGAAGGCCAACCAGGAGCAGTATGCAGAGGGGAAGATGAGAGGGGCTGCTCCAGGAAAGAAGACCTCTGGTCTGCAACAGAAAAATGTGGACGTGAGAACCAAAAAGAACAAACAAAAAACACCTGGAAATGGAGACGGCGGCAGTGCCAGCCAAACGCCTCAGCCTCCTCTGATGAAAAGGGCCCGTGTAGATCCTACTGTTGAAAACGAAGAAAACGTTCATGAACAGAGTGGAAGTTAAAGATTCCTGAAGAGCTCAGACCATGGCTTGTTGATGATTGGGACTTAATTACAAGACAAAAATAGCTGTTTTATGGAATGTGGATTCCACTCTGGAGGATTATGCAAATTATAAGAAATCTGATGGAAACACAGATAATAAGGAAGACGCTGTTGATGAAGTTGTGGCAGGGATAAAAGAATACTTCAACGTAATGCTGGGCACTCAGCTGCTCTATAAATTTGAGAGACCATAGTGCGCTGAAATCCTCGCAGATCATCCTGACGCCCCAATGTCCCAGGTGTGTGGAGCACCACATCTACTGCGATTATTTGTGCGAATTGGAGCGATGTTGGCCTATACACCTCTGGATGAGAAGAGCCTTGCTTTGTTACTGAATTATCTTCATGATTTCCTAAAGTACCTGGCAAAGAATTCTGCAACTTTGTTTAGCGCCAGTGATTACGAAGTGGCTCCCCCTGAGTACCACCAGAAAGCTGTGTGACAGGCGGCACACTCACTCACTAAATTGGCATCTCTGTAAACACATTTTTGTTTTTAGTCCTTCCCTTGTACAAATGATGTACTTTGAAGATGTTAGTGTATAACAGAATTGATGCTTCTTTTCTGTTTGATTTTGAACAGAGAAAATAAAAGGGGTTGCAGCTCCTTTTTTCTTTTTTCTTTTTCTTTTTTTGACAGGCAGAGTGGACAGTGAGAGAGAAAGAGAGAGACAGAGAGAAAGGTCTTCCTTTGCTGTTGGTTCACCGTCCAATGGCTGCCGCGGTAGGCACACTGCTGCCGGCGCACCGCGCTGATCCGAAGGCAGGAGCCAGGTGCTTCTGCTGGTCTCTGCTGGGGTGCAGGGCCCAAGGACTTGGGCCATCCTCCACTGCCTTCCCAGGCCACAGCAGAGAGCTGGCCTGGAAGAGGCGCAACCGGGATAGAATCCAGCTCCCCGACTGGGACTAGAACCTGGTGTGCCAGTGCCGCTAGGCGGAGGATTAGCCTGTTGAGCAGCGGAGCCGGAACTCCTTTTTTCTTTTCTTACTTTTTCATTTCAAAGTTGCTAACAGTGTATTCAGTGCTGGACAGCAGAGGGACATGCTGTAGAGTGTTTTATTGCCTGGTCGACAAAGCTGCTTTTGAATGCTGGTGGTTCTATTCCTTTGACACTACGCACTTTTATAATATGCTATATGACAAGATGCTCTGATTCTTAGTGCCAATGGTTCAATTCAGTGTATATAACTAAGCACACTCATCCATTTGTGCTCTTTTTTTTTTTTTAATGGTGCTTCAAGTAAAGAGCCCATCCTTGGCAAGTCATCCATGTGGTTCCTTAGGCATTTTAACTTTGCTCAAATTGTTGAAGAATGGTGGCTTGTTTTATGCTTTTTGTATTTGTGTCTAATACACGTTTCAACAAAATAGAAGCAATGCATTGTATAGCTACAGTTTTCTGGAAAAGTTGCTCTTTTAGGAATTTTCAGATCTTCAATAAAGTTTTTCTTTAAATTTCCAAAAAAAAATAATATATAAAGCAATACAAACAGTTGGGTTGCATACTAGATAATCAAAAAATGTTTTGAGAGGCAAAGAGAAAGAGAAAGAAGAGTGACAAACACATGGAGGGAGCTCAGATCTGATTTACTCTCCAAATGCCTACTTACAATGAGTGTTTCAGGGCAGCCTAAAGTTGGATGCCAGGACCTCAATCCAAGTCTCTCACATGGTGGCAGGGAGCCAAATACTTGAGGGTGCACTGCCGCCTCTCAGACTGTGCATGAGCAGAAGGTTGGGATTGGCAGTGGAGCCAAGATCTGAACTCAGACACAAGCATGTGGATTTTCGTGTTCCATGTTGCATTTTAACCATCAAGCCACATGCTGGCATATGGTTCATTTTTAAATACAAATCATCTGAAGGACATATAAGTTAGTTTATCCAATGTCACAAAGTGAGTCAGTAGCATATTGTAAACTCAGCCCTGCCTTTAAAATTCTTTATTTTTTTGCTAAAATATTCTTATGCAGCAGATAAAAATAAGTTAATATAAAGAGTGGTTGTTGTGATGACAATGAGCTGTCATAATCTTCTAGGTAATAAAATATTTTACATTTCCATTTTCTACATTCTTAAATTGAAGTAACTATTAACCACTAATTTTATTTCAGTCTTGGCGAGTATAGAATGCAGTTCTATAAGCAGTTCATTATATTTCCACAAATTTATTTTACATAACCCAGCAAGATGCAACATGAGTGCTAAAAAAATATTCTTAAAAGCTCTAATAGCACACATGACGAAATACCTAAGAATGTTTGTCAAAGGAGCACAAATGGAAGAATAGTAATATTAAATGATACAGAGAATAAATCAGTATTGATGCAACTGAGGATAAGTGCTCCTTAAACCGCAACACCTTTACACAAAGAGAAGAGTGGTTCCTACAGAAGAATCAAGAGTAAAATCCCAGGGCGGCGCCATGGCTCACTTGGTTCCGCCTGCAGCGCCGGCATCCCATATGGGCGCCTGGTTCTGTCCCGGTTGCTCTCCTTCCAGTCCAGTTCTCTGTTGTGTCCTGGGAGGGCAGTGGGGATGGCCCAAATGCTTGGGTCCCTGCACTCACATGGGAGACCAGGAGGAAGCACCTGGCTCCTGGCTTCGGATCCGCACAGCGCTAGCCGTAGCGGCCATTTAGAGGGTGAACCAACAGAAGGAAGACCTTTCTTTCTCTCTTTCTCTCTCTCTCTCTCTCTCACTAGCTATATCTCTACCTGTCAAAAAAAAAAAAAAAAAAGAGTAAGACCCCTTGCACAATGAACTCAGGAAAACTACTTGGTTACTACATTCTCATAACTATTCAATCAGAGATTTCTAACTGTTTTGATATTAACTTAAGTAATTGGATTTTAGTTTAGTAGGGAAGAAACACAAAGAGAACTAGCTTGGAAATTAAAAACTAATTTTGATATAATTCTTTTATATGCCATGGTCAGAATATTCATCCTACTGAGAGAGTAATGAAAATCTGTAATTATAAATTATACATTTTCATTATCGTACCATGCTGCTTAAAGATTCTGGTCAATCGGTTGAAAATTTATTCTATTCCTTTAAAATTGTCCTTTAGATCACAATTTTGAACAAATTCTATCATGAAGAATTAGATTATTTCTATTTAGTTTATTCAATGGCCCCACAATCCTCAAAGATGCACTATATTTCAATGGATATACACAAATATTATTTGTTTTATATTTTTATTCTGGTATATATTTAATAATTTAACATATAAAATATTGATATGAATTATATTAAAATAAGATGTGTGCCCTTTTGAAAAATATTTTCTGGAACCCATATGACTAAATAATCTCTAAGAGAGATTAGAAAGTTTAGTATTCTCTGAACTGGGTTACGGAAGGATAAGTTAATATTCCATCTCTTGCTTTCCACACATTCTTCTTGGGAAATCTACTTGTCAATTTATTTTTCTTTTAAACTCAATTATCAGGTGTGATTTTTCTGGCATATGAGAAGATGACCTGTAATAACTTATCTCCAGCCTCAATTTACTTATTTTTACAATTGGATAAAATCATCTCCAGGAATACTTCAGAGATATTGCAGGCTGGGGACAAGACCACTGTAATAAAGTGGATGTTACAATCAAGTGAGTCATGTGAATTTTTTGGTTTCCCAGTGCACAGGAAAGTTATGTTTGCACTATACAGTGGTACAATACATGTGCAACAGCATTATGCCTACAAATGCACAGATCTTAATTTAAAAAAAAATGTCATCTTAGCTTTCAGCTGTCATCCTAGCCTTCAGCCTTCAGAATATTTTTGCTGGTGAAGGTCTTGTTTCTATGTTAGTTATTGCTGACTGATCAGTGTGATGGCTGCTGAAGTTTGGAGTAGCTCTGGCAGTTACTTAAAATAAGGGGAGGAATGAAATTTGCTGAATCAATTGACTCTCCCCTTCACAAAAGATTTTTCCATTGCAAGCAATACTATCTAATAGCATTTAACCCACAATAGAATTTCTTGCAAAACTGCAGTGAATCCTCTTTCCTAACACTGCCTTATCAAATAAAATTATGTCATATGTTGTCTCTTCATTAATATTTATAGCATTATCACCAGGAGTAAATTACATCTCAATAAACCGCTTTCTTATTCATAACAACCCACTCCTCATCTATTAGAGTTCTGTCTTGAGAGATCAGCTACTCAGCCAAATCTTCAGGATCCATTTCTAACTGTAGTTCTCCTGTTATTTCCATTACAACTGCATTTACATCCTCTACTGAAGCCTTGAACTCCTCAAAGTCATTCCAAAAGGGTTGAAGCTGGCTTCTTCGAATTCCTGTTAGTGTTGATATTTTGACTTGCATTCATGAGTAAGGAATGTTCTTTTTTTAAACAAAAAAGTTTTTTTTTTTTTTTTTTATTTGAAGGAGAGGGAGAAAGAGAAACCTTATATCTTCTGGTTCGCTCCCCAAATGGCCACAATGGCAGGGGCAGGAATTACATCCAGTCTCCCACATGGATGTCAGGGGCCCAAGCACCAGCATCATCTTCTGCTGCCTTCCCAGGCACATTAGCAGGAAGCTGGATCTGAAGAGGAGCAGCTGAGACTTGAACCAGCACTCTAATCTGAGATGCAAGCATTGCAGCTGGCAGCTCACTTCACCATGTCACTCCAGCCCCTAGAAATGCTTTTAGAGTCATCCAGAATGGTGAATCATTTTTGAAAGCTTTTTTATCCACTTTGCCCAGACTACTTAGAAGAATCACGATCACTGGCCGGCGCCGCGGCCCACTAGGCTAATCCTCCGCCTTGTGGCACAGGCACACCAGGTTCTAGTCCCAGTCGGGGTACCAATCCTGTCCCGGTTGCCCCTCTTCCAGGCCAGCTCTCTGCTGTGGCCTGGGAAGGCAGTGGAGGATGGCCCAAGTCCTTGGGCCCTCCACCCCATGGGAGACCAGGAGAAGCATCTGGCTCCTGCCATCGGATCAGTGCGGTGCGCTGGCCACAGTGCGCCTACCGTGGTGGCCATTGGAGGGTGAACCAACGGCAAAAGGAAGACCTTTCTCTCTGTCTCTCTCTCTCACTGTCCACTCTGCCTGTCAAAAAATTAAAAAAAAAAAAAGCATCACGATCACAACTAGAGCCTTGTGAAATGTTTTATTAAATAACAAGTCTTGGTATTTGAAATTAGTCCTTAATCCATGGGCTGCAGAATGGATATTGTGTTTACAGGCATGAGCGAAATTGTGCACCTCTATCAGGACTGTTGGGTAGCCAAGTGTACTGTCAATGGGCAGTGATATTTTGAAAGCAACTGTTGGGGCAGGTGCTGTGGCACAGCAGATTAACGCCCTGGCCTGAAGCGCCAGCATCCCATGCAGGTGCCGGTTTGAGACCTGGCTGTTCCACTTCTGATCCAGCTCTCTGCTTTGGCCTGGGAAAGCAGTAGAAGATGGCCCAAGTCCTTGGGACCCTGTACCCACGTGGGAGACCTGGAGGAAGCTCCTGGCACCTGGCTTCTGATCGGCTCAGCTCCGGCTGTTGCGGCCAATTGGGGAGTGAACCAGCGGACGGAAGACCTCTCTCTCTCCTCTGCCTCTCCTCTCTCTGTGTAACTGATTTTCAAATAAATAAATTTCAAAAAAAGAATAAAAGAAAGCAACTGTTTATTCTGAGCAGCATTTCTTAACAGTGTTACTGTTATAAGCAAATATGTTATAAGCAAATATGCTCTCATACAAATTTCTCCATTCTATTTACAAAGCACAGGCCCAGTAGCAAGACTCTAGGATTTTAAGAATGGTAAATTTTGTCATCTGCATTAACTCCTAACAAGAGAATCATTCTGTACTTCCAAACTTTGAATCTAGACACTGTCGTCACCTCTCTAGCAATGCAAGTCCTAGATGTCATCCTCTTCCAGCAGCAGGTTGCTCCCTCTGCACCAAAAATATATTGTTCTGCATAGTCACCTTCATCAACTATCTCAGTGAGTTTCTCTGGATGATTTCCTGCAGCTTCTACATCAGCCCTTGCTGCCTCACCATGCACTTTTATATCATGAAGACAGCTCCTTTCCTTAAATCTCTTGAACCAACCTCCACTAGTTTCAAACTATTCTTTGGCAGCTCCCTCATCTCACTCAGGCTTCATAAAATTGAAGAGCTTTAGGGCCTTGATGTGGATTAGGCTTTGGCTTAAGTTAATGTTGTGACTGGTTTCCTCTTCTTTCAATTTCCTTCAAGAACTGTCCCTTTGCATTTGTAAGTTGGTTAAGTATCTGGCACAAGAATCTCAACTTGCAGCCTAGTCTGACTTTGACATGTCTTTTTTGCATAGCTTAATCATTTCTAGCTTCTGATTTAAAGTGAGAGGCATGCTAATATCCCTTTCACTGGAACACTCAGTGGTTATTATGGAATTATTAATTGGCTTCATTCCAGTATTCTTGTGGCTCAGGGTAGGGTAGCTGGAAAAGGAAACAGAAAGAGGAATACTCTGTTGAGGGAGGATACAGAACACATGCAAGGCCACAAGGCTTATTAGTAAGTTCACCACTGTGGTGGAATGAGAAGGCCATGACAAGATGGCCACTGGCAAGCAAGCGTCAGTTTTCAGGAATGGCTTCAGAAACCACATGGCAATGGAGCCTGCCTGGCAACAGGATGTGATTGGATGGCTTTGGAAATTGCCTGGCAATAGGCTGTGATTGGTTAGGGTATAAACCGCCCCTTGACCAGATTGGCTGCTTTGGCTATATAAACTGATGTACCAACTGAAATAAAGGAGTCTGCGGGCTGCTCACCTCTGGCCCACTTTCACCTGACTCCCGGGTTCTGTGTGGTGACTCCGCGCCTCTTGCCCCCACCGCGCTCATCCTCTCAGAACGAATCCACAGCAACATCTGGCACCCAACGTAACAGAGAGAGACAGCATGTCAGACTCGGCGAGGTCTCCCCTTGATTTCAGCAAGTAAGCCATATCATATGGGCACAATGTGGTGCCCCCAAAATAGTTACAGCATTAACTTCAAACGTCATCTATCATAGATCACTGTAACATATGTAACGATAATGAAAAAGTGTGAAATATTATGATAATTACCAAAATGTGACACAGAGATACAAAGGGAGTACTTGCTACTGGAAAAGCAATGCAGCTATAATTGCTAAACACAGGGCTGACAAAAAGTTCAGATTTATAAAAATAGCACATCTACAAAGCACAACAAAGTGAAACCACTGAAATGGGGTCTACCTCTATTTGACAGGATTAATCTAGAAATTAAAGAAGACATTTTTCTAAAACATTTGTAATATGGTGTAATGCAGACAACAAATGTAAAGGCAGCTCACTGCTATATTTACATTTTTAGCTTATATGCTTTTAAACAGGGAGTTCTCCCCAACCCCAGTGGATCTTCAATGTTTATTGAATGTCACATATTTGGGTTTATAAAGATGAAGAAACATATTTTTGCCTTTAAATAACTTTCATGACAATTTCTTCTTAATGAGGTAGAGAGAATGGAAACCCCATGTGCAATTAGGTGTTTTAGAAGCAGTAGGCTCTATCTAGTTCCAGAAGAAAACTGTTTGCAAATGCTGCAAGATTAAAACTAACACTGCATGGGAATTGCAATTTTCCCTTCCATGTAAGACTTCAAAAAATGTATCTAAGACCAGATCTACCATGTTTACCCCATCCTCTTAACTGGGCCTTGATCTGCAGTCAGGGCAAATGGGTGCCACTGAAGTTTCCTGTAGAGAAGAAGTTTTGTGTGTTATGACCTACACTGAAAAAGACTTTTTCTTTTTTACTTCAAAAACTCATCTATGTTTGTCTCTCTCTGAACAGCTAAACTTTCAATAACTCTAATAATTTCTGTGCTATCTGAGCCCATCTTATCCCATCCTATCACATTCTATCAGCTACCATCTATCTGTCTATCAGCTGTCTAGCTGTCATCTATCTATCTTATAATTTGAAAATATTTGCAATAGATATTATCCACAGGGGAGTTATTAAGATAGCTAATTCCAAATCTTTCTATTTGATCTTATCTTAAAAATTCTCCATTCCTTTATAAAATAGTTCATTGTCTCCTTCTTAATAAATGGAACAAAGTTTCTACTAAAGCAAGGTTCAACTATCAGGTCACAAGATGCCCATAGCAAATTTTTGGTTTCTGGACATGTTTTTCAACAGATGAAATTACAAGCTGTAGATGTAACAATAACAGAGAAAAAATAAAGTCTATCTTAAAAATAATAAAAATTGGGAATATATACTAATGAAAGTTTAAATCAATGTGATACTTGAAACTTTCTGCTTCTTTGAACTTTTCGGGAGGCATTTGTCAGACGGGGCATCATCCTGGATCTCTCATTTCACCATGGATTCCATTTCTACTTTCTTCTATCTATTTCTTCAAGATGGAGCACCCTGCTCTGTTTTATTTCAGTTCCAGGTTTCTTCTCAAGATGATTGCACCTATTTTCACATTTTTAACTATTGATTTGGCTAGACAATGTGAAGGTTTGCATTTCAATGCAGCTATTCTTCCAAGAAAATGCCCCAATATTAGCAACTTCCTCTGCATCTTTTGCCACACACTTTGACTAAAATAATTCAAATGCAGCTTGTTAAAATGTGAACTTATGGCTGAATCTCCTTTTTGAATTCACAGAAATCATTATTTCAGTTACAATGACTCAAATCTTTGGCATTTGGTATAATATTTAATCTCTCCTTTAACCTTCACAGCCAATTAGATTCATCATATTCCCTCTAAAATGTTCTGCATAGCCGCTTTTTCTTTCTCTTTCTGTTCTACGTAGGACAGTGAGACTTTTTCCTGGACAATATTGCAATAACTCCCCTGTGTGTAATTCCTTTCCACATCTGTTTAGATTCTGCATTGAATCACAAAGCAGGTTTGAATAATAAAACAGAATTGCCTTCTTTAATAGTTGTACTAACCATTCTTCCCCTGGTGTTTTGCCAATGGTAATAACAGTAGTGTGTATTTATTTACACTTTAGTTTATGTTAAGACTCATGATGCCACCTTAACTTCAGAAGCCAAAATCTCTGGACTTAATTGATCCTGTGTTCATTCACTCATTCATCTATTCCACATTCAGAGTCAATCATTCAGAGTATTTATTAAGCACTTCTGCACATCAGTAATTGTTTTATATTATCTTCAACAAACTTGTGTTGATTGACCCAGTGGGTTTTGTTTTTATTTGAATACGTTTTGAACATTTTAAGATGGAAGTATTGAAATACACCTTGCTTCTGTCATTCTTAAATTTTTTCATCTGGTATATTCAGCCTGACTCCCATAGGACAACAAGCTAGTAAATCTGTAGCAACCTTTCCTTTTACAAGGGAATTTTGTCTCCAGGTGGCTGCAGTCCACCACTCCCTTTCAAACTGAAGACTGTCAATAGGTTCTTTTTTTTCAGAGTGCTTGCATTATTTTGTTTGTTGAGGTTTAGAAAGCATCTGAATATTTGTTAAGTCCTAGTCTCTATTAACAGTGAAATTACTAGAATTCTCTATGCTTTAACAAATATGGAAGAGACTACTTCTGTGGGAAGGAAGGCAATTCCTAGATATTGAATACACTGACAAAGTGTGTCTGTGTGAAAATAAGTTGCAACCTAAAATACTGTTTGAAATTTGACACACCAAGTTCTCCAGTGTAGTCTAGTTTGTATAAATCACCTGGCTCTGTTGCTCTTTCAGTATGTGATCTGGGCTTTGCATGAAACATCTTACTCAGTGCTCACAACTCTTCATGATAGATATCAGAAGCTGGAGAAAACAGATAACGTGTGCTGGGACACAAAGCTGATGACATTAGAAGCCATGACTCAAGCTTGCCTCTGTCTCAATTCCAAACCTGTGCTTCTCAGTACATTCCTTTCACATAATAATCTATTCATTTGTTTCAAGCTACTGTTGTCAGTTCATTTCTTACCGCACTCCAATTTGCTCATCAGTTTCTCCAGTTGCTTTTTTATCCCTTTGCATTTGCTTCTGCTCTTGCTCTCCTTTTCATATGCTGAAATGCTAGAATCTACCTACGTCTGTTCTTATCTTCACTCTCAGAAGAGGTCCTTTGCTATATGAGTGTGCAACTTAAATTATGATAAAATTTTCTCTCATGTTTCATGGGCACTTGTTTATTTATTTTCCTCTCAACATTAAGTAAGCAAGTCTACTTGTAGCTAATTTTATTTTTGGTTTTAAAAATTAATACAACATTTAGGGGCCAATATCACAGCTCACTTGGTTAATCCTCCACCTGCGGTGCCGGCATACCATATGGGGGCTGGGTTCTAGTCCCAGTTGCTCCTCTTCCAGTCCAGCTCTCTGCTGTGGCCTGGGAGGGAAGTGGAAGTTGGCCCAAGTGTTTGAGCTCCTGCACCCACATGGGAGACCCAGAAGAAGCACCTGGTTCCTGGCTTCGGATTGGCGCAGCGCTGGCCGTAGCGGCCATTTGGGGAGTGAACCAACGGAAAGAAGATCTTTCTCTCTGTCTCTCCCTCACTGTCTATAACTCTACCTGTCAAAAAATAAAAAAATAAAAAATTAATACAACATTTAGATCAATCTTTTTTTTTTTTTTTCAGTTACATACTGGGTATTCCAGTAGTATTTAGTGTGTTGCGGCCAATATAACTATAGAACTGCTTAAATGAACAACATTTTGATTTCAACATTACTGTCCTTTCTAAAATTATTGCCACTAACTAATATATAAATTATATTATATGGCATTCATTTTACCTGTAATCTTCTACCTCCTTAAGAAACAGTGGATGAAGTTCGGGATGGGGTGAAAGATTGATACTATATTCAAGGTGCAGGCCTAGCTTCAACAGGTGTCCAGTGCAATCTGAATTGTTGCATGAGTAGACAAATATTGGAAATTACAGGCTAGCATTACTAGCTTAACACTGACAGTGAGATCACAAGTGGTAGCGCCTTTTGCCAATTCTTTTACCTTTTCAGTAAAGTAATAATAATATAGTGTTCAAAGTGATGATTTTCTACAGTTGTTTTTTGTTCCTTAAGAAAACCATGTTGCTAGGCAACACTTGTAAAAAATATATTTCTTTCTGAGAGTAATATAGGAATTTTTTTATAGATAATTACTAGGGTCTCTTGAGAAATAAACCACAACACAGCTACTAGGCTTCGCTTTGTTGTTTGCATTGAATTTAATAGGAGATGAGTATTCCACTTGACCCCCAACATAAGGTGATTGCCAGCAGAGACATTCTCAGAGTGCAAATGGGGTATGATTTATGACACACCTCAGAAACTATGTCAGTAGCTGTTCTTCATTACATTGCCTAACTCTGATCTGTATGCAGTACTCACCTCACAAAGACTATGCTCTGCAAAGCACGTAGAAAATCATGTTTTCCATTATAGAGGCACAACCTCTGTTTCCTTCAAGTTCAAGTGTCAAGAATCAGCTGGCCGACAAATCTCTTTTTGTAGAACATCGGTGCACCACACACTAACACAAAGCAAAACAAAACACACTAAAACAAAACAAAACAAAAAAAGAAGTTTTTCAATGTGTGCATTGGGATTTGTCCTGAAATTGTAATAAAGATGTGTGCATATTTTTAGGTATATGTGTTATTTTTAACACATGTACACACACATAACACACACACATAAGAGAGGTAAGTACACATATGTTTCTTTTTGTAGTCTAAGGCAAGAAGACTGAACTAGTACTTTATGTATAACAGAGATTATGTTACACTAGTTTCAAAAGTTCCTTTTTTCTTTTAATACATAAAAGGAAGATATTTTTTCTAATGAATAGTTTTTCTTGAGACATTAAGCAATACTGTAAAACTTTTTTGATGTGTCTTTGATTACTTTTGATGTGTCATTGATTGTTTTAGGAATTGTTCTTAGTAAGGTCTAAAAGATCTTGGTGAAATAGTAATGGGGTAAAACCCACAAAGCATGCAAATCCTGGAAAAGTAGGTATTGTTTTTCCTCATATGCAACAGTTTCTTTCTCAACAGAAATGTTAGGCTTCACAAAGGACAGAGTTTGAGAGTCTTATTCCATGTTTAAAATGGTACTTATGTTTAAAATGGTGAACCAGTGGGTGGAAGACTTTTCTCTCTCTCCCTTTCCTCTCTCTATGTAACTCTGACTTTCAAATAAATCTTTAAAAAAAAAGAGAGAAAGAAAAAGAAAACATTGTCCATAGCCACAGAGTGCCCTAATTATTGAAGGAACATATCTAGGTTACAACCCTCATACAAAAGAATCCACCTAAAGAGTCATCGTGAGACTATTTCATGAGTTTTCTTCTTCCTTCCTGTAGACACCTCCCTCCACGTAGTCTCCTCGAGTTTTCAGTTAGGCAGACTAGATGACTGTGACACCACACCTAAGGTCTCAGAGTCGAGATTTAGTCTGCAACAATTTAATACTGAGCTACTCATTCACTAAAATAGTTTGAGAAATTAAAAATGTCATGCTTTACATATCTTGGTCTACAAATGATCCAAAAATTCCCCAGTGATGAAATAAAGATAGAAGTAACTCTTGAATACTAAATGTTAGCATCTCATTCATGGATGTTAAATGGAATCCTGAGAAAATATACCGTCTATGACCAGAGACCATAATAGTACTCCTGCCATTTTTTCCAAAATTGTCATCTCCACAGCCAAAACTAGAACAATTGCCTAAGCTGCTGAGGTCACAGGACGTATCCCAAAGCTTCTGGAGAAGCCTAGATTACCAGTGACTATAGCTTCCTCTTTATTAGAATAAATTCAGTTCGGTAGTAAAAGCCACATTACTTGATGTTAAATGTCACTCTCTGCACAATGAATTTATAAACCGTCAGAAGTAAGGCTGGTAAAATCTGAAGTCTTTGCATTTCAAATAGCACCTAAGCCCCCCAAAGCCTTTAATATTCTCATTATTCCAGTAAGGGAGGGCCTTTTGCATATTAACATGTTTTAATTTAGTTATTCCTTTAATCAACTTTGTGCCTATTAGAGGTAATTTTTCCATCCTCAAAGCCTTGTCTTTTATCTGACCCTAGTTGAGATTCTCATAAATCTACTCCAGGATATGAGGTAATACTCCAACCATATTTCAAAAGATTATTTTGGTTCACTAATTATACACGACTGCTTCTGATATTCTCTTTAAAAAGATATTTCATGTAGACATCATGGTCTGTTCATCATTATTCAAAACCAACCTCCAGTAAGTGGTTAACCACTTCAACTGAGTACCAGGGACAGACACATCCTTCACTGGCAATAATAATAGTAAGAATACTAGCTGTTTATTAATATATCTTATGTGACAGGAGCTGTAGATATATGGATTCATTTAACATAATCACATAGTGAGATAGCTAATTTCACAGATGGTTTAGAGAGCTTACATGATGATAAGTTCAAAGACATGGATATGAAGTGCATATGGATTGGGAGTTAGGTAGGCAGACTCCAGAGCCTGTGTTTTATTATTTTGCCTCACTCCTGATACACACTGCCTTACAGATGGGGAACAAAATAGACACCTCTTACAGGCCTTTGCTATCACACACCTCAGTAACCTCAAAGCTCGGGGAACTGTTTCTGAAGAGGCGGTTTATCTTTGTCGACTCCTTGTCCATAAGGAAAATTGTGTCATCTCTACCTCTCACTCCTGCCACATCCATCTTCAAGATGTCAATTTCTACGTGCCATTTCCTGAGGGTGAGTTCTCTCATTGTGTCATTTGGAGTGAGCCTGTCCTCCTGACACTGCATCTCTGGCTCGTGGGTCCCTTCATTTTCTCCTCCTCCTGTCTCTTTTCTTAACAATGGTGTCCTTGATGGTGTCAGGGTCAAGGGGAAAAATGTATAGCACTTTTTCAGTTCTAACCATGGCTGTGTTTCTTGACCTGAAGTGCTAGGTGATTTGCATCCAGAGGATTTTAGTCATCCTAAAAAACTGGAGGAGTTGTTTGAGAGGGATAATTGAAAAATAAATAAGATTTCTGTAGCACTCATCTCACTTAGTTGAGAAGACCATGTATTAACTTATAATCTGGATTGAATTAGATGTGAAATAAACCATGTAAGTTTATTCTAAATTAGCTCTGAGTCTTTGAAATTTATGACTTTTCTGGGGGAGTGCTGCACAATGTCTAAGACTTATTCCTATTTTGAAAGAAGGAGAAAGTATTGTAGCCCTCAATGCAGACCTTAAAGTGATGTAGACAATTTCTCCCATTATTCTTAGTGCTGTGTTAAGTAAGCTAGTTAGGCTGAGCTAAACAAATATTCCTCTTGGTATTGGATCCTTCACAGTTAAACAAGGAGAAAATGATGACTGTGAATTCATCTAAAGAAGTGACTTCAAAAAAACAGAAACGATGGCACCAACTACAACTCACCCCAGTGGTGTGGATAAAGACAACCATGGCGATAACAGCAAATATAATATGCTAACAGGATGGCGCCGTGGCTCACTTGGCTAATCCTCCACCTGTAGCACCAGCATCTCATATGGGCACCGGGTTCTAGTCCTGGTTGCTCCTCTTCCAGTCCAGCTCTCTGCTATGGCTCAGGAAGGCAGTGGAGGATGATGGCCCAAGTGCTTGGGCGTCTGCACCCACATGGGAGACCAGCAGGAGGCACCTGGCTCCTGGCTTTGGATCAGCATAGTTCTGGCTGTGGCAGCCATTTGGAGAGTGAACCAACGGAAGGAAGACCTTTCTCTCTGTCTCTCTCTCTCTCACTGTCTATAACTCTACCTGTCAAATTAAAAAAAAAAAAAAATCCTAACAAAGCTATTGCTGTGTCATTGACATAGCTGTTATATTGGGTGCCTTGAAAACCCAGGATCCCTAAATGCCCAGATTTCCTATAAGTTCTTTGGGGGGCAGAGACAGAGAGAGAAAGAGAAGCTGAGAAGTGAGAGGTTCATCTCTCACTTATTCTTTCATCTCTCATTTATCTATGTACTTAGTTGGGAGAGAAACACACACACACACACACAGAGAAAGCTCCCATCTGCTGGTTTGTTCTGTGAATTCCCACAATGACAGGAGCTGGGCAAGTGCTGAAACCTGGGAATTCAATCCAGGTCATTTCCCATGTGAGTGACAGGGCCCCAGTTACCCGATCTGTCATCACTGGTTCTGAGGAATGTGTTAGCAGGAAGATAGTGAGGAGCCAGTGCCAGGCTTCAAACTTAGGCTCTGCAGTGCATGATGTGGGCATCACAACATATGTTTAACTACTATTCCTAACAGCTCTGGACATTTAACCCTATCAATCAATAATACTGCCTTATATATCTATTTTTCCTCAAATTTTATTTCTAGAACACAAGTGGATTTTTACTAGTTGGACTCTTTTTTTTTTAGTGGATACACCTATTTCTCCTCATATTTACTTCTAGAACAAAAGTGAATTTTTACTAGTTGAACTCCTTATTTAGTGGAGCATTTAGCCTATAATTATAAGTAAACTGAAAGCATGTTTTCACAAAAATTAAGAGAAATTAAGGAAGGAGGGGGAAGGGAGGCCAGCAGGGAAGTGTCATTAAATTCTTAGAGCTCTAATTATGAAATGCATGAAATCTATTCACATTATATTAATTTAATTTTTTAAAAACTAAGGTTTAATGGCTTGGTATCTTGCCTTGAATTACTTCTTTTCTTATTTTTTTGCATTTTTGAAAGTTTATTTTGATAATTTTTGAAAATTATACAGTTTTTTCATAATATGGATTTTTGTGAACTTTTAAAGATTCCACATATACATCTAGGTAATCTAGAATAATATTAGATTTTTAGACTCACAAGAAAATACAGATAATATTTCAAAGCTATCATAAATAACTTTGGGAGGAACAGGAACATACTGACAGATTCTTATTATAGAAACATTGTTTTCTATCATACTTGTATGTATGTCTTTTTTTTCTTAGTGATGAACTTTTTTAATTTTTTTTTTTTACTTTTATTTAATGAATATAAATTTCCAAAGTACAGCTTATGGGTTACAATGGCTTCCCCCTCCCAAAACTTCCCTCCCACCCGCAACCCTCCCTTTCCTGCTCCCTCTCCCCTTCCATTCACATCAAGATTCATTTTCAATTCTCTTTATATACAGAAGATCAGTTTAGTATATATTAAGTAAAGATTTCAACAGTTTGCACCCACATAGAAACACAAAGTGAAAAATACTGTGAGTACTAGTTATAGCATTAAATCACAATGTACAGCAAATTAAGGACAGAGATCCCACATGAGGAGTAAGTGCACAGTGACACCTGTTGTTGACTTAACAAATTGACACTCTTGTTTATGGCATCAGTAATTACCCTAGGTTCTTGTCATGGGTTGCCAAGGTTATGGAAGCCTTTTGAGTTCACCGACTCTAATCTTATTTAGACAGGATCGTAGTCAAAGTGGAAGTTCTCTCCTCCATTCAGAGAAAGCTGCCTCCTTCTTTGATGACCTGTTCTTTCCACTGGGATCTCACTCATGGAGATCTTTCATTTAGGTGTTTGTTTGTTTGTTTGTTTGTTTTGCCAGAGTTTCTTGGCTTTCCATGCCTGAAATACTCTCATGGGCTTAAGGGCTGATTATGAGGCCAGAGTGTTGTTTAGGACATCTGCCATTCTATGAGTCTGCTGTGTATCCCACTTCCCATGTTGGATCTTTCTCTCCCTTTTTGATTCTATCAGTTAGTATTAGCAGACACTAGTCTTGTTTATGTGATCCCTTTGACTCTTAGACCTATCATTATGATTAATTGTGAACAGAAATTGATCACTTGGACTAGTGAGATGGCATCGGTACATGCCACCTTGATGGGATTGAATTGGAATCCCCTGGTATGTTTCTAACTCTACCTTTTGGGGCAAGTTAGCTTGAGCATGTCCCAAATTGTACATCTCTTCCCTCTCTTATTCCCACTCTTATATTTAACAGGGATCATTTTTTCAGTTAAGTATCAACACTTAAGAATAACTGTGTATTAATTACAGAATTCAACCAATAGTATTAAGTAGAACAAACAAACAAAAATACTAGGAGGGATAAAGTATTAAGTTGTTCATCCACAGTCAGGGCAAGGGCTGATCAAGTCACCATTTCTCATAGTGTCCATTTCACTTCAATAGGTTTCCTAAAAGTAATATCCTATTATCTTTGAATAGCAAAGGAGATAGCAAGTAGCCAGGGAGGGACGCTGGGCTTGAGATTCTTGATTCAATACATTCAACTGTTGGAAGTGGGAAGGGGGGTGTTCTAATAATTTATTGTACTTATATCATGTATTTACAGTCTCCCTAGGAAGTAATGAAGTCTTTCACATGAGCTGTTTAATTTTTTTAGAAAACTATTTCAGTTCATGTTTTAACAGGAAAATATAGCATGAAAAATGCTACTTAAAGTGGGAACATATCAAGTTTAATAGACATCTAATATTGTAATAATGACATTTAATCACAAGTCTATAATTAATTTCAATTTTGATCCATTAAAGTTGGGTAAATCTAGACTTCAATGAAAGAGTTGACTATTGATTAATGGAGAAAGATAAGCAGTATCACATAGCACCAGACGAATTGTGTGGAAAGAAAACAGTTGAGGATAAACTGTTAATTTGCTACTGACCATGATTTCAGGGTGTTTTTCACAGTCAGACCTTTATAGGATGAATAGCTGTTCCTATGGGATAAAACAGGAGAAACTATATTTTAAGAAGATAAAGTATTAGAATAATATAGCAATTACTATGTTCAATGTGTACTATCTGCTCTGTACCTGGCTATTCTTCCTATGTTTTACAAACATCAGCTCATTTAATTCTTACCACAATACAAGGAAAAACAATGACATTATTTTTTATTTACGGGCAACAAATATGAGATAAAATAAATTACTCCATGCCATAGAGTTAATCAAGAGTCAAGTTGATATTGAAAGCTGAGCATCCTTATTAAATTTGAGGCTTCCAGATTATAATAGCCATATCTTAAGATGTGAATGGAGTAAAAGTTGAGTTAGGAGAAACTTCAATAAAAAGTCTTGTGGTAAAGGGTTAAGAAGTTCTGAAATTGGGGAGAATGAGTGAAGGAGCTAATGGGACCTCTTCAAGGAACATATAATTAACAACATTGAAGAGCTACAATAGCCAATGAATGAAGAGAGGGAGAGGAACAGTGAATCATTTTCCTGAATCTGAAATTTTAATGTTAAAGTATTAGAGAGAAATGCTGAAAATAAGATATTAGTGAGGCAGGGAGGCTACACATGTGGGAAGAATAACCTATTGGTTAGAACTTGTTGAGGCCCAGCTGCTTCTGTAAACAAACATCTAGAAATACTCTTCAGGAAGATAAATATCAGAAGAAACTTAGAATTGGAGAGGTGCCATACCTAGCAAGTAAATATGTAGAGAACGAGTTAAATTTGAATTTTAGATAAATAATCACATTATTTAAGATGAGCATGCTTCATGTAACATTTTGGCTATACTTTCACTAAAGTAGTTTTGGCATTTATCTGAAATTCAAATTTTGCCTAGCATCGTATTGAGTCTGATAATGCATCAGTTTGGAAATAAAGATTTGAACATCAACAGTTTGCAGAGAGGAGCCAACTGATTGCTTAGTGGGTAAGATTATACTACATATAAATGATAAGGAAAAGAATTTCCAAGAGGACAGGCTAGACAGTGGAGTTCATTTTATAATATGAAGCTTCACCCCTTGCCTCATCTATTATCTTGAAATATAACAGTGGGGTGTTCTTCCATGATTCCTGGCTCAGTCATTCAACATGGTTTAGCACATAGAGCCATGCCAGTTCTGAGCACACTGGTGCTTGCAGGCACCTATTTCACCATCTACATGAGAACACATCCAGGCCAGACTAATTGGAGAATGAGATATATATGGAGCAGAGTCAAATCTCTAATTTACCCTAACAGACAGAAAACCACCCTGCAGTCATGTGAGTAAACCCAAAAAAGCTATCTCACTTTCTCCAGATCTGAGATGTATGAGTATGGAACTTAGTGTTGTACAACACAGATATTTGTGGTTGTGTGTTTTGCAACTGTATGATGGCAATAAAAACATCTACAAAGTCAAATACAGAGATTTCCAAATAAGAGTGGCAGTAAATTTTATATATATATATATATATATATATATAATTTTGAGAGAAAGAGAGAGAGAGATCACATGCTATTCAAGTGGTCTTCAAAAGGTTCATTGAAAACTATGAAAAAAATCTATCTATTGATTTCAAAATTCTTTGCACCAAAATAAACTTGCCTTTTAATGTCAGTTTTCCACAAGCTTTTTAAAGTACTCTCTTACTTCATTTCATCCATTGTTCACTAACCTAATATTTTCGCTCTTTCCTTACATGAACAAATATGGAAATGACCTCTCTGACACTACCATCTTTGCCCCAGGATACTGTGCTCTAGCTTTCAAACCTCTATGAAGCATTTGCATATTAGAACGAAATTTAAAAAGAAAGAAAAAAATTTAGTCAGTTTTTTTTTTTTTTTTGGTAAGCTAAAGCTAGATTTTTAACTTAGGAAGATGAAATACAGTATATTGGGATGATTCAAGATGTTCATGGGAAGTGCACATTATGAAAAAGCAATGCATGAATTTCTAAATATGTTTGCATTAAAAATTATCTTTTAATTCTATTTTCCATAAACCTTTAAATTAATCCTTTACAAATTAGCTAGAAGATAAAACATGGAAAAATAGAAAAAGTTAGGGAAACTTCCTCAGAAAGAGTTGAGAAAAAGTAGGTGAATGTAACTTTGGAAAGTAAAAGAGGGAGCTTGAGTATTTTGGCTCCAGCCTCTGAGTCTCTGATGTGACTAACGGTCCCTTATGACAAACACAGGATGTTCTTACAAAGAGTGTGCCTTGCCCAATCTTTCAGGCGCATACAAATTTATTCTTATTGTCAAAACATTTCTACTTTTTAACTTATCATGGATTGCTCTCACCTCAAAATTCACTATTATATGATTTGGGATAAGTTATCAAAAGTCTCCAAACTTCATTTTCTTCACCTATTACATCAGAGGAATAATAGCACAACACTTTATAATATCTGAAGTCCAATTATGATAATCATGAAACCAAAGATACAATTTAACAATTATGTTATAATTATTAGCTATGTTGAAATTAGCTTATTATTATGCTCCTGTGCTTAGCAAAATAGTTAGTGTATTGTAGGTGGAGAGTGAATATTTATTGGAAAGATGAATAAAACTGCTTGTCTGTGTAAATTTATACCTTATTTTTAGTTTTTACTTAGTAACATTATGTTATTATAATGAAAGGGTGCATAATATAACAGGGAAACATATATACACATATAATCAGTAGATTAGCACTATGATAGATTTGTTGGGCATATACTTCATTAAATCCTTTTTGGAGTACAGGCATTTGTTAGGTTCCTATGCATGCAGAGATGAGTAAAGAAGGTGAAGTCTTCACCACATGGAGTTTATATTCCCCTGCGTGAGTAAACAACCTAGTCTATAACATCCAATTGGTGTTAAGTGCTGTGGCTCTGTGAGGGACTGCAGTCCACAAGGTATCATGGAAGGGTTTTGTGAGGAATAGGCGTTAGCACTTGGCATGGTCAGTCCCTGTTGGTATCAAAAGCGTCCCATTGAAGATAACATTCTTGGCATTTTGAAGATGAATGGAAACTCACCAAAAACGAACATCAGGCAATCTGAGGTGAAGAATTAGCTAATATAAGGTCAAATACCAAACAACAATTAGGGTTCATTTTACTAATAACAAGAATTAATTCTCTCAATGTTTGATGAATATCATAACCAGTGGTCCATGTTCGTTGGCCCATGCTCCTCTGCAGCTTGCTTTATAACTGAACTTAGATCTCTTTCTATTTTATCTAATTGAGTGTTGTATTGTTTTATTTTTGTACATTAAGTACTCTTTTTTTTTTAATTAAATGAGAGACAGAAGGAGAGACAGAAACAGAGACACAGAGTTCCCAATTACTCTCTCATCTTCAGATGCCCACAATGATGAGGGCTGGGCCAAACCAAAGCCAGTCAGCCCTCAGTTCATGTCTCCCTCTTGGGTGTCAGGAATTCAAGCAAGTGAGCCATCACCTGCTTCCTTCCAGGGTGTGTGTTGCAGGATCCTGGAATCAGGAGCAGAGCTGGTACTTGAACTCAGGAACTTTATAGGGGACACAAACATCGAAGCCGGCATCTTAACCACTATTTCAGATGCCTGACCTCTGCATTTTTTTATTGAAATAGCTGAATAATGTGTAATATGTAAAAGAAATATTGGAAGACAATTTAAGCAAAGGTTATTTAAGAAAAAAAAAACAAAAATGTTTGACATTTTATGAGTTCACAGATTAGATAGGAATTTATAAGCATAGACTAGAATGCATTTGAAAAATAATTACTATGGACATTATACAATTGATATAAAATAAACTAATTAATAGATAAATTATATATAAATATATAGACATGCACTCATATACACAAAAGACACTTCAAAAAGTTCTTGGAAAAAATTTTTGAAGGAAGTTTTTGTGTGTGTGTGCATGTGTGCCTTTGTTTGAAAGGCAGCATTTCAGAAAGGCAAAGACAGAGAGGGAGAGGGATCTTCCATTCACTGGTTTACTCACTAAATGGCTGCAATAGCCAAAACTGGTACAGGGTAAAGCCAGGAACCAGGAGCTTCCTTACAGGTCTCCCATGTGGATGGCAAAGGCCCAAGGACTAGGGCCACCTTCTGCTTCTTTTCTCAAGCCATTAGGAAGGAGTTGGATCAGATGCAGAGCATGGGTCTGTGTTGTGGTATAGCAGGCTAAGCCTCCACCTGCCGTGCTGGCATCCCATTCAGGCGCCAATTCATGTCCTGGCTGCTACTCTTCTGATCCAGCTCTCCATTATGTCCTGGGAAGGCAATAGAAGGTCCAAATGCTTGGGCCCCTGTACCCACATAAGAGACCCAGAAGAAACTCCTAGTTCCTGGCTTCAGGTCTGCTCAGTTCCTGTCATTGTGCATTTTGGAAATGAACAAGCTCCAACTCCTGTGACCATTCATGGAATAAACCAGTAGATGGAAGACCTTTCTCTCTGTCTATAATTCTGCCTCTCAAATAAATAAATAAATGAAATATTTTCTGAAAAGTGGAGCAGCTAGGATATTAACAGGCTCCCATATGGGATACTAGAATCATGGGCAGCAAGTTTACATGCCACACCACAATGAAAACCCCTCAAGTGTGTGTCAAAGACGTAGCATGGCCGGTGCCGTGGCTCAACATGCTAATCCTCCGCCTTGTGGCACCAGCACACCGGGTTCTAGTCCCGGTTGGGGCGCTGGATTCTATCCCGGTTGCCCCTCTTCCAGGCCAGCTCTCTGCTATGGCCCGGGAAGGCAGTGGAGGATGGCCCAAGTCCTTGGGCCCTGCACCCGCATGGGAGACCAGGGGAAGCACCTGGCTCCTGGCTTCGGATCAGCGTGATGCGCTGGCAGCAGGGTGCCGGCCACAGCAGCCATTGGAGGATGAACCAACGGCAAAAAGGAAGACCTTTCTCTCTGTCTCTCTCTCTCTCTCACTATCCACTCTGCCTGAAAAAAAAAAAAAAAAAAAAGACGTAGCACAAGACAATTGCCCAAATACAGAGTTGATAAAAGAGACCTAGGAAGTATCTTCAACTTCTAACAAGTTCAGTGACTTTTAATGAGTCTTGGGAAGTCTTATAAAGTAGTCAAATTCTAGTCATGATTTATGTTGTTCTATGTCAGTAGATTTTTCTCTATTATTGCACAGTGAACATACACTGGAAAATCCAAGTTTTAAGTAAGCAGGAGTAAATTTATCTCATGTTAGGTATTATTTTCTGTAGAACATAAATGGTTACATCTTCAGAAATACAATATGCTGAAAAGAGAGCTACTGATTAATTTTCTGGGAATAGGTAGAGAATGTATGGGTAAAGAAATCAAGGGAAAATAGCCCTCAAGACTCTGAGTTGGTGGAATAGGGAAGAAGCTTACTGCTCTAGACTAAGGGGAGAAAGTTAAAAAAAAAAAAGTTGAAAGAGTGCAATCTCAGGGAGGAGTTAAGAAAAAATCTCCAGAGGAAACTCCATGTAAGTCAGAGAAACACTGCATATCTAAGGTGGAGGGTGTGGACATGCAGCACCAACATGAACACAGCACAGGACTCCAGCAGCTGAGAGCCTCAGCACCAGCTTTGGAGAGTGAGGTGAGACCAGATTGCAGCAGCCCAAGACACTGGTGATAAAGCTGTATGAAGACCCTGGCATGAGTCATGCTTGGAGCCCTATAGGGGACAATGTACCTGTCACTCTAGAGGGAAAAAAAAGGGGGTGCACATTTCTCTTTCCCCAGTCATCCAAATGGCATCCTGTAACTAGGTGAGAGAGGGCTGGTGCATTTTGGACATCCATAACAGCTACACCAGCTTGTGTCCATGTCCAGCAACTAGCCAAGAGGCGACACTTGAATCCAGCTGGGAAAATTGACAAGGGTGATCAGTGCTAGTGAATGTAAGAACCTTGTGTGCTGGGACTGCGAAAACTCTGGATGTGTGGTCTCTGGGCAGTCACTGTGGACGTGGCTTCACATGCTTGGGGCTCCCTGATTGCCTAGTGAAGGGCATTGCTGCAGGATCCCTGCTCACACTGAGGAATGCAAGAATCCTTTGTGTGGTTCTTGTAGCAGGGCAGATGAATATTGCACCGAATGATCTAACACCCAGGCTTTGGTCTCCTTGGAGGAGATGAGGAGAACATGAGACTATGCCAACAGAGTTGAGCAAAACCACAACTCTGATAAAAACAAACAAACAAACAAAACAAGAGATTTACCATACCCAACTTAGGTGTCACATTGTCACCTGGGACACTCAATCTCACCCTAGAGTAGTGAACAGAGCTCCCTGGCCACACCCAGTACATTCCAAGGTATTCAGTGAAAAAACAGACACTCCACTAACCCACAGAGGCATAGTCCAAAGATAAAGTCCATTAGAAGGGAAAAACAAACAAACAAACAAAAAACAAAATCAAAAAACAAAAAACAAGAATATCCACAAATGCCCAAAAATAAATGCATAAATTCAAGAAACAAAAATAAGGAATATAACATGACATCTCCAAAAGAAAGCAACAACACTTGAATTTTGGAATTTGAAGATGAAGAGATTGAAGTAACACCAGAAACAGAATTTCAAAGAAAAGCGATCTAGGATTACTTAGAAGTAATCAGAAGCAAATCCATGAATTAAAAAATTCATACATGACATGAATGATATTTTTTCTCATGAAATTGAGTTTTTAAGAGGCTGGTGCCATGGCTCACTTGGTTAATCCTCTGCTTGCAGCACCAGCATCCCATATGGGCACCAGGTTCTAGACTCAACTACTCCTCTTCCAGTCCAGCTCGCTGCTGTGGCCCAGGAAGGCAGTGGAGGATGGCCCAAGTGCTTGGGCCCCTGCACCCACATGGCAGACCAGGCGGAAGCACCTGGCTCCTGGCTTTGGATCGGCGTAGCTCCAGCTTTAGCAGCCATTTGGCAGTGAACCAATAGAAGACCTTTCTCTCTGTCTCTCTCACTGTGTAACTCTATCTGTCAAATAAATTTTTAAAAAAGTAATGAGATTTTAAAAAGAGATGAAAATGTATTAGAAATGAAGGGTTCAATAGAGCCAATGAAAGATGCAATGATGGGGCTGGCACGGTGGCACAGTGGGTTAACGCCCTGGCCTGAGTGCCGGCATCCCATATGGGTGCCGGTTCAAGACACGGCTGCTCCACTTCCAATCCAGCTCTCATCTGTGGCCTGGGAAAGCAGTAGAAGATGGCCCAAGTCCTTGGGCCCCTGCACCCATGTGGGAGACCTAGATGAAGCTCCTGGCTCCTGGCTTCAGATCGTCACAGCTCCAGCCATTGCGGCCAATTGGAGAGTGAAACATCAGATGGAAGACCTCTCTCTCTCTCTCTGCCTCTCCTCTCTCTGTGTAACTCTGACTTTCAAATAAATAAATACATCTTTAAAAAAAGAACTAATGCTTTCAATTGTATAGTTTATTTAAAAAAAGAAAAAGAAAAATGTGATGGAAAGCTTTAACAACAACTCGGTGAGGAGGAGGAAAGAAGATTCAAGTAGAAGACATATATCTGAAAATTTTTCAATCAGATGGAAAAAAAATAAAACAAGAAAATTTTGGGGATACTATCAAATGACCAAACATATAGGTCTTAGGAGTTCCTGGAGGTGTGGAAAGAGAGATGGATTAGAAGGATTTTTTAGTGAAATAATTACAGAAATCTTACTTAATTTGGAGAAAGGAACATCCAAGTATAGGTAGTACATAAAATCCCTAACAGACATGACCAGAAATGATCTTCACCGTGACAATCTGTAATCAAATTCACCACAGTAAAACATAAAGAAAAGATTCTAAAATGTGCATGAGAGAAATACCAAATTACTTTCAGAAGATTTCCAGTTAGACTCACAGCTGACTTCTCATTAGAAACCCTACAGGCTAGAAAAGAATGGCAAGATATATTCCAAATCTTAAGAGAAAAAAAAACCTATCAACCCAGAATACTGCACCTTACAAAGCTCTCATTTATGAGTGAAGGTGAAATAAAAACCTCCAATAACAGAAATTGAAACAATCTGTCACCACTTATTCAGCCCTAAAAAAGATATTTAAGGATGTGCTACACACAGAAAAACAGAAACATGGAAACATGGTCATCACTATGAAAGATGTTGAAGGCAGAAAATCTCCCTGTAAAAGTGCAAAGAAAATCCAAAGTAAACAACAATATTTATGAGCCAAGTTGTTACTTATCAATAGTTACCTTGAATGTAAATGGACACAACTTCCAGTTAAAAGATACAAATTGGCTGGATGTATTAAAAACAAAACTGATCTATTAGCTGCCTACAAGAAACACATCTCACCAACAAAGATATATGCAGACTGAAAGTGAAAAGATTAAAAAGATATACCATGCTAACAGAAAACATAAAAGAACTGGTGTAGCCATCTTAATATTAGACAAGATAGTCTTTAACACAATAACTGTTAAAAGAGACAAAGAAGGACACTATGTAATGATTAAGGGACCAATTCAACAGGAAGATGTGACTCTAATGAATGTATATGCCCAGATTACAGGGGTGACTGACTAAAAGAAATGTTAATGGATATGGAGAATGGAGTCAAGAACAATAGTTATGAGTATTCTGTCGAATCAATACCCCATTTCAGAAATAGAACAAGATCATACCACACAGAAAATCAGCAAGAAAAATGTTAATGATATAGGCCAAATGTAACTAAAGGATATTTATAGAACTTCTTATCCTATAGATGAAAATACACATTCCTCTCAGCAGTGCATGGAACTTTCTATAGGATAGACCTTAGGCTAGACCATAAAGGAAGTCATCAAATTCAAAATATTGAAATCATACAATGCATATTTTCTGAACACAATAGAATGAAAATGCAAATCAATAGTTCAAGAATCTCTAGATCATATGCACACACATGGAAATTGAACAACATGTAGCTGAACAAACAGAGGGTCATAGAAGAAATCAAAAGTGAAAAAAAAAATTACTGGAAAAGAATGAAGATGACAATACATCATATAAAAGCTTATGGTAAATAGCAAAGCAGTGTTAGAGGGAAATTTATAGCAACTGGTTTCTTCATAGGAAATTGGAAAGGGACCAAATAAATGAACTATCAATGCATCTCAAGGGTTTAGAATAACAATGGCAAACCAAACTCAAAATTAGTAGGAGAAATGAAATAATTAAAATTAGAGAAGAAATTTAAAAAATTGAAAACACAAAAACAATACAAAAGATCAGCAAAACAAAGAGTTTGTTTTTTGAAAAAATAAAATTGACACATCATTGTCCCAACTAACCAAAGAAAAAAAAAAGAGGGAGAAGACCCAAATCAATAAAATCAGACATAAAAAGGAAATATAACAACAGATACCACAGAAATAAAAAAATAAATACAATACTTATTGTACAAAGAGTTTTATGCCAACAAATTAGGAAAACTGGAAGAAATGTACATATTCTAGGACACATACAATCTAACAAAGTTCTGTCAAGAAGACAGAAAATCTCAGTAGACCAATAACCAAGACAGAAATTCAATCAGTAATAAAAATACTCCCAACAAAGAAAAGTCCATAATTGGATGGCTTCACTGCTGAAATCTACCAGACATTTAAAGAACTAACTCCAATTCTTCTCAAGATATTCAAAACAGTTGAAAGGGAGGGAATCCTTCCAAATTCCTCCTTTAAAACCACCTTCACCAAAATTCCTAAACATGAAAAAGAAAGAACAAAGAGAACTACAGACCAATTTCCCTGATGAACATAGATGCAAAAATCCTCAGCATAATACTAACTATTTGAATCTAATAATACATCAGAAAGATCATATATTGTTAACAAGTGGGATTTACCCCTGGTATGCAAGGATGGTTCAAGATTCACAAATCTATCAATGTGATACATCACATTAACAAACTGAAAAACTAAAACAATATGATTATTTCAATGGATGAAGAAAAAGCATTTGAAAAAATACAACATCCTTTCATGATGAAACCTTTAAGCAAACTGGGTATAGAAAGTACATTCCTTAACACAATCAAGGCAATTTATGAGAAACACACAGCCAGCATTCTATTGAATGGGGAAAAATTGAAAGTATTCCCACTAAGATCCAGAAGCACACAAGGATTCCCACTATAATCATTGCTATGCAGTATGGTTCTGGAAGTTTTAGCCAGAGCCAGTAGACAAGAAAAAAGAAATCAAAGGGATACAAATTGGAAAGGAAGAAGTCAGACTCTCCCTATTTGCAGGTAATATGATTCCATGTAAAGGGAATGCAAAAAGACTTCACTAAGAGACTAATTTGATAAAGAGGATATACAAAATCAACACACAAAAATCAGTAGCCTTTGTATACAAAATGCTACAGCTTAGAAAGAACTTCTAAAATCAATCCCATTCACAATAACTACAAAAAAAATCAAATGACTTGGAATAAATTTAATCAAGGACATCAAAGATCTCTATGATGAGAATTATAAAACATTAAAAAAACAAAATCAGAAGATACAAAAAAGGGAAAAATCTTCCATGCTCATGGATTAAAAGACTCAATATCAGCAGAATGTCCAGACTACTGAAAACAATTTACAGATTCAATGCTATACCAATCAAAATGCCAAGGACATTCTTCACAGGTATAGAAAAAATGATGCTGAAATACATATGGAAACACAGGAGACCCCAACCAGCTAAAACAATCTTATATCACAAAAACAAACCTGAAGTCATGACATCATCAGGATTCATACATACCACAGGGCAGTTCTAATCAAAATAGCCTGTTACTGGCACAAAAACAGATGGATAGACCAATGGAACAGAATAGAATCTCCAGAAATCAATCCATACATCTACAGTCAACTTACCTTTGTCAAAGGTGCTAAAATCAATCCCTGGAGCAATGACAGTCTTTCCAACAAATGGTGCTGGGAAAACTGGATCACCACATGCAGAAATATGAAGCCAAACCCCTACCTTATACCTTACACAAAAATCCACTAAAAATGGATCAAAGACCTCAATCTATGACCCAATACCATTGAAATATTAGAGAACATAGGGGAAACCCTGCATAACATTGGCTTAGGCAATGAGTTCTTAGAAAAGACCTCAGAGGCATAGGTTACCAAAATCAAAATTGACAAATGGATTTACATCAAATTGAGAAGTTTCGGCAATGCAAAAGAAACACTTCACAAAATTCAGAGGCAACTGACAGAATGGGAGAAATTTTTTACAAAATATGCGACTGATAAAGGACTAATGACCAGAGTATATTAAGAGTTCAAGAAGCTTAACAACAATAAAACAAACAACCCAGTTAAGAAATGGGCAAAGGACTTAAACAGGCATGTTCAAAAGAGGAAATCTAAATGACCAACAGAAGCACAAAAAAATGCTCAGATTCACTAGCCATCATGGAAATACAAATCAAAACCACAATGAGGTTTCACTTCAATCCCCCACCCCAGCCCTGCATCCATCTTTGAATGGCTTCCATTCAGAAAACAACAAAAAACAAATGCTGGTGAGGATGTGGGGAAAAAGATGCCCTAGTCCACTGTTGGTGGGAATGTGAACTGGTCCAGCCACTGTGGAAGACAGCATGGGGATACTTCAAAAATCTGAATATAGATCTATCATATGACTCAGCCATCCCAATCCTGGGAATTTACCCATGGGAAATGAAATCAGCATATGAAAAAATTGTCCATACAATTTATGCTTATTTATGCTCAATTCATAATAAGTAAGATATCAAATCAATCCAGTACTGTGGCATAGAGGGTAAATTCTCCACCTGCAGTGCTGGCACACCATATGGGTGCCAGTTTGAATCCTGGATGTTCCTCTTCCAATCCAGCTTTCGGTCATGGTTGATAAAGTAGTAGAAGATGGTCCAAGTGCTTGGGCCCCTACACCTGCATGAGATACCTGGCTACTGGCTTATGCTTAGCTCAACTTCAGCCATTGTGGCCATTTGGGGAGTGAACCAGCAAATCAAGGACTTTTCTCTCTTTTTCTTTCTCTCTTTTTTTTTTCTTTTTTTAAGATTTTTATTTAGTAAATATAAATTTCCAAAGTACAGTTTATGGATTACAATGGCTTTTTCCCACCCATAATTTCCCTCCCACTCACACCCCTCCCATCTCCCGCTCCCTCTCCCATTCCATTCACATCAAGATTCATTTTCAATTATCTTTATATACAGAAGATCGATTTAGTATATATTAAGTAAAGATTTCATCAGTTTGCACCCACACAGAACATAAAATGTAAAATGCTGTTTGAGTACTAGTTATAGCATTAATTCACATTGAACAACACATTAAGGACAGAGATCATACATGAGGAGTAAGTGCACAATGACTCCTGTTGTTGACTTAACAAATTGACACTCTTGTTTATGGCATCAGTAATCTCCCTAGGCTCTAGTCATGAGTTGTCAAGGCTATGGAAGCCTTTTGAGTTCGCTTCGATCTTATTTAGACAAGGTCATAGTCAAAGTGGAAGTTCTCTCCTCCCTTCAGAGAAAGGTACCTCCTTCTTTGATGGCCTGTTCTTTCTACTGGGATCTCACTCGCAGAGATCTTTCATTTAGGTACTCTTTTTTTTTTTTTTTTGGATTCCAATACAACCCCATCAAGGTGTTATGTACCAATGCCATCTCACTAGTCCAAGTGATCAATCTCAGTTCACAATTGATCATACTGATAGGTCTAAGAGTCAATGGGATCACATAAACAAGACTAGTGTCTGCTAATACCAACTGATTGAATAAAAAAGGGAGAGAACGATCCAACTGGTAAGCAGGATACACAGCCTACTCATAGAATGGCAGATGTCCTAAGCAGCACTCTGGCCCCAGAATCAGCCCTTAAGGCATTCAGATCTGGCTGAAGAGCCCATGAGAGTATTTTAGGCATGGAAAGCCAAGACACCCTGGCAAAAAAAAAAAAAAAAAAGTAATGCTTTTTTTCTACCACAGTAATATTAGTCTAGAGATGATTCTCTTAAATCAACCCAAATATCGACCAACTGAAGACTAGATAAAGAAATTCTGGGATATGTACACAATGGAATACTACACAGTAGTGAAAGAAAAATGAACCCTGTCATTTGCAACAAAATGTATGCAACTAGAAAACATTATACTTAGTGAAATAAGGCAGTCCCAAAAGGACAGATACCATATGTTCTCCCTGATCTGTGGTAACTAATAGAAAACATAAAAGGTAATCTATAGAAGTGAAAATTGACACTTTGAAATTTGATGACTTTGAACAGCCCTTGTCTCAATGGCTGAAGAACAGCTTCATTTTTTGTCATATTATTTGTTGAACTCATTACTTAGTAGTGTAGGGTTAATCTTATGTGTATAGAGTGATTGAAAATCGATTTAGTAAAAATGAGAATAGGAGGAAGAAGGGTGGTATTGTGAGTGGGAGGGCGGGTAGGGTGGGAAGGATCACTATGTTCCTAAATTTGTGTTTATGAAATGCATGAAGTTTTTATACCTTAAATAAAAGATTTATATGGGAAAAAGTAAAAAAAAAATAAAATAAATAATCCTCACTTAAAAAAAAATCAGTAACTATTCAGACTAAATTAAATCATGGGTGGAAAAAAAAAAGAACTAAGGGATTGCTCAAGGTTGATCCAGGTGGTTAAGAGGAAACTGACCCTACCGGCATATTATCAAAGTCAAAGGACCCAGTGGATAAGATTCATATTTCTGTCCAGACAATCCTAAACTGTTTCTCTTAAAAGTTTTACAGACTATTTGAGGACAGTTTGTTCTTAGTCTCTTAATCTCCAGAGTAAGGTGCTTACAGACATATACCCAAACCTATAAGCTGTTACGTTGGAATCTTCAAGTGTCTAGCTAGAGCATTAAGTGGATCCCTAGCGTCAACTTAGTATTCCAATGTCAGAGGCCAGCCAATGACTCTATTTGTTAAACATATCTCAAGAGAAAAAGAAAGACTTTAATTCACATTGAATTTTTATTTTATACATATATGTGATAAAATATTCATTAAACTGTTCTTTCATATTAACATCATTTTAATTAATACAGAAGGTTTAATATTGATTTTCATGACTAGAGTGCCTGTGATCATTTTAGCACTGTAATAAGATATTATCAGGATTATGTCTCTAAAATATTTTTCAACAGAGGTAAGACATTTTACATTTTGGATCCCTGTTTCAAAGAAATACTTAATTTATAATTTTATTTATTTATTTTTTTGACAGGCAGAGTGGACAGTGAGAGAGAGAGAGAAAAAGGTCTTCCTTTTCCGTTGATTCACCCTCCAATGGCCGCTGCAGCTGGTGCACCACGCTGATCCGAAGCCAGAAACCAGGTGCTGGACTGGAAGAGGAGCAACCGGGACAGAATCCGGTGCCCTGACCGGGACTAGAACCCGGTGTGCAGGCGCCGCGCTGGTGGAGGATTAGCCTATTGAGCCACGGCGCCGGCCTTTAATTTTATTCTTTAACATTAATCTGGGATCCTAAATTATACAATCACTGTTCACTAGGAATACATTCAATAATTATGCCTTCTTCAAAATTAATACCAGTAATTTTTACTCAGAGATTTCCCCCTACTTACATTCAGAAAAACTGCAGGTCCTACTATCTTACTGATAGAATATATATCTATATCTATATCTATATCTATATCTATATCTATATCTACAAAAGTTCAGTTATCAAAAAGAGCTGTTCAGTGTCTACAATTTAGAAATGTGTTTCATGTTCTTATTTTCCAGTACTTTAACAGCATAACCAATGCAAGCATATCTTTTACAGTATGCTCCTAAAAGCCATGGCATTCATGAGACACACTAGTTTTATTTTGATACAAATCAAATTTAATAGCATCTGGACAGTTCATATCAGAAATCAAAAAGGCTTTCAAGTAAGACTAGCAATTAAATCTAATGTACACATTATGCAAGGTCATCCTTAGTTAGATGTAATATCTGAAGAAAATTCAATTGTGCAAGCACATGTAAGTACAATATGTTCCAAATAATGGTTCTCTCAAAGTACTTTGCCCCCCTCCCTTCTTATTTACTTTTTCTTTACATCTGTGTTTGGTCTTCCTAATTCGAAATTGAAACTGTATAGTACTTTTGTAAAAAGGTAGCAGTTTTTCTTTGAGAAATTGTTGAACTTGGATTATTCCTCCTTTCGGTTTACACCAGGATGAAAAGAGTTTTCTAGAGATAGCAGCAGAGGTTCAAATTTAATTTTAGTAGATTTGGACATGTCTGGTCATGTCAGTCAAGCTAGTGGAGCAGGTTTCTCTGGCCATTTTGTTAGTTAAGTAGCTTACAAATGAGGGTTCAATCTCTGTTCCTGACTGGGGTTTCAAGATGCCTGCCCAGGAGTAGTAACCTTGAGGAACAAAGTCGCCCTGAAGAAACTGAGGATCTCCCTGGGAGAGAACAAATCCCAAGATATCTAAAAGCCACGCCCCTTGACTGTAAACGAGTAATGGAGCCAGAGGTGGCAACCAAGAGGGTCTTTTATCAGGAAAGCATCTTATGTGTTAATAACGTTTGACTTGATCTCATCCTACCCTCATGAAAGTGTCTAGTATAAAAACAAATCAGAAAAACCTCCTTCTGTTTCCTCCTACTTTGCGTAGAACACTATGCCTCTAGGATCTATTGCATCATGGCCATGGTAGGTTGATCAGTCTTCTGCTGCATAATGACCGTCACCAGATGCCAAATGTAGACGGAGGTTCAAGCCAGGAAATGAACCATACTTCCAATCTCCTCCACTTTCCCAAGATAATGGTTAGGATAAAACAAAGGCATCTCTGGCCAGACAAGAGTACCAAGGAAAGATTCAGCGAACAGCAATGTATAAGAATGACATTCCCCTTAGAAATTCTGGGAATATTTAATAGATATTGGCGAGGGACCAATAGCCAAAGTGAGTATAAATGAGGCAAATGGCTATTATTTGTTGAGAATATGATACTCTTTTTTTCTTAAGCTTGTGCATCATAGTGAACTAAACACATTACCTACTACATAAGTACAGACCTCATTGCTTCCTAAGTAAATTAATGATATATTAATTGCAGAAGATGTTGAAGTAATAAAAACAAATTCATTGAAAAGAACTAAAATATTTATACTTTAAATAATGAATCAATTAGAAAACTACAACTTCTTTCTAAGATCTTGGTAGAGAGATATTTGCATGGGAATGATGACAAGGAAACTAAACCAAAACGAGAAGAAATTATCAGAATGACTTATTAATAATATTGAATATTCATTGGGTTCTGTAAACCAAAGGACAGCAAATAGTCATAGAAGTAGTTAGCAAAGATAAATCAGTTGGTTCTCAGAAGATAGGGTAGATGTTTCTGGAATAAAAGCATAGGATAGGACCAAACATGTTTGAATGTTTTCTCTCTGCTCTTCATTAAGTAGAAGCTTAGAAGCCAGAGCCTCCACTTCATGAAAGACAGCAACAGCTGTATCTGCAGCCCCTTTAGCCATAGCTACAGCCCAAGCTACAGAAGAGGTCGTCTCCACAGCCATAACCACAGCCCAGGCCACTGTAGTCTCAATATCCATAGCCCAGACCTCCAGAGCTAGTGGTGTCCGGAGCTAGTTGTGTCTAGTGGTGTCAGGGGTGGTGAGTTTGGTTTCTTGTTCAAGGCAAGATCCATGGTGTGAATATCAACATCTTTTAAGGAAAGTTTAAAACCCAGGTCAGAGATTGTGATAAAACATGAGTTCATCGTATTATACCATCCTATGAATTATGTGTGCCTGAGATAATAAATTAATATATCGTCCCCTGAAAATGCTTATTCAGATTGTTTGAGCTTATTTGATTACAGAGTTAGGTTTTCCCCGAATTCATTATTTTAATTTCATTTGAAGAAATTACTTTTTATTTCAAGTATAGGTATACTAAACCCTAAATAAAATTCATTATTACCAAACACTTACCCTCAGTTACACTATATATCTTTATTTTTTTAAGATTTCTTTATTAATTTCAAAGGCATAGTTATAGGGAGAAAGGGAGAAAGAGCGAGAGAGAGAGATCTTCCATCCATTGGTTCCTTCCAAAATGGCCACAGTGGCTGGGGGTAGGCCAGATTGAAACCTGGAGCCAGGAATTTCTTCTGGGTCTCCCACATGGATGACAGGGGCCAAGGATTTGTGACATCTACTGCTTTCCCAGGAATATTAGCAGGGAGCTGGATTGGAAGTGAAGCTGCCAGGACCCAAACCAGCTGTGCCACAACTCTAGTCCCCAACATTACATATTCTTGAATTTCAAATTATATATATTGTACCACAAGCGTTGTAAACAGAAAGAGACTTATTACAATAGGTTTTACAAAATTTCAAGAAATGGCCAGTAACACTCTTTATCTTTTTTTTTTCAAAACACATATTTTGTAGTATATGAAATAAGAAAGATTTGCTTTACCAACTTCGTACAAGAGAAAACAACGACCGGCGCCGTGGCTCAACAGGCTAATCCTCCACCTTGCGGCGCCGGCACACCAGGTTTTAGTCCCGGTCGGGGCGCCAGATTCTATCCCGGTTGCCCCTCTTCCAGGCCAGCTCTCTGCTGTGGCCCGGGAGTGCAGTGGAGGATGGCCCAAGTCCTTGGGCCCTGCACCCGCATGGGAGACCAGGAGAAGCACCTGGCTCCTGCCTTCGGATCAGTGCAGTGCACCAGCCGCAGCGCGCTGGCCACAGCAGCCATTGGAGGGTGAACCAATGACAAAGGAAGACCTTTCTCTCTGTCTCTCTCTCTCTCACCGTCCACTCTGCCTATCAAAAAAAAAAAAAAAAAAAAAAAAGAGAGAGAGAGAGAGAGAGAGAGAGAGAGAGAAAACAACAATAAAATGTCACTCGATTTGCAGAATTTCAGAGCTTAATCATGTTAGTATGTTTTTTCTTGGATTCATATGCCAGTTTGCCAAAATATTTGTTCTGGTTTAACATAGAACAATGGTAGTCACAGGGGTCGGTGTTGTGAGGCAGTGGTGGGTTAAGCCGCTTGCAACACCAGCATCCCACCAAATTCAGCTTCCAGATTTTGCACATGGGAAAGTAGTTAAAGATGACCTAAGTGCTTGAGTCCCTGCCACCCAAGTGGGTGACCAAATCGAGTTCCAAGCTCCTGACCCAGCCCAATGGCTTGAGGCGGGGTGAACCAAAAGTAGAAAATCCTCTCCCTCTCCCCTTTCCCTCCCTCTTCCCTTTCCTCTCTCTCTCTCTCTTTCTCTCTCTCTCTCTCTCTCTCTCTCTGTGTTACCCTCTTTCTGTCACTCTGTCCTTGAAATAAACAAATAAATCTTCTTTTGAAAAGTGGGAAGACTATCAAAGTAATCAAAAACTATCCCACGGGAAGTCTTTCAGGAAATTTTTATATCCTGAATCTGTTCTTCCTAGTAATTTCTAGCCTCTACGTTGCCACAAATATAGATTATATCTGTCACTGGACAGCATTTTTCTCTTTAACTTTTTTCATTAATCTGTGGATCTTATATCTTTTTGAAATCTTGCTTCCAACATTACCTAACTTTCCTCCTATACTATTCATCATTGTATCCAGGTAAACCTGTGAAGCAGGTAAACTGATCTGGGCTACAACCTATCTACTAATGTCAACACTACATGCCTTCCATTTAGATGTTTGTAGTCAATATTATGTATTTGCCTTTGTCTTCTCTTTGCCTATTCTATGCCCAGTTTTGGTTTTCAGGCAATCACCAGCCAGTCTATCCTAAGATATCAACTAGATTTTTTAACATATTGAAACTTCCAGTTTTAAAATATTTCAATTCTTAAGGGTATCCAAATTTGTAAGTTAACTTGTACAACAGAATAACTGAATAAATTCTGTAAACATAAATTAGAATTATTAAAAAGATGCAGAAACTCTTTAGAGAGTGTTGACCTGCTATTCACAGAATCAGTGTTGGCCTGCTATTCACAGAATCCCTCAGCTCAGCCCACAGATATAATTAACAATGACTAAGACTGATCTCATCTCTGATTAAGACTCACACAGATGTTCCCATGTCTTGAAATCTGGGACTCCAAAAACTTATTTTGTATGATTATAATCATTCTGTTGAGATTTGTGTGTAATATTTGGAAGACATTTTTTTTTCCCCAAAAGCTATGTTCCACTGGTCTTTCCTAACATCAGAACAAAGCTAAGCATTTAGTTGCAACTCAAGAAGTATTTTTGAATGAAAACTATGACTTTAACTGACAATAAAACAAGGCCTATATGTAGCATAATAATTTGAGAAACTCATTGTTATTCTAGAAAATGCTTTATGGCTGGACCTGTGCTCCCACAAGATCTCAGCTGTCAGAATACCATTTAACCCAACACTAATGTTGCTTTTTAAGGCTTATGCTACTTTAACACAACTTAATTTCATTTTCATTTCCCATTTCAGAAAATCAAATCACTGAAAAACGATTTTTTTATTTTCCATGAGTCATGTAGAATAATTAACAAGTTACATAGCATTAAGGATTTCACATTCTTCTTGTGTAGCTCTGTCAGAGCATCTGAATTTGATTATTTTTTTCTGTTTGTTTTTGATGCACGAGATTGTCTCTATATTTGAAAATAATATGGGATAAAAATTAAAACTTTAAATAATACAGTAATTGCTAAATATATTATCAAATAAAAAACCACATAACTATAATAAGCACAATTTACTCATTAGCTAAAAAAACAGGAAAAAGTGGTTTGAAGAATATGTAATAAATCTTTTTCTATACATACAGTGAAATAAAGCTACATTGAAATCTTCTTTCTGTGATTATAATTTTTTGTCTGCATATTATATCAAAATCAGATTTTTACCATCATATTTGAATATGTTTCAATTCATGACTTAAGTTTCTATAAGAATAAAAAAGATTATCATTTTTGTTAAGTGAAGAGCTCTTATTATAAATTCAAAACATTTCACTCACCTCAAACATGGATCAATACAATCTTAAACAGGATGAAATTATGATAATATTGATTATACTGGGTGTCAACCACAGTAATAATTATATTGATTACTGCTTTCTAGCCTCATGAAAACTGTCCGTAAAAATGTTATTGGGCCGGCGCATGGCTCACTTGACTAATTCTCTGCCTGTTGCGCTGGCATCCCATATGGGCACCAGGTTTTAGTCCCAGTTGCTCCTCTTCCAGTCCAGCTCTCTGCTGTGGCCCAGGAAGGCAGTGAAGGATGGCCCAAGTGCTTGGGCACCTGCACCCACGTGGGAGACCAGGAGAAAGCACCTGGCTCCTGGCTTTGGATCGGTGTAGCTCCAGCCATAGCGGCCATTTGGGGGGTGAACCAACGGAAAGAAGATCTTTCTCTCTGTCTCTCTCTCTCTCACTGTCTAACTCTATTTGTCAAAAAAGAAAGAAAGAAAAGAAAATGTTACCCAAATAAGAGAAAAATGCATCCAGTAAAAATTCTATTCTATTTAGTCAAACTATACTACTCGATGTTCAGTAGCGTTACGTAGCTCCTTGTCCCCTGCTCAGTCTATTCTGGTAGAATATACACACAGACCTCTACCAATGATAACACTGAATGAAAGAAAAAAAAAACATACTTTTAAACTATAATTGAATGTTGACATTGCTCATTGGTAAATCACATAAGGAACAGGTAAACTGAAAGTTAAATGGTTCAAGTCTCTCTATTAGAACAATACAAATGTTCAAGAAACACAGGTGTTGGCCGGCGCCACGGCTCACTAGGCTAAACCTCCTCCTTGCGGCGCCGGCACACCGGGTTCTAGTCCCGGTCGGGGCACAGATTCTGTCCTGGTTGCCCCTCTTCCAGGCCAGCTCTCTGCTGTGGCCAGGGAGTGCAGTGGAGGATGGCCCAAGTGCTTGGGCCCTGCACCCCATGGGAGACCAGGAGAAGCACCTGGCTCCTGCCATCGGATCAGCGCGGTGCGCCGGCCACAGCACGCCGGCCGAGGCGGCCATTGGAGGGTGAACCAATGGCAAAAAGGAAGACCTTTCTCTCTGTCTCTCTCTCTCTCTCACTGTCCACTCTGCCTGTAAAAAAAAAAAAAAAAAAAAAAGAAAAAAAAAAAAGAAACACAGGTGTTAATGTAAGAAAATGAACAAACCCCATAATATCGTTGTGACTGTTTAGCTCACATAATAATTTGAAAAAGATTTTCAGAAAAAATTATGACAATATTTAAGGAGAAAATATATTTAAATAACACACTAGGGGCCGGCGCTGTGGGGTAACGGGTAAAGCTGCCACCTGCGGTGCTGGCATCCCATATGGGTGCTGGTTCGATACCTGGCTGCTCCACTTCAGATCCAGCTCTCTGCTATGGCCTAGGAAAGCAGTACAAGATGGCCCATGTCCTTGGGCCCCTGCACCCATGTGGGAGACCAGGAAGAAGCTCCTGGCTCCTGGCTTCGAATCAACACAGCTCCGGCTGTTGTGGCCATCTGGGGAGTGAACCAGCGGATGGAAGACCTCTCACTCTGTTTCTACCTCTCTCTGTAACTCTGTTTTTCATCTCTCTCTCTTTCATTCTCTCTGCTTCTCCTCTCTCTGTGTAACTGTGACTTTCAAGTAAAAAATTTTAAAAAATATATAGCACACTATACTTGAGCACCTGGAACTCAAAAAAAAAAAAAAACATGATTGCTATCTTAATCTTGCCACTAATTATAGGGAAATATCAAATATTCAGAGTACTCCTGCTTACAAAATTACAGGACAGTATTGTAAAATTCAAATGGTTCTTACTAGTCTTTAATTCTGTGTTCCATTTTTGTTCCCATTTCATTGCTTTTGATTAGTTTATGAAAAGCGTTTGGGGGGCAGCGCTGTTTCATACAGGTAAAGCCACCGCCTGCAGTGCTGGCATCTTATATGGGTGCCGGTTCAAGACCCAGCTGCTCCATTTCTGATCCAGCTCTCTGCTATGGCCGGGGAAAGAGGTAGAAGATGGCCCAAGTCCTTGAGCCCCTGCACCCGCATGTGAGACCCTGAACAAGCTGCTGGCTCCTGGCTTCGATTCAGCGTAGCTCTGGCCATTGAGGCCATCTGGGGAGTGAACCAGCGGATGGAAGACCTCTATCTCTCTTTCTCTCTCTGCCTCTCCTTTTCTTTATGTGTAACTCTGATTCTCACATAATTAAATAAGCCTTTTAAAAAGGCACTTAAAAAAAGAAAACATCTTTATGTTCACACCATTACCTGAAAATATGATGAAGTTTTATGAGAACAATATTTTGGGTCATTTTGTAAAAGGATGATACTTTATCAAAATTCAATATTTATATATTTAAAATATAAATTATAAATGTATCAATACATAAATTAACTTTGTATAAGTTATAGGTCAAATATATGTTATATTAAATGGTACTTTTGATCTGTTGAAGCTACGCAGTGTTTTCCCTTGTGAAGGTGCATCTCTTTATTCTCCTTATTGGGTTACAAGTCCTTCATTATGATGATGATGATGATGATGATGATGATGAAGAATAAAAATACATATTCCCATAAGTGGGCAAATGAAATGAACTGTAGACAAAAGCTTACCTTTTATTATTCAGTTTATCAAAGAATTATTTTATTCAAATTTATTTTATATGCATAACAATAACAAACCAAATGAAACCAGATTATGAATAAAATAGGATTATATCTTATTATTAAAGGGAGCTTATCTTCCCTAGTAGTTTAGGGGTACAGATTATGAGATTTATGGAAAAAATTTTGCTCTGATTAGATTTAGTGACATTAATATTATGATTAATTTTGGGTATCAAGTGGACTGGGTTAAAGGATGGTGAATTAGCTTACAAAATTCTGTATCTGTGTGTGCTTCTGTGGAAAAGACTGGCCTTTGGACTGGTAGGCAGAGTGAAGAATGTCCCTGGAATCAAACGGGCAGGCACCCACTCTCCTGTTGAGGACCTGAATGGAATGAAAAGGGGAAGGGAGGGAGGGCGAATGTGCTCCCTGCTCGAGTGGGACTTCTGTTGCTCTGTCTTTGGAGATCCACACTCCTACTTAGGCCTTCAGACTCAGACTGGGACTTAGACAATTAGCATCGGTGGTTCTCAGGCTTTCACACTCCGAATAGAATCACAACACTGAATTTCCAGGGCCTCCACGTTGTGAAAAGCAGGTCATGGGACTTCTTGGCCTCCGTAACTGTGTTAGCAAATCCCTCCTAAGACATCCTTTCAATGTATTTATGTGTATCTTATGGGCTCTGTTTCTCTGAAAAACCCTTACTAAGATGTCTAGCATTCATAAACAAACATGTATCTCATTTTATTTTTTAAACAATAAATCAAAAGAGGAAAATAAAATATTTAAGGGAAAATTAGCTTGTAATTTTGAACTCCATTGAACAATTGAAACACATAAGATGTGAAAACTATAAAGTAATTATATTTCAGCCGGCGCCACGGCTCACTAGGCTAATCCTCCGCCTTGCAGCGCCGGCACACCAGGTTCTAGTCCCGATCGGGGCACCGATCCTGTCCCGGTTGCCCCTCTTCCAGGCCAGCTCTCTGCTGTGGCCAGGGAGTGCAGTGGAGGATGGCCCAAGTGCTTGGGCCCTGCACCCCATGGGAGACCAGGAGAAGCACCTGGCTCCTGCCATCGGATCAGCGCGGTGCGCCGGCCACAGTGCGCCTACCGCAGCGGCCATTGGAGGGTGAACCAATGGCAAAAGGAAGACCTTTCTCTCTGTCTCTCTCTCTCACTGTCCACTCTGCCTGTCAAAAAAAAAAAGTAATTATATTTCTTAAAATGTATATTACACTTAAAATTTTATAGTTGATTTTTAATGTCAAATTAAATTCTTAAATTAAGGTACCCAAAGAGAAAAAAATAAAAATTCCATTATTTTCAAGCTAAGGATATTTTATATGTCAACATATATTACATGCACCATATGCATATAATTGAATGTGTACTGCATCAGACTTTACAATTAGTAAAACCAACATGTGGATGTACACATAAATGAGGTACAGAAACCATATTTTCTATTTCAAATTATATCATGTATTGAGAATATATAACATAAATGAGCTGTTAGGCAATCTAATAAGGCTTCAAGGAGAGATGATGTAACATTTATAACAAAGAATTCTCTGAAATGTTTAGATTTTATATATTAAACAACATAGGGTAATCTCAGAACACTGACTTAAGAATGTTTTAGCAAATCCATTAATTATAGAAAGTGTTGTTTTACTGGATCAGTTCAGTAGAAGCTAGAGAAGCCATAGCCACCATAGTAAGATGGGTGGCCACTGCCATATCTGAAATTTCCATAGCCAGAGCCATATCCGTAGCCTCTGTGTCCGGAGCCGTTTCCATAGCCTCCAAAGCCACAGCCGTAGCCCAGTCTGCGGAAGTTGCCACATCCACATCCATAGCCATAGCCCAGGCCGCCAAAGCCTCCACAGCTGAAGCCCAGGCCTCCGTAGTACCTGCCGTAGAAGCTCATGGTGTCAGGAGTGGTGAGTGGGTTTCTGTTCAGGGCACGGTTTTGAGTTTGAATGTCAGTCAGCATGTGTTAGGAGACACTTATATACCCTGAGTAGAAAGTGTGATACAACCTGTAACCACTATTTGGTATCATTCCAAGTTAGTAATTCACCTGAGGCAACTCATTAGTCTGTTTGCTAACAAAGGAGAGGCACACACTCATTAAAATTTTTGAAATTGCTTAGCTGCCCAGTAAGAGTGAATTCATTGCATTCTTCTTTTTTGATGAAAAAAGAAAAAAGAAAAAAAAAAGAATGTCCTCTAGTCACAAGTCACAAACTTAAAAACTCCATAAATAAAATTCATTATTAAGAATTTTTTATCATTCAATTTCAATAGTGACTTCCTATAAAATATTATCTTGTCTTCATATTCTTCTATGGATTGTTATATCTTACCTCCCTCTAGAATCAAATAGATAAATCCAGCAAATTCTTCAAATGCAAGTATATTTTCAGATTAACAAATGAAAAAAATGTTTTGAGTAAAGAAACCTGATCATCTGTGATGTATACAAAGTAATGGATAGACACAAGAGGAAGCTATTTTGATGTTATATATCGGGCTGCAAAATATCCTTTGAGCTATCTACATAATAAAATTCACTTGAGAAACTAAGGAGCTCATTTTTCTTCATTTTCTCTTTGCCTTATTCACACATCAGTCTGTTTATCAAACTTCTCTTTACATTATATTTTGTATTCATTTCCAATGCTTACCATCAGCCAGTTATCTTGTTCTTATTTATTTCCAAATCAAAATTCCATCATGATACTTATAAATTGAGTAGTTTGAAAATGCCTATGTTTGATATGTAAATATATAGATTGATATATTGATATGAAGTTGACCTGAGATGCCAACATCCCATATCTTAGCACCAGTTCAAGACAAGGCTGCTCCACTTCTGATCCTTCACCCTGTTAATGTGCCTGGGAAGTTAGCAGAAGATGCCTCAAGTACTTGGACCCTTGCTCTCCACATAGGACACCTGGATAGATTTCTGAGCTCCTGGCTTTGGCCTGGCCCAGCCCAGCCATTGCAGCCATTTGGGGAGTGAACTAATGGATGAATGATAATTTCTCTCTCTCTCTCTCTCTCTCTCTCTCCCTCCCTCTCTGACTCTGCCTTTCAAATAAATGAAATAGACTTAAATAGTAATTCTAATGATTTTAAGCTTTATACTTCAGTGTAGAATTATCTTTTTTTCCAGAACTGTCTATTTAATTATCACTATGCATGCTTATAAGGCACATGAGAAAAAAAAAAAAAAAACACTTAGCCAAGAATAGCTTCCCTCACTGAAAATTGAGCAGAATGGAACTGTCATCACTTGACATAATTGAGTATCAAGGTGAAACAGAAATTACATTGGGTTTTCTAATTAGAACATTTAATGGGAAGATGAACAACAAAAGTAGAGGTTACTGGGAATATGATGGAGATATAAGTATAAATTTTGAAAAATTCAGAAATTTTCTGAAATTATGAGGTGCTAATGGTATAATTTTTTATTGCCCAATTAGTGAAGTCTAATTACATACTCCCTTATAATTTAAGATTTTGAATACTTGGGCAGTGGTTTAGTAGAATCCAAATAATCTGCATCATTAGTAGCACAGTGGACAGCAGTAGCCATAGCCATAGTCTCCAGAACCCAGTCTATAGAAGCTGCTAGATTCATAACCATGGTCCAGTACTTTATGATAGGGATGGTAGTAGCTCATTGTGTCAGGCATGGAAAATTGGATTGCTGCTCAAGGCATGATCTTGAGTTTGAATGTCAACATCCACGTGGGCAGGCTTATATATTCTGATAGATTATGAGATAAGATAGTCCCCACCTAATCTTAGGGTAATTTTGTGTAGTACCCTTACTTGATATGAATTTATATTGTTGTCTGCTAACACATAACTTTTCTAAGAAGTTGCTATGTCTTGCAAGTTTGGATATATTAGACCACATATGAAAGTCTTCATTGACACATTGTATAACACAATTAGTTATGTTTTGAAGCTGAGTATGCCTTGTCTCTGTCTTTCCTTCAATTGTTACACTTCTTTATGATTTAATGAAAGAATTTGGCTAAATTCAAGTCTCTATAATATCGTACACTTTCAAAGGTATCTTATAAATCAGGGTCAGATGCTTTTTCAGAGGGAAAGAAGCCTTTGAAAGCCTGGGGTATCACTCACCTGCTGAGTATACCAGTAAAGAACTACAGAAAAAATATATTGAAATAAAGCTGTTCACTTTTTTTTATTGTCAGAACATTGGCCATCATAACCACTATTTTCTTTTTTGTTTTACTTACTTGAAAAATACTGTTAAAATCCATTTTGATTTAACAATATGACATACTATTCAAACATTAAAGACCAAATACCATATTCCAATCTATTTCATATGCAGCCTTACAAACTTTAAGACTTCTCTTTTCATAGCCTGACTCCCTCTGTGGCATATAATTCATTCAAGGTGGATCACAAATATAGGTTACATCTTCCCCAGCCATTACAGATAGCATTCATTATCTTTCCCTGGTCTGTACATGTGACCTCCAAATTCCCAGAAGAGATTCAAATTAGGAGAGATAGTAAAATATTTATGATTTTTAGGCCAGCGCTGTGGCTTGACAGGCTAATCCTCCACCTTGCGGCACTGGCACACTGGGTTCTAGTCCCGGTTGGGGTGCCAGATTCTATCCCGGTTGCCCCTCTTCCAGGCCAGCTCTCTGCTATGGCCCGGGAAGGCAGTGGAGGACGGCCCATGTCCCTGGGCCCTGCATCCGCATTGGAGACCAGGAGAAGTACCTGGCTCCTGGCTTCGGATCAGCGCAATGCGCCGGCCGCAGCAGCCATTGGAGGGTGAACCAATGGCAAAAAGGAAGACCTTTCTCTCTGTCTCTCTCTCTCTCACTGTCCACTCTGCAAGTCAAAAAAAAAAAAGTAAAATATTTATGATTTTTTTATCATCGGTTATTTTTTTCAAGCTAATGTGATATTGATACAAGAAGAACAGAATAAATGTAGTTCATAGACACAGTTCTAAGAATATAATAATATTCCCTTCTTTCCTCCCTCCTTCCCTCCCTCATTCTCTTTCTCTCTCTCTCTTTTTCTCTCTTTCTTTCTTTCTTTTTTCTTTCTTTCTTTTTTCTTTCTTTCTTCTTTCTTTCTTTCTTTCTTTCTTTCTTTCCATATATTTTACCTAATCTTCATATCTTTATATATATTTTCATTTTTAAAATAATTGTTTTAACTTTTAATTCCCTTTCCCTATTATATATTCATTTTACTTTCTTACAAGAAATAGCTAACTAGCCTCTATTTACAATTAAAAGTTTCAATGTGGAGAGTATAACCAAAGGCTCTGAAATTCACATAGCAAGTGATAGCACTGGGAATTTCTTCGCAATCAACCAAAATATAAGTCTGATGTAGAAAGGCATGATTAAGAAAATAATCATTGAAAACAAAATTTTCTAAGCTGATTCCCAATTAGTCAACTACACTTAAAGCTAACCTGAAACACGGCAAAGCTTAACTCAGATATGTCCTTTATTTGAAGTTTAAACCTATAGTTAATTGTTGCTCCACATCTTTACCCACACTGATAATTTTCAAGTTCTTTCATTGCATTACTATTGTGGGCATATAGTATTATTTGAGTATTATACTTTGATTTTTTTTTCATTTTATTTTAATGAAAAACTGACAGAGATATTTGGACATTGAGAAAGGCAGAGAGATATTTTTCATCAACTGGTTATCTCCCCAAATGCCCACAACACGTAGGGCTGGACCAGGTCAATGCCAAAGTCCAGTAACTCTAGTCAAACCACTCACGTGGTGGCAAGGCCCCAAGTACTTGAGCCAGAATCTGCTTCCTCCCGGGATGAACATTAATGGGAAACTGAATTGCAAGCAGAGTAGTAGGAACTCAAACCAAGTGCTCCAATATTGGGGCAGCTGTCCAAAGAGGCAACTTAAAGCAGTTGAGACAAACACCTACCCCTTACTTTGGTTTCAGCTGATAAACAATGGTATTGTGAATTTTTATGCTTATATGTCATTTAGACATTCTCTTATTTGATGTACCTGTCAAACTAAGTAATGTGGTTTTCCAATGAAATCATTGAGCTGTTACTAGTCTGATCTAGTCAATGTAAAGTTATTAGACCAACTGAAAGGGTAGATTTTACTAGTTGATTGAATAAATATTCCTGGGCTTAGTAAACAAATCTGAATTTTTCAAATTCACCATGTTATGGGGCACACCAATTAAAAACACAACTCTCTCCCTCCCTCCCTCCCTCCCTCCCTCCCTCCCTCCCTCCCTCTCTCTCTCTCCTTCTCACTCCTTCTCTTTCTCTTGCTTCTCTTTGTTTCCTGCTGATGCATGGCTATGATTTCTTCAGACTTGTGCAGCAGTTGACTGGGGCTCTCCGGCTGTTGCGGCCATTTGGGAAGTAAACCAAGGGATGGAAGACCTTTCTGTCTCTCCCTTCCACTGTCTGCATAGAAATAAAAACTGAAAACAAACAAACAAAAAAACACAGTGAGACTTTTGAGATCAAATAAGGATTCTCTGTTAGTCAGCTGGCGACTGCCCTCTCTCAGAACAAGTCCAGAGAAGACAGCCCCGCGTTGCAGTGGTAGGGGGTTTTTAAAGACAGAGTCTACATTTTGGTGACCTTGACCATTATCAAGCAAGCAAGCAGAAGTTCAGAAGCCAGAAATATGCTGGTTACAGCCAGAGGAGCAGACTGGTATCTGTAACTTGTTTCTCTCAAAGGAACAATCCTTGCTTTGAAGCAACCAAGCAAGATAACCTATAACCACCAGGGCAGGTTATGTCATGTGGGAAAACATTAAACTTAAAGCCACCCTGTCACAAACTTAATATTTATAATCCTATTCAAATTTAGCTTTGTACTAGCTACTTTTTTCAACTCTGCCTAACTCTGGATAAAGAAGTTCAATACAATCCTGTGTTATGACACAGTGGGTTAAGCTGCTACCTGTGATGCTGGCATACCATTTGTGTTCCAGTTTCTGTCCTAGCTACTCCACTTCTGATCCAGTTCCCTGCTAATTTGTCTGGGAAATCAATGGAAGATGGCCAGATTGCTTGTGTCCCTGCCACCCATGTGGGAGGTACAGGTATTCCTCAACTCCTGGCTTTAGCCTGGCTTAGCTTCGGCTGTTGTGATCATTTGGAGAGTGAACCAATGGATGGAAGAACTCTGTGTGTGTGTGTGTGTGTGGACATCTCCTTCTCTCTTGGTGGTTCCATATATATATATATATATATATATATACACATATGGTGGTGCCTTATATATAAATAAATAAGTCTTTCAAAAGTAAGTTTTGTAATTATAAAAAATATTCGTTTAATGTGAACAGTGATTTAATCCTCATTATCTCACTTGCAGTAATTATATGGATATTTGATCATAATTTCAACATTGTTTATTTGAAAACACTCAAGAAGGGAAATACAAAATAAGAGAGCAATCAAATAAAAATTAAATAGTAAATGCCACACATGCCATTTCACATTAGCATTATTTATTTTAAAGTAAATGAAACTTCATAGATATGAAAATATAGATTTGGATCACCAAGAGATACAACATGGAGAATTGCAAGAGGATAAATATACTTAAAATCATAGGTGCTAAATATTCAGCTTGGCTTGGTCAGAAGCGACCTTGTTTGTTGCATTTGGTTAATTTAGGTAATTCTCTTGAGGCATCAGATGTTGGGTTAGCGAGGCAGGATCTCAGTAGAAGCCATAGCCACCATAGTATGATGAGCGGCAACAGCCATATCCACAGCCTCCATAGCCACAGCCATGGCCCAGTCTGCTGAAGCTGCACATCCTCTGCCATAGCCATAGCACAGGCCTCCACAATAGAAGCCATCATAGCTCGTGATGTCAGGGGTGGTGAATTGGTTTCTTTCCAAGAAAAGATTCTGAATGTGAATGCCAGCATGTTTACGGGGGTACTTATATATCCTGAGAAGATCATGTGATACCCTCTGTGTCCTTTTAGACAGGCATATTATTCAATCATATATGATAGTGGTGCGTTTTTTAATTATTTATTTATCTATTTGAGAGAGAGAGAGAAAAAGAGAGAGCGAGAATCTCACTTATACTAGTTCACTCCCCTGCAACAACTGGGGCTGGACCAGGCCAAAGCTAGGGGCTGAGAACTCAATCTAGGTTTTTCATATGGTAGGCGGGGTTCCAATTACTTGAGTATTACCTGCTGCCTTCCAGGTTGCACATTTTCAGGATCTGGAATTTGGAATGCAGCAAGGAATCAAACCCAGGCACTCTGAATCTTCTGATCCATAGTCAGACACGTTATCCATTGCACCACTGGCCCCGCCTAACCCAGGCACTCTGAAATAGAAAGAAAATGTATAAAGCAGGATCTTAACCAATAGACCAAGAAATAGTGTTTTTTTTTTTTAATTAACTCTTTCTTCATCTCTTTATTTCCTTGGATTTCTATGCTTCATTTACTATTAAACCAAAAAAATGGATGAAATACAAACATTCACAATCTATCATATTCCTTTAAAGAATCTCTTTAAATTAGTTTTTTTTTTTAATTTTTTTTTTTTAATTTTTTGACAGGCAGAGTGGACAGTGAGAGAGAGAGACAGACAGAGAGAAAGGTCTTCCTTTTTGCCATTGGTTCACCCTCCAATGGCCGCTGCGGTTGGCGCGCTGCGGCCAGCGCACTGCGCTGATCCGATGGCAGGAGCCAGGTACTTATCCTGGTCTCCCATGGGGTGCAGGGCCCAAGCACTTGGGCCATCCTCCACTGCACTCCCTGGCCACAGCAGAGAGCTGGCCTGGAAGAGGGGCAACTGGGACAGAATCTGGCATCCCGACCGGGACTAGAACCCAGTGTGCCGGCACCACAAGGCAGAGGATTAGCTTAGTGAGCTGCGGCACCTGCTAAATTAGTTTTTAATGGATTCAGCGTGACTGATAAACACAATTCTAAGGACATAATGATATTCCCTTCCTCAGTTCCTTCCCCTCTCTTCCTTCTACCCTCCTTTCTTTTCTCCGTCTTTTTTTTTTTAAGTTCCAGAATTTTTTTTATATATTTATTAATTTATTTTAAATGCACAGTAGCAGAGAGAGAAGGAGAGAGACACACACAGAGAGATCTTCCATTTGCTGGTTCGCTCCCCAAACTGCTAGAACAACCATAGCTGGGATAGTCTGAAATCAGGGGCCAGGAGCTTCTTTTGGATCTTCCACATGGGGCAGGAGACATCTTACACTGCTTTCCCAGGGACATTAGTAGGGAGTTGGATGAGAAGTGGAACAACCAGGACTTGAACAGGCACCTGTATGGGATGCTGGCATCGCAGATGTTGGCTTTACCCACTACACCACAACACTGGTCAAATCTGTCTTTTTTTAAATTTTTGAGACAACATATTTTAAATTTACATTAAAGGAAACAGGCTTTCACCAAATAAGGAGTTTAGAATCTTATTTCTCAATTTAGAATTGAGTTATCTCTTCTTCAGCAATAAAAAAGCAAATATTTTAGAGCCAAGAGACATAAACTCAACTGTTAAAAACATCAATAAAGAAGTATAGAAAAAGTTGGAGAATTACTTTTCTTTAATTATAAAATATTAATCATCATAACTACTCTCTTGCACATTACTTTGAATAACAAAAATTGCTTTTCCGAGCTACTACATTTACTTTAGATGAAGCAGTCTTGATAAATATAGTAAAATACAGATTTTATATTAGGATTCACTGTATATTGCATAGTTCCGTGGTCTTTCACAACCATCGAACAAAATTGTTCTGAAACCAAGGTCAAAATACAGTAATCAAAAATTTATTTCAGAAACACTTTTAAAACCTGATTTGAAGTTCTCTCAAATCCTGACCCTCTTCTCTGGTATATCTGGCCAAGGCTATTTTAAAAATGTATCTTCTTCTTTGTTTTTACAATCAATTTTCTACCATTTTCTCACTCATGCATCTACTAACACACTTTAAGAGAGGTTTCATTATTTACAGAAAAATTGAGCATAAAGTACAGTGTTCCCTTAACCCCCTTTTGTATAGACACATTTTCCCCTTTTTTAGCATCTTGCATTAGTGTTATACTAGTATATCTAGCACAAATAATGAACAAATGTTGATATATTATTATTAATAAAAATCCATAATTTAAAAGTAGAGTTCAGCATTTATATTGGGTTTGAACAAATTTATTGTCATATAAACACTATTGCAGTATTATATAGAATAGTTTCACTTTCACTGCTTTTGTTTGCCACATGTACTTTCTTCTGGTCTCCTAATATTCTAACAACTCTGAAAGCTACTTATCTTTTTTAAGAAGAATTTATTTGAAATGTGGAAATAGAGAGATAGAGGGGCCGGTTCTGTGACATAGTGTGTAAAGCTGCTGCCTGCAGAGCTGGAATCCCATATGGGCATCAGTTCAGGTCCTAGCTGCTCCTCTTCTGATCCAGCTCTCTGCTGTAGCCTGGGAAAGCAGTAGAAGATAGCCCAAGTGCTTGGGCCCCTATATCCACATGGGAGACCTGGAAGAAGCTCTTGGCTCCTGGCTTTGGACTGGCTCAGCTCCAGCAGTTGCGGCCAATTGGGGAGTGAACCAGTGGATGAAAGACCTCTCTCTATCTCTGTTTCTCTGCCTCTCTTTCTCTTTCTCTGTGTAACTCTGACTTTCAAATAAATAAATAAATCTTTAGAAAAAGAAATAGAAATTGAGAGAAAGAAAGAGAGAGAGAGAGAGAGAATCTTCTCTCTGATGGTTCATTCCCTAAATGACCACAACAACCAGGCCCAAGTCAGGATCCCTGAGTACCATTTTGGCCTCTCCCATGGGTGTCAGGGGCCCAAGCATCCAAGCCATCTTACATTGTCTTTCCAAGAATGTTATCAGGAGGGGGGTTTGGATGGGAACAGCTGGGTCTCAAACTAGCTCTTCAATATGGATGGTGGCATTGAAAGTGGAGCCTTAACCCACTCCTGTGCCACGATGCCAATCTCAATTGCTGATCTTTTCACTGTTTGGATATTTTTTCTTTATCCACAATGGCATGTAGTTGGAATCAAAACACGGTGTCCCTTTAACATTGAATTATTTGACTTAGCAATATGCTTTTAAGAGTCCTTCCTTACGGCTGGTGCCGTGGCTCAATAGGCTAATCCTCTGCCTTGCGGCGCCGGCACACCGGGTTCTAGTCCTGGTCGGGGCACCGATCCTGTCCAGGTTGCCCCTCTTCCAGGCCAGCTCTCTGCTGTGGCCAGGGAGTGCAGTGGAGGATGGCCCAAGTGCTTGGGCCCTGCACCCCATGGGAGACCAGGAGAAGCACCTGGCTCCTGCCATCGGAACAGCGTGGTGCGCCGGCGGCAGCGCGCCTACCGTGGCGGCCATTGGAGGGTGAACCAATGGCAAAGGAAGACCTTTCTCTCTGTCTCCCTCTACTGTCCACTCTGCCTGTCCAAAAAAAAAAAAAAAAAGAGTCCTTCCTTACAAGTTGATTTCTTCTCATTACTGGATAATATTCCATTGTATGAATACATTGCAGTTTGTTTACCAATTTACATACTGAAGGGCATGTTAGTTGCTTCAAGTTTTGATAATTTTGAATAAAAATTTTATAAACATTTGCGTTCTGGTTTTCCTATTGACACATGTGTTCAACTCATGTGAAAAAATACCAATCGGTGTGATTGCTAGCCTATATAGTAGGCTTTGTAGGAAGCCAGCAGCTTGTCTTCCAAAGTCGTTGTACCACCTTGTACTCCCATAAGCAGTGAATGAGGGCTTCCTGCTGCACATCCTCAACAGCATTTGTAGATGTCTTTAGGCTAACATTTTTAATAAATGCATTAATATTTCTTTTGAAATATTAACATGTCCCCTTCCATTAGTCATTAGGCTATGGTGACCAAATTAAATTGTGTAATATGTAAAGTTTCTTTGGAGGAACTCATCAATTTTCATTTAATACACAATTAATTCTTTTTTATAAGATTTACTGCTTTATTTAACCATTTGTTTGAAAGGCAGAGTTATAGAGAAGCAGAGGCAGTGAGCGAGAGGGAGAGAAAGGTCTTCCATCTACTGGTTCACTTCCCAGATGGCTGCAGAGGCCAGAACTGTGCCAATCTGAAGCCAGGAGCCAGGTGACAATGACATAAATTATTGATATTGTCTGTTTTCTTCTAACTGTGCATTAGTATCCAAAATCAGAATCAGAAGTGGATCCAGGACTTGAACCCATTCCAAAATGAGATGAGTGTATCCAAAGCAGCACCTTAACTGCTGAGCCATTGAAATTGTGCCTAATGATTGGTTGTTAAATGAAGGTCAGAATTGAAGGTCACTTGGTTAAGTTATATAAAGGTGCAAGTCAGCCACCACCTCAATGTGGATAACTTCACAGGAGATGCCAGTAATTTTTTTAATTTCCTTGGTGAGTTGCCCACTACTCCAGTGTGCTAATAACATGGAAGGACAATACCATGTTAAACCATGGCAGACCAGGAAGTTAAAATCCTAGAGATTTAAAAAAGAAGTTCAGTTCCTAGGTATATTCAGAGATAAGCTTCATTTTAATCGATATTTTTTCTTAACATTGACGAGTCCAAATAAACTCACATTTTTTAACAAAGAGTGGCACTATATAATGATTAAGGGATCAACTCAACAGGAAGATGTAACTATTATAAATGTATATGCACCTAATTACAGGGCACAGGTTTATTTAAAAGATATGTTAAGGGACTTAAAGGGAGACTTAGACTCCAATACAATAGTACTGGGGGACTTCAATACTCCACTTTGAGAAGTAGACACATCAACCGGGCAAAAGACCAACAAGAAAAAAGCAGATTTAATCGACACTATAGCCCAAATGGATCTAACATGTCTACAGAACTTTTCATCTTACACTTAAAAGAATACACATTCTTCTCAGCAGTACCTGGAACCTACTCTAGGATTGACCACATACTAGGCCAATTGGCAAGTCTCAGCCAATTCAAAAGAATTGGAATCATACCATGCAGCTTCCCAGACCACAGTGGAATGAAGCTGGAAATTGGCAACTCAGGAATCCCTAGAGCATATGCAAACACACGGAGACTGAACAACATGCTCCTGAATGAACACTGGGTCATAGAAGAAATAAGAAGAGAAATCAAAAACTTTCTGGAAGTACATGAAGATAACAACACAACAAATCAAAACTTACGGGATACAGCAAAAGCAGTGTTAATAGGAAAGTTTATAGTAATTGGTGTCCACATCAAGAAATTGGAAAGGCATCACAAAAATGTGCTTTCAATGCATCTCAAGGATCTAGAAAAACTGCAGCAAACCAGACCCAAAACTAGTAGGAGAAGAGAAATAATTAAAATCAGAGAAGAAATCAACAGGATTGAATAATAATAATAATAACATTACAAAAGATCAGCCAAATGAGGAGCTGTATTTTTTAAAAAAATAAATAAAATTGACACCCCATTGGCCCAACTAACTAAAAAAAGAAAAGACCCAAATCAATAAAATCAGAGATGAAAAAGGGAATGTAACAACAGACACCACAGAAATAAAAAGAGTCATCAGTGGTGATTCATTTTGAAGATACAGCATCACAACTAATACATAATTAGAATATCACAATTTACCTTTATAATTCAGTTAGACAAATTGTAGTGGTTAATAGCTATTAAAATAACTATATTTTGTATGATGTATATAAATGGATCTAACTGAGATATGAAATCAAAGAATGAAAAACCTCAAGAGTCAATTATTACAAGAACTTTCCAAATGGCATTCATATTTGAAATTGTGATATAAAACAGAATCACCTTACTGGAGATGAGCACCAGGATTCAAGTGAGCTGCTTTCTCTTTCTGGTCTGACAGTTGGGATATTTTGGGCTATCCAGCATTCTCTCACCTCTACTATAGGGGGCAGCACTGTACAATGTGTCCTGTGAGGTCCAGCTTCAGTTTCTGGGTGTTTTTTTTTTTTTTTTTTTCCAGTATTGCAGATTTCATAAATTCTAACAAATGAAAAAAATGAAAAAGGAAGGAAGGAAAGAAGGAAGGAAGGAAGGAAGGAAGGAAGGAAGGAAGGAAGGAAGGAAGAAAGGAAGGAGAAAGAACCTCTACAGTTTATGCTATTACATGAATATGCCATTTTGATGTTATATTTGCAAAAACAAAACAAAATAAAAAACCAACCAGCCAAACAAACAAACAAAACACCTCATTTAGCTGAATTTTGATTCTCATCATGAAAAGTTTCAGAGAGATCTGTTTCTTGAATAAATCTGAATGTTTTCTTTCCATTTTAGGTTGTAAAAGGCTCTACTGTCATGAGAATGGCAGTCCTGCTAACAAAGAAAATGAAAAATTATTTCATGCCAGAGGAACTATGACATAAAGAACTAAATTGATTAAATATTTTAATAATACATATATTTAAATGATTTTAGTCTCCCAGTATTCTTTTCTTGCCACAAAAGGGTTGAATAAGCACAAATTTTAAAAGATGGGCCAGATTATTTTTGTGTTGTGGACTGCATCAATAAAAAGAATCATGTAAAATTGAAAACACACAAGCCTCTCTTACTTACCTGCATAAATAGATATTTTAAAATGTTCTACTTGAATTGTAATTTGTGTTGAGTTTAGATCTAAAAATTACCACACTTTTTTAAAGTTTTATTTATTTATTTGAAAGGTAGAGTTACAGAGAAGCAAAGACAGAGAGAGAGAAAGGTCTTCCATCTACTGGTTTATTCCCCAGAGGGACACAACAGCCAGAGCTGCGCCAACACAAAGCCAGGAACCAGGAGCTGTCTTTCCACGCAAGTTCAGGGGCCCAAGCACTTGAGCCACCTTCTACTGCTTTCCCAGGCCTTAGCAGAGAGCTGGATGGGAAATGGAGCAGCCTGGATGCCAGCACTGCAGGATGCGGCTTTACCCACTGTACCACAATGCCTGCCCCACCACACTTTTTTTTTAATTAATGAAAAGCAAGGGAACCATTATATATAATTCAGTAATAACTATTCAGTAATAAAAAAATCAGTTACCCTAATTATATGGCTGTATCTATCAACCTAACTATGAAATATATAATTAATACACAAGAAGGTATATTGATTTACACATTAGATATTTTGTGGTATTTATACCTAGTAACAAATATAGTTAGCTAAGTAACTTAAATAAATGCTGTATTTACTATCTCAGATCAACAGAGTTTATTAATGAAATCTAGAAGATATGATGGAGACAATTTATTTACAAATGTACTGAAACTCTTTAGGTGCTAATTTTTTTTTAACAGATTCAGCATAATCTTGGCTGGACCAATGACTAAAGTCAGTTTAGCAAACTAATTCATGGAATCAGATATCAGGCTCATAAGAAAAAATGAGAGAATCAGTACCTTCCATAGCATGCTGGATAACCCAGATCTGTGGCCTTCATAGTCACAGCCAGACTACTAAGGCCTCCATATCCATAGTTGGGGTTTTTACAGTAATTGCTGCAGTAGTGCATAAGATCAGAGGTTGAAAGACTTGGTTTGCTGTTGGTAGTGTGTTTTCATGAGTATGAACCTGATGACTGTGCTGAGATCTTACACACTAGGCTGTGGGTGTGGCAAATCATTTACTTAGTTCATTTCATTCCTCAAAAGAAATTGGGCAAAACAAATATTACAGTCTCTTTGGTAGTATATATGAAGTTACCTTTCATCTCAAAAAAATCTTTTAAATTAACTTTTAGTTCAATTAGGAGTCCTATGATTAATTTGTATCCATAATGAGAAATAGTAGCTGCAAGTTCAAAGATTGTTCTTACAACAGGGCTCACATAAACTCGACCTTGTTTAGGCTTCAGAGCATCTGCACAGTGCAATCAAGCAACTAAATGACCTTAAGATGACATCTGAACTTCATGACTGCACACGTCTGTATTTTTCCACATTCGTGCCTACCCTTTATCATCTGAGGCAAGCATGATGGTATTTTTTCTCTTAAATGTGTACCTTTAAAAAATACAATGTCAAATATCACTAAGAAAAAACTTACATGATGTTAAGACATCAAGTTAAACTTGACTCCTGAGCAGTTTGAGTCCTACATTGAACTCATCCAGTTCAGAGTGTTTCTAGTGTTTTGTAGTTTATATTTAATCTTAATTTTTTAACAAAGGTAATATTTAAAAGATCTGTATCTCTAGAAAGAAAGCATTTCTGAATTTCAGAAGAAAGAGAGATAGGCGGGGGGGGGGGGGGAGAGATAGAGGAAACATTTCTTGTAACCAACTTCTGAGCCTAATCAAAAAGATATCCAGTTAATTGAATGTTAATAATCCTTTAACAATAAACCCAAAGGATTTTTTTGAAGTCTATATTTTTTGAATCCAGAATTAAAATACAATCCCAGAAGGAATAAATAGGCCTATTACTGTTCTTGTGCAGGTGTTGGGGAGAGAAATAACAATGTAGACTATGTAAGTCAGAATCTCACAGTGATTTCTTCCAAAGAGTAATCTAAGGATGTCTTTAATGACTATACCAACATATTTCAATAGGGACACATTTTTTAAAAATTGATCACCACCAGAGGGTGAGCGTTTTACAAAAATACTTGCTAAGTGTTTACGCATGCTAATAATGGGGTGTTTGGTATTTTAAAACCTGATAACCATGAGTGTCATTTTTGAAAATCTCATACTTAATGATTCAGGGCATGTCTGCAGTTCTTCTGAGAAGAGATCACCACATAGCTGTGAGATAATTACACTGATGCAAAAGTCACAAAACATTGCACACCACTGCTTTATTCCAATATCAAGTGTGGATTATATTGAGCTATGTCAGTATTCTGGTTATATTAATACTTCTCAGTCACCCATAACATTAGTACTGGTCCCACCTCAGCTAGGTCTAATGCAGTAAAAAATTAATTAGCTTAATGTTCCACTGTTCCTCTTAATGGCAAATGAGATAAAAACCAAATGCCCTGTACTGATGTCTATACTAAGATAGTCTAACACTATTTGGAAGAAATATATAAAGTCCTCAAAATACAAACTTCACTAAAACTGACACAAGTAGAAATAAAAATAAAGAGCTATATATCTCAAAGGATTTAAAATTGTATAAAACAGGCCAGGTAAACCACCACTTGGGATGTCCATGTCCATCTCAGAGTGCTTGTTCTACTCCTGGCTACTTGGTGCTTCTCATACAGCTTCCTGTTAATGCAACTGGGAGGCAAGGAAGATGGCCTACATATTTTGGCCCCTGTCACCTATATGGGAGACTAGATGAAGATCCTGGTTCTTGGTTTCAGTCTAGCCCAGACCTCTCTCTCTCTCTCTCTCTCTCTCTCTCTCTCTCTCTCTCTCTCTTTCTCTCTCTTTCTCTCTCTTCCCCATCTCTATCTCTCTCCACTCCCCCTCCTCTTGTCATTCTACCTTTCAAGTAAATAGGCATTTTTTTTAAAAGAGTGTATATTGAAATGAGGATATACAAAGAGCTCAGTGCAAACAAAGTCTAGAATTTACAGCTATGTTTTTATGGAAAAAAGAAAAGTAATCCTTGTTAATTTCTTCATATAATACAGAAAAACTGGTTCAATATATTCTTTAGATCTGAGACTAATTAACTAAAACTTTAAAGCTTCTAAAATTGTTTTTGAAAATTAAAAGCACTGTCTGTAAAATAAAATATTGAGAAATGGAATTCATCAGAAACAAACCACAAATTGTGAGAAAAGTAAGTATTGACATATAGATAATATATATAATTTATGTATTTATAAACATACATGTATATATATATGTATATATATATATGATATGTGAAGATTTTCTATAACCCAAATCTCAAAACCAAATCATAACAAAGAATTAAGCACTTTGAAAGTAGGACATACAAGTGCCCCATAAGTAAATAAAAATGTTTGGGGCCGGCGCCTTGGCTCACTTGGTTAACCTCTGCCTGTGGTGCTGGCATCCCATATGGGTGCCGGGTTCTAGTCCCAATTGCTCCTCTTCCAGTCTAGCTCTCTGCTGTGGCCCAGGAGAGCAGTGGAGGATGGCCCAAGTGCTTGGGCCCCTGTACCTGCATGGGAGACCAGGAGAGGCACCTGGCTACTGGCTTTGGATCGTCACAGAAGCACCTGGCTCCTGGCTTCGGATTGGCACAGCGCTGGATGTGGTGGCCATTTGGGGGGTGAACCAATGGAAGGAAGACCTTTCTCTCTCTATCTCTCTCTCTCTCACTGTCTATAACTCTACCTGTTAAATAAATTAAAAAAAAAAAAGAAAAATGCTTAACATCACAAGTTATCAGAATTGTCAAGAAATGCAAATTAATTAAAATTAGTTAGCTCTATTCACCCACTAGTAGTGGTAAAATAAAAAAAGATAGTGCATAATTTTCTTATTTAGAGGATCAATTTTTGATTTGTTGTGATTTATATAAAATCACATCAAGTTAATATTAAAATGCTTCCAACCCACATTAGTGCAGTTTTTCATTTGATTTCTAATATAATGTCTGAACTGGAGTTATACCTTAAGTTAGACTCCCAAGAGAGTAAATTCAAGATTTTGGTACACAGTATTATGTATGAGCACATTCTGTTTTAACATACTTAATTCAAAGCAATAAAAAGGCCAAAAAATAATGCAGATTTTGGGAAAGAAAATCAATCTCTAAAACTTTCAGCTAATGGGCAGATTACATTATTCTCACTCTATAAATAACTCACAAACACATTGCTAGTCATGAGAGACAAAATAGCAGGCATTGTCTGATAGCATTAGTGGACTCTTTAGTTCAGTGGTGCAATACGAAGCTTCACACAGCTGCTTGATAAAGATTTCCCTTTAGTGATTCAGAACAACACAGTTGCAATAGTTTTAAGTAGCCAAATAAATTAAAGTCATGATGAATATATTCTTTTCCAGAATTCATGGATTTTAGTACCCAAAGTAATTCTTACAAATTGGATCTCACACCAATATAAATTTTGATTAAGAACTAGAGAAATGATATAGATCATATTTACAGGATAATAATTACCTTCAGTGATGACTGATAAGTCTTCTTGGAACGGAACATCTGATTTCTGACTCACAAATAAAGAAGAGCAGGGGAGAATAGAAACTGAGAAAGAGCAGTTATCCTTCTTCATAAAACTTAATATATGATATTTGTCTTTCATTGATTTAATAATAGGAATAAGTAGTATCCTCAGGAATAAAAATATCGTCAACAAAAGAAATGTATTAAGATAGATGAATGCAGTTAAGACCATACTGCAATGTCATATTAAACACATTTATTGGAAAATTATTACAGGGATATTTCCCAACATAAAATATGCCACAACAATTTCAGCAGAAAACATATCGTAATAGTGATAGCAGAAATAAATAGTTGTGGTAAAATATCTATTATTTACAGAATAAAACCAAATCTCTATTGAACAGCTGTACATACAACAACAGCTCTTAAATCTTATGCCAACAAGGTTGTAAAGCTTGTAATACATCTTCCTTGCCTGCTTGAGCTGAGGATATACCTTACAGGATGAAACACTTGAAAAGTTGGATTTTGTTATTCCATGAATCTTAAGTTCCAAACCTTAGAAGTAACCAGAGGCCCAGTATATTCCATAACAAACTAGATGGTGGCGTTGGTATTCAAAAATCACCATAAATGGAGTCATATTCTAGTCGGCAAAAGCTGTCAAATGCTCAGACATAATAGTGCAGGCCACCAAAGACCCTGAAGTCTGAGCCCAGACCTCCAAGGCAGATGCCAGGATAATTACTCTATAGAATTGATGTTAGATGTTGACAAATGTTTAAACATCTTCAGTGATACGTGTGGCAAATCTTAGGTATGCTGAATACAACATTTATACCAAATAATACACATGAAAAAATAGGGTACGTTTCCCCTCCTCTTTATATATACAGAGAGACTCATATTTATGCAAAATAGGCTTATTTTGGCAAATCAATCACTGTTTTTCAACAAGTTCTTGCAAGTGTTAGTTGTGTCATAACATATGCATCTTGAGCACAACTTTATATTCATCATGTCTTTATAATACACCTGTAAATAATTTTTTTATATTTTTCTCATAGAGATTAAGTGTATCTCAAAAATAGATAACAAGAACACCAACATTCAAGTAGTTTTGAATTTATAGATTGGAGAGATTTTGTGCTTATTGTGTGAGAGATGATATTTACTCTAAGAAAAAATATTTATTTCCATTTCAACATCTCATTTTTAACTAATTTACCTATATATTCCCCCATCTATTGATTACATTTTAGGTGTTTTCTTAGGTGTTTATAATTTGTTGTAGGTGTTTGAGGACAACTCAGCTTTTATCTATATGCAAGCATCAGATAATTAAGCATGGTAAATGCTGCATGGGATTCAGCTTTTGACCCACAGAATGCCTATCACTTTAAAAATGTGTTCAATGTATCATGCTGAATGAATGAACATACCTTGATCAGGTTATGTATCCATATGTGTATCTATTTACCAGTGCATTTGGCACATACAGGTAATGGTGCTAAGTTCCCAATTTGGAAAATTCAAATTTCCTTTCTCCAGCAGTCCAAGAAAAGTAGATCTTCATACACACTCAAGAGCTTGTATACAAACTCAAGGGCCCTTCTTTGCCCTAGCCTTTAAACTTCTAACTTACTAGGGGGAACAATTTCCCTTAAAACGCTTTCCATAAATCTGCTAGAATGTATGCAAAATGAATACTTTTAATGCTATAATATTTCCGTTTGCCCTTATTTCACACTGGAAAAAATAAATATAAAGCAATGGCTGAAACCTAAAGGACATTTGTAGGAAATAATCAATATCATCATTACTTCTATCCCAAAGGCAGGGAGTATTTAGCACCCTTGATTTGTTGCTCCTTTAAAAATAAAGAAGTAGCAGATAAGTAAAAGCCTAGATATTCTTTGTTTTTTTGGGGGGGTTAGTTTTTTTTTAACTTTTATTTAATAAATATAAAGTTCCAAAGTACAGTTATATCTTGCCTTTTTCACGTGAAGGTGCCATAGCAAAGGAAACAATCCAGGAAGAATGAAAATTTGTATTCCTGATTTCATGTTCTTAATTTTTAATCAGTACAGAGAGGGCAAAATTTGTGATATTGCAACAAGCTTTATTGAAAAAAATACAGAACTGGAAACAATGACTTAATATTTGTAATTTGATGGTTCAGAGGTAAATCCTTTTTCTAACTACAGAATACACAGTCTTGTTTATTGTGTTTCATTGTAGCTGGTTCCATTCCTTGTTCTTGTAGGGGTCCCACTCCTGGTTCTTGTACAAGTAGAATTTCCACCAGAATTATAATGTATTCTTTTAAAAAATTAATCTTTACCTAATATATACTAAACTGATCTCCTATATATAAATAGAATTGAAAATGATTCTTGATGTGAATGGAAGGGGAGAGGGAGCGGGAAAGGGGAGGGTTGCGGGTGGGAGGGAAGTTATGGGAAGGGGGAAGCCATGGTAACCCATAAGCTGTACTTTGGAAATTTATATTCATTAAATAAAAGTTTAATAAATGAAAAAAATTATGGGATTCAAGAACACATTGGAAAATTTCTTTGGAGTAAAGAAACCAGAAGTTAAACTTTGCAAGACAATAGAATCAGATTTTTCAGTAGAAATTAAATCCATATCTACTGAGGTCACAGCCATAGCCAAGAACTCTGTTATCTGGAGCTAAAGCCTTGTATCTGCCTTGGGAGATTCCACAAACACATCCAGTCCCTGAGTCCTGACCCCTCTGGTCAAGCTCAGGGTCCCAGAGCAGCATGTAGTTCACTTGTGAGTTTGGTTCAAGGATATCTAAGTCACTCTGTATGTGAACTAACACTTTCATAGAGTTTTACTCTCCCCACCCATAGCAAATGTGATAAACTATGCTGACTTACTTCAAGTTTATGCAAAACTAAAACTGTTCTTCTATAGTTATTGAATTAATTTATTCTTAATTATGAGATACCTAATTAAGGAAGCTTGTATTCTTAATTTGATTTTCCTGTTGAGCCTGCTCTTACAAAACCTATTGTTCTCATAAAGAAGAGAATAGATGGACTTGTAACAGCCACATCTGACAATCCTCCAGTTCAACTATATGCCTGAATTCCAGGCATCAGGTTAGCTCTCTGATTACATCACCCGAGATATGTCTCCTAATTCAATCTGCTTTCTTGGTGACTTAGTTTTCACCAAAGAAAATTATGAGTTTTATTTCCATCGGATATTCAAGCCATCTCTTAGATCTGTTAGTCATTAAAGTTTCATTGCTATATAGAAATATGATTAATTTGTCAAGAGGACAACTGTTTAGTAACAAATATGTTTTTAAGGGGCCGGCGCTGTGGCTCAGCGGGTTAACACCCTGGCCTGAAGCGCCAGCATCCCATATGGGGACCAGTTCTATTCCAGGCTGAAGCGCCAGCATCCCATATGGGGACCAGTTCTATTCCAGGCTGCTCCTCTTCCCATCCAGCTCTCTGCGGTGACCTGGAACTGCAGTAGAAGATGGCCCAAGTCCTTAGGCCCCTGCACCAGCATGGCAGACCCAGAAAAAGTTCCTGGCTCCTGGCTTCGGATCAGTGCAGCTCTGGCCATTACGGCCATCTGGGGTGTGAACCATGGGATGGAAGACCACTCTCTCTCCATCTCTCTCTCTGCCTCTCCTCTCTCTGTGTAACTCTGACTTACGAATAAATAAATAAATCTTTACAAATAACAAGTATGTTTTTAAAATAATTTTTGCATCATCTAATTATTTAAAATATCTTAAATCACAGTTTAGAAATTATTTCTTGGATTATTTATTATTTATTATTTCCTGGATTAGGCATGAGAATTTTGTGCCTCCAATTCAAGTAGCCAATCAATAAGACCAATATTTAATATTTATGATTTATGTCAGGTAATAGCTAGAAAGAGTACATTCTCATGTTTTATTGTCAATACAAATTCAGTTCATTATGGTGAATATAATATAGAAGTAAACAAGATATTCCTATTAAAATATTTATTGATATTTACGAAACAAAACCAATTTTATAATGTTGATAAGTCTTACATGTTTATTAAATTGAAAATTACTTTTCATTATTTCATTTATGGTTTATTTACTGAAAATATTCCTTCCTTCTTTCCTTTCTCTTCTGCTCATCTCCTCTATGTCTATGTTCATAATGGATATTGGTTCATATTCTTTGTTGTATGTTTTTCTGGCTTTGGAATGAAGGTGATGCTGGCCTCATAGAAGAAGTTCAAGAGGATTCCCTTCCCTTCAATTGTCTTGAGTAGCTTGAGAAGAATTGGAATTAGTTATTAAAAGTCTCGTAGAATTCAGCAGTGAATCCATCCAGTCTGGGATTTTCTTTATTGGGAGGGTCTTTGTTTCTCATTCAATCTCCATCTTGATTATTGATCTAATTAGATGTTCTATGTTATCAGGACTCAATTTTAGTAGATTGTATGTGTCCAGGAATCTATCCAGGCCTTCTAGATTTCCAAATTGGTTGGCATATAGCAGTTCAGAAAAAAATTCTGATGATTATTTTTCTTTTCTGTGGTATCCATTGTAACATCTCCTTTTTCATGTCTGAATTTATTGATGTGAGTCTTCTCCCACTTTTTTTTTTTTTTTTTTGGTTAGTTGGGCCAATGGTGTATCGATTTTACTGATTTTTTTTTCAAAAAAAAAAAAACAAGTTCTTCATTTCACTTATCTTTTGTATCTTTTTTGGTTTAAATTTTGCTTACTTCTTTAATTTTAATTATTTCTTTCCTCCTACTAATTTTCGGTTTGGTTTGTTCTTGTTTTTGTAGGTTCTTGAGATGCACTGTTTGATCCCTTATTTAGTCTTTTCAATTTCTTGATGTATGCACTAATTGCTTTTATAAACATCACTCTTAACACCGCTTTTGCTGCAGTCCATAAAATTTAGATGTGTTTCATTTCATTTGATTCTGGAAATTTTTGACTTTTCATTTATTCTACGACCTACTGTTCACTCGGAAGCATGTTTCTAAGTTTCCATGTGTTTGCATATTTTTAAAAATCTCTTAAGTTGTCAATTTGCAGCTTCCTTCCACTGTGTTCCAAAAAGATGCATGGTATGATTTCAAATTTTTTTTTAATTTGTTGAGACTTGCATTATTGTCTAGTATGTGGTCTATCCTAGAGATAGTTCCATGTACTGACAAAAAATTTATATTTTTCAACTCTGTAATGAAATGTTCTGTAGGTATCAATTAGGTCCATTTGGTTCACAGTGTAAATTTGCTCTATTGTCGCTCTATTGTTTCTTTGTTGATTTTTCGTCTAGTTGATCTGTCCATTGATGAAAGTGGGGCATTGAAGTCCCCCATTACTATTGTATTGTCTATGTCTATGTCCACCTTTAGATCCATTAACTTTTCTTTTTTTTTACTTCCAGGTGCCCCAGTATTGGGTGCATATACATTTAGTATAATCACCTCTTCCTGTTGAATTGATCCCTTAATCATTACATAATGCCTTTTTAATAGATTTGGCATTAAAATCTATTTTGTTTAATATTAAGGTGGCAACTCCTGCTCGTTTGGCTTTCTATTAGCATTTCATATCTTTTTAGACCCTTTCTTTTTAAATATGTGTGTATGTTTGTTGTTGAGTTGAGTTTTCTTGTAAAATCTTTTCTTGAAAAATCCATTCAGTTAGTCTGTAAATTTTAATTGGATGACTTAAGCAATTCACATTCAATTTTATCACTGATAATTAACAACAAGTTCCTGCCATTTTCCCAAAAAATTCTTATTGTTTGCTTTGGATTTCTTTTGTATTTAGTAGGAAATGTTCTGTTTTCACATTTTTTCATAATTATGACTATCATTCTGTGTTTCTTTGTGTAACACATCCTTAAGTTTCATTTGTAGGCCTGAAAGCGTGGTGACAATTCTTCCAATATCTTTGTTCTGGAAGGTCTTTATTTCACCTTAATTTATAAATGTGAGCTTTGCTTGATATACTATTCTGGGTTAACAGTTATTTTTTTCCTTATAGGATTTGGATTATGTTGATCCATTCTCTTCTAATCTGTAGGGTTTCTGATGAGAAGTTAGCTGTCAGTATAAGTGGAGATTCTCTGAAGGTAATTTGGCATTTCTTTCATGCACAGTTTAAAATATTTTCTTTATGCTTTACTGTTGAAAAGTTAACTGTAATGTATCCTGGTGAAGATCTTGTCTTATCATTTGTATTAGTGGTTCTATGTGTTTCCTGTACTTGGATGTCCTTTTCTTTCTCCAAATTAAGGGAATTTCCTTCTATTATTTCACTGAAAAAGTCTTCTAATCCATTCTCTTTTTTCCACACCTTCAATAACTGCCAAGACATGCATGTTAGGTCATTTGATGGTATCCCATAAACCTTAAACACTATTTCAGTTTTTCCAATTTTTTCTTCTTTTTTGTCTGACTGAGGTATTTCAAAAGGTTTGTCTTCTAGCTCTGATATTGTTTCTTCTGCTTTACCACATCTGTTGTTAAGACTTTCCACTGTATTTTTTATTTGACATATTGAATTCTTCTTTCTAATATTTCACTTTGATTTCTCTTCATAGCTCAGTCTCCTGGCACAACCTAACCTCTCTGCCAAGGTGATCAAGGCCCAGGGTAGGCCCACAGTGGCTACACGTGCCACTCACACAGGCATACAACCATACAGAGGATCTCTGCAGTCTTCAGTGTGATCATGGAGCTCTGTGCAATGATCCACATCAGGAACTCTGGGAACTCTTAGTCTCTGGAACCGACACAGTGATTGGCCAGAGCTGCTACTGCATCTCATGCTCTATTGTGCAGTCTCAGAATTTTCCCAGTTATAGTGTGAAAGTCTCCTGCAGCCACAGGGTGCAGGGGACTAACTCTCAGCTGTGTGAGTCTGCCCAACCCTCAGAGAGCTGAGGCATTCCCAGAGCCAGCTGCCTTTTGGTATTCCACCAGGGCCATTTGAGTAAGGGTGCCTATGAGGAGAGCAGCTCAGAGCTTAATTGGGTGCCACACCCCCTGACAACACTCCAGGCCATACTCAAAATCAATGGGTACAGTGGATCCACCCTTCAGGAAAAAGCTTGTCACACACACATCCAGTTACAGCAGCCTGCGTTCGCCTTACTAGGATGGCACTTCTTTCCTGCTAGGCACTGGGAATCCTTATTGGGGGACGGGGAATAGATGATGTGGTTTTCCTTTGCTGGGTTAGGGGGACACTCTGCCCCCTGCTAACACTCCAAGTCAGACTCAGTGTCAGTGTGGTCCACAAGGTTCTCCATCAGGCAGTATCAGAAGGAATACCAGCGGCCACAGACTCCTCTCACCTCGCTCTAAGAAAATAGCATGTCCTCCAGTCCCAGGATAGAGGAGTCGCCAGTGGTGTCCACACACATTGCTGTGTGTTTGAACTGTCCCTGCTGATCCATGATGTCTGAATTCTGTCTGTAGAATTCTCACTGCAAATTTCTCTCTACTTTCCCCTGGGAGTGTAGTTTTCTTTTGTTATCTTCTCATGGTCAAAATTATCATGTCTTTGCTGATTCAGCCATCTTGGATTCTCTGCTATGTTTTCTATTTCCAGTATATCATTTTGGTTCTGTCTTAGAGTTTCCATCCCACTTTTTATAACTCTCATCTTTTCTTACATGGCATCTACTTTTACTGTTAGAACCATTAACAAAGCAATCATACCTATACTTAATTTTATGAATGTTATTTACAGTTATGACATATTTGATTATGATTTAGATCATTGCTTCATCTAATCAGAATGTGTTTCTGCTCTCCTTTAGGCACATGATGTATTGGACATTAAGAGTGGAGGTTAAGAAATTTCAGTATAAGAATTTATGCTAATCTGGCTAGGAGTTAGGCTTTTTAGTATTTTCTGTGGGAATAGATGCTATAAGGCTCCAAATTCTTGTTCTATAATCTCTGTTCCTTTAATTTTGCTTTTCCATCCTGATATTAGTTTTCCTTACATACCTCTCTTCGAATAGTCTGTATCTTGCAGCTCTTTCAGCAATTATCCTCTTTATTAATGTGGAATATAATTGAATTGACTTAACATGTGGGGAAAGGAGCTATTATAAAATTCTTGGTTAGGTGAATTTTTTAAACAGGTACTCTGTCTTTCCAGTTATATACCTTATCTCCCTGTCATGCCTCTAGACAGTTTTCTTTGACAGTAGCATTCTTTATTTCCTTCCTGTATGCTCCTCTTTCCCACTTTAGGCCACACAAGAAGGCTACAGGAAGCTTATATGGTGAGAAAGTCATTCCTCCCATTTGGCTAAAAAAAATTCAGGACTGTGTTCCAGCAAATTCTTTGCATTTTGTGTGTGTGTGTGTGTGTGTTTTCTCCTAGACAGCTGACTTTAAAAAAGATCTAGAATATCTGGGGATTTTTTCATGATATTATTCCTCCCTCTCTCCTTCTAAAGTCAAGAGGAAACATTTTTCACAGTAAAAATCTGTTGGAGTTCTTGGAGAGAAAATAAGGAAAATATGTTATTTTAGTCATATTGTTTTCCCAGTAACTTATCACTATTATGTTTGTCTATATTAAGTGTCTAAAAATTAACAACAAAAGTTTAAATATTTATACCAGTTGCCTGGAGAAGCTTCTGCACCCGGAGAATAGATCTTGGGAGTTGTTTCTTAATGGCTGTGTGTCTCCCTGGGTTTAGGTGTTAACTTAACAAAATGAGAGGTAGAGAGAGAGAGAGAGAGAGAGAGAGAGAGAAAAGTCTTCCATCTGCTGGTTCACTCCCAATTGGCTGCAGTGGCCAGAGGCGTGCTGATCTGAAGCCAGGAGCCAGGAGCTTCTTCTAGGTCTCCCACGTGGGTGCAAGGCCCAAGGACTTGGGCTATCTTATACTGCTTTCCCAGTTCATAGCAGAGATCTGGATCAGAATTGGAGCAGGGGGAACTCGAACTGGCATCCGCTATGCCACAGTGTTGGCCCCAGTACTTATGACTTCTAAGTGAAGCTGTTTATATGCTAGAGCTGACTTTGGACATCACATATATATCATCGATATACACACACACACACATATATATCATATATATACATATATATGTATATATACACATATATATACACATACATATATATCATATATGTGTATGTGTGTATATATGTGTGTGTATATAATAGATATATATGTATTTATATATGTATACATGTGATATATCATAGATATATGTATACGTATGTATATATGTCATAAATGTATATATACATACACACATAAATATTTATTTATATATTTCCTTATTAAAATGATTTATGTTGAGGACCTGAGGATGTCCTGACTCTTTAAGGGCATAAAATTTTATTTACACAATAGATTTTGTCCAGCATTTCTGTATACAAAATTAAAGAAGTGTGATGATGCTCTTTTGATGAGAAAAGAAAATTACAAAGATTATTGTTTATTACTTATTTAGAAATGAATCAATTTTGTGTCACTTAGGCATCTCAAGATTTCGTTAATTTATTTACTAAAATGAACAGTTTCTTATATTTCCTTCTGAAGCTGTTTGTCATCATATTTGTTCCCTATTTAATGCATTAAGTAAAATTTTACTCATACTGTCTCTTTTTAGAAAGATTCTGTTTTTCACCTTTGTGTAACTATACATGATGGGTACATTGGTATTAGACTGTGGAAGGCTATATAGTAACATCCCTAGGATATTTAATTTTATGTTGCATGTTATACTGTACTATAAGGACAGAGCAATTTGCATTATTTATGCCTGGACATCATTTCTCATGTCTTTCTGCACATTTTGTTTTCTCGATTTTTTTATTTCCTAAGGATTAAGTATTGCTCTGAATCTTAAGCTAAGGTCTCACATCTTCTGTGAAGAGTTCTCACTCAGTGTTAAGAATTATCATGTTAAAACTGATTGCTCTACTATATAATTATTGTCCTCAAAAATGGCAATATATATAAACCTCCTTAAAGGAATGGGTGTTAGCTTATTCATCTTAGCATTCTCCATAGCTACCATTGTCTCTAGAATATTACACAAAGGTAATGAAAGCCTATAAATTAACTGAAATACAAGAATGACTAAAATATGACACTGCCTACATAAGATTCATTCTTGCAGGAGAGATAAATGGAGAATAAAATTTATGTTAATAGTTGAAAGCATGTGTATACATAAAGAGAGAAACATAAATAAAATATATTCATGTGTAAGGAAGAACATACACTTCTAATACATAAAGGGGTTAATCAGAATTCATCGAAGCAGATGAAACTTACTTACATTTTGAGAGGCTTAAGAGAGAAGTAGGCACAGAAAAGATGAAAAGCTATTCAAAATAAGAGAAGAGTAATGAATGAGTTCTAGAACATTGAAGGAATAAGTATCAAAGACAAGAATGCTTTTTTTCCCAATTGATTTTAGCTTTAATTATTTATATATAACAGTTCCATATAACCCTGATAACAATGATTTAAAATGGAAAAAAAGTGAAAGCTTTTAAAATGACCTTGTATCTTCAAACTCACTGTAGACAAGAATTGCCCTTAAAATAAGTAAAAAATAGACACTTTTGTTATGTAAATTAAGAAATTTTATTAATTAATTGGCAAAGGCTACACACTGGAGATCCTATAAATTTTGTGATGACAAAAATAGGGTGATTGCACTCCACAACAATGCATTATATACTATATAAAGAACTGTAAGAGAGCAACTGGCAGGCTTCCACATAAAGAAAAGATAAATAGATGGAAAAGCTAGTTGCCTAGTTTGACCAGTGTTATCTTTTGTGTATATGTTAAGATACTTCACTGTGCTGCATAAAAACTGGAAAAACCTTATCCATCAATCACACATTGAAAAAAATAATTAAACCAAAAGAATAGGCATCTATAACCTTTTCCTGATTGTGCAATTTGTGAGGCGTTTTGAGACTTGAGGTCCCACTGCTACTATTTGCAGCACAGTCCACTCAGGCAAACACATTCTTCATCATTAGGTTTACTGGGGACAAAGAATCTCTCTTGGACCAAACTTTAATCAGACTTCTCTGAGCCATCTTGTAAATTACAGCTCAACCGTGTCCATAAAACTACAAGTTGTAGCTTCCCTTAGTTGAATGCTTCAGAAAATGCAATGCAGCCAAATAAGTCTACTGTTTATTCCACCCAAAGCCTATGAGACCCTTTAGTTAGTAGAATTTACTTTAGAAAAATATATAGTTATAAATCTCTTGTGTGTCCCACTGAATGCACTTTTTACAACCAAGAACCTTCTCCTGAATCATCTTGAAACTGTCCCTTTGAAATGCAAAACTCTGGAGAGATTGCTCTGATATTTTATCACTTAATCTCTACGGAGGCCAAGCACCTAACTTCCATGGACTCCTTGCTCCGACTCGTCTGTCTTCTGTCCTGAACAAATGTTTGTCCTCCATTCAGATGAATGCTAGTAAGCAAACCCAGATGGGCTACACTTATTGAACAACTCCTATTTCAATTTTTGGTAATTTTCTGCTTTTCTTACTCTACTTGTGCTACTCCCACGTCCCACAACCTCAACCTGCCTTCCTTTTTCTATTCCCTCCTTTTCTTTCCAAAATATCTCATTACTTTGTATAGATCAGAACTGAGTTCAATTCTGTGGAGTCTCTTTCCTCTGCTGCAGTATTACTTAATAAAAAACCATCTTGCTGTGCTTCACTGGTGGTCAGCTTGGTTTCTCTTTGATGTTAGATGCCAAATAACTACCCTCACTTGAAGCAAGAAATTAAACATAAAATTTCTGATGCAGAGCATGAACATACAATTATTATATGATAGCTGTGCAAATTCTGACATCCTTTATGATCAGCAATTTTTCAGAAGGACCTAGTTGACCATTATCTACTATGGAGAGAGGAAGGCAGTAGCCATAAACATAACCACCAGAACCTCCAATGCTATGGTTGGAGCCATAGCCATAGCCAAGGCCACCAAGACTGACATAAGGTCACTACAGTAGTCACCACAGTGACTCATTGTATCTATTGGATGTTGAGAATTCTTTTTACTAGCAAAATAAATGTATTAAAATGAATATTGCAAAGAAGCCAGTGTTTTTACATTTTTGTTTTGAAAATAAATCTCTGATTAAGCTATAGCTCTATTATTTAAGGGTAGCTTCAAATATAAAGTCTACATTTTCTTTTTTTATTAAGAGTATTTATTTGAAAGGCAGAGTTATAGAAAGAGAGGGAGGAACAGATTGGGGGAGGCAGAGATCTTCTATCTGCTGGTTCACTCCCCAAATGGCTGTAAAAACCAGGCCTGGATCAGGCTGATGCCCAGAGCTTCATCGAGGTCTACGATATTGGTGGCAAATGACCTAGTACGTGGACCATCTTTGGCTGCTTTCTCAGTCATGTTGGCAAGGAGCTGGATTGTAAGTAGAGCAAAGTCACAAGTGGCACATTACTCACCATGATACAATGCCAGTCCCCCAACTTCCTTTTGAATTTATTGTGTCACTGTGTCCAATATTCAGTCTTTTGTATGGGGAAATGTTTTGTGTTCAAAGCTAAGGAATACACCTATCTCTGTACTTATGATGGAATATTCGAATCCCTTACATCAGACAGCTCACCTGGTTGCCCAAGAATTTTCTTTACTCAAATGACATTTCCTTCACTTTATCTGTAATAGGAAATCAATTTGTGCCAGCTCTCAAGTTTTATTTCTTTTAAAAATTCAACAAAACAGCATGTCAATTATAAAAATCTTTTGTATCATAATGTAATTTTGAAGCCAGAAACAGAACTAATTCATAGAAACAATAAATATTTAATCATCCTTTAGCTTGCTTATTCTGTGTAACAAAAATCTAACTAGGTATCTGTACAACAGTCAAATTCTATTCAAGTCCTCTTACAACAAAACCAACTTTCTGCTCCTACCATGCTTGCGGCATCAATCCCATTCCAAAGTATGGTTAAGTCATTTGTAAGCCTGCAATATGTACTAACATAACAAGTTTGTTCTCTTCACTTTCTACTGTGTTTTTATACTGCATACACTGATGGAATATGTTTTATCTCTTTCAAATATTGTAAGTTACAAAAACTTGTAGAACTACTCTTTCTGTATCTGTAAATGAATCTCTATAACATGAAAGATAATCTGCCATTCTTTTTTCTTTCTTTATTTTATTTATTTGAAAGACAGAGTTACAGAGGTAGAGACAGAAAGAGAGGTCTTCCATCTGCTGGTTCACTCCCCAGATGGCCGCAACGGCTAGAGCTGTGCCAATCTGAAGCCAGGAGCCAGGAGTGTCTTCTGGGTCTCCCATGTGGGTACAGGGGCCCAAGGACTTGGGCCATCTTCCACTGCTATCCCAGGCCATAGCAGAGAGCTGGCTCAGAAGAGGAGCAACCAGGACTAGAACTGGTGCCCATATGGGATGTTGGCACTTCAGGCCAGGGCTTTAACCCTCTGCGCCACAGCGCTGGCCCCCTTTCATCCCCTTCCATTCTAATAAACAGCAATATGATATATAAGAAGCAAATGATCACTTCCTGGTGCAAGAAAGACTATCTTTTTTTTTTTTTTTTTTTTTTTTTTTTTTTTTTTTTTTTTTTTTTTGGCCAGGCAGAGACAGACAGTGAGAGAGAGAGAGGTCTTCCTTCCATTGGTTCACTCCCTAAATGGCTGCTATGGCCAGTGCTGCACTGATCCGAAGCCAGGAGCCAGGTATTTCCTCCCAGTCTCCCACGCGGGTACGGGGACCCAAGTACTTGGGCCATCCTCCCCTGCCCTCCCAGGCCACAGCAGAGAGCTGGACTGGAAGATAAGCAACCGGGACTAGTACCCGGCACCCCAACAGGGACTAGACTTGGGTTAGAACCCAGGGTGCCAGTGGCGCAGGCAGAGGATTAGCAAAGTGAGCCACAGTGCTGACCGAAGTCTATCTTTTCATTACACAAGTTTTATTTTAGAAAAAATCATGGTAGGAAAGGACGGGGCCATCAAAGAAGGAGGTACTTTTCTCTGAAGGGAGGAGAGAACTTCCACTTTGACTATGACCCTATCGGAATAAGATCAAAGTCGGCGAACCCTAAAGGCTTCCATAGCCTTGGCAACTCATGACTAGAGCCTAGGGAGATTACTGACGCCATAAACAAGAGTGTCAAATTGTTAAATCAACAACAGGAGTCACTGTGTACTATTGTCTCATGTGGGATCTGTCCTTTATGTGTTGTCCAATGTGAAGTAATGCTATAACTAGTACTGAAACAGTATTTTTACACTTTATGTTTCTGTGTGGGTACAAACTGATACTTAGTATATACTGAATTGATCTTCTGTATATAAAGATAATTGAAAATGAAAAAAAAAACTTGGTTTTAAATTGGAAATTACATAGAAAATTAATCAATTTTTTAAAAATATCATGTAGGATCTCTGTCTTTAATGTGATGTACACTGTTATTTAATGCTATAACTAGTACTCCAACAGTATTTTTTCACTGCGTGTTGCTACGTGGGTGCAAACTGTTGAAATCTTTACTTAATATATACTAAACTGATCTTCTGTATATAAAGAGAATTGAAAATGAATCTTGATGTGAATGGAAGGGGAGAGGGAGCGGGAAAGGGGAGGGTTGTGGGTGGGCGGGAAGTCATGGGGGGGAAGCCATTGTAATCCATAAGCTATACTTTGGAAATTTATATTCATTAAATAAAAGTTTAAAAAATATCAATAGTTACAGCAAATTATAAAAAACAAACAAAAAATCATGGTAGGCGTGTATAATTTTTAAAAAGCCATGAATATAATTTAATTATTTTGCAACAAAATAAGCTAATTCTGTTTTCCACAATCATTTTGAAATGCATCATGCTTAGAAGATGCATATAAGTGTTTGTGTATGTGTGTGTTTCTGTATGTGTCTGTGGCTACATGTGAAGGTACAAAGCTAAAGATATACTATTGCAAAACAAGAGGAAGTTAAAATTATGTTTGTATAAAGGAGGAATATATATCACGGCCTATACTGTTCTGAAAGAGAAGTTCCAGTGAAGATGTGGCAGATAGGTGCAAGACTAAGCAAGATGTGAGTTTAGACAGAACAAAAACCTCCCAGAAAAATGCTGAAGATTAAGTGCATTGTTTCCATAACAAGGAGGACCATTGAATATCATTATTATATTATTATAATCCTTATATTACTTGAATATTATGTTATGATTATTAGAATTATTAAGGATTAATTCTTATGGGTTATTATTATGATTCAGTCATTTTTATTTTATCAGGGTACACCACAAAAATATGACATTTTTAGAATGTTTATTAGCTATTGAGATGAACCACATATAAAGATCTGTGAAAGTCAAGTTGTAATGCAGTTTTGGTATGTGTTCGAACCCGAATATAACCCTACCATACAAGCCAGCCATCCCACTCCTTGGAATTTACCCAAAGGAAATTAAATTGCCAAATAAAAGAGCTGTCTGCACCTCAATGGTTATTGTAGCTCAATTCACAATAGCTAAGACCTGGAACCAGCCTAAATGCCCATCAACAGTAGACTGGATAAAGAAATTATGGGACATGTACTCTATAGAATACTATTCAGCAGTAAAAAAAAAAAAAAAAAAAAAACAATGAAATCCAGTCATTTGCAACAAAATGGAGGAATCTGGAAAACATCATGATGAGTGAAATAAGCCAGTCCCAAAGGGGCAAATATCATATCTTCTCCCTGATCGGTGACAACTAACCGAGCACCAAAAAGGAAACCTGTTGAAGTGAAATGGACACTATGAGAAACAGTGACTTGATCAGCCCTTGTCCTGACTGTTGATGTACAACTTAATACTTTATCCCTTTTAGTATTTTTTTGTTCTAGTTAATACTATTGGTTGAACTCTGTAATTAACACACAATTATTCTTAGGTGTTTAAATTTTAACTGAAAAGTGATCTCTGTTAAATATGAGTAGGAATAAGAGAGGGAGGAGATGCACAATTTGGGACATGCTCAATCTGACTTGCCCTAAATGGTAGAGTTAGAAATGTACCAGAGGATTCCAATTCAATCCGATCAAGGTGGCAAGTACCAATGCCATCTCACTAGTCCAAGTGATCAATTTCAGTTCACAATTGATCATACTGATAGGTCTAAGAGTCAAAGGGATCACATAAACAAGACTAGTGTAACTGATAGAATCAAAAAAGGAGAGAACGATCCATCATGGGAAGTGGGATACACAGCAGACTCATAGAATGGCAGATGTCCTAAACAACACTCTGGCCTCAGAATCAGCCCTCAAAGCATTCAAATCTGGCTGAAGAGCCCATGAGAGTATTGTAGGCATGGAAAGCCAAGATATCTGGCAAGAAAAAAAAAAAAGAAGACCTAAATGAAAGATCTCTGTGAGTGAGATCCCAGTGGAAAAAACAGGTCATCAAAGAAGGAGGTACCTTTCTCTGAAGGGAGGAGAGAACTTCCACTTTGACTATGATCTTGTCTAAATAAGATCAGAGTTGGCGAACTCAAAAGGCTTCCATAGCCTTGGCAACTCATGACAAGAGCCTAGGGAGATTACTGATGCCATAAACAAGAGTGTCAAATTGTTAATTCAACAACAGGAGTCACTGTGCACTTATTCCTCATGTAGGATCTCTGTCCTTAATGTCTTGTTCAATGTGAATTAATGCTATAACTAGTACTGAAATAGTATTTTACACTTTATGTTTCTGTGTGGGTGCAAATTGTTGAAATCTTTACTTAATATATACTAAATTGATCTTCTGTATATAAAGAGAATTGAAAATGAATCTTGATGTGAATGGAATGGGAGAGGAAGCGGGAGTTGGGAGCGTTGTGGGTGCGAGGGAAGTATGGGGGGTAGCCATTGTAATCCATAAATTGTACTTTGGAAGTTTATATTTATTAAATAAAAGTTAAAAAAATAACATCTGTATTGCAGGAGTATACAGGAAACTTTATATAAGAGCTGTAGTGTGAATCTGCTCTATTGATAGCCTCAATTACTACAAGGCACATCTGTCAGTAGTGTCCCTTGATTCTTACTTTGGTTTTAACTTTGAGACTTACTTGATTAATGAGACTCAATTTCATTCTAGTAGAATGAAATTATTTGGCTACATTTTTACAAATGTTTATTTTATATTTTTGTTACTCAGTATCACCATGAAAATATGGCAAGGCTTGCTGTCTATAAGCTTGTAAGAGACATATGCAATAATTCCTAAAGTCTCCATCATCATAGACAAGGAAATTCTAAGTCACCTGCATCACTGATGTGCAAATGACCACAGGCCCATGAGTGAGCCAAGCTTAGGAAGCATCACCTTTCAACAGACCTGGATCCTTGGGAACAATAATAAATAGATTCATTTTAAAACACTAAATTTGGAGTCATTTCCTATGCAATGTTTATATTTAAATAGCTAACAGACAAAGATTCTTATGACAAATTGATAAATAACTACATGAGTAATCAGTTACAAACAGAAACATCACAAAAATTTTGGATTTTTACAGCTAACATTTTTAAAAGATTTCATTTATTTCTTTGAAAGATAGAGTTATAGACTGAGAGAAGGAGATACAGTGAGAAAGGTCTTCCATCCACTGATTCACTCCCTAAATGACTGCAATGGCTGGAGCTGGGTTGATCCAAAACCAGGAACCAAGAGGTTCCCCCAGGTAACCCACATGGATGTAGAGGCCCATCTTCCATTGCCTCCTCAGGTCATAACAAGGAGCTGGATGGGAAATGGAGCAGCCGGGAATTGAACTGTGTCCACATGGGATGGCAGCACCACAGGCAGATGCTTTACCTGCTACGACACAGGATTTTTGTGTCTTTTAATTCAAACTGTTTAAATGTGTGTTTCTTACCTTTACTGTTATTCTCTTAAAATATTTCAAATATACCTACTGGGTAAGATCTTATCATTGAAAACTCTTCAGAAGTTATAATCAGCCCAAAATCCAACACTGAATGCTGAGTTTACTGTTCTTTCATTTTTCCATCAGGAAAATGTAACCTCTAATGATCATAAATAATACATATGCTTCTCTATTCATTTGTGTTCCTTTGATCAACTAGTTCAACTCAACCTTTTTACAAGGTTCAGGTGAAGTAATATCTCTGATTATGATCAGCTTTTTTGCAATCTTTCCACACATGTTATGTCTATTTTGCATATTATCCAACATTAAACTTATTTTTGCGCAGTTTTATATACTTTAGGCATAGAAAATTATTGAAGGAGAAAACATGATAGTCTTTTAGGTGTATCTCACTCATCTTCAGCGATAATCAATTTATTTACAAAAGCTTTCATTTATACTTACAAGTATAAATTTGTAATTTCTGTAATTTGCAAGATAACCCATGCATCATTTTATCTGAAGTGAAAAAAAATTATCTGAAGATATTTTCATGAGCATAAAGCATTTAAACATAATATGCAAAACAGAAGGAAATGTTAAACATCATTCTTATTTTTTAAGAGGCTTCATTTTGTATAGTCACATCCTAGATTCACTTCAGTACTGCATACTGGACTGGATGAAAAATTTAAAAGTTGCATGGGATTTATGATTTTCACTAATATAATCATGCCTACTTTCTCTAAGTTATCAAAAGCAATCATCACTTATGTTTTTATTTATTGAATAAATATGGTTGAAATAATCATGAAAATCAATTAAAATAGAAGAGTTCCATACAATTGAGTGAGTGTTAGTCAATAATAATATTGTTTGAGATTCACATGTAAGAAGAGAGATCTGAGGAAGACAAACATAAAAAAGAAGTCAATATCCAGTCTCATCATGGAAAAAAATAATAACAAACAAAACTGAAAAAGAATTGATATTGGGATTAAATAAGAAGATAAAGGTACTCAAATGTCTAGAAAACAGTAGAATCATTTAAATTAGAAGAGGCACTGGATTATAATTTAGATTATTTAAATTAGAAGAGACACATATTAATATGTGATTATGTCTTTGGCTTCTTGAAAGACACATGCCACCAAAGGATATTAAAGCCAGAGCAGTCCTCTCTCTTTCTATCTCTACCTCCATCTCCCTTCTCTGTTCATCTCAGTTCCACAAGGTATATTGGCACAAATAAAGATTCCCATTCTCTTACAGGGCTGAAAATTGTTAAGAATGCATAACAACACTGAAAAAAGTACAGGTGGTATGTATTTCTGAAATTATGTAGTTTCAAATTAATGGAAGCCTGAACTGAGAAAAATTCCTACCACCTCAAGGATTTACAATCCTAACGTGTCAGAGAGTATCATGTATAAGGGAACACAGTGTAAAGTTAATCTTTCCATAGAAAGGAAAATTGTACATTACAGAAACTTGAACCTCAATTGTACTGAAATAAATAAAAGGAAAAGAGTCCAAGGTTTATGTTTGTGAATATTTATTACAGATACTGTGTAGAATTATCACAAATATAAAAATAAAGAGGCTACATGTCAGTTATGTCTCAGGAATGAGCAATGAAATTCTGGTTCAAAAATCTAGGACTTGGGACCAGCATTGTAGCTCAATGGATTAAGCCACTGCTTCTGGTGCTGGCATCCTTTATCAGAGTGCTGGTTCAACTCCTAGATATTTCACCTTTGATCCAACTTCCTGCCAGTGCACCTCAGAACGAACCAGAAGTACTTGGGCCCTTGCTACTTAGGTAGGAAGACCTGGATAGTGTTCCTGGCTCTTGGCTTTGGCTATGTGGGGAGTGAACCAGTATACAGGAGATAACTGCACTGTCAACCACTTTCTTTCACTCTACCTTTCAAATAAATAAATAAATAAATAAATAATTCTTTTAAAAAGTGAGTATTCCCTGATTCAAAGTGTGTAGATCACATTGCGATTTTTTTCATACTCATTCCGAAAACATAACATGATAATGAATTAAACAAAAGAATCGAGAGTCAATACATAAAGAAAAATATACACAAAAGTGATGAGTGAGTAATAGTAACATTCTGTTTTCATTAAAATTCAAGGTAGCCATATCCTCCACAGGGAGAGAGACAGAAGTAGCCACAGCCATAACCACCAAATCCTCAAAGACCATAGCTGGAGTCATAGCCATAGCCCGGCCACCGAAACCACCAAGACCACAGCCAAGCCTACTGAAACAGTTGTCATAGTAGTAGATAATTGGGTCATGGTTTGGGAATTTGGTGAAAGTTGAACTTGAGTTCTTAAGAATGAGTATCATCATTTGCCACTGTATATTTTTACTCCTTCAATGTGGATGTGATGACCCAAAACAAAGAATTGTTATTGTCTTCAAAAATTCATTTTTGGTGAAAAGTAGTTGTATGAAGTCATACCTTTCTTATTGAATGTAGACATTTTCCTGTGATATTAGATTAATTTCCATTATTCAGAAGTAGGTTTTTTACTGTTGTCTTCAAAGCTTGTTTTCACAAATTTCTACATCTACATCTTAGGAATAAGCTTACATTTCCTCAGATAGTCTGACACTATTATCATTGTCAATGGTGTCTGCATTTTCTCTCTAATAGAACTTCCTTCAAAGATAATGTCTTCTTCTATATTCGAATAAATAAGATAATATAAAATATCTTAAATTCTCCTAAATGAATGAAAATTACATGAAAGAAATGTTATATATTTTATTCTTGAGGCTTAACATTCTACTTTGTAGAGATAAAACACATGCTATTGGCCTTTCATATCCATGAGTTTCAAAACCATAGAATCAAATATCTACAATACTGGAAAAATATTTATTGAACATATACAGCATTTGTTCCTCAGTATTATTCCCTAAAAGTGCAGTATAACATTTACATATAGTTTACATGGTGTTATTATGTATGACAAACAAATTTATAGTGATTCAAATATAATAAAATAAGTTTTGTTTTCAGATAAGGGAAATGAGCCTCTCAGATCTGGTATGCATCCACAGGGAGGTCTTGAAACCAAAACCTCTGGAACCTGAGGGATAATTGTAGACCCAAGTACCACTTGAGAGTGTGTATAAAAGTCAAAACATTGTTACACTGATTTCAAGAGTGACTTAAGAAATTAACTACTGGGACTGGTGCTATGATGCAGTGGGTTAAAGCCCCAGCCTGCAGTGCTGGCATCCCATATGGGTGCCAGTTCGAGTGCTGGCTGCTCCACTTCTGATCCAGCTCTCAGCTATGGCCTGAGAAAACAGTAGAAGATGGTGCAAGTCCTTGGGCCCCTGCACCTTCATGAGAGACCTATATGAAGCTCCTGGGTCCTGGCTTCAGATCAGCTCAGTTCTGGCTCTTGCAGTCATTTGGGCAGTAAACCAGCAGAATGGAAGACCTCTCTGTCTCTCTGGCTCTACCTCTCTCTTTCAAATAAATAAAATAATTCTTTACAAAGAAAGAAATTAATGACTAAAATGTCTTGCAAAAGAATTCTGCAAAAGGTGAAAAATGAGATACACAAGGAAAGAGGTATACGAACATCAAGATTGAAAGTAGAGTAGAAGACTCCAACAAGGAACAAGAGTGTGGGTTTATGATCATCGACAAAGGCAAGCAATCTGTACCATCACTGAACAAAATAATGCAATCATGGCATAGAACTTAGGTAAGGAGTACTTGGATCATGAACTACATTCCATGTTGTTTTGGGCACTGACATCAGGAAAATGAGGTTTCAGGAATACATATTCCATGTGCAGTGTGGATATTAGGGAAAATTTTCTATCAAGAAAACTTTAAAAAAATGTTTTATATTTATTTGAACTGTAGAACAATACAGAGAGTGAGATTCCACTTCCTGGTTTATTATCCAAATGCCTACAATAGCCAGGGCTGGGCTAGACTGTTTCCTTGTTTCAGGGTGCTGCATTATATCCTGTTTGGTTGACATTACTTTAAAAAAAAAAAACATAAGAAATATCAGTATTAGGTCCTAAGATTTCTAGTCCTTTCTTGTATAAGCTTATGTTAAAGTTCATTTCTTTTACTGAAGCACAACAAAATCCTGCTTGTCAACAATCAATTGTAGGCTAGGTTATTTGAAAATGAGAACACATCAATGGCAATATAGTAATATTTTTAATATTTTTAAATTTTTATTTATTAGAATAAAGGGCATAGATTTCATATATTTCATAGGTACTGATACTTTCTCCATTTCTCCTCCTTCTTTTTTCTCCCATAATTTTTTGTGATAACATATTTTCAATTAACTTTAATCATTGCCTAAATGCTCATTTAAATAAAGAATTCTACATGTTAAAAGTAGTAGGATGACTGTTCCTCAGGAACATAGACAAGGATTATAAACAGTAGTCAAATCACAAGATCCAGACTCAAAAAGCTAAATATCATATGTTTTTCTCTGATTTCTGGTAACTAATATGTATGGTCCAAAAAAAAAAAAACTTAATCTATATGAGTTAAATTGAAATCTTGTGATTTTTTTTCTAATGAAACTAAATATTTTGAATTTCAAACTAGCTTTGGGAAATCTCTTTGACATTTGCACTCTGAATTAATATACAATTATTACTTATATAAAAGGAAAATTTAGGATGTTTCTTGGTAATTGCAAGAATATATAAATATAAATTACATTAAAATGGCATAAATACATTAAATAATATTCCATCAAGAAGTTATTTTCATTTTCAACCAAAGAAGTAGAACAGATGAAAATAGTCTGAAATAACACTTTCGCTACATTTCTAGACAAATGTATATCTAACCAAGATCAAGGAATTTATTCAGGTCATTAGAACTGAAAATGTGACTCAATTTGTATTACTTTTCTTCATTGTCATTCATATAATCAGTCTGCATGATATTAGTGAAATATATCTTCTTACATTCCTCATTTTCTATTCCAGATGGCATACCCAGGCACAGACTTTGAATAGGAACTTCTTTGACAAATGCCAGGATTACTATAGAAGCATTTTATTTTATTTTCAATTATCTTTCTCTTTAAAAAATGCAATTTTTCTATGTTACTACTCTCTTTGAAATTTACTGAAAAATAAAGTAAAAATAACATTTTTGCACTTGTTATTAATTCCTCATATGCTATACTCCATAATAAAATAACCCCAACATGACCCACATGCTTCAGTTTCTTCATTGTTCTAAGAAGATGATTTTCATCTCCTTTCCAGTAAAATTTTACATGCTAATTTCCTCTTCAGCTATGCTTTTCTCTAATGTCTTTAAATTTAACATATTTTTTGGATGGAGCAAAAAGAACAAGGATTTAGATATTGCAAAAAAGGATACAGAAGAAATCTTTAGTCCATAACACATCAGGGGTGAGGATACCCAGCTTGGTCAAAAACATGAATCACTGCAGATGATGGTGTTTTCAGCAAAACCTAGGGGAGCAATATCTTCTACAGGAAAAGGGATGGATGTATCTAGAGCAGTAACCATCATAGACTCTGTGGCCATATCTGGAAGTACAGCCACAGCCCAGAGCATTGACACCACCAAAGCCATAGCCAAAACCACCAGATAATCCTTGGCCACATCTGGAACCATAGCCATGGCCCAGGCCACTGAAACCACCATGGCCATGGCCAAAGACACCACAGTGGTTGTTGTAGTAGTAGCTCATTGTGTCAGGGGGTGAGGACTTGGTGCGAGGTTGAACGTGAGTCTCCTGAGAATGAAAGTCATCACTTGTTAGCAGGCTTTTATACTCCCTCAGTGTGGGTGTGCTCAACCACAACGAACAACTGTCACTCTTTGAAAAGTCATCTTTGCTGGAAAATGATACAATTAAGACACACTTTTCTAGAGCGGCAAGATGGCGGAATAGGAAGGGAGCACACTATTAGTCCGGGGGAGAGGCAGTTTAATAAAAGTGGAGATACTGCACGGTCAAGGAAGAGTAGGAGAAGAAACAGCAGAGGAAACTCTTCCAGAACTAGTGATTCACAGTGGACGTGCGTGGAGAGCGTGGGAGCCCAAGTTCGGGACACCAGCGGCAGAATCAACACACCAGCGCTGGAACGCGAGGTGAGCCGAACCTCAATAGCCCGAGACACCAGTGGGCAAGCGGAAGGAGACTAGAGGGAACGAGGTTTGAAACTCTGTGGGGAAAAGTTCACCAGGCTAACTAGAAGACAGAGAGGAAAAAAAAAAAGTGACCGATACGGACACAAGTTTCTCTCTCTCCGCTCACCTCTCAAAGGTGAGCAAGACAAAGAGCAGACGCCATTTTAACATATGTCATAAGCAGGGTGACTTCAGGTCTGCACTGTCCCTGAGCCTAGCAGAAAAACCTGACTCTGGGGGGAGGGGTGAAATAACAGGAGATTAGCATCTAACTTGGCAACCCAGTGGGAGACTGCAGGAGAATTGGAGCTCACACCGAGGGCAGCAGAGATTCCCTGTGTGGTCCTTGGGAAAGAGCTTCCGATCTCTGGCTCCTGTGGGTATATCATTTGCCTGCTAACTACCTCCAATTACGTTCAGCTGTGCGGAATTACTTCCCTTTTGAATCAAAAAAAAAGAAAGAAAGAAAGAGAGATTTACCACACCTAACCTGGGAGTGTCATCTTTGACACACCCTCAACCCTGAGGAACCAAACACAGCTCTCAGGCCACACTCATCTCAAGCCTCTAAGGCTCCACCGAAAGCAGACAGTCCACTTAATATAGAGCCATAGTGTAACAAGAAAAAGCACCACAGTGAAGAAACCAAATATCTCCAACATGCCAAACAACAAACGCAAAAACCAAGCTAACAAGAACAAGGAAGACACTATAACGCCCCCAAATGAAAAAGACACCCCAGTTCAAAATTATGAAGATGATGAGATCAAAGAAATGCAAGAAGCGGATCTCAAAAAATTGATAAGAACATTAAGAAGTTCTCAAAAACAAATTCTTGAACTACAGAAATCCTTAATGGACAAGATAGAAAATCTCTCTCGTGAAAATGAAATATTAAGCAGGAATCAAAATGAAATGAAACAACTAGTAGAACAAGAAACTGTGATAGTGACGAGAAACCATAATGAAATGAAGAACTCAATAGATCAAATGACCAACACATTAGAGAGCCTTAAAAACAGAATGGGCGAAGCAGAAGAGAGAATATCAGAAGACAGAGAACAGGAAAGGAAACAGGCAAACCAAAGAAAAGAAGAAGAAATTAGAAATCTAAAAAATATTGTCGGGAATCTACAGGATACTATTAAAAAACCTAATATTCGAATTCTAGGAGTTCCTGAAGGCATGGAGAGGGAGAAAGGATTAGAAGGTATTTTCACTGACATACTAGCAGAAAATTTCCCAGGTTTGGAGAAGGACACAGGCATCTTAGTACAGGAAGCTTATAGAACCCCTAATAAACATGACCAAAAGAGATCCTCACCACGACATGTTGTAATCAAACTCACCACAGTGAAACATAAAGAAAAGATCCTAAAATGTGCAAGAGAGAAACGCCAGATTACTCTCAGAGGATCTCCAATTAGACTCACAGCAGACTTCTCATCAGAAACCCTACAAGCTAGAAGGGAATGGCGAGACATAGCCCAGGTACTAAGAGAGAAAAACTGCCAGCACAGAATATTATATCCTGCAAAGCTCTCATTTGTGAATGAAGGTGAAATTAAGACTTTTCATAGCAAACAGAAACTGAAAGAATTTGTTGCCACTCATCCTGCCCTGCAAAAGATGCTTAAAGATGTCTTACACACAGAAACACAGAAACATGGTCACCAATATGAAAGAAGGTAAAGGAAGGAAACCTCACAGCAAAAGATCACAGGAAGCTCAATTTCTCTTTGACATAGAATTAAACTCTGATGCTCTGTTAAAGCAATGTGTTAAAGTAATCTATTATGTTTTCTTGATGTCTGTTAAATTCTAATTGTTCAAAAACAGCTGAATTTTTATTAAGAGCTAAGGGTTATTTAAATATGTGCTTATTTTCAAAGATTTGAATAATCACCTTGTAACAATGATCACATTTGGTCTATGTTATGTCATGATTTTAAGGAATCCTATTTCAACCAGATATTTTGGATTTTGAGCATTCTTGGCATTCTTGACAGGCATTCAAAAAATCAAAGTTTCAAACAATCTGGACTCTAAAATTTCCAGTAAATCCTGGACTTTGGTTTTTCCAGTTTAGGCCCAACTGAAAAAATCGAAGGACCTATGTCTCTCATCTTATAGAGACACCAACTAATCAGGCTATTTGGATCATATCAGAAGTACTCTCAAGATGTGATGTGGTACCAAACTGTAAGTTTCTATAATGGAAAATGCTATTAATACAAATGTTTGAGAATTAAAAAGTCTAATGATCTTGTGTTACTAGACATGATAGTTATCTTAATGAGAAAGCCCCAGAGGCCTAAAGGGTTAAATACTTGTAAAATCCTACAGGTGCTTTCAAAAATACTGTGAAGTAAGCAAGTGCCTCTTGTTGGTTGATGAGTTTATAATTTTAAACATGGCGACTTAAAGTCTTTTGTCATCCACAGTTATATGTGATTTGCTGCTCATAAAACTAAAGCGTTGTTGGTTCTGTGTTTAGCTGTCCTCCTATAGGTTCCTATGGACTTTTTCCAGCCACTTCTATTGTATTCAGTACTTTGGGATGGCAGATGAAGCCAATAATGTATTAACAGTACCAACTGAGAGAAAGTATAGTTAACTGAGGTTACTAAAAAGAAAAAGCAATTCAAATCAATTGGCAATCTACAAAAAGAGTTAAAGATTTTAAAAGCTATTATTAAAATTGCTATATTGGTCTACTATGCTATGTTATATGTGTGTACATATTGTATGTTCACATGGGGAAATTTTATTAGAGTTTTATTTTAAATGGCTTATAGATAAGACTGTCCATAAATTTAAGCTGCTAAAATCAATCAAAGATACATTTTAATTTGTGTGACCTGAATCTGTGTATCATATGTTTTAAACGTGTTGGTTGAAAGAAACTAAAAACATTTTAGATGGTTGTGCTTAAGTTTACTTGTTAAACAAACTACACCATGTTAGATATTTAAGAGGTGTTTCCAAATACATGATTCTTAAAATTTATAGAAGGCATTGGACCTTCTGGTAAATGTTTTCTTAAGTTGTTATCTAATGGTTGAAACTGTTTGCTAAGTATTCATGTGATATTGCTATTGTCAGCAAGCGATCTAGGACTTGCTCCCTCATTTCTCTATTCTAAGCCCAACTTGTTCTTTCATTTCTCTATTCTCTTCAAGGCAGGAAACTAATTCTATTATGAAGGAATCTGTAGGACGCACAATTTAATCTTTAGACCTTATAAAAGAGATGGCTAACATTTTTCTGTAATAGCATAGCCAAAATAAGAACTTAAATAATAATCTCATAGCTAGATTCACTTTGCCATCAGCGAAGTAAACAGTAAGTAGAAAAAACCTCCCTTTCAGACCAAAGGGAAAGAAAGTTTTAAAGTGAGAATATAATTGTCCTCATGGGCATTGTCTACCTTAGAAAAACTACTACAGAACATGCCTGTGACTATAGACTTGTAGTTCAGGCCACCGAAGATTAGAGATGGGACATGGGCACTCCCTTGACTTGCATCCTCTGGTCTGCTTTAACACAAACCAGGAGGAAAAGAAAGCTAGGCATCAGAAGCAATGGGTGGCAGGCCTATTAATGGCTGATCTGTACAGTGATCTGCCCTCAAGGAGACCCAACAGGCCAGTCCACTGCAATGGCTTTCAATGTGGTAAGCCTGGGCTTCAGCAGAAGTCAGCTTGTGAAGAGCCCTGGCAGCTCTGCCAAGAGTTGGATCACTGGAAATGGACCTGCCCTGGAGTCGAAGGATGCCCAGGTCAGAGCCACAGATCTTATTGGCTCTAAGCTGAAAAGCCCTTCACTCAGCCCAACTTCCAAAGTGACCACTGCAGCTGAGGGGATGGTCAAGTAGGGTCAGCAACATTGCAGGCAGAACTGTAAATTTCTTGTTAGAGATGCCACCTGCCTTTACCTGGCCAGCTCTCCTCCCAGGCCAGCCAAGTAATGAAAGTCAACAGAGTGCCTTCCCCTAGGAGGTTCACACCTCCCTTAGGATATACCCCATGTGAAGAGATAGATATGTCTGGGCCTCGTAACTTACAAGGCCTAAAGCCCACCAGATTATTATCAAGCCCCTTCTATCAGGTTCTATTTGCCTCTCAATCAGAAAACTTAATTGTAGCTTAGACAGCACCTTTCTTAGCTCCTCTAATAATGACTCTGTCATTTTTTCTAGACCCTGTCTAGCGTATTTGGGCCTCATTCCTTTGTAATCATAACCTCTACCACCAATGGCTCTACTCCCAACCTGTGTGTACTGATGGTCCTCTTCCCCACTTAATTCTATATAATTGTTCAAACCTGGTAAATGCCACTCTTAGGATCATTGGTTACTATCCTCACTCTGTCTTTTATGACCTTTTCTAAATATGATCAGAGTCGGCAAACTTGGAAGGCTTCCATAGCCTTGGCAACTCATGACGAGAGCCTAGGATGGTTACTGGCGCCATAAACTAGAGTGTAAATTTGTTGGGTCAACAACAGGAGTCACTGTGTACTTGCTCCTCATGTGGGATCTCTGTCCTTATTGTGCTGTACATTGTGATTTAATGCTATAACTAGTACTCAAACAGTATGTTTCACTTTGTGTTTCTATGTGGGTGCAAACTGTTGAAATCTTTATACTAAATTGATCTTCTGTATATAAAGAGAATTGAAAATGAATCTTGATGCAAATGGAAGGGGAGAGGGAGCAGGAGAGGGGAGGGTTGCGGGTGGGAGGGAAGTTATGGGAGGGGGAAGCCATTGTAATCCATAAGCTGTACACCGGAAATTTATATTCATTAAATAAAAGTTAAAAAAAAAGATACACTTTTCTTATTAAGGTTAGATCCAAATATGTATGAATTATTGTTCCTTTTAATATAAGTTAATTTTCATACCCCAGAACCAGACTTAGCATTGAAGAGTTACGTTCATGTCTTCAAAGTGTATGTTTTCACAGATTTCAATATCTATATCCTAAGATTTAGGCCACCTACATCTGACACTCAGAAGTTTTACCATTGTCAACAGTATCATTTTTGCCATCCCAAAAAAGTTAAGGTTTTACCTATATATGGTAACTTCCATTTATGACAAAGCCAATATAAATTGGCATATAATCCAATATGACTGAAATTAATTTAGGTCTTAAATTTAGGTCTGTTGTAGAGAACATGATAGCAAGCATATTGGTTTTCTGTGCTGTTTGAACATCAGTGTGTTAACTGTCTAAGCCCCTTCTTGTTTTTAGGATGATATTCAAGTCTTATCATCAGATAAAAACGTCTACCTTGTAAAGACTGCAAAACACAGCTTGTTAGACATCCAATGTATTCAAGAGAGGACTTTGGCCTTCTCACTCAAAGCTTTTTCTCAGGCTTTTTGTCTCTCTGAAATAACTGCTTCCTCTTCATCTAGGAGCCTCCTTCAACGATTGTATTCCACACACATTTGCCAACATATCATTGTTATTTTAAGTTGGCCTGACCTCTTGAAAAATTGTATATATTTATTATAATATGTATCTTTTAACTATTTTGGATATTCTTACTTATACTTCTGGAAACTAGACCTTATCTTTATATTCTCTGGCTTTATGTGATTGACAACATTAAATTATTGAATGTTTAAACTTTACAGAAATATAAGATTTAAATGTTATGAGCTGTCTGTTAAATAGAGTGTGAGTTGTTGAAATAAAGGATAACAATTAAGAAATATCATGCAATCTTCATCTTAATATTTTATTACGTGAAAGGGACTAAAACATTTGAGTATGTGGATGGCACATGGCAAATATATACATGAGCTATTTGGCCATTAAAATTCTGACTCAGCACCTTCAGTGTATTCACAATGTGAGTATGTCTCTTCGTATTGAATGTATATGCAGAATTTGGTGCAAGTAAATGAATATTTATCTATGTTTTTTGCATAAGTAGCTTTGCATAAGCAGTTTGGAAGAAATGAATGATGGGTAGTGACACTAATTTCAAGAGAAATTAAAAGAAGTAACTATTAAGTAGCTCAATGTTTTCCAAACGAATTCTGAAGGATGTGTAAAATGAATGCAATCTAAAATGAGACACAGATTGTATACCATAAGAGGGATAGAGAATCTAGCAAGAAATAAGTATTTGAGTTTGTCATGAGAGATGAAGATAAGCAAACTCTGATACCAAAGAGCAAAACAGTTTAGTTGGCTCACTGAGCATAAATAAGGAATAGCTAAAGGCTGGGAAGTACATCACCTAATTACCAGAGAGTGTCATGCATTATTGTATACTTGGATGAGGACAATGACATCAGACAAGTAGAGTTTCAGAAATACATATTTTCTGTGAGGTATGGATTGTAGGGCAGCTATCTGAGAGCAGGTGATGAATTGGAAGGCTTCCAAAATGTCTTGTTGTAAAATTAAATAAGAAAAATGGATTGGTAAGCATGAACAAAAAGAAATATTATTATTGTCAGTAGGATTTGTGGTCACTTTTAGAGTCAGATGTACAGCTACCAAGTTGTAGGTAAGTTTTTTCCTATGTGAAAGCGATGTGTCATATCTTTGTGGATTAAATTTAATTTAAAACACAGTATGATGCTCTAAATTACTTTCTATAATTTGTACACATTAAAATAATTATAATGAAGTCCATTTTTGTAATTTCTTAAGCTAAGTATATTTGGAAACCAGTGGAAATGAAAATGCATAAGCATAACATATGTAAATAATTTATTTAACTTTATGAAGTTAAACATTTTGGTGTTTAAACTAGTATTGGGAATTTTCTTTGCCTTTTGAACTCTGAGTTAGGATATTTAGTTGTTGAAGGCAAATGTTGAGATAATTTCTTGGTAACTGAAATTAATAATAGAAATTTCATTTAACTTTATTACATACACATATCCATCAAATAATATTTGACCAACAAGATATTTTCACTTGAAAACCAAAGAGATAATGAAGATGTAAATGGAATGAACAATTCATTATTTTTCTTCTCATAAACATATACACACACATATTTCTCTTTCTTCATCTAATAAAAGGAACAAACCCACTCGAGTCATTAGGTCTAAATACAGCTTCATCTTGTATTTCTCTTCTTCATGATCGATCATATAGTCAATCCAGATAATATTCTTGAAAGATGTGCCCTAAACTCCTTTGTTTCCTGTTACAAACACTACATATGACAGAGTTTGAGTTGGGATTGCTTTGGCAACGACAAGATTACTGCTACAGAAATTTATCTGGATTTCAATCTTGAAGACAGACAACAAAATGAAAGAAAAATATTATGCACTGGTTAAGTAACGATATATGCTATATCCAGTAGGATAATACTACAATGAATCTAAAATTCCAAATTCTTTTTAGTTCTGTTTGTAATATTTTCTTCTTATTTCCAATAAGATTATATATGCTGTTCTGTTCTTTGACTATGACTTTCCATAACTGGTTCAAATTCTAGCATTTATGTAAAGTAAATGAGAACTTTGATTTTATTTATATATCACACACTCTTCTTTAGATCTTATAGCACCTGCCACAAAGTAACATGCATAACTCTTTTCTAAAATTCTGCTTACAGAAAGCTGAAAATACCAAAAAGTAGATACTACAGAATAAAAATTGCCATAAACCAGTCATTCACCTAAAAGGAGTAGTAACAGGTCAAAGTAAATTTTATTCCAAAGCAATTTTATATGTGCCTTTAAAACATTATCATTTCTTTTTTGCAATTTAAGTACCATTATTTAAAGTTCCTTGTCAGATTCAATTTAATGCTCTGTATATAACCGCTACAAAATTTATCCATTCGTGGGTGCTAGTCTCCAGCTTGAACAGGTGACACTACTCAGTCAAATCATTCTTCATTTAACAAGCTATAAAAATATCACATACAGTTTGTTCATGACCACATTATGACGCAAAGAAGAATCACTTGGGGTTGATACAGACCCATGTGCCTTACACAGTTTAGTGGTTTATATTTAGGACTTATTTCTTCCTGTGGAAATTGAAGATTAGGCATCCAAACACACTAAAACATAACTTGCAAGTCAATAATGAGTCTCAAGTGTAAGGAAAGGTTTGAAAGACTAGACTTGTAATACAAATATCTTTTTTTTTTTTGACAGGCAGAGTTAGAAAGTGAGAGAGAGAGAGAGACACAGAGAGAAAGGTCTTCCTTTTCTGTTGGTTCACCCCCCAAATGGCCGCTACGGCCGTTGTGCTGCTGCCGGCGCGCTGCGCCTATCCAAACCCAGGAGCCAGGTGCTTCTTCCTGGTCTCCCATGCAGGTGCAGGGCCCAAGCACTTGAGCCATCCTCCACTGCCTTCCCGGGCCACAGCAGAGAGCTGGACTGCAAGAGGAGCAACCAGGACAGAATCCGGTGCCCCGATCAGGACTAGAACCCGGGTGACGGCGCTGCAGGCAGAGGATTAGCCTAGTGAGCCAGCCTCAAAAGTTTTAATTATTGTTGATACCCATGTGTTATGTAAGCTGGAAAAGACTGCATATCATTGACTCACAATCAACTATACTATTTTTAACGTGCAAAGAAAAATAGCATCATCCTGAAAAGTGAAATAGTACAGATGAAAATGTTTCAAGAGTAAAAATTAAAAAAATGCATTGAATATGGATAAAGCATGTTTTCTAGCTCTCAAGTTGTTGCATAAAATAGAAGAAGAAAGTGGGGAAAATATTCAGGATGACAGAGGAGCTGGGGTCCACCATGTTATATTCCTGTTGTTAATACACATACAGGTACCTGGGGAGGGGCTCTCTGAGGAAAGACTGAGCAAATAGGACACAGTCCTAGTCCTTTCATGTAAACCATATCAGGTTATTTATTTATAATGCAAACATGTTTTTAAAATTAAATCTCGTGTTATACTGAGCTGCATAGAAAATTTTTATTAAATAAATTGCTACGTGAAGAAGTGTCCATAAATAAAAATAATTTTGAGTTTCTAAACATATTTTATCAGTGAATGTCCACCAAAGAGGGAGCCATCCCTGAGCCGGTGTAAAATTAATAACATTAGGTATATAAGTTCTAAGAAAATAAATAATTTCATTGACAGCATACATTTAAATTAAACCTATTACTCAAATGCACCTAATATGTCAATGAAAGGTGCATTTCAGTGGACAAATACAAATGGCACAAGGTTTGGAATGTCCATCAAATGTCTTTATTGGATTAAAATGCCTAGAAATATAACAGAAAGGATGAAGTAGAAATTCCCATGTGCGCAGAATTGCAGGAGGTGAGGATGCACAGTTTAGGTAATGGGTTCTGGATCAAGAAGTTGGATAACTGCAAATGTCAGTGTATTCAGTAGAAAGTAGAGGGGAAATATCTTCTATGGGAAAATGGACAAATGTGTCCACAGCCATAACCACCATAGACTCGGTGACCATATCTGGACCCACAGCCACAACTCAGACCGCTGAATCCACCTTGGCCATAGCCAAAGTCACCAGAGAATCCTTGGACATGTCTGGAGCCACAGCCACAGCCTAGGCCACCAAAACCACCATGGCCATAGCCGAAGCTACCATAGTGGTTGCCATAGTAGTGGCTCATCGTGTCTGGCGTTAAGGATTTGTTGTAGACTGAAGGTGAGTTTTTTGTGAATGAATAGCACCACATGCAAGCAGACTTTAATACTCCCTTATTGTGAGTGTGGTCAACCACAACAAAGAAATGTCAGTGTCTTTGAAAAGTCACCTTTGGTGAAAAATGGTACTATTAAGCCATACTTTTCTTATTAAGGATACATCCAAATATGTATGAATCATTGTTCCTTTGAATTTAATTTAATTTTCATACCTCAGAACCAGACTTGGTATTGAAGAGTTATTTTCATGTCTTCAAAGCTTATGTTTTCACAGATCTCTACATCTATTTCTTAGGATTTCAGATGCCTACATCTGACAGCCTGAGATAGTTTTCCATTGTGGCATGGCTAGTTAAGCCACTGCCTATAGCCCTGGCATCCAATATGGGCACCAGTTTGATTCCAGGCTGTTCAACTTCTGATCCAGCTACCTGATACTGTGCCTGCAAAAGCAGTAGAATGTGTTCCAATTCCTTGGGCCTATGCCAACCACTTAGGAGACCAGGAAGAAGCTCCTGGCTCCTGGCTTCAGTCTGGCTCATTGGCCATTGCAACAATTTGGGAGAGTAAACCAGCAAACGGAAGATTTTCTCTCTCTCTCTCTCTCTCTCTCTCTCTCTCTCTCTCATGCACACTCTCACTCTCTCTTTTTCTGTAATTCTGCCTTTCAAATAAAAAAGAAATCTAAAAAAAAAAATCCAAAAAAAGAGTTCATTGTTAAGCATAACCATTACAGATAACACACACACACACACACACATATATATATATATTATAATTTATTTGAATGTCAGAGTTACACAGAGACTGGGAGAGACAGAGTAAGATCTTCCATCCACTGGTTTATTCCCTTGATGGTCGCAATGGCTACCTTTGGGGCAGGCTGAAACAACGAGCCAAGATTTTCATCTGAGTTTCCTACACAGGTGTCAGGGGCCCAAATACTTGTGTCGTCTTCTACTATTCTTCCCACACCATTAGCAGGGAGTTGGATCAAAAGTGGGGGAGCCTAGACATAAACCAGTGCCCATAAGGACGCCAGTATCACAGGTGACAGGTTAATCTGCTATGCCACAATGCTGACTCTAAATGTATTTTACTAAATCAGTAGACATTTCAATTATTTTTAGAGTCATATCTAAAATTTCCATGATGTAGGTATTTTCCCAGTGTAAATTCAACATGTTATATACTGTTTTGGTAAATTTACTTCTAAAAATATTAAAATAAAAATAGCACCATGTTCTAAATTTCTCATTATTCTTAGTATAAATAATTTTAATAAAGCTCATAACTTTTTAAAAATATCTTATTTATTTATTTGAGAGAGAGATTTACAGACAGAGATATGGGGAAACAGATAGAAAGGTCTTGCTTCCACTGATTCACTCCCTAAATGGCCAGGAGCCAGGAGCTTCTTCCGGATCTCCCACCAGGGTGTAGTGGCCCAAACACTTGGGCTGTCTTCTACTGCTTTCTCAGTCCATTAGTAGGGAGCTAGATCAGAAGAGGTGCAGCTGGGACAGGAACGGTGTCCTTATGGGATATTGGTGCCACAGGCAGAGGCTTATCCTACTGTATCACAACGCTGGCCCCAAGCTCATTTCTTATAATTCCTATCAGCTAACAGTTAATTGGAACCTAAGTATATCTGAAAACCTTTTGGTAAGAACACATAATAACTTATTTAATTAATTTATTTAACTTTATGAAAATTAAATTTCGGGAAGTTTCTTTGATGGTCTCTGAGTTAAGATATTTAGCCATGCTAAAGACAAGTGTTGAGGTGTTTTTGGTAAATACATTGATAATAGTTAAAAGGCATAAACCAGGCAGCATGGTATGTTTCACGCATTTTATTCAGTGAAAGAAATGTGCAGGAAAGTGAGGGGTTTAATTAAAGTCTGGGGGCCGGCCCCGTGGCTCACTTGGTTAATCCTCTGCCTGTGGCGCCGGCATCCCAAATGGGCGCCGGGTTCTAGTCCCGGTTGCTCCTCTTCCAGTCCAGCTCTCTGCTGTGGCCCAGGAAGGCAGTGGAGGATGGCCCAAGTGCTTGGGCACCTGCGCCCACATGGGAGACCAGGAGGAAGCACTTGGCTCCTGGCTTTGGATCGGTGTAGCTCCGGCGGTAGCGGCCATTTGTGGGGTGAACCAACGGAAGGAAGACCTTCCTCTGTCTCTCTCTCTCACTGTCTAACTCAATCTGTCAAATAAAAACAATTTAAAAAATAAAATAAAAAAGGCATTAAAATATTATTATATATACAATTAAATTATATTGTACGACAAGATATATTCACTTACCAACCAAAGAGATAATGGATATAGGATATATAAAAGTGTGAAATCAAGCTTTCATTAGTTTTTTAGACAAATATATACTCCTCATTAACAAGAACAACGATGTCACATAGGTCTGTAGGCCTAATAGTGAGTCAACTTGTATCATTCATATAGTCAGTCCAAATAATATTCTTCAAAGACATCTTCTAAACTCCCTTCCTTCCTGTTCTAAACACCACATGTGACACAGAGTTTGATGTTGGACTCATTTGGCAAATGATAAGACTACTACAGCAGAATTGTATTTGGTTTTCAATTTTTTCTCATAAACACACATTTTTTTCTGGGCTGCAACAATCTTTAAAAGGGACTATAATATAAAACAAAAATATTATTACAAACTTTCTAAACCATAGTCATTTGCTATGTTCAGTATAATAATCCAATACTGATTCTCAAATTCAAAATTCTTGCTTTGTTCTACTCATAATATTTTCTTATTTTTTCTAATAAAAACATAAATGATGCCCTCTTTTTTGGCTACATTTTTCTCTAGTTCAAATTCTAACATTTATAGAAGGTAAATGAGAAATGTGATTCTATTTAACTAGTCTTTCATTGTTCTTGAAATCCTACAGTCCTTGCCACAAAGTAACATAGATAGATGTTTTGTAAAATTATTGTTATTAAAAAACTGTGAAAGCATAGAAAACTAGGTACTACAGCATAAAAACTCCCATTAACACCAGTTTCCCATATGGCAGCCAGTTCTTGTCCCAGCCACTCCATTTCCAATCCAAGCTCCTTCTAACGGCTTCATCTAGAGAATGAACTAGCCGATGGAAGATTCATTCTCTCTCTCTCTCTTTCTCCTGTTTCTCCCTCTCTCTCTGTATCTCTGACTTTCAAATAGATAATTTTTCTTTAAAAAAGAAAGAAAAGCAATCCCTTAATGCAGCCATTCACCTTTAAGAATTATCAAGTCAAACAATGATTTTACATGTGTTTTTTAAACATTACCATTTCTTTCCTGCAACTTAAGTACAATTATGTTGCTTGTCAGGTTTGCTTTAGTGTTCTGTACATAACTGCTACATGAACAATTGAGTGAAGGTTAGGTAAGTTTTGAGCTTGGTTAGGTAAGACTCAACACTCAAATCATTCACCATTTCATAGTCCATAAAATACCTGCACATCCAATAGATATAGTCAGAATGGTGTGAGACTGATGAAGACCCATGTGACTTCATGAATTCAATAAAATTACATCATGAATCAGATCCTGTGAAAATGGAAGTGAAGAATAATCATCCAAGGATGCTAAAACCTATGTTGAAAGTCAATAATGGGCCTCACGTTTGAGGAAAGGCTAAAAAAAAAGACATAATAAAATATAAAAAAAGTTTTTTAATGAGGAGCCAATACTCAGGATTCACCTGAGTTGAAAGAAAGTCTAGAACCTTGACATAAAAACAACTTCTTAATATTTGTAATGTACAAGATGAAGTAGGATAAATCTGAAAAGTGAAATGGTACAGATGAACATGGCAAAAGAGTGAACAGACACTGAATAAATGTAAGACTCGTTCCCTGGCTCTCTAGTTATTTTATAAAAAACAGAACTTGAAGCTGTGGGAGGAATTCTACAGGGCAAAGTCTGGAGACAAATTCTCCAGACAAAGTCTGGAGCAATCATGTACATCACCGCCATTACCACATGAACAGGTACCTGGGAAGGGCTCTTTGAACAAAGACTGAGTTTGCAGGGTATGGGAATTTTTCCCTTGCAAAACATATAAAATAATCTTATTTAAAATGCAATCATGTTTGGCCAGCGGCATGGCTCAGTAGGCTAATCCTCCACTCGCGGCGCTGGCACACCGGGTTCTAGTCCCATTCAGGGCACCGGATTCTGTCCTGGTTGCTCCTCTTCCAGTCCAGCTCTCTGCCGTGGTCCTGGAGTGCAGTGGAGGATGGCCCAAGTCTTTGGGCCCTGCACCTGAATGGGGGACCAGGAGGAAGCACCTGGCTCCCGGCTTCGGATCAGCGCGGTGCGCCAGCCGCAGCAGCCATTGGGGGGTGAACCAATGGAAAAGGAAGCCCTTTCTCTCTGTCTCTCTCTCTCTCTCACTGTCCACTCTGCCTGTCAAAAAATGCAATCATGTTTAAAAATTAATTTCCTATTATTTTCAGTTCAAAAGAAATGATTTATTAAACAAATTGTACTGTGAATAAAATGCACAAATATTCATGCAAATCAAGGGTGTCTAAGTATATTACTAGCATAGAATGTCAAATCAAAACGTGATGCACTCAATGCCTGCAGTTGTGGCATAGTGGATAAAGTTACCACCTGGGACATTGGCATCCCATATGGGTGCCTGTTTGAGTCCCAGCTGCTCCATTTCTGATCCAGTCCCCTGCTAATAACCTGGGAAGGCAGTGGAAGATGGCTCAAATGCTTGGGCTCCTGTCTTCACATGGGAGACCAAGAAAAAGCTCCTGGCTCCTGGCTCCTGGCTCCTGGCTCTTGGCTCCTGGTTTCAGCCTGGCACAGCCCTGGCTATTATAGACATTTGGAGACAGAACCAGGAGATGGATGATATCTCCCTTTCTTTTTGTAACTCTGCCTTCCAAATAAACAAATAAATCCTTAAAAAAGGGAGCTACCCCTGAGCATAATCATATGATATGAAGGCATCACTGATTACAACTGTTTAATATTCTAAGGAAATAGGTACTCCAAAGGGAGTACACATTTAAAGAAAACCTATTACTTAGATACAACAAAAATTATGAATGCAAAGTACATTTAGGAGAACAAATACAAATGAAACAAGGTTTAGAATGCTCATAAATAATGTTTATTGCATTAATATTTCTAGAAATATAGCAGAGAGGTTAAAGACCAAATATTTATGTCCATAGTACAGCAGTCATGAGGTTGTCCAGCGTGGGTGATGTGATCTGGATCAAGAGCACTGATCATCGAAGATACTGATGCTTTCAGTGAAACGTAGAGGAGAAATATCTTCCATGGGAAAAGGGATGGACATGTCCATAGCCATAACCGCCGTAGACTCGGTGGCCGTATCTGGAACCACAGCCATGGCTCAGACCACTGAATCCACCATGGCCACAGCCAAAGCCACCATAGACTCGGTGGCCACAAGTGGAACCACAGCTCAGACCACTGAATCCACCATGGCCACAGCCAAAGCCACCATAGACTCTATGGCCACAACTGGAACCACAGCCATGGCTGTGACCACTGAATCCTCTATGGCCATAGCCAAATCCACCATAGTGGTTGCCGTAGTAGTGGCTCATTGTGTCAGGAGTTGAGGATTTGGTTTAGGCTGAAGGCAAGTTTCCTGAGAATGAATAGCACCACATGCAAGCAGACTTTTATACTCCCTCAGTGTGAATGTGGTCAACCACAACAAAGCAATGTCACTGTCTTTGAAAAGTCACCTTTGGTGAAAAATGGTACTATTAAGCCATGCTTTTCTTATTAGGAATACATCCAAATATGTATGAATCATTGTTCCTTTGAATTTAGCTTAATTTTCATACTTCAGAACCAGACTTTGAATTGAATAGTTATTTTCTATTCTTCAAAGTTTATGTTTTCACCAATTTTTATATCTATTTCTTAGGAATCAGAATGCTTCTATCTGACAACCTGAGATATTTTATCATTGTCAGCAGTATCACTTTTGCACTCCAGATGTAGTTAGTGTTTTCCTGAAAGATGGTATCTTACTCCATTTATGACAAATTAACATAAATTGTTAAATAATCTTAAAACCTGCCTCCTTACAACAGTAGGCAGTGTGTCAGTTTCATAAATTGTTAAATAATTAAAAGTGAGTGAAATTAATTTCAGGTCATGGAATGTATGAGCCAGAGATAATTTGTGGGCAAGTATGTTGTTTTTCTGCATTGTTTGCAGATCAAGGTGTAAACTGTCAAAGCACCTTCCTTTGTAGGGATGACTTTCAAATATTGTCATTAAATTACGTAAGTCACCTGATGAGGCTTCCCAAGTCATTCCTTAAATTAGTGTATTGTTTTGTCACTGAAAGCTTTTTCTCAGTCTTTCTTTTTGACTCTGTAATAACTGCTTCTTGTTCCTGGTGGAACGGCCTTCAGTGATTGTATTACACACACATTTGCCAATCATGGCTCTTTTAAGTTGACCTGGCCTGGCAGAATTTCATATGCATATGTTTTATTTTCAAGCTAATTTATCAAGATATTTTCATATACTCTGAGAGATTATCCCTTATCACTATATTCTGTGGTTTTATGTGATTGATAACTTTGAAATCATTGAATGTATAAACTTCTTTTCAGAAATATGAAATTTGATTACTATGAGATGCCTGTTTAATAGAGAGCAATTTGTACAAAATAATGCTTTATATTTAAAGTTGCTGAGATAGTGAATCACAGTGCTAGGGTCAACTATAGGTGCCAGTTTGAGGCCCATCTGCTTCACTTCCAGTCCAGACCTCTGGTGGTGGCCTGGGAAATGCTGTGGAGGATGGCCCAAATGCTTGGACCCCTGCCACCCACAACAGGTAGTTGGACAAAGCACCTGGCTCTTGGCTTCGCCTGGCCTAATCCTGGCCCTTGTGGCCATCTGGGGAGTGTACCAGCTATGGAAGATCTCTCTCTCTCTTTCTCTCTCTCTCAGGGACTTTCCCTCTCGCTCCGTAACTCTGACTTTCAAATAAATAATTAGGAGTTTTAAAAAAATTAACTTCATACTATATTCAAAGTATACACAAGTGTGAGTATGTCTCTTCAAACTGCATAAGTGTGTGTGCACTATTTGGGGAATATGAATGAATATATACATAAATGTTTATATACACAAACATGTGTATCTATATTTATATTTCTATAAAGGGGTTTTTATATAACTTAAGGTAGTTTAGAAGAAATGAATGATGTGTACTGACAATAAGTTCAAGAGTGATTTTAGAAGAAGTAACTACTACGTAGTTCAATGTTTTGTAAATATTCTGAAGGTATAAAATGAGTGCTATCTAGAATGAGGCACAGGTTTTATACAGTAAGAGACTGGAGGCTCCAGTAAGGAGCTAAAGGTTTGAGTTTACAATGACAGAAGAAGGTAAAAAATCTATGATCTCATGAACAAAACCGTATGGTTGGAGCATAGAGCTTAAATAAGGAATAACATGATTGGCAAGTATATCACCTTATTACCATGGAGGGTCATCCATTTTTGTATGGTTTAGTTTAGGTCAATGACATCTGAAAAGTGGAGTTTCAGAAATATATATTTTATATACAATGTGTATTGTAGTACATGGTTTCGAGAGCAAAAGGATGAATTGCTAAAATGTCATTTTATAGGATTAAATAAGAAAAAATGGATTGCCAAGGATGAACATAAGACATTATTCAAGGTAACAGCATTTGTGGTTACTTTTAGAGTCACACGTTAAACCTCCAAAATGTAGGTACTTTTCCCCGTGTAAATGAAATGCATGATATCTTTTGATTTGTTTTGTTTTGTTTTCTTTCTCTTCACACTATTTATTGAATTGTTTTACTTACAGTAAGGCTAACTATAGGATCATTAAGTATACTGAAAATAGATCATTGTAAAACTTAAGAATGAGAATTTAAGAGAAAGGGGGAGTAAGGATTGGAGTATGGGCAGGAGGGAGGGTGGTAGGAAGTCTCACTATGTTCCTAAATCTGTATATATGAAATTATGAAACTTGTATAACCTAAATAAAATTTTAAATAATAAAAAAACAAAATAATAAATATTTCAAAAACTCCAAAAGTAACATACCCTGAATTGCTCCTTATATCCTGTATATATTTAATAATTATAATGAAATCTATTTCTTCTAATATGTGATCAGTCAGAAATTACTTGGGGAGGCCGGTGCTCTGGCGAAGCAGTTAAACTGTTGCCCATGGTGCCAGCATCCCATATGGGCGCTGGTTTGAGTCCCACCTGCTCCACGTCTAACTAAGCTATCTGTTATGGCCGGGAAAGCAGTAGAAGATGGCCCAAGTCCTTCAGCCCCTGCACCCACATGGGAGACCTGGAGGAGGCTCTTGGCTCCTGGCTTCAGATCGGCATAGCTCTGGTGTTGTGGCCAACTGGGGAGTGAACCAGCAGATGGAAGACCTCTTTCTCTTTCTCTCTCTCTCTGTGTAACTCTGACTTTCAAATAAATAAATAAATTTTGAAAAAATCAATTGGGAGTTGGCATTATGTAATAGCAGGTAAAGCTCCTACTTGTGACACCAGCATCCCATATGGTCACTGGTTTTAGTTCCAGAAGCTACACCTCTGATTCAGCTTCCTGCTAACGCACATGGGAAAATATCAGAAGATGGTCCAAATACTTGAGCACCTGCACCCACATGGGAGACCTGGAAGAAGGTCCTACTTTCTGGCTTCGATATGGCCTAGCCTTCCTGGATGCTGTGGCCATTTGGGGAGTGAACTAGCAGATGGAAGCTCACTCTCTCTCTCTCTCTCTCTCTCTCTCTGTATGTGTGTGTGTGTATGTGTGTATATCTCCCTATTTCTGTAACTCTGCCTTTCAAATAAATAAAATAAATCTAAAAAAATTAATTGGAAGCTAAGTGTATCTGGATACCATTGGAAATGAGAGCACATGACAGCTTATTTCAAATAATTTTTCTAATTTCATGGAAATAAAGATTTTGGTGTCCAAACTTGAACTAGCAATGAAAAGGCTTTTTGACTTTGTACTTTGAATTAAGATATTTTGCCACACCTAACAGAAATGTTGAGATTATCTTGGTAATTATAATTGATAATAAAATATATTAAATTATAATTACCTAAACATATCAAGTAATATTCTATCAATGAGGTGTATTCATTGGCCTACCCAAGAGATCATGAAGATGCAAATAATCAGAAATCAAGCCTTATTTATCTTTCTTAAATATTTATTCTTCATTTAACAAGACCAATAAAATCATCATGTCATTAGGTCTAACATGTAAACTCAGTTGTATATCTCTTCTCCTTCATCACTCATAGTCAGTCCGAAAGATGTTCTTGAAAGATAGCTTCCAAACTTCCTTCCTTCCTATTCCAAACTCCATATATGACACAGCGTTTGATGTGTGACTCCTTTGTCAAATGTCAAGACAACTGCAGCTGAATGTTATCTGCATTCACTTGTTTCCCAAAAGCATGAATGTTCTGGGCTACAAAAGTCCTTAAAATTGACTTTAATATGAAAGAAAATATTATTATTATGGAATTGTGAAATCATAGTAGTTTGCTACATTTAGTATGATGATCTAATACTGATCTTAAGTTTCAAATTTTTTTTTGTTCTATTTAAAAATGCTCTTCTTATTCCCGTAAAAATATGCATGCTACCCTCTTCTTTGGATACTTATTTATCTAATGAGTTTCAATTCTAATATTTAGGAAAAGTGGATGAAAAATATAATTCTATTTGATATACTTTTAACTGTTCTTTAAATTCTATGGTCCCTTACAGAAAGTAGCACATATATCTGATTCCTAAAATTCTGCTAATGGAAAACTTTGAAAATATAGAAAAAATAGATACTGTGTTATAAGGAACCTCATGAATCAGCCATTCATCTTAAAGAATTATCAGGACTTGGCCGGTGCTGCGGCTCAATAAGCTAATCCTCCTTCTGCGGCACCAGCACCCCGGGTTATAGTCCTGGTCGGGGCGCTGGATTCTGTCAAGGTTGCTCCTCTTCCAGTCCAGCTCTCTGCTGTGGCCCAGGAAGGCAGTGGAGGATGGCCTAAGTCCTTGGGCCCTGCACCCACATTGGAGACTAGGAGAAGGACCTGGATCCTGGCTTCGGATCGGCACAGCACCAGGGCTGCAGCGCGCCGGCCGTAGTGACCATTTGGGGGGTGAACCAACGGTAAAGGAAGGCCTTTCTCTCTGTCTCTCTCTATGTCCACTCTGCGAAAAAAAAAAAAAAAAAAAGGATTATCAGGCCAAAGTCAATAGAATTCCAAAGCAATTTTGTATATGTTTTAAAATAATATCATTTGTTTTCTATAGTATAAATACTTTTTAGGGCTGTTTCCATTAGTACTACATGATGGATCCATTGAAATGTCCTGAATTACAGTTGTTTTAGTTGAAACTCATTACCAATATCATTCATTTCACAAGCCCTCCCAAAAAATCAGCATATACTATCATGAAAACAATAGATCTGTTCATTATAATAGATAAAGTCAGGATCGCTGGAGACTGATGAAGACTGAAGTAACTTATCTAATTAAGTGAAAGTTATATTTAGAATTACATCCTGTATAAGTAGAAGCTAAGGATTAGACCTGTAAAGATTCTAAGACATGTGTTGCAAGTCAATAAAGAGTCTCACCTTTTAAGAATGCTTCTGGCGCCACGGCTCAATAGGCTAATCTTCTGCCTGAGGCACCAGCACCCTGGGTTCTGGTCCCAGTCGGGGCGCCAGATCCTGTTTTGGTTGCTCCTCTTCCAGTCCAGCTCTCTGCTGTGGCCTAGGAAAGCAGTGGAGGATGGCCCAAGTGCTTGGGCCCTGCACCCGCATGGGAGACCAGGAAGAAACACCTGGCTCCTGGCTTCAGATCGGTGTAGCTCCAGACGTAGCGGCCATTTGAGAAGTGAACCAATGGAAGGAAGACCTTTCTCTCTGTCTCTCGCTCTCACTGTCTAACTCTATCTATCTGTCAAATAAATAAATAAAAGATCATCAAAGAAAGAGTGAAGAAAAACTTACAGATAAAACTCATTCCCAAGTTATCTAATTGTTTCATAAACATGGAAGCCGAAGGTGGGAAAGGTATTCTGTAGGGCAGCAGTGACTGGAGTCCACTGTGTATATCGCTATCATTACTACATAAACAGGTACCTGATGATGGATTCCCTGAATAAAGAATCCACAAACAATACATGGAGAGCTTATCCTTGAGCACCACATAGGATAATCTCATTTAAAATGAAAATGTGCTTTAAATGTTAAGTTTCTGTTATACTGAGCTGAAGAGAAATGTTTTATTAAATTGTTATGTGAATTACATGCTCAATATTCTGATAATTCTAACTCTATTTCTAATTTAGAAAGTCAAAACAAAAAGGGAGCCTCCTTGATCATGTATAGCATAAAACAAATGCATCACTGATGCAAGTATGTAAGATTAGTTCTAAGGAAATAGATATTTCATGAGTAGTACACATTAAATGACAACTATTACTCAGATACGACAGAATTATGAACAAAGAGCAATTTAGGTGCACAAATACAAATACAAATGAAAAAAGAAAAGATTTAGAATGTTCAAAAAGTATATTTATTGGATGAACATTCTTGAAAATATAACATAAAGGATAAAGAAGAAATCTTCATGTCAATGGCACAGCAGAGGTGAGGATGCCTTGTGTGGATAAGTTCTGGATCAAGAAGTTGGATTGCAGATGCCAATGTTTTCAGTGAAACTTAGAGGAGAAATAGCTTCCATGGGAAAAGGGATGGACATGTCCATAGCCATAACCACCATAGACTCGGTGGCCATATCTGGAACCACAGCCACAGCTCAGACCACTGAATCCACCATGGCCATAGCCAAAGCCACCATAGACTCTGTGGCCACATCCAGAACCACAGCCATGGCTGTGACCACTGAATCCACCATGGCCATAGCCAAAGCCACCATAGTGGTTGCCATAGTAGTGGCTCATTGTGTCAGGAGTTGAGGATTTGGTGTGAGGTTGAAGGTGAATTTCCTGAGAATGAATAGCACCTCTTACAACCAGACTTTTATACTCCCTCAGTGTGAATGTGGTCAGCCACAACAAAGAAATGTAGTTGTCTTTGATGAAAAATTGTACAATTATGAAAAATGGTGCCTTGGTGAAAAATGGTACTATTAAGACATACTTTTGCTATTATAGATACATCTAAATATATATGAATCATTGGTCCTTTGAAGTTAATTTAATTTTTATACCTCAGTTCCAGACTTGATATTGAAGAGTTATTTTCATGCCTTCAAAGGTTTTAATTGCACAGATTTCAACATATCTGTTTCTTAGGATTCAGGATGCCTATGTCTGACAGGTTGAGATATTTTTCCACTGTCAATAGTATCAATTTTGCCCTTCATGTTAGTTAGGGTTTTCCTAAAAGATGATAATTACTTCTGTTTATGAGAAACTAACATAAATAGTTAAATAATGCAAAAGGACTGAAAATAATTTGAAGCCTTGTAATATATATGTCAGAGCAAAATTGCGGGCAAGTATGTTGTTTCTCTGCATCGTTTGCTGATTAGGGTGAACACTGTCCAAGCACCTTCCTACTTTCGGGGATGACATTCATTTCTTGTTACTAAATAATTGATGTCATCTTGTGAAGATTTCCCCTCCACACACAACTTTTGTTACATAATCACTATACTGAAGAGAGGCCTTTAAAATTGTTCTGTAATTCTGCATTTTGTCTTGTACTCAAATCTTTTTCTTTGTCATCTTTTAATATATGCTTCCTTTTCTTGTAGGAGGCTCCTTCAACCATCATATTCCAAATACATTTGCAAACATAGCATTGCTCTTTTAAGTTGACCTGGTTCCTTGCAGAATTTTATATGTGTGCTTTTCATTTTCTAAATATTGAAGATGTCTACATACACTTTGAGAGATTAAGCCTTAAAATTGTATTATTGAGGTTTTATTTATTTGATGCCTTTGAATTTATTGAATGTTCAGATTTCTTACAGAAATGCCAAAATGATAAAACAGCCCAGTACTGACAAAAAAAATTGATGGATAGACCAATGAAACAGAAGAGAAACTCAGAATTAATCTGTACATCTATAATCAACTTATTTTTGACAAAGAAGCTAAAAATCCCTGGAGCAAGGACAGTTTTTTTGACAAATGGTTCTAGGAAAACTGGATCTTTGCATGCATGAAACAAGAGCTCTACCTTACACCTTACACAAAAATTCACTCAAAATGGGTTGAAGATGTAAATCTATACCTTATACAATCAAATTATTAGAGAACATTGGAGAAACCCCGCAAGACCGTGGCATAAACAAAGATTTCTCTTAAAAGACCCAGAAGTATAGAATATCGAAGGAAAATTGACAAATGGGATTACATCAAATTGAGAAGTTTCTGAACTGCAAAAAAAAAATAATAACACTCAGAAAGAGGAAACCAATGGAATGGGACAAAATATTTGTCAACTATGCAACAGATAAAGCATTACTATCTAGAGTCTTTAAAGAGCTCAAGAAACTCAACAACAACAAAACAAACAATCCAGTTAAGAAATGGGTAAAGGACTTGAACAGGCATTTTTTTCAAATCAGGAAATTCACATGACCAACAGACATGTGGAAAAAATGCTCATGATCACTAACCATCAGAGAAATGTAAATCAAAACCATATTGAGGTTTTGCCTCACACCAGTTAGAATGGCTCTCATACAGAAATCAACAAACAACAAATCCTGGTGAGGAATTTGGAATAAAGGTACCCTAATCCACTGTTTGTAGAAATGTAAACCGGTGCATCCACTGTGGAAGACAATATGGAGATTCCTCAGAAATTTTAATATAGACCTACCATATGACCCAGCCATTCTACTACTGGGAATTTACCCAAACAAAATGAAATCAGCAAATGAAAAACTTATCTGTACCCACATGTTTACTGCATCTCAATTCACAATAGCTAAGATAGAAAATTCACCAAATGTCCATCAGCTGAATCCTAGATAAAGAAATGATAGTATATGTACACCATGGATTACTACAAAGCAGTAAAAAATGAAGTCCTGTTATTTGCAACATAGTTGATGCAAGGGGGAACCATTATACTTAGTGAAATAAGTCAGTCCCAAAAAGACAAATACTGTATGTTGCCCCTTATCTGTGGAAACTAATACAGTACGTAAAAGGTAATCAGTAAACATAAACATGACACTTTGCGATGCATTGACTTTGAACAGCCCTTGAGGAATATGTTCTCTTTTTTTAAATATAGTATTTGTTGAACTTTACTTAGTGTAGGGTTAATCTTATGAGCATAAAGTTAATTGAAAATAGATCTACGTAAAAAACAAGAATGGGAGTGGGAGAGAGAAAGAAGCATGGTGGGAGTGTGGGTGAGAGGGCGGGTATGGTGGGCAGAATCACTAGGTTCCTAACTTTGTGTATATGAAATGCATGAAATTTGTATACCTTATATTAAAAAAGTCACTCATAATAAAAGAAATGTATAACTGACTTTTTATAAAAGAATAATTAAAACAAAATCATGTTTTGTATTTAAAATTGCTAAAACAATTTTACAAGAAATATTTTCAATAAATTCTCAATATCACTAATTTATTTTGATAAAGAGACTATGATAGACCTTGGTGTAAGTGGATGATACATGACACGCATAAAAATGAACTTCTCAGACTTTAAAATTACATTCCTGCTGCATCAAAGTATTCATAAATCTGAATACATCTCTTCATAGTGCATAAGTTTGTGTACAGCATAAGGTGCATATGAATGAACCCAACTATCTACCTATCTACCTATCTGTCAGACCCTCGCCAGCGAGGGTCCAACGCAGTCATGACACGGTCACTGTTCATCGGTTCTCAAGGAACTTTTACTTGTGGGGGCAGAAGGAAAGTGGGGAGAGGAGAAAAGAAGAGGAGGGGGCAGCGGTGATGGCTGCGCCGGCCCGCCCAGATCCCAGTGTCCCTTTATGCTGATATCGTCCAGTCAGATGAAAGGGCGCGCATAGCCTCAGGTCGAAAGTTCATCTGTTTCACCTGGTTCTTCCTAGTTGTTTATGCAGAGTTCATTCTGTTGCAACTGTTTCACCTGGCTGTTTTCGTAGGACTTGTGGTCGACTGATTGCTGCAAACTATGTAGATGAGGAGGTTCTCACAGGTGGCCAGCCTGCGGTTCCCCACATTTATCCATGTATAGTGTTTTTTGTATGAGAAATGTAAGGGCTTTTAGAAGAAATTAATGATGGGCACTGACGCTAATTTCAAGAATGATTGAGAAGAATTAACTTTTAATAATTCAGTGCTTTGTAAAAACTCTGATGTAAATTGAGTGCTTTCTAGAATGAGAAATAGATTTAATGAGAGAGAGGTATAGGCTCCAGCAAACAGCAAGGCTTTGAGTTTATAATGAGAGATGAAGGTAAGCAAACAGGTACCACAAAGAGTAAAGCCCTATAGTTGGAGCACAGAGACGATATAAGAAATAACATGGTTGAGTCGGAGGCACGGCTCATTAGGTTAATCCTCCGCCTGCGGCGCCGGTACTCTGGGTTCTAGTCCCTGTTGGGGCGTTGGTTCTGTCCCGGTTGCTCCTCTTCCAGTCCAGCTCTCTGCTGTGGCCTGGGAAAGCAGTGGAGGATGGCCCAAGTGCTTGGGCCTTGCACCTGCATGGGAAACCAGGAGGAAGCACCTGGCTCCTGGCTTAGGATTGGCGCAGCACGCCGGCCGTGGTGGCCATTTGAGGGGTGAACCAATGGAAGGAAGACCTTTCTCTCTGTCTCTCTCTCTCTCTCTCACTGTCTAACTCTGCCTGTCAAACCCCCCCCCCCCCGAAAAAAATAGCATGTTTGAGAAGTACATTACTTTATTACCAGGAAGGGTCACACATTTTTGTTTGCTTCAGTTTAGGTCAATGACATCAGAAATATGGAATTTTGGAAATCTATATTTCCTGTTCAGTGCAGATTGTAGGGCAAATTTTTGAGAGCAAAGGGCTGCATTTAGGGCTATGAAAATGTCCTGTTGTGAAATTAAATAGAAAAATGGGTTGGCAAGGAAGAATGTAAGATGCATTATTAAAATCATTTGGATTTGTGCTTATTTTTGGAGTCACTTGTAAAACTTCCAATTTGTAGGTATTTTTTAACTTATAAATGCTATGTGTTATATAATTATTTGTTAAATTACTTCTAAAATTTTAAAATACAGACAATAACATGCCCTAAATTTCTTATTATACTCTGCTCAAATTTAAATTATTATAATGAAGTTCATTTCTTATAGTTCCTATCAATCAACAATTAATTGGAATCTAAGTATATTTGGAAACCATTAGAAATAAATGCAAACAGTGCTAACTTACTATAATAATTTATTTAATTTTATAAAAATAAATACTTTGATGCCCAAATTAGTATTGGGAAATTTCTTTGATTTTTGTATGCTGTGTTTAGATATTTAGCTATTACAAAGACACATGTTGAGGTTTTCTTGGTAATTAGGATTGATACTAATAAATTAGCTTTAAAGTATTATTGCATAAACTCATCAGATAATAGGCAAGCAGAAAGATATATTCAGTTGCACATGAAAGAGATAATGATGTATAGTCTGAAAGCAAACTTACATTATTTTTGTACTCAAATATTTGCTATTCTTTTAACAAGAACAACAAAGTTACTGAGATCATTAGGTCTATAGTGACTCAGCTTTTATTTCCCTTCCTCATCACACTTATGATTAAACCAAATCATATTCCTGAGAGACGTCTTCTAAACTCGTGCCCTCCTGTTCCAAACACCATATATGACACAGTGTTTGATGTGGGACTCCTTTGGCAATTGCCAAGACTATTGCAGCAGAATTTTATCAATATTTCACTTATATCTAGTAAACCCAATATTTTCTGTGCTACAATAATTGCTAAAACTTAAACATAAGAGAAAATATTGGACTTGACAAATCATAGTAATTTGCTATATTAATATGTATGATAATCAAATTTATTCTCAAGTTCCAAATTCTTTTTTGATCTATTTTAAGATTTTCTTCCTTCCTGTAAGAATACATATGCTGCCCTCTTCTTCGGTTATATTCTTCCCTAATTAGCTTAAATTCTAACATTTGTGCAAAGTGAATGAGCTATCTGATTCTATTTGATATATCTCTCACTGTTCCTTAAATCCTATAATGCCAGCAACAAAGTAGCATACAAGGTTGTTTTATAAAATTCTTCTCACAGGAAACTTTGAAAGTACAAATAAGTAAACACTACAGTAGAAAAAAAAACCAACAAACAGCCATTCACTGTAAAGAATTATTAATTGAAAGTTAACTGCATTCTGAAGCAATTTCATATGTGTTTTTAAAACACTATAATTTTTTCCTGCAATTTAAGCACCATTGTTTAAATATCCTTGTTAGGTTCAATTTACTGCCCTGTACATAACGGCTACGTGAATGATTGATTGAGGAGTCCCAATTTCCAGCTTAGATAGGTGGGACTTATCACTCAAATAATTTTTCATTTAACATTCTTCATTTACCTGCACATAGAATAAACGCAATCAGAACGGCATGAAACTGATGAAGACCCATGCAACTTCACAGGTTCAGTGAAAGTTGTATTGAGAATTACACCTTGTGTAAATAAATGTAAAGGTTATGAATCCAGATATTAAAGAGTTGTAAGTCGTAAGAAGTCTCACATTTGAGGAAAGCCTTCAAAGAGAAGATTTATTACAAAATCAGAAGTTTATCTTTTTTTAAGATTTATTTATTTATTTGAAAGTCAGAGTTACACAGAGAGAGAAGGAGAGGCAGAGAGAGAGGTCTTCCATCTGCTAGTTCACTCCCCAGTTGGCCGCAACAGCCAGAGTCGTGCCGATCCGCAGCCAAGAGCTAGGAGCTTCTTCCAGGTCTCCCATGTGGGTACAGGGGCCAAAAGACAGGCCATCTTCTACCGCTTTCCCAGGTCATAGCAGAGAGCTGGATCGGAAGTAGAGCAGCCAGGATTTGAACCAGCACCCATAGAGGATGCCAGCACCACAGGCGACAGCTTTACCCACTGGCCCCTGCAAAAGTTTCAATGAGGAGTCACTACTAATATTTTACCTGAGTTGGAAAATAGTCTAGAATATTGACTATATAATCAACACTTTATATTTGAAACATACAAAGAAATATATGATCAGCCTGAAAATTGAAATGATACAGTTAAAAGTGGTAACAGACTAGAGAAACAGTGAATAAGATAAAACTCATTCCCTGGTTCTTTAATGTCTTATAAAAATAGAAGCTGAAGAAGAGGGAGGTGTAGCAAAGAGCAGAGTCCACCACAAGTATCTCTGTCAGTAACATAAACAGGTGTGTGATGAGAGTTTCCTTAGCAAAGATAGAGACCACAGGGCATGGACACCTCATCCTAGCAAAACATACAAAGTAATTACATTTAAAATGCAACCTAGTTTAAAAATTAAATTTCCTATTTTATTAACCTCGAAAGATATATTTTATTAAACTAACATTTCTAGTACTGAAGCAAACAGATATTCATATAAATGAGGATTACCTAACTATACTTCAAGTATAAAATGTCAAATCAAAAAGGGAGCCACCCCTGATCATATACCAGATGAAATGAAAGCATAACTGAGTAAAAATGTGTAAGAGTTGATCTAAGGAAATAGATGATTCTGTCAGGAGTATGCCTGTAAGGAAACCTATCATTCCAGTATGTCAAAAAATGAATGAAAAGTGTATTTAGGTGGACAAATACCAATGACAGAGGTTTGAAATGTTCATAAAGCTAGTTTATTAGATTAACATGCCTAGAAAAATAACAGAAAGGATAAAGAAGAAATCTTTACATGTACATTACAGCAGTCCTGAGGATGCCAACATTGGGTGATGGATTCATCATCAAGAATATAGATTATCACAGATACCACTGCTTTCAGTATAACTTAGAGGATCAATATCTTCCATGGAAAAAAGGGAAGGACATGTCAGTGGCCATATCTCCAATCAGACCCATGGCCCAGACCGCTGAATCCACGATGGCCATAGCCAAAGCCACTGTCTTGGTTGCCACTGTAGTGACTCATTGTGTCAGGAGATGAGGATTTGGAGTGAGGTTGAAGTTGAGTTTCCTGAGAATGAATGTCACCACATGCAAGCAGACATTTCCACCCCTTTATTGTGGGTGTGACCAACCACAACAAAGAAATGTCCCTGTCTTTGAAAAGTCACCTTTGGTAGAAAATGGTGATAAAAGGACACCGTTTTGTTATTATTAAGTATAGCTCCGAATATGCATGAAGCATTATTCCTTTGAATTTAATTTAATTTTCATACCTCAGAACCAGACTTGGTAACTAATAGTTATTTTCAAGACTTCAAAGCATATATTTTCAGAGGTTTATAAACCTACCTTCTAGGATTAAGGATGCATACAACTGACAGCCCGAGATGTCTTTACTATATTTTATCAAAAGTATCATTTTTGCCCTCCAAATATAGCTAGGGTTTTCCTGAAAGATGATAATTTCTGTTTCTGTTTGCTATGAAAAGTCTTAATTTCACCTTCATTCACAAATGAGAGCTTTGCAGGATATAGTATTCTGGGCTGGCAGTTTCTACATATATGGCAAACGAACTGAAATAAAGTGCCAAATAATCCAAAATATCATTTTGTGAAATTTCATTTTGCTTTGTCACTCAAAGCATTTTCTCAGTCTTTCTCATTCTGAAATAATTGCATCTGTTTCTCTAGGAACTCTCAAGCGCTATATTCCACATGCATCTGCCAGCATATTATTGCCCTTTTAATTTGACCTGAACTTTTGGCAGAAATTCACACGTGTATATTTCATTTTCTAGCTGATTTTTTTTAACATATTGGCGTATGTTTTGAGAATCTATAAACTTTATATTCATATTGTTGTGTCTGTTTGTATTTGATGCCTTTGAACATATTAAATGCTTGAACTTATTTCTAGTAATAACAGATTTGATGGTTATGGGCTGCTTGTATAATAGAGAGTAATTTATTCAAAATGATGTGATGTACTTAAAATGCCTGAAATAGATAACCACAATTAACAAATGACTTTAAATAATCTTCATCTGAATATTCAATTTAGTGAATAGAACTAAGATATACTTTTGAGTAAATAAATGACATATGGCAAATATAAATTGACTCCTCAGCGTTTAAATGCAAGTCCTACAGCTACAAAGCTGTTGTCTCTTCATATTGTGTAAGTTTGTGTGCAGTATTTATTGCATGTGAATACATATGTTAGTGATTTTTGTATGAATAAATTAAGGCAGTTAAGAAAAAATGAAACATAAATACTGTCATGTATTTCAAGAATGAGTTAAAAGAATTAATTAATTAGTTCAGTTTTCCTAAGAGTTCTGAGAAAGTGGTAGAATGAGCAACACCAGCATCATATATGGATGCCAGTTCATGGTAAAGCTGCTCAGTATCTGAACCACTTCCTGCTAATGGTCTGGTAAAAGCAGTGGAAGTGCTCCAGTCCTTGGGCCCATGCCACCTATGTGGGAGACTTGGATAAATGTCTTGACTCCAGGCTTCAGCCTGGCCCAGTGTTGGTTGGCTCTTTCAACCCGAAGGGAAGTAAACCAGCAGGTAGAAGAACTCTCCTTCACTCTCTCTCTCTGTCTCTCTGTCTCTCTCTCTCTCTCTCTCTCTCTATCACTCTGTTTCTCCCTCTCGTTCATCAGATGTCATATACTTCTGTTTCTCTCTGTCTCTCCTCTCTGCATTTCTGCCTTTCAAATAAATAAGTAAACCTTAAAATAAAGAAACTGAAGTGGGGAATGTATTCTGCAGGGTAATAGAGACTGTATTTCACCAGGTAAATATCTATCATTAATACATGAACAGGCATATGGTAAGGGTTTCATGAGGAAAGAGTGAGCAAATACAGCGTGGAGAGTTCATCCATGCAAACCACGTAAGCTTACCATACTTAAAAAGCAGCCATGTTTTACAATCATACTTCCTTTTATACTGAGCTCAAAGAAAAGTTAAGTAATGAAGATAATCATTCCTCATTGAATCACAAAAGTGAGGGGTGTCAAATTTGTAATCCAGAATGCCAACTCATAAAGGGAATCCCACCTGAGTATACTCTACATGACATAATGGCATTGTTGACTACAAGTGTGAAACATTAGTTCTCAGGAAATAGATAATACCATCTGGAGCATACATTCATATGAAACCTGTTATTCAGATATGTCAAAAATTTGCAATGGGAGGTGTATTTAGCTGGACAATGAAAATGACACAGGTTTGAGATGCTCATCAAGAATGTTTATTGGATTAACATGACTAGAAATATAACAGAAGGGAGGAAGAAGACATCTCTATATCAACAGGACAGCAGGCATGAGGATGCCCAAGTTGGGTGATGGATTTGAAATCAAGAATATGGATGATCCCAGATGACAATGTTTTCAGTGAAAAATAGTGAAATATCTTCCATGAGAAGAGGGACAGACATGGCCAAAGCCACCATAGACTCGGTGGCCATATCTGGAACCACAGCAATGGCTGTGACCACTGAATCCATCATGGCCACAGCCACAGACACGATAGACTCGGTGGCCACAACTGGAGCCACAGCAGTGGCTCAGACCACTGAATCCACCATGGCCACAGCCACAGACACGATAGACTCGGTGGCCACAACTGGAACCACAGCCATGGCTGTGACCACTGAATCCACCATGGCCACAGCCAAAGCCACCATAGACTCTGTGGCCACAACTGGAACCACAGCCATGGCTGTGACCACTGAATCCTCTATGGCCATAGCCACAGCCACTATAGTGGTTGCCGTAGTGGTGGCACATTGTGTCAGGAGCTGAGGATTTGGTGGGAGGTTGAAGGTGAGTGTCTTGAGAATGAATGCAAGCAGACTTTTATACTCCCGCAGTGTGAGTGTGGTCAACCACAACAAAGAAATGTCACTGTCTTTGAAAAGGCACCTTAATGAAAAGTGGTACTATTAGGACATAGTTTTGTTATTATTAAGGATACATCCAAAAATGCATGATGCATTGTTTCTTTGAATGTAATTTAATTTCCATGCCTCAGAGCAAACTTGGTATTAAATAGGTAACCTTATATTTTCACAGTTTTCTATATCTACATACTTGGATAATGAAGCCTACATCTGTGGCCCGAGATGTCCTTACGCTTATCAGTGGAATTATTTTTGCCTTCAAATAAAGCTAGTGTTTTAGAAAGATGAAACTTCTGCCATTTATGAAAAAAAAATAAAAGTAAATTGTCATTCCAAAATGACAAAAATTCATGGAAGGCCATGAGATTGAGAAATCAGATAAAGCTTGGAGAAGCATGTTGTTTTCCTGTGTTGTTGCAGGTCAGGGTTAAAACTAGTTACAGTTTCCTGCTTATGGGGTTGACTATCAAGTCTTATGATCAGATGTTTGAAGTTTCCCTTGTAAAGGTGTTTTCCCATCACATCTCATACTATGTGCTCACTATAGTCATAAGAGTCTTCAGTTTATTCTAGGAGCTTCCTTCAAGCACAGTATTCCACATTCATCTGCCAACATATCATTGTTCTTTCAATTTGACATGAACTTTCTGCAGAAATTCACATATATATGTTTGATTTTCTAGCTATGCTTGAAAATATTTGCATATGCTATGAGAGCTTATACTTATCTCTCACATACTTATGGCTGATATTGTTTGATGCCTTTGAACATATTGAATGCTTAAACTTCTTTGCAGAATTAACTAATTTGATTATTACAGACTGCATGTTTTTGAGAGAAATCTATTCAAAATATATAACGTACTTAAAGTGTCTGTAATAGAGAATCACAATTAACAAATGGGTTTAAATATTCTTCATCTGAATATTCGATTTAGTGAATGGAACCAAGATACACCTTTGAGTAAATGAGTGACACATGGCAAATATAATTTGGCTCCTCAGCATTTAAATACCATTCCTGCAACCTCAAAGTTCTCATGCATATGAGCAAGTCTAGTCATATTGCATAAGTTTGTGTGCAGTATTTGTTGTCCATGAGGGCATTTGTAAGTGGTTTTTTGTATGAATAACTTAAGGCAGTTTAGAGGAAGTGAATCATGAGTACTATCATGTGTTTAAAGAGTGAACTAAAAGAATTCAGTTTTGCCTAAGAGTTCTGATGAAGAGGTAAAATGAGTGTTATTTAGAATGAGGCAGTGTTACTTAGATTGAGAATGGCGGAAGCTCCAGGAACAGAGTTCTGAGTTTTTGATGAGGAGGTATGCAAGCAAGTTGTGAAGGCAATGAGAAATCAAAACAAAACAAAATGAAACCAAACAAACAAAAAGTAGCTGGAGTAAGAAACTTAAATAAGAAATAACTGATGGTTGAGAAGTACATAACCCCTTTACAAGGGATTATCCTGCATTTTGTATGGTTTAGTTAAGGTAAATGACATCAAAAAAGTTGTGTTTTGTGCCAGGGTTGTGGCGTAGTGGGTAAAGCTGCCACCTGCAGCACCAGAATCCCATATTGGTGCCAGTTTCTGATCCTGCTGCTCAGCTACTGATCCATTCCCTGCTAATGCCCTAGCAGGCATTAGCAAGGGTAGATGTTCAAGTCCCTGGGACCCTGCCACCTCTGTGGGAGACTTGGATAAATGTCTTGACTCCAGGCTTCAGCCTGGCCCACTGTTGGTTGGCTCTTTCAACCCTCTGGGGAGTAAACCAGCAGGTAGAAGAACTCTCCTTCTCTCTCTCTCCTTCTCTCTCTCTCTCTCTCTCTCTCTCTCTCTCTCTGTTTCTCCCTCTCGTTCCTTATTTTTAATTTTCAAAATAAATAAATAAATCTAAGAAGAGGAATCAAATAGTTTTGGAACTTTTTATTTTCTGTAGTGTATGTTGTAGGCCAAGTATTTTAATTCAAGGAGATGAATTGGAATGCTTCTAAATGTCCTGATTCAAAATTAAATACAAAAAGTGTATTGGAAAAGATGAATATAACTTACTGAGTATAACTAAGGATATGTGCTTATTATTAGAGTCATACATAAAGCTTCCTAGTTTCAGAGATTGTTTCTCTGTGTAAATAAAATGTGTGATATCTTTTCCAGTTTAATTTAGTTATTAAACAAAAACAGTGAATGCCCTGAATTTCTTATTATACTTTTTACAAATGTAAATAATTATAGTGGAATTCACTTATTTTAATATCTGATCAGTGAGTAACTAACTGTAAGTTAATTAAATTTGGAAACCATTGGAAAGTAGGATACATAATGGAAGCTTATTTAAAATATTTAATTTACCTTGATCAAAAAAAAAATTTTGGTGCTCAAATCAGGTTTGAACATTAAACTAACTCTGCCTGTCAAATACAAAAAAAAAGAAAAATTAGGCCGGCGCCGCCGTAGCTCAATAGGCTAATCCTCTGCCTGCGGCGTCGGCAAACCGGGTTCTAGTCCCGGTCGGGACACTGGATTCTGTCCCGGTTGCCCCTCTTCTAGGCCAGCTCTCTGCTGTGGCCTGGGAGTGCAGTGGAGGGTGGCCCAAGTGCTTGGGCCCTGCACCCCATGGGAGACCAGGAGAAGCACCTGGCTCCTGGCTTCGGATCAGCGCAGTGCGCCAGCCCCAGCACTCCGGCCATGGCGGCCATTGGAGGGTGAACCAATGGCAAAGGAAGACCTTTCTCTGTCTCTCTCTCTCTCACTGTCCACTCTGCCTATCAAAATTAAATAAAAAAAGAAAAAAAAATTAAACTCTTTTATTCTGAGTTAAGGATTTTGCCATGTGAACAAAAATATTAAGGCATATATTGATAACTCCAATTAATAATAATAAAATTATACTAACATATAATTATGTAACATATTCAATAATCTATCAACAAGATATATTCACTTGCCAACCAAACACTTAATGAATGTAAATAATCTGAAAGCAAGCCTTAATTACTTTCCTGCTCAAATACTCTTCTTTTAAAAAGCAAACATGGCATTCAAATTATTGGGCTTATAGCCTAACTCAGTTTGCATTTCTATTCTTTGACTTCATCACCCATGTAGTTAGGCCAAATGATATTCTCGAAAGATATCTTCTAAACCCTCTCTCTCTCTTTTTTTTTTTTTTTCTGTTCTAAATACCATGTATGACAGAGAATTTGAGTTGGAAATCCTTAAGCAATTAGCCAGACTGCTGCAACAGAATTTTATCTGGAATTCACTTATTTCTCATAAGCACTTCTTTTCTGGCCTACAGCTGTGTGTAATACTGACTGTCGTTACTGGTGTTCAGACATATCAGGTACAGTCACCACCTTCAACTTTGCATCCAGTGTGGGCACCAATTCAAGTATTGCTTCTCCACTTCAGAGCCAGCCCCTGCTAATTGCCTGGGAAAAGTAGCAGAAGGTGAACCAACTGTTTAGACTCCTGCCACGTACATGGGAAACCATGATGAAGCAAGCTCGGGAATCCCTGGCCAGCCCTGGATATTGCAGATCTCTATCTCTCTCTCTGTTCCGGCTCTCCCTTCCTTTCTGTATCAATGGAAAATCTTTTCAAAAACTGACTAAAAATAAAATAAAATTATAGTATTACAGACTTGCTAAATTATATTCATTGACAATACTCATTATGATGATACAATACAGATCCTCAGGTTCAAAAGCTTCTTTGATCTATTCATAATATTTACTTCTTTATTATATATGTATGCATACTTTTATATATACATATATATAAGTATATATATATACTTCTTTATATATATATATATATATATATATATTGCCCACTCTTTTGCTACATCTTTTTAAAATTAGCTTAAATTCTAACACTTGTGCAGTGTACTTAGATTTCTAGTTAATATGTCATTCACTCTTCTTGCAATACTGTAGCCCCTCACATAAAGTAACATATACAGCTTTTTCATAAGATTAGTTCAGGGGAACTTTGAAATTGCAGAAAAGCAGGTACTGCAGTGTAAAGAAACTGATGAAGCATCCTTTCACGTTATTGAGTTATCAATTCAAAGTCAATTGTATGTTTTGTAAGGAATTTTGTATCCGTTTTAAAATATTATCATTCTGTTATTGCAATTCAGAAACTATTCTTTAAAGTTTTTCTCAAGTTCTTTCTGTAACTGAGTATTTTATGGGTTCCACTTTCCAATTACATGCAATAGACTTATCACCCAGATCATTCATTTCAAAATGTGTTCATGAACACATTACAAGAGATATCATGGAAATCAGTGGAGATGATGAAGACCCTTATAACTTACCTAATTCAGTTAAATATATATTGACAATTACTTCCCGTATAAATAGAATCTAAAGGTTAGGTATGCAAGGATGTTGAAACATGCATTGCAAGTCAACAAGAAGTCACATGTTTAAGGAAAGTATCCAGAGAAAAGTCATAAAATCAGTCAAAAGTTTTAATTAACAAACAGTACCAAAATTTTATCTGAACTGGGGGAAAAGGTATATAGCATTGACTCAAAATGCACTTTTAAAATTTTTAATGTTCAAAGAAAGGTGGGATGAGCCTAAAAAAATAGTGCAGTAGAAAATTATATCAGGGCCAGCGCTGTGGCACAGTGGGTTAAAGCCCCAGCCTAAGGTGCCAGCATCCTATATAGGTGCTGGTTCAAGTCCCGGTTGCTCCTCATCTGATTCAGCTCTCTGCTATAGCCTGGGAAAGCAATAGAAGATGGGCCAAGTCCTTGGGCCCCTGCACCTACCTGGGAGACCTGGAAGAAGCTCCTGGCTCCTAGCCTCGGATCAGCTCAGCTCTGGCCGGTGAAATTTACAGAGCGAACTAGCAGAATGGAAGATCTCTCTCTCTCTCTCTCCCTCTATCTCTCTTCTCTCTCTTTCTCTCTCTCTCTCTTTCTCTATCTCTCTTTCTGACCCTACCTCTCTCTGTAACTCTGTATTTCAAATAAATAAAATAATTCTTTAAAAAAATGATGTAAGACTGAAGACATGTTGTTTATATAAAGGCCATGCCCTGATTCTCTACATATTTACTGAAAACACAAGCTTGGGAGAGGGGCATTGTTGGGGCATAGCAGATAAAGTCACTTACAGTGATGCCAATAACCCTTATGAACACAGGTTCATGTCTGGATACTCTATCTCCAATCCAGCTCTATGCTAATGTGTCTGGAGAAGAGGAACCCATGTGGGAGACCAGGATGTAGCTCTGTCCCGGCTTTGTCCATGCTCAGCCTTGGTCACTGTAGCCGCTTGGGCAGGGAATCATCAGAGGGCATATACTTCTGTTTCTCTCTGTGTCTTCTCTCTGCATTTCTACCTTTCAAATAAGTAAGTAAACCTTAAAATAAAGAAACTGAAGTGGGGAAGGTATTCCGGAGGGTAATAGAGACTGTATTTCACCAGGTAAATATCTATCATTAATACATGAACAGGCATGTAGTAAGGGTTTCATGAGGAAAGAGTGAGCAAATACAGCGTGGAGAGTTCATCCATGCAAATCACGTAAGCTTACCATACTTAAAAAGCAGCCATGTTTTACAATCATACTTCCTTTTATACTGAGCTCAAAGAAAAGTTAAGTAATGAAGATAATCATTCCTCATTGAATCACAAAAGTGAGGGGTGTCAAATTTGTAATCCAGAATGCCAACTCATAAAGGGAATCCCACCTGAGTATACTCTACATGACAAAATGGCATTGTTGACTACAAGTGTGAAACATTAGTTCTCAGGAAATAGATAATACCATCTGGAGCATACATTCATATGAAACCTGTTATTCAGATATGTCAAAAATTTGCAATGGGAGGTGTATTTAGCTGGACAATGAAAATGACACAGGTTTGAGATGCTCATCAAGAATGTTTATTGGATTAACATGACTAGAAATATAACAGAAGGGAGGAAGAAGACATCTCTATATCAACAGGACAGCAGGCATGAGGATGCCCAAGTTGGGTGATGGATTTGAAATCAAGAATATGGATGATCCCAGATGACAATGTTTTCAGTGAAAAATAGTGAAATATCTTCCATGAGAAGAGGGACAGACATGGCCAAAGCCACCATAGACTCGGTGGCCATATCTGGAACCACAGCAATGGCTGTGACCACTGAAAGCATCATGGCCACAGCCACAGACACGATAGACTCGGTGGCCACAACTGGAACCACAGCCATGGCTGTGACCACTGAATCCATCATGGCCACACTCACAGACATGATAGACTCGGTGGCCACAACTGGAACCACAGCCACGGCTGTGACCACTGAATCCTCTATGGCCATAGCCACAGCCACTATAGTGGTTGCCGTAGTGGTGGCACATTGTGTCAGGAGCTGAGGATTTGGTGGGAGGTTGAAGGTGAGTGTCTTGAGAATGAATAGCACCTCTGAGAACAAGACTTTTATACTCCCTCAGTGTGAGTGTGGTCAACCACAACAAAGAAATGTCACTGTCTTTGAAAAGTCACCTTAATGAAAAGTGGTACTATTGGGACATAGATTTGTTATTATTAAGGATACATCCAAAAATGCATGATGCACTGTTTCTTTGAATGTAATTTAATTTCCATGCCTCAGAGCAAACTTGGTATTAAATAGGTAACCTTATATTTTCACAGTTTTCTATATCTACATATTTGGATAATGAAGCCTACATCTGTAGCCTGAGATTTCCTTACGCTTATCAGTGGAATTATTTTTGCCTTCAAATAAAGCTGGTGTTTTAGAAAGATGATACTTCTGCCATTTATGAAAAAAAATAAAAGTAAATTGTCATTCCAAAATGACAAAAATTCATGGAAGGCCATGAGATTGATAAATCAGATAAAGCTTGGAGAAGCATGTTGTTTTCCTGTGTTGTTGCAGGTCAGGGTTAAAACTAGTTACAGTTTCCTGCTTATGGGGTTGACTATCAAGTCTTATGATCAGATGTTTGAAGTTTACCTTGTAAAGGTGTTTTCCCATCACATCTCATACTATGTGCTCACTATAGTCATAAGAGTCTTCAGTTTATTCTAGGAGCTTCCTTCAAGCACAGTATTCCACATTCATCTGCCAACATATCATTGTTCTTTCAATTTGACATGAACTTTCTGCAGAAATTCACATATATATGTTTGATTTTCTAGCTATGCTTGAAAATATTTGCATATGCTATGAGAGCTTATACTTATCTCTCACATACTTATGGCTGTTTTTGTTTGATGCCTTTGAACATATTGAATGCTTAAACTTCTTTGCAGAATTAACTAATTTGATTGTTACAGACTGCATGTTTTTGAGAGAAATCTATTCAAAATATATAACGTACTTAAAGTGTCTGAAATAGAGAATCACAAATAACAAATGGGTTTAAATATTCTTCATCTGAATATTCGATTTAGTGAATGGAACCAAGATACACCTTTGATTAAATGAGTGACACATGGCAAATATAATTTGGCTCCTTAGCATTTAAATACAATTCCTGCAACCTCAAAGTTCTGATGCATATGAGTAAGTCTAGTCATATTGCATATGTTTGTGTGCAGTATTTGTTGTCCACGAGGGCATTTGTAAGTGGTTTTTTGTATGAATAACTTAAGGCAGTTCAGAGGAAGAGAATCATGAGTACTATCATGTGTTTAAAGAGTGAACTAAAAGAATTCAGTTTTGCCTAAGAGTTCTGATGAAGAGGTAAAATGAGTGTTATTTAGAATGAGGCAGTGTTACTTAGATTGAGAATGGCGGAAGCTCCAGGAACAGAGTTCTGAGTTTTTGATGAGGAGGTATGCAAGCAAGTTGTGAAGGCAATGAGAAATCAAAACAAAACAAAATGAAACCAAACAAACAAAAAGTAGCTGGAGTAAGAAACTTAAATAAGAAATAACTGATGGTTGAGAAGTACATAACCCCTTTACGAGGGAGGATTCTGCATTTTGTTTGGTTTAGTTAAGGTAAATGACATCAAAAAAGTTGTGTTTTGTGCCAGGGTTGTGGCGTAGTGGGTAAAGCTGCCACCTGCAGCACCAGAATCCCATATTGGTGCCAGTTTCTGATCCTGCTGCTCAGCTACTGATCCATTCCCTGCTAATGCCCTAGCAGGCATTAGCAAGGGTAGATGTTCAAGTCCCTGGGACCCTGCCACCTCTGTGGGAGACTTGGATAAATGTCTTGACTCCAGGCTTCAGCCTGGCCCACTGTTGGTTGGCTCTTTCAACCCTCTGGGGAGTAAATGAGCAGGTAGAAGAACTCTCCTTCTCTCTCTCTCTCTCTCTCTCTCTCTCTCTCTCTCTCTCTCTGTTTCTCCCTCTCGTTCCTTATTTTTAATTTTCAAAATAAATAAATAAATCTAAGAAGAGGAATCAAATAGTTTTGGAACTTTTTATTTTCTGTAGTGTATGTTGTAGGCCAAGTATTTTAATTCAAGGAGATGAATTGGAATGCTTCTAAATGTCCTGATTCAAAATTAAATACAAAAAGTGTATTGGAAAAGATGAATATAACTTACTGAGTATAACTAAGGATATGTGCTTATTATTAGAGTCATACATAAAGCTTCCTAGTTTCAGAGATTGTTTCTCTGTGTAAATAAAATGTGTGATATCTTTTCCAGTTTAATTTAGTTATTAAACAAAAACAGTGGATGCCCTGAATTTCTTATTATACTTTTTACAAATGTATAGTGGAATTCACTTATTTTAATATCTGATCAGTGAGTAACTAAATGTAAGTTAATTAAATTTGGAAACCATTGGAAAGTAGGATACATAATGGAGGCTTATTTAAAATATTTAATTTACCTTGATCAAAAAAAAAATTTTGGTGCTCAAATCAGGTTTGAACATTAAACTAACTCTGCCTGTCAAATACAAAAAAAAAAAAGAAAAATTAGGCCTGCGCCGCCGTAGCTCAATAGGCTAATCCTCCGCCTGCGGCGTCCGCAAACCGGGTTCTAGTCCTGGTCGGGACACTGGATTCTGTTCCGGTTACCCCTCTTCCAGTCCAGCTCTCTGCTGTGGCCTGGGAGTGCAGTGGAGGGTGGCCCAAGTGCTTAGGCCCTGCACCCCATGGGAGACCAGGAGAAGCACCTGGCTCCTGGTTTCGGATCAGCGCAGTGCACAGGCCACGGCGGCCATTGGAGGGTGAACCAACGGCAAAGGAAGACCTTTCTCTGTCTCTCTCTCTCACTGTCCACTCTGCCTATTAAAAATAAAATAAAAAAAGAAAAATTAAACTTTTTCTATTCTGAGTTAAGAATTTTTCCATGTGAACAAAAATATTAAGGCATATATTGATAACTCCAATTAATAATAATAAAATTATACTAACATATAATTATGTAACATATTCAATAATCTATCAACAAGATATATTCACTTGCCAACCAAACACTTAATGAATGTAAATAATCTGAAAGCAAGCCTTAATTACTTTCCTGCTCAAATACTCTTCTTTTAAAAAGCAAACATGGCATTCAAATTATTGGGCTTATAGCCTAACTCAGTTTGCATTTCTATTCTTTGACTTCATCACCCATGTAGTTAGGCCAAATGATATTCTCGAAAGATATCTTCTAAACTCTCTCTCTCTTTTTTTTTTTTTTCTGTTCTAAATACCATGTATGACAGAGAATTTGAGTTGGAAGTCCTTAAGCAATTAGCCAGACTGCTGCAACAGAATTTTATCTGGAATTCACTTATTTCTCATAAGCACTTCTTTTCTGGCCTACAGCTGTGTGTAATACTGACTGTCGTTACTGGTGTTCAGACATATCAGGTACAGTCACCACCTTCAACTTTGCATCCAGTGTGGGCACCAATTCAAGTATTGCTTCTCCACTTCAGAGCCAGCCCCTGCTAATTGCCTGGGAAAAGTAGCAGAAGGTGACCCAACTGTTTAGACTCCTGCCACATACATGGGAAACCACGATGAAGCAAGCTCGGGAATCCCTGGCCAGCCCTGGATATTGCAGATCTCTCTCTCTCTCTCTTTTCCGTCTCTCCCTTCCTTTTTGTATCAATGAAAATCTTTTCAAAAACTGACTACAAAATAAAATAAAATTATAGTATTACAGACTTGCTAAATCATATTCATTGACAATACTCATTATGATGATACAATACAGATCCTCAGGTTCAAAAGCTTCTTTGATCTATTCATAATATTTACTTCTTTATTATATATGTATACATACTTTTATATATACATATATATAAGTATATATATACTTCTTTATATATATATATATATATATATATATATATATATATATTGCCCTACTCTTTTGCTACATCTTTTTAAAATTAGGTTAAATTCTAACACTTGTGCAGTGTATTTTAGATTTCTAGTTAATATGTCATTCACTCTTCTTGCAATACTGTAGCCCCTCACATAAAGTAACATATACAGCTTTTTCATAAGATTAGTTCAGGGGATCTTTGAAATTGCAGAAAAGCAGGTACTGCAGTTTAAAGAAACTGACGAAGCATCCTTTCACGTTATTGAGTTATCAATTCAAAGTCAATTGTATGTTTTGTAAGGAATTTTGTATCCGTTTTAAAATATTATCATTCTGTTATTGCAATTCAGAAACTATGCTTTAAAGTTCTTTCTCAAGTTCTTTCTGTAACTGAGTATTTTATGGGTTCCACTTTCCAATTACATGCAATAGACTTATCACCCAAATCATTCATTTAAATATGTGTTCAGGAAGACATTACAAGAGATATCATGGAAATCAGTGGAGATTGAGGAAGACCCTTATAACTTACCTAATTCAGTTAAATATATATTGACAATTACTTCCAGTATAAATAGAATCTAAAGGTTAGATATGTAAGGATGTTGAAACATGCATTGCAAGTCAACAAGAAGTCACATGTTTAAGGAAAGTATCCAGAGAAAAGTCATAAAATCAGTCAAAAGTTTTAATTAACAGACAGTACCAAAATTTTATCTGAATTGGGGGAAAAGGTATATAGCATTGACTCAAAATGCACTTTTAAAATTTTTAATGTTCAAAGAAAGGTGGGATGAGCCTAAAAAAATAGTACAGTGGAAAATTATATCAGGGCCAGCGCTGTGGCACAGTGGGTTAAAGCCCCAGCCTAAGGTGCCAGCATCCTATATAGGTGCTGGTTCAAGTCCTGGTTGCTCATCATCTGATTCAGCTCTCTGCTATAGCCTGGGAAAGCAATAGAAGATGGGCCAAGTCCTTGGGCCCCTGCACCTACCTGGGAGACCTGGAAGAACACTGGCTCCTAGCCTCGGATCAGCTCAGCTCTGGCCGGTGAAATTTACAGAGTGAACAAGCAGAATGGAAGATCGCTCTCTCTCTCTCTCTCTCTCTTTCTCTCTCCCTCTCTCTTTCTCTATCTCTCTCTCTGACCCTACCTCTCTCTGTAACTCTGTATTTCAAATAAATAAAATAATTCTTTAAAAAAATGATGTAAGACTGAAGACACGTTGTTTATATAAAGGTCATGCCCTGATTCTCTACATATTTACTGAAAACACAAGCTTGGGAGAGGGGCATTGTTGGGGCATAGCAGATAAAGTCACTTACTGTGATGCCAATAACCCTTATGAACACAGGTTCATGTCTGGATACTCTATCTCCAATCCAGCTCTATGCTAATGTGTCTGGAGAAGAGGAACCCATGTGGGAGACCAGGATGTAGCTCTGCCCCGGCTTTGTCCATGCTCAGCTTGGTCACTGTAGCCGCTTGGGCAGGGAATCATCAGAGGGCATATACTTCTGTTTCTCTCTGTGTCTTCTCTCTGCATTTCTGCCTTTCAAATAAGTAAGTAAACCTTAAAATAAAGAAACTGAAGTGGGGAAGGTATTCCGGAGGGTAATAGAGACGGTATTTCACCAAGTAAATATCTATCATTAATACATGAACAGGCATATGGTAAGGGTTGCGTGAGGAAAGAGTGAGCAAATACAGCGTGGAGAGTTCATCCATGCAAATCACATAAGCTTACCATACTTAACAAGCAGCCATGTTTTACAATCATACTTCCTTTTATACTGAGCTCAAAGAAATGTTAAGTAATGAAGATAATCATTCCTCATTTAATCACAAAAGTGAGGGATGTCAAATTTGTAATCCAGAATGTTAGCTCATAAAGGGAATCCCACCTGAGTATACTCTACATGACAAAATGGCATTGTTGACTACAAGTGTGAAACATTAGTTCTCAGGAAATAGATAATACCATCTGGAGCATACATTCATATGAAACCTGTTATTCAGATATGTCAAAAATTTGCAATGGGAGGTGTATTTAGCTGGACAATGAAAATGACACAGGTTTGAGATGCTCATCAAGAATGTTTATTGATTTAACATGACTAGAAATATAACAGAAGGGAGGATGAAGACATCTTTATATCAACAGGACAGCAGGCATGAGGATGCCCAAGTTGGGTGATGGATTTGAAATCAAGAATATGGATGATCCCAGATGACAATGTTTTCAGTGAAAAATAGTGAAATATCTTCCATGAGAAGAGGGACAGACATGGCCAAAGCCACCATAGACTCGGTGGCCATATCTGGAACCACAGCAATGGCTGTGACCACTGAATCCACCATGGCCACAGCCACAGACACGATAGACTCGGTGGCCACAACTGGAACCACAGCCATGGCTGTGACCACTGAATCCACCATGGCCACAGCCACAGACACGATAGACTCGGTGGCCGTATCTGGAACCACAGCCATGGCTCAGACCACTGAATCCACCATGGCCACAGCCAAAGCCACCATAGACTCTGTGGCCACAACTGGAACCACAGCCATGGCTGTGACCACTGAATCCTCTATGGCCATAGCCACAGCCACTATAGTGGTTGCCGTAGTGGTGGCACATTGTGTCAGGAGCTGAGGATTTGGTGGGAGGTTGAAGGTGAGTTTCTTGAGAATGAATAGCACCACATGCAAGCAGACTTTTATACTCTCTCAGTGTGTGTGTGGTCAACCACAACAAAGAAATGTCACTGTCTTTGAAAAGTCACCTTAATGAAAAGTGGTACTATTGGGACATAGTTTTGTTATTATTAAGGATACATCCAAAAATGCATGATGCATTGTTTCTTTGAACTTAATTTAAATTCCATGCCTCAGAGCAAACTTGGTATTAAATAGGTAACCTTATATTTTCACAGTTTTCTCTATCTACATACTTGGATAATGAAGCCTATATCTGTAGCCTGAGATTTCCTTACGCTTATCAATGGAATTATTTTTGCCTTCAAATAAAGCTAGTGTTTTAGAAAGATGATACTTCTGCCATCTATGAAAAAAAAATAAAAGTAAATTGTCATTCCAAAATGACAAAAATTCATGGAAGGCCATGAGATTGATAAATCAGATAAAGCTTGGAGAAGCATGTTGTTTTCCTGTGTTGTTGCAGGTCAGGGTTAAAACTAGTTACAGTTTCCTGCTTATGGGGTTGACTATCAAGTCTTATGATCAGATGTTTGAAGTTTCCCTTGTAAAGGTGTTTTCCCATCACATCTCATACTATGTGCTCACTATAGTCATAAGAGTCTTCAGTTTATTCTAGGAGCTTCCTTCAAGCACAGTATTCCACATTCATCTGCCAACATATCATTGTTCTTTCAATTTGACCTGAACTTTCTGCAGAAATTCACATATATATGTTTGATTTTCTAGCTATGCTTGAAAATATTTGCATATGCTATGAGAGCTTATACTTATCTCTCACATACTTATGGCTGTTTTTGTTTGATGCCTTTGAACATATTGAATGCTTAAACTTCTTTGCAGAATTAACTAATTTGATTATTACAGACTGCATGTTTTTGAGAGAAATCTATTCAAAATATATAATGTATTTAAAGTGTCTGAAATAGAGAATCACAAATAACAAATGGGTTTAAATATTCTTCATCTGAATATTCGATTTAGTGAATGGAACCAAGATACACCTTTGAGTAAATGAGTGACACATGGCAAATATAATTTGGCTCCTCAGCATTTAAATACAATTCCTGCAACCTCAAAGTTCTCATGCATATGGGTAAGTCTAGTCATATTGCATAAGTTTATGTGCAGTATTTGTTGTCCATGAAGGCATATGTAAGTGGTTTTTTGTATGAATAACTTAAGGCAGTTTAGAGGAAGTGAATCATGAGTACTATCATGTGTTTAAAGAGTGAACTAAAAGAATTCAGTTTTGCCTAAGAGTTCTGATGAAGAGGTAAAATGAGTGTTATTTAGAATGAGGCAGTGTTACTTAGATTGAGAATGGCGGAAGCTCCAGGAACAGAGTTCTGAGTTTTTGATGAGCGAGGTATGCAAGCAAGTTGTTAAGGCAATGAGAAATCAAAACAAAACAAAATGAAACAAAACAAACAAAAAGCAGCTGGAGTAAGAAACTTAAATAAGTTGTGTATACCAGCAGATAGAAGAACTCCCCTCCATCTCTGTCTCTCTCTCTGTTTCTTTCTTTCTCTCCTTAATTTAGATTTTCAAAATAAACAAAAAAAAAATCCAAAAGTAAAGAAACGTTGAGTTTTGGAATATTTTCTATTCAGTGTAGATTGTAGGCCCAGTGTTTTAAAGCAAGGGGATGAATTGGAAGGCTTCTAAAATGTCCTCCTACAGAATTTAATAAAAAATGTGGATTGGGAAAGTTGAGCATATGTTATATTATTCAAATTAAAGGATATGTGCTTATTATTAGAATCACACATAAAGCTTCCTAGTTTTAGATATTCTTTCTCTACATAAATGAAATGTGTGGTATCTTCACAGGTTTAATTCATTTTTCAAATAAAAATAATGGCAAGCCCTGAATTTCTTATTATACTTTGTAAAATGTAAATAATCTAGTGGAATTCACTTCTTCCAATATCTGATCAGCCAATAACTTATAGTATGTTATTTATATTTGGAGACCATTGGAAATGAGGACACATAATGGAGTTTTATTTAAAGATTAATCTACTTTAATGAAAACATATTTTATTGCCAAACAAATCTCAATGTACATCTTGATAACTCCAGATAACAATAATAAAATTATAGTAAATATACTAATGTAAACATATTAAATAATGTTTTTAACTTTTATGTAATAAATATAAATTTTTAAAGTACAACTTTTGGATTATAGCAGCTTTTTCCCCCCATTAGCACCCTCCGACCCATAACCATCCCATCTCCCAATCACTCTCCCATCCTATTCTTCATCAAGATTCATTTTCAATTATCTTTATATACATAAGATCAATTTAGTATATACTAAGTAAAGATTTCAACAGTTTGCACCTGCAAAGAAACACAAAGTATGAACTACTGTTTGAGTGCTAGTTATGCTGTTAATTCACATAATACAACACATTAAGGACAGAGATCCTACATGGAGAGTAGGTGCACAGTGACTCTTGTTGTTGATTTATCAATTGACACTCTTGTTTATGACATCAGTAATCATCCGAGGCTCTTGTCATGAGGTTCCAAGGCTATAGAAGCCTCTTGAGTTTGCCAACTCCGATTTTATTTAGTCAAGGCAATAGTAAAAGTGCAAGTTCTCTCCTCCCTTCAGAGAAAGATACCTCCTTCTTTGATGGCCTGTTCTTTCTGCTGGGATATCACTCACAGAGGTCTTTCATTTAGGTGTTTGTTGTTGTTGTTGTTGTTGTTTTTTTTTTTTTTGCCACAGTGTATTGGCTTTCCATGCCTATAATACTCTCATGGGCTCTTCAGCCAGATTCGCATGCCTTAAGGGCTATTTCTGAGGCCAGAGTGCTGTTTAGGACATCTGCCATTCTATGAGTCTGCTATGTATCCCGCTTCCAATGTTGGATTGTTCTCTCCTTTCTAATTCTATGTCATTATTCACAGACACTACTCTTGTTTATGTGATCCCTTTGACACTTAATCCTATCATTATAATCAATTATGAACTGAAACTGATCTCTTTGACTAGTGAGATAGCATTGGTACATGCCACCTTGATGGGATTGAATTGGAATAACCTGGTACGTTTCTAACTCTACCATTAGGGGTAAGTCCGAGTGAGCATGTGCCAAACTGTACATCTCCTCCCTCTCTTAATCCCACTCTTAACTTAAACAGGGATCACTTTTCAGTCAAACTTCAACACCTAAGAATAATTGTGTGTTAATTAAAGTTCAGCAAAGGGTATTAAGTAGAACAAAAAATACTAAAAGGAATAAAATAGTAAGTTGTTCCTCAACAGTCAGGACAAGGGCTGATCAAGTCATTGTTTCTCATAGTGTTCATTTCACTTCAACAGGTTTCATTTTATGTGCTCAGTTAGTTGCCACCGATAAAAAGAACTTAAGATATTTGTCCCTTTAACCAAGAAGATATATTCACTTTCCAACCAAAGAAACAATGAATGTGTAAATATCTGAAATCAAGCCTTTGTTATTTTCTTGCTCAAATACAATCTCTTCATTTGAAAAAGCAAATGTGTCATTCAGGCCATTGGGCTTAAAGCCTGATACAGTTTGCATTTCCCTTCTGATTTCATCACCCAGGTAGTCAGGGCAAAAGATATCCTCCACTTATCTTCAAAACTCCTTTCTTTTCTATTCTAGATACATATATGACATGTAATTTGAGTTGGAATCCTTTGGCAGTTGACAATGTTGCTACAGCAGAATTTTATCTGGAATTCACTCATCTCTCCTAAACACACCTTTTCTGGGCTGCCGCTGTGTTTAAAACTGACTGTCATTACTGGTGTGCAGACATAGCAGGTGCCGTCACCACCTTCAACTTTGCATCCAGTGTGGGCACCAGTTCAAGTTTCTACTTCAGAGCCATCCCCTTCCTAATGGCTGGGAAAAGTTGCAGAGGGCGACCAAACTGTTTAGACTCCTGACACATACATGAGAAACCATGATGAAGGCAGCTCCTGGCTACTGGCTTTAGCTTGTCCAGGCCTGGACTTTGCAGATATCTAGGGAGTGAGCTAACAGAAGGAAGATTTCTCTCTCTCTCACTCTCACTATTCCCCCCCCCCCCCATATCTTTCGGTGTTTCCCTCCCTCTCTCAGACTTTCAAATAAAATTTTAAAAAATCTTAAAAAATTGACTGCAATATAAAAGAAAAATCATCACTAACTACTTTGTTCATCATATTCATTAAGTATAATCAATATGACAGTAAAATACTAATTCTCAAATTCTGATCTTTCTTGTTCTATTCATAGTGTTTTCTTCTTTCCCACAAAAATACATATACTACCCTCCTCTTCTGTATAACTTCCTCTAGTTAGATTAAATTCTAACATTTATGCGAACTGTATGGAATTTTACTAGTTAATACATCACTGACTATTCTTTAACTTACAGCTTTTTCATCATTATTTAATGCAAACTTTGAAAGTACAGGGGATGGCACTGTGGTGCAGTGGGTTATCGCCCTGGCCCGAAGCACCAGCATCCCATATGGGCGCCAGTTCTAGTCCCGGTTGCTCCTCTTCTGATCCAGCTTCCTGCTATATGGCCTGGGAAATCAGTAGAAGATGGTCCAAGTCCTTGGGCCTTTGCACTCTTGTGGGAGTTCCGGAGGAAGCTCCTGGCTCCTAGCTTCGGATCAGCTCAGCTCTGGCGGTTCCAGACATTTAGGGAGTGAACAATCGCATGGAAGACTCACTTTCTCTGCATCTGCTTCTCTGTAAATCTGTCTTTCAAATAAATAAATAAATCTTTTAAAAAAGAAACTACAGAAAAGTAGTTACTATGGTGTAAAGAATCTGACAAACTATCCTTGAATCTTAATGAGTTATCAATTCAAAGTCAATTGTATGTGCTTTAAGGAATTTTGTGTTTGAAAAATATCACTGCTTTCTTGCAAGTGAGAAATCATCCTTTAAAATTCTTATTCAGGTTTAATTTAGTGCACTTTCCATAACTGAGTATTTGACAGGTTCCAGCTTCTAGCACTGATACATTAGACACATCATCCAAAGCATTCATTTCACAAACCCTAAAAAATCAGCACATACAACCTGTTCATGAACACATTGCAAGAGACATGATGAGCAACACTGGAGACTGACTTAGACCCTTGTAACTCACAAAATTCAGTTAATGTCACCTTGATATTATTTCCTGTATAAATAGAAACTAAAGGTTAGGTGTGTAAGGATGCTAAAACATGCATTGCAAGTCAATAGAGTCACCTGTTGGAGGTGAGGATCCAGAAAAAAAGTATTCAAATCACTCAAAAGTTTAACTGAAGAGATAATACTCATATTTTACCTGTACACCTAGGATTTATAATGCACAAAAAAAAATGGTGAGCCTGAAAAAAAATACTAACACAGTGAAGAAGCATTGAAAATAGATGAAGCTCATTCCCTGGTTCTATTATTATTTAAAAAAAAAAAAAAACATAAATTTAGGGGAGGAGCTTGTTGGGGCATAGCACATAAGTTACTACCTGTGAAGCCAGTGTCCCACATGAAAATTAGTTCACGGCCAATTACTCTGTTCTAAATAGCTCAAAGGTAATGTGTGTGGGAAAGAAGAAGCCATGTGGGAGACCAGGATGAAGCTCCTAGCTCCTGACATGTACATGCTCAGCCTTAGCCACTGCAGCATTTGAGAAGTGAATCAGCAGATTTTACTTTCTCTCTCTCTAGTTCAGCCTCTCAATAAATATGTAAATTTAAAAAAAGGAAAAAAAAATACTTAAGGTGGTGAAGCTATTCTGGAGGAGAGCAGAAGATGGAGCCTACGAGATATATGTTTATCATTAATACATAAAGAGGTAACTGATAAGAGGTTCTTGGAGAAAGAGTGTACAAATACAGCAAGTACTGCGCTTCCATACAAATCACATTAGCAAACTATACTTAAAACGCAGCCATGGCCTATGATTATATTTCCTGTTATCCTGAGCAAAAAAAAAAAAAAAAAAAAAAAAAAAACAAAAAAAACAAAAAAAAAAACACACACATTAATTTACTATGAAAATCAGTGCCCATTTTTTTCACAAGAATGAGGGATTTCTAATTTCTAGTCCAAAATGTGAAATCATAAATGGAAACAACCTAAGTATATGCTACATGAAATAAAGGCATCGTTGACTACAAGTGTGAAACATTAGTTCTAAGGAAATAGATAGTACAATCTAGAGCATACATTCGAATGAAATGAGTTAATCAAATATTTCAAAAATTGGCACTGACAGGTGTATTTCCATAGAAAATAACTATGACACAGGTTTGAAATGCTCATAAAAATGTTTATTCAATTAACATGACTAGAAATATAACAGAAAAGAGAAAGAAGGAACTTTATATCAATAGTACAGCATGTGTAAATATCTTTGCAGAATTAACAAATCCACCTGAGTACATGCTACATGAAATATTGGCATTGTTGACTACAGGTGTGAAACATTGGTTCTCAGGAATTAGATAATACCATCTGGAGCATACATTGATATGAAACCTGTTATTCAGATATGTCAAAAATTTGCAATGGGAGGTGTATTTAGCTGGACAATAAAAATGACACAGGTTTGAGATGCTCATCAAGAATATTTATTGATTTAACATGAATAGAAATATAACAGAAAGGAGAAAGAAGACATCTCTATATCAACAGGACAGCAGGCATGAGGATGCCCAAGTTGGGTGATGGATTTGAAATCAAGAATATGGATGATCCCAGATGACAATGTTTTCAGTGAAAAATAGTGAAATATCTTCCATGAGAAGAGGGACAGACATGGCCAAAGCCACCATAGACTCGGTGGCCATATCTGGAACCACAGCCATGGCTGTGACCACTGAATCCACCATGGCCACAGCCACAGACACGATAGACTCGGTGGCCGTATCTGGAACCACAGCCATGGCTCAGACCACTGAATCCACCATGGCCACAGTCAAACCCACCATAGACTCTGTGGCCACAACTGGAACCACAGCCATGGCTGTGACCACTGAATCCTCTATGGCCATAGCCACAGCCACTATAGTGGTTGCCGTAGTGGTGGCACATTGTGTCAGGAGCTGAGGATTTGGTGGGAGGTTGAAGGTGAGTGTCTTGAGAATGAATAGCACCACATGCAAGCAGACTTTTATACTCCCTCAGTGTGAGTGTGGTCAACCACAACAAAGAAATGTCACTGTCTTTGAAAAGTCACCTTAATGAAAAGTGGTTCTATTGGGACATAGTTTTGTTATTATTAAGGATACATCCAAAAATGCATGATGCATTGTTTCTTTGAACTTAATTTAAATTCCATGCCTCAGAGCAAACTTGGTATTAAATAGGTAACCTTATATTTTCACAGTTTTCTCTATCTACATACTTGGATAATGAAGCCTATATCTGTAGCCTGAGATTTCCTTACGCTTATCAATGGAATTATTTTTGCCTTCAAATAAAGCTGGTGTTTTAGAAAGATGATACTTCTGCCATTTATGAAAAAAAATAAAAGTAAATTGTCATTCCAAAATGACAAAAATTCATGGAAGGCCATGAGATTGATAAATCAGATAAAGCTTGGAGAAGCATGTTGTTTTCCTGTGTTGTTGCAGGTCAGGGTTAAAACTAGTTACAGTTTCCTGCTTATGGGGTTGACTATCAAGTCTTATGATCAGATGTTTGAAGTTTACCTTGTAAAGGTGTTTTCCCATCACATCTCATACTATGTGCTCACTATAGTCATAAGAGTCTTCAGTTTATTCTAGGAGCTTCCTTCAAGCACAGTATTCCACATTCATCTGCCAACATATCATTGTTCTTTCAATTTGACATGAACTTTCTGCAGAAATTCACATATATATGTTTGATTTTCTAGCTATGCTTGAAAATATTTGCATATGCTATGAGAGCTTATACTTATCTCTCACATACTTATGGCTGTTTTTGTTTGATGCCTTTGAACATATTGAATGCTTAAACTTCTTTGCAGAATTAACTAATTTGATTGTTACAGACTGCATGTTTTTGAGAGAAATCTATTCAAAATATATAACGTACTTAAAGTGTCTGAAATAGAGAATCAAAATTAACAAATGGGTTTAAATATTCTTCATCTAAACATTCGATTTAGTGAATGGAACCAAGATACACCTTTGAGAAAATGAATGACACATGGCAAATATAATTTGGCTCCTCAGCATTTAAATACAATTCCTGCAACCTCAAAGTTCTCATGCGTATGAGTAAGTCTAGTCATATTGCATAAGTTTGTGTGCAGTATTTGTTGTCCACGAGGGCATTTCTAAGTGGTTTTTTGTATGAATAACTTAAGGTAGTTCAGAGGAAGAGAATCATGAGTACTATCATGTGTTTAAAGAGTGAACTAAAAGAATTCAGTTTTGCCTAAGAGTTCTGATGAAGAGGTAAAATGAGTGTTATTTAGAATGAGGCAGTGTTACTTAGATTGAGAATGGCGGAAGCTCCAGGAACAGAGTTCTGAGTTTTTGATGAGGAGGTGTGCAAGCAAGTTGTGAAGGCAATGAGAAATCAAAACAAAACAAAATGAAACCAAACAAACAAAAAGTAGCTGGAGTAAGAAACTTAAATAAGAAATAACTGATGGTTGAGAAGTACATAACCCCTTTACAAGGGATTATCCTGCATTTTGTATGGTTTAGTTAAGGTAAATGACATCAAAAAAGTTGTGTTTTGTGCCAGGGTTGTGGCGTAGTGGGTAAAGCTGCCACCTGCAGCACCAGAATCCCATATTGGTGCCAGTTTCTGATCCTGCTGCTCAGCTACTGATCCATTCCCTGCTAATGCCCTAGCAGGCATTAGCAAGTGTAGATGTTCAAGTCCCTGGGACCCTGCCACCTCTGTGGGAGACTTGGATAAATGTCTTGACTCCAGGCTTCAGCCTGGCCCACTGTTGGTTGGCTCTTTCAACCCTCTGGGGAGTAAACCAGCAGGTAGAAGAACTCTCCTTCTCTCTCTCTCTCTCTCTCTCTCTCTCTCTCTGTTTCTCCCTCTCGTTCCTTATTTTTAATTTTCAAAATAAATAAATAAATCTAAGAAGAGGAATGGATTAGTTTTGGAACTTTTTATTTTCTGTAGTGTATGTTGTAGGCCCAGTGTTTTAAAGCAAGGAGATGAATTGGAAGGCTTCTAAAATGTCCGGATTCAAAATTAAATACAAAAAGTGCATTGGAAAAGATGAATATAACTTACTGAGTATAACTAAGGATATGTGCTTATTATTAGAGTCATACATAAAGCTTCCTAGTTTCAGAGATTGTTTCTCTGTGTAAATAAAATGTGTGATATCTTTTCCAGTTTAATTTAGTTATTAAACAAAAACAGTGAATGCCCTGAATTTCTTATTATACTTTTTACAAATGTAAATAATTATAGTGGAATTCACTTATTTTAATATCTGATCAGTGAGTAACTAACTGTAAGTTAATTAAATTTGGAAACCATTGGAAAGTAGGATACATAATGGAAGCTTATTTAAAATATTTAATTTACCTTGATCAAAAAAAAATTTTGGTGCTCAAATCAGGTTTGAACATTAAACTAACTCTGCCTGTCAAATACAAAAAAAAAAGAAAAATTAGGCCGGCGCCGCCATAGCTCAATAGGCTAATCCTCTGCCTGCGGCGTCGGCAAACCGGGTTCTAGTCCCGGTCGGGACACTGGATTCTGTCCCGGTTGCCCCTCTTCTAGGCCAGCTCTCTGCTGTGGCCTGGGAGTTCAGTGGATGGTGGCCCAAGTGCTTGGGCCCTGCACCCCATGGGAGACCAGGAGAAGCACCTGGCTCCTGGCTTCGGATCAGCGCAGTGCGCCAGCCCCAGCACTCCGGCCATGGTGGCAATTGCAGGGTGAACCAATGGCAAAGGAAGACCTTCCTCTGTCTCTCTCTCTCACTGTCCACTCTGCCTATCAAAATTAAATAAAAAAAGAAAAAAAAATTAAACTCTTTTATTCTGAGTTAAGGATTTTGCCATGTGAACAAAAATATTAAGGCATATATTGATAACTCCAATTAATAATAATAAAATTATACTAACATATAATTATGTAACATATTCAATAATCTATCAACAAGATATATTCACTTGCCAACCAAACACTTAATGAATGTAAATAATCTGAAAGCAAGCCTTAATTACTTTCCTGCTCAAATACTCTTCTTTTAAAAAGCAAACATGGCATTCAAATTATTGGGCTTATAGCCTAACTCAGTTTGCATTTCTATTCTTTGACTTCATCACCCATGTAGTTAGGCCAAATGATATTCTCGAAAGATATCTTCTAAACCCTCTCTTTTTTTTTTTTTTTTCTGTTCTAAATACCATGTATGACAGAGAATTTGAGTTGGAAATCCTTAAGCAATTAGCCAGACTGCTGCAACAGAATTTTATCTGGAATTCACTTATTTCTCATAAGCACTTCTTTTCTGGCCTACAGCTGTGTGTAATACTGACTGTCGTTACTGGTGTTCAGACATATCAGGTACACAGTCACCACCTTCAACTTTGCATCCAGTGTGGGCACCAATTCAAGTATTGCTTCTCCACTTCAGAGCCAGCCCCTGCTAATTGCCTGGGAAAAGTAGCAGAAGGTGACCCAACTGTTTAGACTCCTGCCACGTACATGGGAAACCATGATGAAGCAAGCTCGGGAATCCCTGGCCAGCCCTGGATATTGCAGACCTCTCTCTCTCTCTCTTTTCCGTCTCTCCCTTCCTTTCTGTATCAATGGAAAATCTTTTCAAAAACTGACTACAAAATAAAATAAAATTATAGTATTACAGACTTGCTAAATTATATTCATTGACAATACTCATTATGATGATACAATACAGAACCTCAGGTTCAAAAGCTTCTTTGATCTATTCATAATATTTACTTCTTTATTATATATTTATATATATACTTTTATATATACATATATATATAAGTATATATGTACTTTTATATATATATATATATATATATATTGCCCTACTCTTTTACTACACCTTTTTAAAATTAGCTTAAATTCTAGCACTTGTGCAGTGTATTTAGATTTCTAGTTAATATGTCATTCACTCTTCTTGCAATACTGTAGCCCCTCACATAAAGTAACATATACAGCTTTTTCATAAGATTAGTTCAGGGGATCTTTGAAATTGCAGAAAAGCAGGTACTGCAGTGTAAAGTAACTGACGAAGCATCCTTTCACGTTATTGAGTTATCAATTCAAAGTCAATTGTATGTTTTGTAAGGAACTTTGTATCCGTTTTAAAATATTATCATTCTGTTATTGCAATTCAGAAACTATTCTTTAAAGTTCTTTCTCAAGTTCTTTCTGTAACTGAGTATTTTACGGGTTCCACTTTCCAATTACATGCTATAGACTTATAACCCAGATCATTCATTTCAAAATGTGTTCACGAACACATTACAAGAGATATCATGGAAATCAGTGGAGATGATGAAGACCCTTATAACTTACCTAATTCAGTTAAATATATATTGACAATTACTTCCTGTATAAATAGAATCTAAAGGTTAGGTATGCAAGGATGTTGAAACATGCATTGCAAGTCAACAAGAAGTCACATGTTTAAGGAAAGTATCCAGAGAAAAGTCATAAAATCAGTCAAAAGTTTTAATTAACAGACAGTACCAAAATTTTATCTGAACTGGGGGAAAAGGTATACAGCATTGAGTCAAAATGCACTTTTAAAATTTTTAATGTTCAAAGAAAGGTGGGATGAGCCTAAAAAAAATACTACAGTGGAAAATTATATCAGGGTCAGCGCTGTGGCACAGTGGGTTAAAGCCCCAGCCTAAGGTGCCAGCATCCTATATAGGTGCTGGTTCAAGTCCCAGTTGCTCCTCATCTGATCCAGCTCTCTGCTATAGCATGGGAAAGCAATAGAAGATGGGCCAAGTCCTTGGGCCCCTGCACCTACCTGGGAGACCTGGAAGAAGCTCCTGGCTCCTAGCCTCGGATCAGCTCAGCTCTGGCCGGTGAAGTTTACAGAGTGAACAAGCAGAATGGAAGATGGCTCTCTATCTCTTTCTCTCTCTCTCTCTTTCTCTATCTATCTCTCTGGCTCTACCTCTCTCTGTAACTCTGTATTTCAAATAAACAAAATAATTCTTTAAAAAAATGATGTAAGACTGAAGACACGTTGTTTATATAAAGGCCATGCCCTGATTCTCTACATATTTACTGAAAACACAAGCTTGGGAGAGGGGCATTGTTGGGGCATAGCAGATAAAGTCACTTACTGTGATGCCAAGAACCCTTATGAACACAGGTTCATGTCTGGATACTCTATCTCCAATCCAGCTCTATGCTAATGTGTCTGGAGAAGAGGAACCCGTGTGGGAGACCAGGATGTAGCTCTACCCCGGCTTTGTCCATGCTCAGCCTTGGTCACTGTAGCCGCTTGGGCAGGGAATCATCAGAGGGCATATACTTCTGTTTCTCTCTGTGTCTTCTCTCTGCATTTCTGCCTTTCAAATAAGTAAGTAAACCTTAAAATAAAGAAACTGAAGTGGGGAAGGTATTCTGCAGGGTAATAGAGACTGTATTTCACCAGGTAAATATCTATCATTAATACATGAACAGGCATATGGACAGGGTTTCATGAGGAAAGAGTGAGCAAATACAGCGTGGAGAGTTCATCCATGCAAATCACGTAAGCTTACCATACTTAACAAGCAGCCATGTTTTACAATCATACTTCCTTTTATACTGAGCTCAAAGAAAAGTTAAGTAATGAAGATAGTCATTCCTCATTGAATCACAAAAGTGAGGGGTGTCAAATTTGTAATCCAGAATGTCAGCTCATAAAGGGAATCCAACCTGAGTATACTCTACATGAAATAATGGCATTGTTGACTACAAGTGTGAAACATTAGTTCTCAGGAAATAGATAATACCATGTGGAGCATACATTCATATGAAACCTGTTATTCAGATATGTCAAAAATTTGCAATGGGAGGTGTATTTAGCTGGACAATGAAAATGACACAGGTTTGAGATGCTCATCAAGAATGTTTATTGGATTAACATGACTAGAAATATAACAGAAGGGAGGTAGAAGACATCTTTATATCAACAGGACAGCAGGCATGAGGATGCCCAAGTTGGGTGATGGATTTGAAATCAAGAATATGGATGATCCCAGATGACAATGTTTTCAGTGAAAAATAGTGAAATATCTTCCATGAGAAGAGGGACAGACATGGCGAAAGCCACCATAGACTTGGTGGCCATATCTGGAACCACAGCCATGGCTGTGGCCACTGAATCCATCATGGCCACAGCCACAGACACGATAGACTCGGTGGTCACATCTGGAACCACAGCCATGGCTGTGACCACTGAATCCACCATGGCCACAGCCACAGACACGATAGACTCGGTGGCCAAAACTGGAGCCACAGCAGTGGCTCAGACCACTGAATCCACCATGGCCACAGCCACAGACACGATAGACTCGGTGGCCGTATCTGGAACCACAGCCATGGCTGTGACCACTGAATCCTCTATGGCCATAGCCACAGCCACTATAGTGGTTGCCGTAGTGGTGGCACATTGTGTCAGGAGCTGAGGATTTGGTGGGAGGTTGAAGGTGAGTGTCTTGAGAATGAATGCAAGCAGACTTTTATACTCCCTCAGTGTGAGTGTGGTCAACCACAACAAAGAAATGTCACTGTCTTTGAAAAGGCACCTTAATGAAAAGTCTTACTATTAGGACATAGTTTTGTTATTATTAAGGATACATCCAAAAATGCATGATGCATTGTTTCTTTGAACTTAATTTAAATTCCATGCCTCAGAGCAAACTTGGTATTAAATAGGTAACCTTATATTTTCACAGTTTTCTATATCTACATACTTGGATAATGAAGCCTACATCTGTAGCCTGAGATTTCCTTACGCTTATCAATGGAATTATTTTTGCCTTCAAATAAAGCTAGTGTTTTAGAAAGATGATACTTCTGCCATTTATGAAAAAAATAAAAGTAAATTGTCATTCCAAAATGACAAAAATTCATGGAAGGCCATGAGATTGAGAAATCAGATAAAGCTTGGAGAAGCATGTTGTTTTCCTGTGTTGTTGCAGGTCAGGGTTAAAACTAGTTACAGTTTCCTGCTTATGGGGTTGACTATCAAGTCTTATGATCAGATGTTTGAAGTTTACCTTGTAAAGGTGTTTTCCCATCACATCTCATACTATGTGCTCACTATAGTCATAAGAGTCTTCAGTTTATTCTAGGAGCTTCCTTCAAGCACAGTATTCCACATTCATCTGCCAACATATCATTGTTCTTTCAATTTGACATGAACTTTCTGCAGAAATTCACATATATATGTTTGATTTTCTAGCTATGCTTGAAAATATTTGCATATGCTATGAGAGCTTATACTTATCTCTCACATACTTATGGCTGTTTTTGTTTGATGCCTTTGAACATATTGAATGCTTAAACTTCTTTGCAGAATTAACTAATTTGATTGTTACAGACTGCATGTTTTTGAGAGAAATCTATTCAAAATATATAATGTATTTAAAGTGTCTGAAATAGAGAATCACAATTAACAAATGGGTTTAAATATTCTTCATCTGAACATTCGATTTAGTGAATGGAACCAAGATACACCTTTGAGAAAATGAATGACACATGGCAAATATAATTTGGCTTCTCAGCATTTAAATACAATTCCTGCAACCTCAAAGTTCTCATGCATATGAGTAAGTCTAGTCATATTGCATATGTTTGTGTGCAGTATTTGTTGTCCATGAGGGCATTTGTAAGTGGTTTTTTGTATGAATAACTTAAGGCAGTTCAGAGGAAGAGAATCATGAGTACTATCATGTGTTTAAAGAGTGAACTAAAAGAATTCAGTTTTGCCTAAGAGTTCTGATGAAGAGGTAAAATGAGTGTTATTTAGAATGAGGCAGTGTTACTTAGATTGAGAATGGCGGAAGCTCCAGGAACAGAGTTCTGAGTTTTTGATGAGGAGGTATGCAAGCAAGTTGTGAAGGCAATGAGAAATCAAAACAAAACAAAATGAAACCAAACAAACAAAAAGTAGCTGGAGTAAGAAACTTAAATAAGAAATAACTGATGGTTGAGAAGTACATAACCCCTTTACAAGGGATTATCCTGCATTTTGTATGGTTTAGTTAAGGTAAATGGCATCAAAAAAGTTGTGTTTTGTGCCAGGGTTGTGGCGTAGTGGGTAAAGCTGCCACCTGCAGCACCAGAATCCCATATTGGTGCCAGTTTCTGATCCTGCTGCTCAGCTACTGATCCATTCCCTGCTAATGCCCTAGCAGGCATTAGCAAGGGTAGATGTTCAAGTCCCTGGGACCCTGCCACCTCTGTGGGAGACTTGGATAAATGTCTTGACTCAAGGCTTTAGCCTGGCCCACTGTTGGTTGGCTCTTTCAACCCTCTGGGGAGTAAACCAGCAGGTAGAAAAACTCTCTCCTCTCTCTCTCTCTCTCTCTCTCTCTCTCTTTCTCCCTCTAGCCTTATTTATAATTTTCAAAATAAATAAATAAAACTAAGAAAAGGAATGGATTAGTTTTGGAAATTTTTATTTCCTGTAGTGTATATTGTAGGCCCAGTGTTTTAAAGCAAGGAGATGAATTGGAAGGCTTCTAAAATGTCCTGATTCAAAATTAAATACAAAAAGTGCATTGGAAAAGATGAATATAACTTACTGAGTATAACTAAGGATATGTGCTTATTATTAGAGTCATACATAAAGCTTCCTAGTTTCAGAGATTGTTTCTCTGTGTAAATAAAATGTGTGATATCTTTTCCAGTTTAATTTAGTTATTAAACAAAAACAGTGAATGCCCTGAATTTCTTATTATACTTTTTACAAATGTAAATAATTATAGTGGAATTCACTTATTTTAATATCTGATCAGTGAGTAACTAACTGTAAGTTAATTAAATTTGGAAACCATTGGAAAGTAGGATACATAATGGAGGCTAATTTAAAATATTTAATTTACCTTGATCAAAAAAAAATTTTGGTGCTCAAATCAGGTTTGAACATTAAACTAACTCTGCCTGTCAAATACAAAAAAAAAAAAAAAAAAAAAAAGAAAAATTAGGCCGGCGCCGCCGTAGCTCAATAGGCTAATCCTCTGCCTGCGGCGTCGGCAAACCGGGTTCTAGTCCCGGTCGGGACACTGGATTCTGTCCCGGTTGCCCCTCTTCCAGGCCAGCTCTCTGCTGTGCCCTGGAGTGCAGTGGAGGGTGGCCCAAGTGCTTGGGCCCTGCACCCCATGGGAGACCAGGAGAAGCACCTGGCTCCTGGCTTCGGATCAGCGCAGTGCGCCAGCCCCAGCACTCCGGCCATGGTGGCAATTGCAGGGTGAACCAATGGCAAAGGAAGACCTTCCTCTGTCTCTCTCTCTCACTGTCCACTCTGCCTATCAAAATTAAATAAAAAAAGAAAAAAAAAAGAAAAATTAAACTCTTTTATTCTGAGTTAAGGATTTTGCCATGTGAACAAAAATATTAAGGCATATATTGATAACTCCAATTACTAATAATAAAAAAATTATACTAAAACATAATTATGTAACATATTCAATAATCTATCAACAAGATATATTCACTTGCCAACCAAACACTTAATGAATGTAAATAATCTGAAAGCAAGCCTTAATTACTTTCCTGTTCAAATACTCTTCTTTTAAAAAGCAAACATGGCATTCAAATTATTGGGCTATAGCCTAACTCAGTTTGCATTTCTATTCTTTGACTTCATCACCCATGTAGTTAGGCCAAATGATATTCTCGAAAGATATCTTCTAAACCCTCTCTCTCTCTTTTTTTTTTTCTGTTCTAAATACCATGTATGACAGAGAATTTGAGTTGGAAATCCTTAAGCAATTAGCCAGACTGCTGCAACAGAATTTTATCTGGATTTACTTATTTCTCATAAGCACTTCTTTTCTGGCCTACAGCTGTGTGTAATACTGACTGTCGTTACTGGTGTTCAGACATATCAGGTACACAGTCACCACCTTCAACTTTGCATCCAGTGTGGGCACCAATTCAAGTATTGCTTCTCCACTTCAGAGCCAGCCCCTGCTAATTGCCTGGGAAAAGTAGCAGAAGGTGACCCAACTGTTTAGACTCCTGCCACGTACATGGGAAACCATGATGAAGCAAGCTCGGGAATCCCTGGCCAGCCCTGGATATTGCAGACCTCTCTCTCTCTCTCTTTTCCGTCTCTCCCTTCCTTTCTGTATCAATGGAAAATCTTTTCAAAAACTGACTACAAAATAAAATAAAATTATAGTATTACAGACTTGCTAAATTATATTCATTGACAATACTCATTATGATGATACAATACAGAACCTCAGGTTCAAAAGCTTCTTTGATCTATTCATAATATTTACTTCTTTATTATATATTTATATATATACTTTTATATATACATATATAAGTATATATATACTTCTTTATATATATATTTATATATATATATATTGCCCTACTCTTTTGCAACACCTTTTTAAAATTAGCTTAAATTCTAGCACTTGTGCAGTGTATTTTAGATTTCTAGTTAATATGTCATTCACTCTTCTTGCAATACTGTAGCCCCTCACATAAAGTAACATATACAGCTTTTTCATAAGATTAGTTCAGGGGATCTTTGAAATGGCAGAAAAGCAGGTACTGCAGTGTAAAGAAACTGACGAAGCATCCTTTCACGTTATTGAGTTATCAATTCAAAGTCAATTGTATGTTTTGTAAGGAATTTTGTATCCGTTTTAAAATATTATCATTCTGTTATTGCAATTCAGAAACTATGCTTTAAAGTTCTTTCTCAAGTTCTTTCTGTAACTGAGTATTTTATGGGTTCCACTTTCCAATTACATGCAATAGACTTATCACCCAGATCATTCATTTCAAAATGTGTTCACGAACACATTACAAGAAATATCATGGAAATCAGTGGAGGTTGATGAAGACCCTTATAACTTACCTATTTCAGTTAAATATATATTGACAATTACTTCCTCTATAAATAGAATCTAAAGGTTAGGTATGCAAGGATGTTGAAGCAGTCATTGTAAGTCAACAAGAAGTCACATGTTTAAGGAAAGTTTCCAGAAAAAAAGTCATAAAATCAGTCAAAAGTTTTAATTAACAGACAGTACCAAAATTTTTTCTGAACTGGGGGAAAAGGTATATAGCATTGACTCAAAATGCACTTTTAAAATTTTTAATGTTCAAAGAAAGGTAGGATGAGCCTAAAAAAATAGTGCAGTAGAAAATTATATCAGGGCCAGCGCTGTGGCACAGTGGGTTAAAGCCCCAGCCTAAGGTGCCAGCATCCTATATAGGTGCTGGTTCAAGTCCCGGTTGCTCCTCATCTGATTCAGCTCTCTGCTATAGCCTGGGAAAGCAATAGAAGATGGCCCAAGTCCTTGGGTCCCTGCACCCACTTGTAGACCTGGAAGAAGCTTCTGGCTCCTAGCCTCGGATAAGCTCAGTTCTGGCCGGTGAAGTTTACAGAGTGAACAAGCAGAATGGAAGATTGCACTCTCTCTCTCTCTCTCTCTCTCTCTCTCTCTCTATTTCTCTGGCTCTACCTCTCTCTGTAACTCTGTATTACAAATAAACAAAATAATTCTTTAAAAAAATGATGTAAGACTGAGAAACGTTGTTTATATAAAGGCCATGCCCTGATTCTCTACATATTTACTGAAAACACAAGCTTGGGAGAGAGGCATTGTTGGGGCATAGCAGATAAAGTCACTTACTGTGATGCCAAGAACCCTTATGAACACAGGTTCATGTCTGGATACTCTATCTCCAATCCAGCTCTATGCTAATGTGTCTGGAGAAGAGGAACCCGTGTGGGAGACCAGAATGAAGCGCTTTGCCCCCGGCTTTGTCCATGCTCAGCCTTGGTCACTGTAGCCGCTTGGGCAGGGAATCATCAGAGGGCATATACTTCTGTTTCTCTCTGTCTCTCCTCTCTGCATTTCTGCCTTTCCAATAAATAAGTAAACCTTACAATAAAGAAACTGAAGTGGGGAAGGTATTCTGCAGGGTAATAGAGACTGTATTTCACCAAGAAAATATCTATCATTAATACATGAACAGGCATATGGTAAGGGTTGCGTGAGGAAAGAGTGAGCAAATACAGCGTGGAGAGTTCATCCATGCAAATCACGTAAGCTTACCATACTTAACAAGCAGCCATGTTTTACAATCATACTTCCTTTTATACTGAGCTCAAAGAAAAGTTAAGTAATGAAGATAATCATTCCTCATTGAATCACAAAAGTGAGGGGTGTCAAATTTGTAATCCAGAATGCCAACTCATAAAGGGAATCCCACCTGAGTACATGACAAAATGGCATTGTTGACTACAAGTGTGAAACATTAGTTCTCAGGAAATAGATAATACCATCTGGAGCATACATTCATATGAAACCTGTTATTCAGATATGTCAAAAATTTGCAATGGGAGGTGTATTTAGCTGGACAATGAAAATGACACAGGTTTGAGATGCTCATCAAGAATATTTATTGATTTAACATGAATAGAAATATAACAGAAGGGAGGTAGAAGACATCTTTATATCAAGAGGACAGCAGGCATGAGGATGCCCAAGTTGGGTGATGGATTTGAAATCAAGAATATGGATGATCCCAGATGACAATGTTTTCAGTGAAAAATAGTGAAATATCTTCCATGAGAAGAGGGACAGACATGGCCAAAGCCACCATAGACTCGGTGGCCATATCTGGAACCACAGCAATGGCTGTGACCACTGAATCCACCATGGCCACAGCCACAGACACGATAGACTCGGTGGCCACAACTGGAACCACAGCCATGGCTGTGACCACTGAATCCATCATGGCCACAGCCAAAGCCACCATAGACTCCATGGCCACATCTGGAACCAGAGCCATGGCTGTGACCACTGAATCCACCATGGCCACAGCCACAGACACGATAGACTCGGTGGCCACAACTGGAACCACAGCCATGGCTGTGACCACTGAATCCTCTATGGCCATAGCCACAGCCACCATAGTGGTTGCCGTAGTGGTGGCACATTGTGTCAGGAGCTGAGGATTTGGTGGGAGGTTGAAGGTGAGTGTCTTGAGAATGAATAGCACCACATGCAAGCAGACTTTTATACTCCCGCAGTGTGAGTGTGGTCAACCACAACAAAGAAATGTCACTGTCTTTGAAAAGTCACCTTAATGAAAAGTGGTACTATTGGGACATAGTTTTGTTATTATTAAGGATACATCCAAAAATGCATGATGCATTGTTTCTTTGAATGTAATTTAATTTCCATGCCTCAGAGCAAACTTGGTATTAAATAGGTAACCTTATATTTTCACAGTTTTCTATATCTACATACTTGGATAATGAAGCCTACATCTGTAGCCTGAGATGTCCTTACGCTTATCAATGGAATTATTTTTGCCTTCAAATAAAGCTAGTGTTTTAGAAAGATGATACTTCTTTACATCTATGAAAAAAAAAATAAAAGTAAATTGTCATTCCAAAATGACAAAAATTCATGGAAGGCCATGAGATTGAGAAATCAGATAAAGCTTGGAGAAGCATGTTGTTTTCCTGTGTTGTTGCAGGTCAGGGTTAAAACTAGTTACAGTTTCCTGCTTATGGGGTTGACTATCAAGTCTTATGATCAGATGTTTGAAGTTTCCCTTGTAAAGGTGTTTTCCCATCACATCTCATACTATGTGCTCACTATAGTCATAAGAGTCTTCAGTTTATTCTAGGAGCTTCCTTCAAGCACAGTATTCCACATTCATCTGCCAACATATCATTGTTCTTTCAATTTGACCTGAACTTTCTGCAGAAATTCACATATATATGTTTGATTTTCTAGCTATGCTTGAAAATATTTGCATATGCTATGAGAGCTTATACTTATCTCTCACATACTTATGGCTGATATTGTTTGATGCCTTTGAACATATTGAATGCTTAAACTTCTTTGCAGAATTAACTAATTTGATTATTACAGACTGCATGTTTTTGAGAGAAATCTATTCAAAATATATAATGTATTTAAAGTGTCTGAAATAGAGAATCACAATTAACAAATGGGTTTAAATATTCTTCATCTGAACATTCGATTTAGTGAATGGAACCAAGATACACCTTTGAGTAAATGAGTGACACATGGCAAATATAATTTGGCTCCTCAGCATTTAAATACAATTCCTGCAACCTCAAAGTTCTCATGCATATGTGTAAGTCTAGTCATATTGCAAAAGTTTGTGTGCAGTATTTGTTGTGCACGAAGGCATGTGTAAGTGTTTTTTTGTATGAATAACTTAAGGCAGTTTAGAGGAAGTGAATCATGAGTACTATCATGTGTTTAAAGAGTGAATTAAAAGAATTCAGTTTTGCCTAAGAGTTCTGATGAAGAGGTAAAATGAGTGTTATTTGGAATGTGGCAGTGTTTCTTAGATTGAGAATGGCGGAAGCTCCAGGAACAAATTTCTGAGTTTTTGATGAGGAGGTATGCAAGCAAGTTGTTAAGGTAATGAGAAAACAAAACAAAACAAAATGAAACCAAACAAACAAAAAGTAGCTGGAGTAAGAAACTTAAATAAGTTGTGTAAACCAGCAGATAGAAGAACTCTCCTCCCTCTATGTCTCTCTCTGTCTATCTCTCTGTTTCTTTCTTTCTCTCCTTAATTTAGATTTTCAAAATAAACAAAAAAAATCCAAAAGTAAAGAAACGTTGAGTTTTGGAATATTTTCTATTCAGTGTAGATTGTAGGCCCAGTGTTTTAAAGCAAGGGGATGAATTGGAAGGCTTCTAAAATGTCCTCTACAGAATTTAATAAAAAATGTGAATTGGGAAAGTTGAGCATATGTTATATTATTCAAATTAAAGGATATATGCTTATTATTAGAATCACACATAAAGCTTCCTAGTTTTAGATATTCTTTCTCTACATAAATGAAATGTGTGATATCTTCACAGGTTTAATTCATTTTTTAAATAAAAATAATGGCAAGCCCTGAATTTCTTATTATACTTTGTAAAATGTAAATAATCTAGTGGAATTCACTTCTTCCAATATCTGATCAGCCAATAACTTATAGTATGTTATTTATATTTGGAGACCATTGGAAATGAGGACACATAATGGAGTTTTATTTAAAGATTAATCTACTTTAATGAAAACATATTTTATTGCCAAACACATCTCAATGTATATCTTGATAACTCCAGATAACAATAATAAAATTATAGTAAATATACTAATGTAAACATATTAAATAATGTTTTTAACTTTTATGTAATAAATATAAATTTTTAAAGTACAACTTTTGGATTATAGCAGCTTTTTCCCCCCATTAGCACCCTCCGACCCATAACCATCCCATCTCCCAATCACTCTCCCATCCTGTTCTTCATCAAGATTCATTTTTAATTATCTTTATATACATAAGATCAATTTAGTATATACTAAGTAAAGATTTCAACAGTTTGCACCTGCAAAGAAACACAAAGTATGAACTACTGTTTGAGTGCTAGTTATGCTGTTAATTCACATAATACAACACATTAAGGACAGAGATCCTACATGGAGAGTAGGTGCACAGTGACTCTTGTTGTTGATTTAACAATTGACACTCTTGTTTATGACATCAGTAATCATCCGAGGCTCTTGTCATGAGGTTCCAAGGCTATAGAAGCCTCTTGAGTTTGCCAACTCCGATTTTATTTAGTCAAGGCAATAGTAAAAGTGCAAGTTCTCTCCTCCCTTCAGAGAAAGATACCTCCTTCTTTGATGGCCTGTTCTTTCTGCTGGGATATCACTCACAGAGGTCTTTCATTTAGGTTTGTTTGTTTTTTTTTTTTTTTTTTTTTTTTGCCACAGTGTATTGGCTTTCCATGCCTATAATACTTTCATGGGCTCTTCAGCCAGATTCGCATGCCTTAGGGGCTGTTTCTGAGGCCAGAGTGCTGTTTAGGACATCTGCCATTCTATGAGTCTGCTATGTATCCCACTTCCAATGTTGGATTGTTCTCTCCTTTCTAATTCTATGTCATTATTCACAGACACTAGTCTTGTTTATGTGATCCCTTTGACACTTAATCCTATCATTATAATCAATTATGAACTGAAACTGATCTCTTTGACTAGTGAGATAGCATTGGTACATGCCACCTTGATGGGATTGAATTGGAATTACCTGGTACGTTTCTAACTCTACCATTAGGGGTAAGTCCGAGTGAGCATGTGCCAAACTGTACATCTCCTCCCTCTCTTAATCCCACTCTTAACTTAAACAGGGATCACTTTTCAGTCAAATTTCAACACCTAAGAATAATTGTGTGTTAATTAAAGTTCAGCAAAAGGTATTAAGTAGAACAAAAAATACTAAAAGGAATAAAACAGTAAGTTGTTCCTCAACAGTCAGGACAAGGGCTGATCAAGTAATTGTTTCTCATAGTGTCCATCTCACTTCAACAGGTTTCATTTTATGTGCTCAGTTAGTTGCCACCGATAAAAAGAACTTATGATATTTGTCCCTTTAACCAAGAAGATATATTCACTTTCCAACCAAAGAAACAATGAATGTGTAAATATCTGAAATCAAGCCTTTGTTATTTTCTTGCTCAAATACAATCTCTTCATTTGAAAAAGCAAATGTGTCATTCAGGCCATTGAGCTTAAAGCCTGATACAGTTTGCATTTCTCTTCTGATTTCATCACCCAGGTAGTCAGGGCAAAAGATATCCTCCACTTATCTTCAAAACTCCTTTCTTTTCTATTCTAGATACATATATGACATGTAATTTGAGTTGGAATCCTTTGGCAGTTGACAATGTTGCTACAGCAGAATTCTATCTGGAATTCACTCATCTCTCCTAAACACACCTTTTCTGGGCTGCCTCTGTGTTTAAAACTGACTGTCATTACTGGTGTGCAGACATAGCAGGTGCCGTCACCACCTTCAACTTTGCATCCAGTGTGGGCACCAGTTCAAGTTTCTACTTCAGAGCCATCCCCTTCCTAATGGCTGGGAAAAGTTGCAGAGGGCGACCAAACTGTTTAGACTCCTGACACATACATGAGAAACCATGATGAAGGCAGCTCCTGGCTACTGGCTTTAGCTTGTCCAGGCCTGGACTTTGCAGATATCTAGGGAGTGAGCTAACAGAAGGAAGATTTCTCTCTCTCTCTCTACTATTTCCCCCCCATATCTTTCGGTGTTTCCCTCCCTCTCTCAGACTTTCAAATAAAATTTTAAAAAATCTTAAAAAATTGACTGCAATATAAAAGAAAAATCATCACTAACTACTTTGTTCATCATATTCATTAAGTATAATCAATATGACAGTAAAATACTAATTCTCAAATTCTGATCTTTCTTGTTCTATTCATAGTGTTTTCTTCTTTCCCACAAAAATACATATACTACCCTCCTCTTCTGTATAACTTCCTCTAGTTAGATTAAATTCTAACATTTATGCGAACTGTATGGAATTTTACTAGTTAATACATCACTGACTATTCTTTAACTTACAGCTTTTTCATCATTATTTAATGCAAACTTTGAAAGTACAGGGGATGGTACTGTGGTGCAGTGGGTTATCGCCCTGGCCCGAAGCACCAGCATCCCATATGGGCGCCAGTTCTAGTCCCGGTTGCTCCTCTTCTGATCCAGCTTCCTGCTATATGGCCTGGGAAATCAGTAGAAGATGGTCCAAGTCCTTGGGCCTTTGCACTCTTGTGGGAGTTCCGGAGGAAGCTCCTGGCTCCTAGCTTCGGATCAGCTCAGCTCTGGCGGTTCCAGACATTTAGGGAGTGAACAATCGCATGGAAGACTCACTTTCTCTGCATCTGCTTCTCTGTAAATCTGTCTTTCAAATAAATAAATAAATCTTTTAAAAAAGAAACTACAGAAAAGTAGTTACTATGGTGTAAAGAATCTGACAAACTATCCTTGAATCTTAATGAGTTATCAATTCAAAGTCAATTGTATGTGCTTTAAGGAATTTTGTGTTTGAAAAATATCACTGCTTTCTTGCAAGTGAGAAATCATCCTTTAAAATTCTTATTCAGGTTTAATTTAGTGCACTTTCCATAACTGAGTATTTGACAGGTTCCAGCTTCTAGCACTGATACATTAGACACATCATCCAAAGCATTCATTTCACAAACCCTAAAAAATCAGCACATACAACCTGTTCATGAACACATTGCAAGAGACACGATGAGCAACACTGGAGACTGACTTAGACCCTTGTAACTTACAAAATTCAGTTAATGTCACCTTGATATTATTTCCTGTATAAATAGAAACTAAAGGTTAGGTGTGTAAGGATGCTAAAACATGCATTGCAAGTCAATAGAGTCACCTGTTGGAGGTGAGGATCCAGAAAAAAAGTATTCAAATCACTCAAAAGTTTAACTGAAGAGATAATACTCATATTTTACCTGTACACCTAGGATTTATAATGCACAAAAAAAATGGTGAGCCTGAAAAAAAATACTAACACAGTGAAGAAGCATTGAAAATAGATGAAGCTCATTCCCTGGTTCTATTATTATTTAAAAAAAAAAATTTAGGTGAGGAGCTTGTTGGGGCATAGCACATAAGTTACTACCTGTGAAGCCAGTGTCCCACATGAAAATTAGTTCACGGCCAATTACTCTGTTCTAAATAGCTCAAAGGTAATGTGTGTGGGAAAGAAGAAGCCATGTGGGAGACCAGGATGAAGCTCCTAGCTCCTGACATGTACATGCTCAGCCTTAGCCACTGCAGCATTTGAGAAGTGAATCAGCAGATTTTACTTTCTCTCTCTCTATTTCAGCCTCTCAATAAATATGTAAATTTTAAAAAAGGAAAAAAAACACTTAAGGTGGTGAAGCTATTCTGGAGGAGAGCAGAAGATGGAGCCTACGAGATATATGTTTATCATTAATACATAAAGAGGTAACTGATAAGAGGTTCTTGGAGAAAGAGTGTGCAAATACAGCAAGTACTGCTCTTCCATACAAATCACATTAGCAAACTATACTTAAAACGCAGCAATGGCCTATGATTATATTTCCTGTTATCCTGAGCTAAAAAAAAAAAAAAAATTAATTTACTGTGAAAATCAGTGCCCATTTTTTTCACAAGAATGAGGGATTTCTAATTTCTAGTTCAAAATGTGAAATCATAAATGGAAACAACCTAAGTATATGCTACATGAAATAAAGGCATCGTTGACTACAAGTGTGAAACATTAGTTCTAAGGAAATAGATAGTACAATCTAGAGCATACCTTCGAATGAAATGAGTTAATCAAATATTTCAAAAATTGGCACTGACAGGTGTATTTCCATAGAAATTAACTATGACACAGGTTTGAAATGCTCATAAAAATGTTTATTCAATTAACATGACTAGAAATATAACAGAAAAGAGAAAGAAGGAATCTTTATATCAATAGTACAGCATGTGTAAATATCTTTGCAGAATTAACAATCCCACCTGAGTACATGCTACATGAAATAATGGCATTGTTGACTACAGGTGTGAAACATTAGTTCTCAGGAAATAGATAATACCATCTGGAGCATACATTCATATGAAACAGTTATTCAGATATGTCAAAAATTTGCAATAGGAGGTGTATTTAGCTGGACAATAAAAATGACACAGGTTTGAGATGCTCATAAAGAATATTTATTGATTTAACATGAATAGAAATATAACAGAAAGGAGAAAGAAGACATCTCTATATCAACAGGACAGCAGGCATGAGGATGCCCAAGTTGGGTGATGGGTTCTATACCAAGAATATGGATGATCCCAGATGACAATGTTTTCAGTGAAAAATAGTGAAATATCTTCCATGAGAAGAGGGACAGACATGGCCAAAGCCACCATAGACTCGGTGGCCATATCTGGAACCACAGCAATGGCTGTGACCACTGAATCCATCATGGCCACAGCCACAGACACGATAGACTCGGTGGCCACAACTGGAACCACAGCCATGGCTGTGACCACTGAATCCTCTATGGCCATGGCCACAGCCACCATAGTGGTTGCCGTAGTGGTGGCACATTGTGTCAGGAGCTGAGGATTTGGTGGGAGGTTGAAGGTGAGTGTCTTGAGAATGAATAGCACCACATGCAAGCAGACTTTTATACTCCCGCAGTGTGAGTGTGGTCAACCACAACAAAGAAATGTCACTGTCTTTGAAAAGTCACCTTAATGAAAAGTGGTACTATTGGGACATAGTTTTGTTATTATTTAGGATACATCCAAAAATGCATGATGCATTGTTTCTTTGAATGTAATTTAATTTCCATGCCTCAGAGCAAACTTGGTATTAAATAGGTAACCTTATATTTTCACAGTTTTCTATATCTACATACTTGGATAATGAAGCCTACATCTGTAGCCTGAGATTTCCTTACGCTTATCAATGGAATTATTTTTGCCTTCAAATAAAGCTAATGTTTTAGAAAGATGATACTTCTGCCATTTTTGAAAAAGAAAATAAAAGTAAATTGTCATTCCAAAATGACAAAAATCCATGGAAGGCCATGAGATTGATAAATCAGATAAAGCTTGGAGAAGCATGTTGTTTTCCTGTGTTGTTGCAGGTCAGGGTTAAAACTAGTTACAGTTTCCTGCTTATGGGGTTGACTATCAAGTCTTATGATCAGATGTTTGAAGTTTCCCTTGTAAAGGTGTTTTCCCATCACATCTCATACTATGTGCTCACTATAGTCATAAGAGTCTTCAGTTTATTCTAGGAGCTTCCTTCAAGCACAGTATTCCACATTCATCTGCCAACATATCATTGTTCTTTCAATTTGACATGAACTTTCTGCAGAAATTCACATATATATGTTTGATTTTCTAGCTATGCTTGAAAATATTTGCATATGCTATGAGAGCTTATACTTATCTCTCACATACTTATGGCTGATATTGTTTGATGCCTTTGAACATATTGAATGCTTAAACTTCTTTGCAGAATTAACTAATTTGATTATTACAGACTGCATGTTTTTGAGAGAAATCTATTCAAAATATATAATGTATTTAAAGTGTCTGAAATAGAGAATCACAATTAACAAATGGGTTTAAATATTCTTCATCTGAATATTCGATTTAGTGAATGGAACCAAGATACACCTTTGAGAAAATGAGTGACACATGGCAAATATAATTTGGCTCCTCAGCATTTAAATACAAATCCTGCAACCTCAAAGTTCTCATGCATATGAGTAAGTCTAGTCATATTGCATATGTTTGTGTGCAGTATTTGTTGTCCACGAGGGCAATTCTAAGTGGTTTTTTGTATGAATAACTTAAGGCAGTTTAGAGGAAGAGAATCATGAGTACTATCATGTGTTTAAAGAGTGAACTAAAAGAATTCAGTTTTGCCTAAGAGTTCTGATGAAGAGGTAAAATGAGTGTTATTTAGAATGAGGCAGTGTTACTTAGATTGAGAATGGCGGAAGCTCCAGGAACAGAGTTCTGAGTTTTTGATGAGGAGGTATGCAAGCAAGTTGTGAAGGCAATGAGAAATCAAAACAAAACAAAATGAAACCAAACAAACAAAAAGTAGCTAGAGTAAGAAACTTAAATAAGAAATAACTGATGGTTGAGAAGTACATAACCCCTTTACGAGGGAGGATCCTGCATTTTGTATGGTTTAGTTAAGGTAAATGACATCAAAAAAGTTGTGTTTTGTGCCAGGGTTGTGGCGTAGTGGGTAAAGCTGCCACCTGCAGCACCAGAATCCCATATTGGTGCCAGTTTCTGATCCTGCTGCTCAGCTACTGATCCATTCCCTGCTAATGCCCTAGCAGGCATTAGCAAGGGTAGATGTTCAAGTCCCTGGGACCCTGCCACCTCTGTGGGAGACTTGGATAAATGTCTTGACTCCAGGCTTCAGCCTGGCCCACTGTTGGTTGGCTCTTTCAACCCTCTGGGGAGTAAACCGCAGCTAGAAGAACTCTCCTTCTCTCTCTCTCTCTCTCTCTCTCTCTGTTTCTCCCTCTCGTTCCTTATTTTTAATTTTCAAAATAAATAAATAAATCTAAGGAGAGGAATGGATTAGTTTTGGAACTTTTTATTTTCTGTAGTGTATGTTGTAGGCCAAGTATTTTAAAGCAAAGAGATGAATTGGAATGCTTCTAAAATGTCCTGATTCAAAATTAAATACAAAAAGTGCATTGGAAAAGATGAATATAACTTACTGAGTATAACTAAGGATATGTGCTTATTATTAGAGTCATACATAAAGCTTCCTAGTTTCAGAGATTGTTTCCCTGTGTAAATAAAATGTGTGATATCTTTTCCAGTTTAATTTAGTTTTTAAACAAAAACAGGGAATGCCCTGAATTTCTTATTATACTTTTTACAAATGTAAATAATTATAGTGGAATTCACTTATTTTAATATCTGATCAGTGAGTAACTAATTGTAAGTTAATTAAATTTGGAAACCATAGGAAAGTAGGATACATAATGGAGGCTTATTTAAAATATTTAATTTACCTTGATCAAAAAAAATTTTTGGTGCTCAAATCAGGTTTGAACATTAAACTAACTCTGCCTGTCAAATATAAAAAAAGAAAAATTAGGCCGAAGCCGCCATAGCTCAATAGGCTAATCCTCTGCCTGCGGCGTCGGCAAACCGGGTTCTAGTCCAGGTCGGGACACTGGATTCTGTCCCGGTTGCCCCTCTTCCAGGCCAGCTCTCTGCTGTGCCCTGGAGTGCAGTGGATGGTGGCCCAAGTGCTTGGGCCCTGCACCCCATGGGAGACCAGGAGAAGCACCTGGCTCCTGGCTTCGGATCAGCGCAGTGCGCCAGCCCCAGCACTCCGGCCATGGCGGCCATTGCAGGGTGAACCAATGGCAAAGGAAGACCTTCCTCTGTCTCTCTCTCTCACTGTCCACTCTGCCTATCAAAATTAAATAAAAAAAGAAAAAAAAATTAAACTCTTTTATTCTGAGTTAAGGATTTTGCCATGTGAACAAAAATATTAAGGCATATATTGATAACTCCAATTAATCATAATAAAATTATACTAACATATAATTATGTAACATATTCAATAATCTATCAACAAGATATATTCACTTGCCAACCAAACACTTAATGAATGTAAATAATCTGAAAGCAAGCCTTAATTACTTTCCTGTTCAAATACTCTTCTTTTAAAAAGCAAACATGGCATTCAAATTATTGGGCTTATAGCCTAACTCAGTTTGCATTTCTATTCTTTGACTTCATCACCCATGTAGTTAGGCCAAATGATATTCTCGAAAGATATCTTCTAAACTCTCTCTCTCTCTCTCTTTTTTTTTTTTCTGTTCTAAATACCATGTAGGACAGAGAATTTGAGTTGGAAATCCTTAAGCAATTAGCCAGACTGCTGCAACAGAATTTTATCTGGAATTCACTTATTTCTCATAAGCACTTCTTTTCTGGCCTACAGCTGTGTGTAATACTGACTGTCGTTACTGGTGTTCAGACCTATCAGGTACAGTCACCACCTTCAACTTTGCATCCAGTGTGGGCACCAATTCAAGTATTGCTTCTCCACTTCAGAGCCAGCCCCTGCTAATTGCCTGGGAAAAGTAGCAGAAGGTGACCCAACTGTTTAGACTCCTGCCACGTACATGGGAAACCATGATGAAGCAAGCTCGGGAATCCCTGGCCAGCCCTGGATATTGCAGACCTCTCTCTCTCTCTCTCTCTCTCTGTTCCGGCTCTCCCTTCCTTTTTGTATCAATGGAAAATCTTTTCAAAAACTGACTAAAAATAAAATAAAATTATAGAATTACAGACTTCCTAAATCATATTCATTGACAATACTCATTATGATGATACAATACAGATCCTCAGGTTCAAAAGCTTCTTTGATCTATTCATAATATTTACTTCTTTATTATATATGTATACATACTTTTATATATACATATATATAAGTATATATATACTTCTTTATATATATATATATATTGCCCACTCTTTTGCTACATCTTTTTAAAATTAGCTTAAATTCTAACACTTGTGCAGTGTATTTTAGATTTCTAGTTAATATGTCATTCATTCTTCTTGCTATACTGCAGCCCCTCACATAAAGTAACATATACAGCTTTTTCATAAGATTAGTTCAGGGGAACTTTGAAATTGCAGAAAAGCAGGTACTGCAGTGTAAAGAAACTGATGAAGCATCCTTTCACGTTATTGAGTTATCAATTCAAAGTCAATTGTATGTTTTGTAAGGAATTTTGTATCCGTTTTAAAATATTATCATTCTGTTATTGCAATTCAGAAACTATTCTTTAAAGTTCTTTCTCAAGTTCTTTCTGTAACTGAGTATTTTACGCGTTCCACTTTCCAATTACATGCAATAGACATATCACCCAAATCATTCATTTCAAAATGTGTTCATGAACACATTACAAGAGATATCATGGAAATCAGTGGAGATTGATGAAGACCCTTATAACTTACCTAATTCAGTTAAATATATATTGACAATTACTTCCCGCATAAATAGAATCTAAAGGTCAGATATGCAAGGATGTTGAAACATGCATTGCAAGTCAACAAGAAGTCACATGTTTAAGGAAAGTATCCAGAGAAAAGTCATAAAATCAGTCAAAAGTTTTAATTAACAGACAGTACCAATATTTTATCTGAATTGGGGGAAAAGGTATATAGCATTGACTCAAAACGCACTTTTAAAATTTTTAATGTTCAAAGAAAGGTGGGATGAGCCTAAAAAAATAGTGCAGTAGAAAATTATATCAGGGCCAGCGCTGTGGCACAGTGGGTTAAAGCCCCAGCCTAAGGTGCCAGCATCCTATATAGGTGCTGGTTCAAGTCCCGGTTGCTCCTCATCTGATTCAGCTCTCTGCTATAGCCTGGGAAAGCAATAGAAGATGGGCCAAGTCCTTGGGCCCCTGCACCTACCTGGGAGACCTGGAAGAACTCTGGCTCCTAGCTTCGGATCAGCTCAGCTCTGGCCGGTGAAATTTACAGAGTGAACAAGCAGAATGGAAGATCGCGCTCTCTCTCTCTCTCTCTCTCTCTCTCTCTCTCTTTCTCTTTCACTCTCTCTCTCTTTCTCTATCTCTCTCTCGGACCCTACCTCTCTCTGTAACTCTGTATTTCAAATAAACAAAATAATTCTTTAAACAAATGATGTAAGACTGAGAAACGTTGTTTATATAAAGGGCATGCCCTGATTCTCTACATATTTACTGAAAACACAAGCTTGGGAGAGGGGCATTGTTGGGGCATAGCAGATAATGTCACTTACTGTGATGCCAATAACCCTTATGAACACAGGTTCATGTCTGGATACTCTATCTCCAATCCAGCTCTATGCTAATGTGTCTGGAGAAGAGGAACCCATGTGGGAGACCAGGATGAAGCGCTTTGCCCCTGGCTTTGTCCATGCTCAGCCTTGGTCACTGTAGCCGCTTGGGCAGGGAATCATCAGAGGGCATATACTTCTGTTTCTCTCTGTCTCTCCTCTCTGCATTTCTGCCTTTCCAATAAATAAGTAAACCTTACAATAAAGAAACTGAAGTGGGGAAGGTATTCTGCAGGGTAATAGAGACTGTATTTCACCAGGTAAATATCTATCATTAATACATGAACAGGCATATGGTTAGGGTTGCGTGAGGAAAGAGTGAGCAAACACAGCATGGAGAGTTCATCCATGCAAATCACATAAGCTTACCATACTTAACAAGCAGCCATGTTTTACAATCATACTTCCTTTTATACTGAGCTCAAAGAAAAGTTAAGTAATGAAGATAATCATTCCTCATTGAATCACAAAAGTGAGGGGTGTCAAATTTGTAATCCAGAATGCCAACTCATAAATGGAATCCCACCTGAGTATACTCTACATGAAATAATGGCATTGTTGACTACAAGTGTGAAACATTAGTTCTCAGGAAATAGATAATACCATCTGGAGCATACATTCATATGAAACCTGTTATTCAGATATGTCAAAAATTTGCAATGGGAGGTGTATTTAGCTGGACAATGAAAATGACACAGGTCTGAGATGCTCATCAAGAATGTTTATTGGATTAACATGACTAGAAATATAACAGAAGGGAGGAAGAAGACATCTCTATATCAACAGGACAGCAGGCATGAGGATGCCCAAGTTGGGTGATGGATTTGAAATCAAGAATATGGATGATCCCAGATGACAATGTTTTCAGTGAAAAATAGTGAAATATCTTCCATGAGAAGAGGGACAGACATGGCCAAAGCCACCATAGACTCGGTGGCCATATCTGGAACCACAACAATGGCTGTGACCACTGAATCCACCATGGCCACAGCCACAGACACGATAGACTCGGTGGCCACAACTGGAACCACAGCCATGGCTGTTACCACTGAATCCACCATGGCCACAGCCACAGACACGATAGACTCGGTGGCCACAACTGGAACCACAGCCATGGCTGTGACCACTGAATCCACCATGGCCACAGCCAAAGCCACCATAGACTCGGTGGCCACAACTGGAACCACAGCCGTGGCTGTGACCACTGAATCCACCATGGCCACAGCCACAGACACCATAGACTCGGTGGCCACAACTGGAACCACAGCCATGGCTGTGACCACTAAATCCTCTATGGCCATAGCGATAGCCACTATAGTGGTTGCCGTAGTGGTGGCACATTGTGTCAGGAGCTGAGGATTTGGTGGGAGGTTGAAGGTGAGTGTCTTGAGAATGAATAGCACCACATGCAAGCAGACTTTTATACTCCCGCAGTGTGAGTGTGGTCAACCACAACAAAGAAATGTCACTGTCTTTGAAAAGTCACCTTAATGAAAAGTGGTTCTATTGGGACATAGTTTTGTTATTATTAAGGATACATCCAAAAATGCATGATGCATTGTTTCTTTGAATGTAATTTAATTTCCATGCCTCAGAGCAAACTTGGTATTAAATAGGTAACCTTATATTTTCACAGTTTTCTATATCTACATACTTGGATAATGAAGCCTACATCTGTAGCCTGAGATGTCCTTACGCTTATCAATGGAATTATTTTTGCCTTCAAATAAAGCTAATGTTTTAGAAAGATGATACTTCTGCCATTTTTGAAAAAGAAAATAAAAGTAAATTGTCATTCCAAAATGACAAAAATTCATGGAAGGCCATGAGATTGAGAAATCAGATAAAGCTTGGAGAAGCATGTTGTTTTCCTGTGTTGTTGCAGGTCAGGGTTAAAACTAGTTACAGTTTCCTGCTTATGGGGTTGACTATCAAGTCTTATGATCAGATGTTTGAAGTTTCCCTTGTAAAGGTGTTTTCCCATCACATCTCATACTATGTGCTCACTATAGTCATAAGAGTCTTCAGTTTATTCTAGGAGCTTCCTTCAAGCACAGTATTCCACATTCATCTGCCAACATATCATTGTTCTTTCAATTTGACCTGAACTTTCTGCAGAAATTCACATATATATGTTTGATTTTCTAGCTATGCTTGAAAATATTTGCATATGCTATGAGAGCTTATACTTATCTCTCACATACTTATGGCTGTTTTTGTTTGATGCCTTTGAACATATTGAATGCTTAAACTTCTTTGCAGAATTAACTAATTTGATTATTACAGACTGCATGCTTTTGAGAGAAATCTATTCAAAATATATAATGTATTTAAAGTGTCTGAAATAGAGAATCACAATTAACAAATGGGTTTAAATATTCTTCATCTGAATATTCGATTTAGTGAATGGAACCAAGATACACCTTTGAGTAAATGAGTGACACATGGCAAATATAATTTGGCTCCTCAGCATTTAAATACAATTCCTGCAACCTCAAAGTTCTCATGCATATGTGTAAGTCTAGTCATATTGCAAAAGTTTGTGTGCAGTATTTGTTGTCCATGAAGGCATATGTAAGTGGTTTTTTGTATGAATAACTTAAGGCAGTTTAGAGGAAGTGAATCATGAGTACTATCATGTGTTTAAAGAGTGAATTAAAAGAATTCAGTTTTGCCTAAGAGTTCTGATGAAGAGGTAAAATGAGTGTTATTTAGAATGTGGCAGTGTTTCTTAGATTGAGAATGGCGGAAGCTCCAGGAACAAATTTCTGAGTTTTTGATGAGGAGGTATGCAAGCAAGTTGTTAAGGTAATGAGAAAACAAAACAAAACAAAATGAAACCAAACAAACAAAAAGTAGCTGGAGTAAGAAACTTAAATAAGTTGTGTAAACCAGCAGATAGAAGAACTCTCCTCCCTCTATGTCTCTCTCTGTCTATCTCTCTGTTTCTTTCTTTCTCTCCTTAATTTAGATTTTCAAAATAAACAAAAAAAATCCAAAAGTAAAGAAACGTTGAGTTTTGGAATATTTTCTATTCAGTGTAGATTGTAGGCCCAGTGTTTTAAAGCAAGGGGATGAATTGGAAGGCTTCTAAAATGTCCTCTACAGAATTTAATAAAAAATGTGAATTGGGAAAGTTGAGCATATGTTATATTATTCAAATTAAAGGATATATGCTTATTATTAGAATCACACATAAAGCTTCCTAGTTTTAGATATTCTTTCTCTACATAAATGAAATGTGTGATATCTTCACAGGTTTAATTCATTTTTTAAATAAAAATAATGGCAAGCCCTGAATTTCTTATTATACTTTGTAAAATGTAAATAATCTAGTGGAATTCACTTCTTCCAATATCTGATCAGCCAATAACTTATAGTATGTTATTTATATTTGGAGACCATTGGAAATGAGGACACATAATGGAGTTTTATTTAAAGATTAATCTACTTTAATGAAAACATATTTTATTGCCAAACAAATCTCAATGTATATCTTGATAACTCCAGATAACAATAATAAAATTATAGTAAATATACTAATGTAAACATATTAAATAATGTTTTTAACTTTTATGTAATAAATATAAATTTTTAAAGTACAACTTTTGGATTATAGCAGCTTTTTCCCCCCATTAGCACCCTCCGACCCATAACCATCCCATCTCCCAATCACTCTCCCATCCTGTTCTTCATCAAGATTCATTTTCAATTATCTTTATATACATAAGATCAACTTAGTATATACTAAGTAAAGATTTCAACAGTTTGCACCTGCAAAGAAACACAAAGTATGAACTACTGTTTGAGTGCTAGTTATGCTGTTAATTCACATAATACAACACATTAAGGACAGAGATCCTACATGGAGAGTAGGTGCACAGTGACTCTTGTTGTTGATTTAACAATTGACACTCTTGTTTATGACATCAGTAATCATCCGAGGCTCTTGTCATGAGGTTCCAAGGCTATAGAAGCCTCTTGAGTTTGCCAACTCCGATTTTATTTAGTCAAGGCAATAGTAAAAGTGCAAGTTCTCTCCTCCCTTCAGAGAAAGATACCTCCTTCTTTGATGGCCTGTTCTTTCTGCTGGGATATCACTCACAGAGGTCTTTCATTTAGGTTTGTTTGTTTTTTTTTTTTTTTTTTTTTTTTTTTTTTGCCACAGTGTATTGGCTTTCCATGCCTATAATACTTTCATGGGCTCTTCAGCCAGATTCGCATGCCTTAGGGGCTGTTTCTGAGGCCAGAGTGCTGTTTAGGACATCTGCCATTCTATGAGTCTGCTATGTATCCCACTTCCAATGTTGGATTGTTCTCTCCTTTCTAATTCTATGTCATTATTCACAGACACTAGTCTTGTTTATGTGATCCCTTTGACACTTAATCCTATCATTATAATCAATTATGAACTGAAACTGATCTCTTTGACTAGTGAGATAGCATTGGTACATGCCACCTTGATGGGATTGAATTGGAATTACCTGGTACGTTTCTAACTCTACCATTAGGGGTAAGTCCGAGTGAGCATGTGCCAAACTGTACATCTCCTCCCTCTCTTAATCCCACTCTTAACTTAAACAGGGATCACTTTTCAGTCAAATTTCAACACCTAAGAATAATTGTGTGTTAATTAAAGTTCAGCAAAAGGTATTAAGTAGAACAAAAAATACTAAAAGGAATAAAACAGTAAGTTGTTCCTCAACAGTCAGGACAAGGGCTGATCAAGTCATTGTTTCTCATAGTGTCCATTTCACTTCAACAGGTTTCATTTTATGTGCTCAGTTAGTTGCCACCGATAAAAAGAACTTATGATATTTGTCCCTTTAACCAAGAAGATATATTCACTTTCCAACCAAAGAAACAATGAATGTGTAAATATCTGAAATCAAGCCTTTGTTATTTTCTTGCTCAAATACAATCTCTTCATTTGAAAAAGCAAATGTGTCATTCAGGCCATTGAGCTTAAAGCCTGATACAGTTTGCATTTCCCTTCTGATTTCATCACCCAGGTAGTCAGGGCAAAAGATATCCTCCACATATCTTCAAAACTCCTTTCTTTTCTATTCTAGATACATATATGACATGTAATTTGAGTTGGAATCCTTTGGCAGTTGACAATGTTGCTACAGCAGAATTTTATCTGGAATTCACTCATCTCTCCAAAACACACCTTTTCTGGGCTGCCTCTGTGTTTAAAACTGACTGTCATTACTGGTGTGCAGACATAGCAGGTGCCGTCACCACCTTCAACTTTGCATCCAGTGTGGGCACCAGTTCAAGTTTCTACTTCAGAGCCATCCCCTTCCTAATGGCTGGGAAAAGTTGCAGAGGGCGACCAAACTGTTTAGACTCCTGACACATACATGACAAACCATGATGAAGGCAGCTCCTGGCTACTGGCTTTAGCTTGTCCAGGCCTGGACTTTGCAGATATCTAGGGAGTGAGCTAACAGAAGGAAGATTTCTCTCTCTCTCTCACTATTTCCCCCCCATATCTTTCGGTGTTTCCCTCCCTCTCTCAGACTTTCAAATAAAATTTTAAAAAATCTTAAAAAATTGACTGCAATATAAAAGAAAAATCATCACTAACTACTTTGTTCATCATATTCATTAAGTATAATCAATATGACAGTAAAATACTAATTCTCAAATTCTGATCGTTCTTGTTCTATTCATAGTGTTTTCTTCTTTCCCACAAAAATACATATACTACCCTCCCCTTCTGTATAACTTCCTCTAGTTAGATTAAATTCTAACATTTATGCGAACTGTATGGAGTTTTACTAGTTAATACATCACTGACTATTCTTTAACTTACAGCTTTTTCATCATTATTTAATGCAAACTTTGAAAGTACAGGGGATGGTACTGTGGTGCAGTGGGTTATCGCCCTGGCCCGAAGCACCAGCTTCCCATATGGGCGCCAGTTCTAGTCCCGGATGCTCCTCTTCTGATCCAGCTTCCTGCTATATGGCCTGGGAAATCAGTAGAAGATGGTCCAAGTCCTTGGGCCTTTGCACTCTTGTGGGAGTTCCGGAGGAAGCTCCTGGCTCCTAGCTTCGGATCAGCTCAGCTCTGGCGGTTCCAGACATTTAGGGAGTGAACAATCGCATGGAAGACTCACTTTCTCTGCATCTGCTTCTCTGTAAATCTGTCTTTCAAATAAATAAATAAATCTTTTAAAAAAGAAACTACAGAAAAGTAGTTACTATGGTGTAAAGAATCTGACAAACTATCCTTGAATCTTAATGAGTTATCAATTCAAAGTCAATTGTATGTGCTTTAAGGAATTTTGTGTTTGAAAAATATCACTGCTTTCTTGCAAGTGAGAAATCATCCTTTAAAATTCTTATTCAGGTTTAATTTAGTGCACTTTCCATAACTGAGTATTTGACAGGTTCCAGCTTCTAGCACTGATACATTAGACACATCATCCAAAGCATTCATTTCACAAACCCTAAAAAATCAGCACATACAACCTGTTCATGAACACATTGCAAGAGACACGATGAGCAACACTGGAGACTGACTTAGACCCTTGTAACTTACAAAATTCAGTTAATGTCACCTTGATATTATTTCCTGTATAAATAGAAACTAAAAGTTAGGTGTGTAAGGATGCTAAAACATGCATTGCAAGTCAATAGAGTCACCCGTTGGAGGTGAGGATCCAGAAAAAAAGTATTCAAATCACTCAAAAGTTTAACTGAAGAGATAATACTCATATTTTACCTGTACACCTAGGATTTATAATGCACAAAAAAAAATGGTGAGCCTGAAAAAAAATACTAACACAGTGAAGAAGCATTGAAAATAGATGAAGCTCATTCCCTGGTTCTATTATTATTTAAAAAAAAAAAAACCATAAATTTAGGGGAGGAGCTTGTTGGGGCATAGCACATAAGTTACTACCTGTGAAGCCAGTGTCCCACATGAAAATTAGTTCATGGCCAATTACTCTGTTCTAAATAGCTCAAAGGTAATGTGTGTGGGAAAGAAGAAGCCATGTGGGAGACCAGGATGAAGCTCCTAGCTCCTGACATGTACATGCTCAGCCTTAGCCACTGCAGCATTTGGGAAGTGAATCAGCAGATTTTACTTTCTCTCTCTCTAGTTCAGCCTCTCAATAAATATGTAAATTTAAAAAAAGGAAAAAAAACACTTAAGGTGGTGAAGCTATTCTGGAGGAGAGCAGAAGATGGAGCCTACGAGATATATGTTTATCATTAATACATAAAGAGGTAACTGATAAGAGGTTCTTGGAGAAAGAGTGTGCAAATACAGCAATTACTGCTCTTCCATACAAATCACATTAGCAAACTATACTTAAAATGCAGCCATGGCCTATGATTATATTTCCTGTTATCCTGAGCTAAAAAAAAAAAATTAATTTACTATGAAAATCAGTGCCCATTTTTTTCACAAGAATGAGGGATTTCTAATTTCTAGTCCAAAATGTGAAATCATAAATGGAAACAACCTAAGTATATGCTACATGAAATAAAGACATCGTTGACTACAAGTGTGAAACTTTAGTTCTAAGGAAATAGATAGTACAATCTAGAGCATACATTCGAATGAAATGAGTTAATCAAATATTTCAAAAATTGGCACTGACAGGTGTATTTCCATAGAAAATAACTATGACACAGGTTTGAAATGCTCATAAAAATGTTTATTCAATTAACATGACTAGAAATATAACAGAAAAGAGAAAGCAGGAATCTTTATATCAATAGTACAGCATGTGTAAATATCTTTGCAGAATTAACAATCCCACCTGAGTACATGCTACATGAAATAATGGCATTGTTGACTACAAGTGTGAAACATTGATTCTCAGGAAATAGATAATACCATCTGGAGCATACATTCATATGAAACAGTTATTCAGATATGTCAAAAATTTGCAATGGGAGGTGTATTTAGCTGGACAATGAAAATGACACAGGTTTGAGATGCTCATCAAGAATATTTATTGATTTAACATGAATAGAAATATAACAGAAAGGAGAAAGAAGACATCTCTATATCAACAGGACAGCAGGCATGAGGATGCCCAAGTTGGGTGATGGATTTGAAATCAAGAATATGGATGATCCCAGATGACAATGTTTTCAGTGAAAAATAGTGAAATATCTTCCATGAGAAGAGGGACAGACATGGCCAAAGCCACCATAGACTCGGTGGCCATATCTGGAACCACAGCCATGGCTGTGACCACTGAATCCACCATGGCCACAGCCACAGACACGATAGACTCGGTGGCCACAACTGGAACCACAGCAGTGGCTGTGACCACTGAATCCACCATGGCCACAGCCACAGACACGATAGACTCGGTGGCCACAACTGGAACCACAGCCATGGCTGTGACCACTGAATCCTCTATGGCCATGGCCACAGCCACCATAGTGGTTGCCGTAGTGGTGGCACATTGTGTCAGGAGCTGAGGATTGGGTGGGAGGTTGAAGGTGAGTGTCTTGAGAATGAATAGCACCACATGCAAGCAGACTTTTATACTCCCGCAGTGTGAGTGTGGTCAACCACAACAAAGAAATGTCACTGTCTTTGAAAAGTCACCTTAATGAAAAGTGGTACTATTGGGACATAGTTTTGTTATTATTAAGGATACATCCAAAAATGCATGATGCATTGTTTCTTTGAATGTAATTTAAATTCCATGCCTCAGAGCAAACTTGGTATTAAATAGGTAACCTTATATTTTCACAGTTTTCTCTATCTACATACTTGGATAATGAAGCCTATATCTGTAGCCTGAGATTTCCTTACGCTTATCAATGGAATTATTTTTGCCTTCAAATAAAGCTGGTGTTTTAGAAAGATGATACTTCTGCCATTTATGAAAAAAAATAAAAGTAAATTGTCATTCCAAAATGACAAAAATTCATGGAAGGCCATGAGATTGATAAATCAGATAAAGCTTGGAGAAGCATGTTGTTTTCCTGTGTTGTTGCAGGTCAGGGTTAAAACTAGTTACAGTTTCCTGCTTATGGGGTTGACTATCAAGTCTTATGATCAGATGTTTGAAGTTTACCTTGTAAAGGTGTTTTCCCATCACATCTCATACTATGTGCTCACTATAGTCATAAGAGTCTTCAGTTTATTCTAGGAGCTTCCTTCAAGCACAGTATTCCACATTCATCTGCCAACATATCATTGTTCTTTCAATTTGACATGAACTTTCTGCAGAAATTCACATATATATGTTTGATTTTCTAGCTATGCTTGAAAATATTTGCATATGCTATGAGAGCTTATACTTATCTCTCACATACTTATGGCTGTTTTTGTTTGATGCCTTTGAACATATTGAATGCTTAAACTTCTTTGCAGAATTAACTAATTTGATTATTACAGACTGCATGTTTTTGAGAGAAATCTATTCAAAATATATAATGTATTTAAAGTGTCTGAAATAGAGAATCACAATTAACAAATGGGTTTAAATATTCTTCATCTGAATATTCGATTTAGTGAATGGAACCAAGATACACCTTTGGGTAAATGAGTGACACAATGTTTTCAGTGAAAATTATAGAAGAAATATCTTCCATGAGAAGAGGGACTACATGGCCAAAGCCACCATAGACTCGGTGGCCATATTTGGAACCACAGCCATGGCTGTGACCACTGAATCCACCATGGCCACAACCACAGACATGATAGACTCGGTGGCCGTATCTGGAACCACAGCAATGGCTCAGACCACTGAATCCACCATGGCCACAGCCAAAGCCACCATAGACTCCGTGTCCACAACTGGAACCACAGCAATGGCTCAGACCACTGAATCCACCATGGCCACAGCCAAAGCCACCATAGACTCCGTGTCCACACCTGGAACCACAGCCATGGCTGTGACCACTGAATCCTCTATGGCCATAGCCACAGCCACTATAGTGGTTGCCGTAGTAGTGGCACATTGTGTCACTGTCTTTGAAAAATCACCTTAATGAAAAGTGGTACTTTTGGGACATAGTTTTGTTATTATTAAGAATAGATCCACAAATGTATGATGCATTGTTTCTTTGAGTTTATCTTAATGTTCATACCTCAGAACCAGACTTGGTATTAAATAGGTAAGCTTGTATTTTCACAGTGTTCTAAATCTTCAACCTAGAATCAATATGCCTACATCTGTAGCCTGAGTTTTCTTTACTATCATCAACAGAATTATTTTTTCCCCCAAGTATGGCTAGGGTTTTCCTAAAAAATGATACTTCCACCATTTATGACAAAAAACCTAAATTAAATTATCAATTAATCCAAAATTATCGAAATGTAATCCATGTGACTGATAAATCAGAGAGAACTCTTGGAAAAGCATGTTTTTTTTTTCTGCATTGTTGCAGGTCAGGGTGAAAACTATTTAAGCAGTTTCCTATTTGTGGGGATGGCATTTAAGTTTTGTGATCAGAAAATTGAAGTCTACCTTGTATAGGTGTTTTCCCACAACAACATATATCAGGTACTCACTATACTCACGAGAGGTTTCTCAAATCATTTTGAAAAATTTCCTTTTGCTTTGTTGCTCAAAGCTTTTTCTCAGTCTTTTTTTCTTGTTCTGTAGTAATTGCTTCTGTTTCTTCTAGGAGCCTTCTTCAAGCATTGTATATACATACATCTGCCAACACATTGTTTTTCAAGTTCACCTGACCTGTTGGCAGAAATTCACATGTGTATATTCCATTTTCTAACTTGCTTTTGAATATATTGGCATAGGCTTTGTTTGATAACTTATAACTTTATCTTCACATTTTTGTTATTTTTGTGTTTATACTTTTGAACATATTGAATACTTGAGCTTATTTCCAGTAATAAAAACTCATTGGAATGGGCTGCTTGTATAATAGAAAGTAATTTATTCAAGATATGTAATGTACTTTAAATGTTTGAAACAGAGAATCACAATTAACAAGTGGCTGTAAATACTCTTTATCTGAAGGTTTGATTCAGTGAATCCAGTGAAGACATATTTTGAGAAAATGAATGGCACATGGCAAATATAAATTGACTCCTCAGCATTTAAATTCAAGTCCAACAACTTCAAATATTCCTGGAAGTTAATAAGTCTTCATACAGTGTAAGTTTGTGGGCAGTATATATAGTATGTGAATGCATGTATAGTTGTATGTATTTTCCTATAAAAATAAATATACTTTGCTCTTGTTTTAGACAACTTTCTATAATTAGATTAAATTTAAACATTTATGCAAAGTGCATGATAGATTTCTAGTTACTCTATCATTCATTGTTCTTTAAATTCTAGTGACACTCACAGAAAATAACATATATAGCTTTTTCATAAAATCATCTTCTGCAAACTTTGAAAGTACAGAAAAATATACTGCAGTATAGGGAACCTGATACACCATCCGTTCATCTTAACAAGTTATCAATTCAATATCAATTGCATGTGTTTTAAGAAATTTTATATGTGTTTTAGAAATATTATCATTTATTTCCTGAAATTCAGAAGTCATTCCTTAAAGTTCTTAAGTTTAATTTAGTGCTCTTTCCATAGCTCAGTATTTGACATGTCCCTGTTTGTATTCTGCATACATTAGACACATCACACAAATAGTTCATTTGAAAAACCCTGAAAAATCAGCATATACAGTTTGTTTAAGAACACGTGAAAAGAGATATGATATGAATCACAGGAGATTGATGGAGGCCCTTGTAACTTACCTAATTCAATTAATGTTACATTGAAAATTACTTCCTGTATAAATATAATTTAAAGTCTAGGTATGCGAAGATGCTAAATTATACATGGCAAGTCAATAAGAAGTCACATGGTTGAGAAGTTTCCAGAGGGAAGTAATAAAATCACTCAAAAGTTTTAATTGAGAGACAATACCAATACTTTATTTCAACTAGGAAAGAAAGTATAGAGCAATGAGTCAAAATGTACACCCAGATTTTTAATGTACAAAGAAAGAAGGATGAGCCAGAAAAAAAAATTCTAAAGAGGAAAATGTTAAAAGAGTGAAGAAACACTTGATATAAAAAGATCATTCGCTGGTTCTATAATTAGTTAAAAAACAGAAACTTGGGAGAAGGGCATGTTGGGGCATAGCAGATTAAGCCAATTCTTATGAAGCCAGCATCCCCTATGAGTGTTCATTTATGTTCGGGTACTCTATTTCCAATCCAGCTCTATAAAATTGTGCCTAGGAAAGAAGAACACCTGTGAAAAATCTTGATGAAACCCCTAGCTCCTAGCTTGGTCCAGGCTCAGCCTTGTCTGCTAAAACTTTTGGGAGTGAATCTGCACATGGAAGATTTCCCTCTGTCTCTCCTTCTCTCTGTAATTTTGCCTTTAAATAAATAAGTAAATATTTTTAAAAAGACCAGAAATAAAAGAAAGAAATTGAAGACGAGGAAGCTATACTGGAGTATAGCAGAGGCTAGAGTCCATAAGGTATATATGTATCCTTAATAAATAAACATGTGCCTGGTAAGGTGTTCTTGGGGAAAGAGTGAGCAGATACAGTGTAGAGAATTGTTCCATGCAACTCACATAAGCTTACTGTAATTAAAAAGCAGCCGTGTTTTACCATTATACGTCCTTTAATACTAAGCTCAAGAAAAGTAAAATAATTAAAATAATAATTCCCCATTTATTCACAAGAGTGAGGGGTGTCAAATTTGTAATCTAGAATATCAACTCATAAAGGAAATCCCACCTGAGTATACTATACATGAAAAATGGCATTGTTGAAACATTAGCTCTCAGGAAACAGATAATACCATCTGGAGCATACATTCATATGAAACCTGTTATTCAGATATGTCAAAAATTTGCAATAAGAGGTGTATTTAGCTGGACAATAAAAATGACACAGGTTTGAGATGCTCATAAAGAATGTTTATTGATTTAACATGACTAGAAATATAACAGAAAGGAGAAAGAAGACATCTTTATATCAACAGGACAGCAGGCATGAGGATGCCCAAGTTGGGTGATGGGTTCTATACCAAGAATATGGATGATCCCAGATGACAATGTTTTCAGTGAAAAGTAGAGGAGAAGTATCTTCCATGAGAAGAGGGACAGACATGGCCAAAGCCACCATAGACTCGGTGGCCATATCTGGAACCACAGCCATGGCTGTGACCACTGAATCCACCATGGCCACAGCCACAGACACGATAGACTCGGTGGCCGTATCTGGAACCACAGCCATGGCTCAGACCACTGAATCCACCATGGCCACAGCCAAAGCCACCATAGACTCGGTGGCCACAACTGGAACCACAGCCATGGCTCTGAACACTGAATCCTCTATGGCCATAGCCACAGCCACTATAGTGGTTGCCGTAGTGGTGGCACATTGTGTCAGGAGTTGAGGATTTGGTGGGAGGTTGAAGGTGAGTTTCTTGAGAATGAATAGCACCACATGCAAGCAGACTTTTATACTCCCTCAGTGTGAGTGTGGTCAACCACAACAAAGAAATGTCACTGTCTTTGAAAAGTCACCTTAATGAAAATTGTTACTGTTGGAACATAGTTTTGTTATTATTAAGGATACATCCAAAAATGCAAGAAGCATAGTTCCCTTGAATTGAATTTACTGTGTATACCTCAGAACCAGACTTAGTATGTCATGGTTATTTTCACATCTTCAAAGCTTATATTTTCGCAGATTTCTAAATCTACATCATATGATTCAGGATGCCTATAACTGATGACTTGAAATTTCTTTACTATTATCAAAGTTATCATTTTTGTCCTCCAAATAGAACTAGGGTTTTCCTGAAAGATATCTTTGAATATACTGAATGCTTTTGAACATATTGAATGCTTGAACTTATTTCCATTAATAGCAAATTCATTTTTATTGGGCCACAGCAGAGAGCTGGACTAGTAGAGGAGCAACAGGGACTAGAACCGGCACCCATATGGGATGCCGGCACTGCAGGCAGAGGATTAACCAAGTGAGCCACAGCACTGGCCCAATTGTATGTGTTTTAAGGAATTAATAATATTATCATTTATTTCCTGAAATTCAGAAGTCATTCCTTAAAGTTCTTTTCAGTTTTATGTTAGTTCTCTTTTCATAGCTGAGTATTTGACATGTCTCAGTTTCTAGTCTACATACATTAGACACATCACCCAAATAATTCATTTTTCAATCCTAAGAAATCAGCACATACAGTTTGTTTAAGAACACATGACAAGAGATCTGATATGAATCACTGAAGATTGATGAAGGCCCTTGTATCTTACCTAATTCAGTTAATGTTACATTGAGAATTACTTCCTGTATAAATATAATATAAGGATAGGTATGCAAAGATCCTAAATTATGCATTGCAAGTCAATAAAAGTCACATGACTGAGAAGTTTCCATGGAAAATAAAAAAATCACTCAAAATTTCAAATTAAGAGATAAAACCCATATTTTACCTCAAAAGGGTAAAAAGGTATAGAGCATTGACTCAAAATGTACATCTAGATTTTCAATGCACAAAGAAAAGATGAATTAGCCAGAAAAAAAAAAACAATACTATGGAGGAAAATGATAAAAGAATGAAGAAACATTGAATATAAATGTAGCTCATTCCCTGGTTCTGTAAACATTCAGAAATCAGAAGCATATTTGGGGCATAGCAGGTTAAACCACTTCCTATGAAGCCAGCTTCCCATTTGAATTTTGGTTCATGTCAGATACCCACAATCCATCTTTAAGGTAATGTTGTTTGGAAAGAATAACGCATGAGGGAGACGAGGATAAAGTTCCTAGCTCCTGGCTTGGTGCATGCTCAGCAATGGCACTGCAGCATTTGGAGAGAGAATCAGCAGATGGAAATTTCTCTCTGTCTCTCCTTCTGGCTCTGTAACTGCCTTTCAAGTAAATACGTAAAACTTAAAAAAAAAAAAAAAGAAACAAAATGAAGGTGGGAAAAACTATTCTGGAAGGTAACAAAAGCTGGAGTAAACCAGGTATATCTCTATCATTAATACATAAACAGGTACCTGGTAAGAGGTTCTTGGGGAAAGTGTGAGCAAATACATCAGGACTGCTCTTCATAAAAATCATATCATCTAAATATAATTATTTTTAATTTTTTTAAAAATAAATATACATTTCTAGCACTCAAGGAGTACTTTATACTTTGTGTTTCTGTGTGGATGCACACTGTTGCAATCTTTACATAGTATATACTAAATTGATCTTCTGTGTATAAAGATAATTGAAAATGAATCTTGGTGTGAATGGGATGGGAGAGGGTGTGGCAGATGGGATGCTTCTGGGTGTGAGGAAGGTTATGGGGGAAAAAGCTGCTATAATCCACAAGTTGTGCTTTGGAAATTTATATTTATTAAATAAAAGTTAAAAAAATATAAATTTCCAAAGTATAACTTTTGGATTACACCAGTTTTTCCCCTCATTACCACTTTCCCACCCACAAACCATCCCATCTCCTACTCCCTCTCCCATCCCATTCATTCATTTTTTTATTATCTTTATATACAGAAATTCAACTTAGTATATACTAAGTAAAGATTTCAACAGTTTGCACCTACACAGACACATACAGTATAAAATAATTTTTGAATATTAGTTTTACCATTTATTCGCATAGCACAGCACATGAAGGGCAGAGATCCTAAATAGAGAATAAGTGCACTTTGACTGTCTTTGCTGATTTAACAATTGACACTTTTATTATGATGTCAGTAATTACCAGAGGCTCTTGTCATGAGCTGCCAAGGCTATGGAAGCCACTTGAGTACACAAACTCCAACCTTATTTAGACAAGACCATAGTCAAAGTGAAAGTTCTCTCCTCCTTTCAGAAAGGTACCTCCTTGGATGGCTCATTCTTTCTCACTCACAGTGATCTTTCATTTAGCGTTTTTTTGTTTGTTTGTTTGTTTGTTTGTTTGTTTTCTTTTTTGCCATATGTCTTGGCTTTCCATGCCTGAGAAACTCTCATGGGCTTTTTAGCCAGATCCAGGTGCCTTAAGAGCTGACTGAGGCCAGAGTACTGTATAGGGCATCTGTCATTCTATGAGTCTGCTGTGTAACCTACTTCCCTTGTTGGATAGTTCTCTCCTTTTCAGTCATTATTAGCAGACACTGGTCTTGTTTATGTGATCCCTTCGACACTTACTCCTGTCTTTATGATCAATTATGAACTTAAACTGATCACTTTAACTAGTAAGCTGACTTGGGTACATGCCAATCTAATGGGATTTGGAATACCACGGCAGGTTTCTAGCTATACCATTAGGGGTATGTTTGAGTGAAGGTGTGCCGAACGGTACATCTCCTCCCTCTCTTATCCCTACTCTTATTTTTCACAGGGATTACTTTTGAGTTAAATTTAAACACCTAAGAATAGATGTGTGTTAATTAAAGATTTCAACCAATGGTATTAAGTAGAACCAAAAAATACCAAAAAGAATAATATAGTAAGCTATTCCTGCTCCGGCAGTAGTGGCTATTTGGGGGGTAAGCAACAGAAGGAAGACCTTTCTGTCTCTCGCTCTCACTATCAAACTCTCTCTGTCAAATGAATAATAATAAAAAAGAGAGACGTCTGTTTAGGTTCTTGACCCATCTCTTTATTGGGTTGTTTGTTTTGTTGTTGTGGAGTTTCTTGATCTCTTTATAGATTCTGGTTACTAATCCTTTTTCAGTTGCATAATTTGCAAATATGATTTTTTTCCCATTCTGTCCATTGCCTCTTCACTTTTCTGACTGTTTCCTTTGCAGTACAGAAACTTCTCAATTTGAAGTAATCCCAATTGTTAATTTTGGCTTTGACTGCTTGTGCCTCTGGGGTCTTTTCCAAGAAGTCTTTGTGCCTATATCTTGAAGGGTTTCTCTGATGTCCTCTAATAATTTGAGTGTGTCATGTCATAGAGTTAGATCTTGAATCCATTTTGAATGGACTTTTGTGTAAGGTGTAAGATAGGGGTCTTGCTTCATACTTCTGCATGTAGGATTCAGTTTTCATAGCACTATTTGTTGAATAGACTGTCCTTGTTCCAGGAATTGGTTTTAGATCCTTGATCAAATATAAGTTGTATGCAGATGCTTGGATTGATTTCTGGTGTTTCTATACTGTTCCATTGGATTATCCATCTGTTTCTGTACCAGTTTCATGTTGTTTTGATTATAACAGCCCTGTAGTACGTCTTGAAATCTGGTATTGTGATGCCTCTGGTTTTGATTTTGTTGTACAAGATTGCTTTAGCATTCAAGGTCTCCTGTGTCTCTACATGAATTTCAGCATCATTTTGCCTTATCTGAGAAGAATGTCAGTTATTTTGATTGGTATTGCCTTGAATCTAGAATTTGCTTTTGGGAGAATGGTCATTTTGGTATTATTGATTATTTCAATTCATCAACATGGAAGATTTTTCCATTTTTTTTTTTTGCTATCCTCTTCTGTTTCTTTCTCCCTTTTAATCTTTAAGGATTTATTTTAATTATTTGAAAGTCAGAGTTACACAGAGAAGAGCAGGAGAGAGAGAGAGAGAGAAGAGAGAGAGATAGAGAGAGGTCTTCCATCTGATGGTTCACTGCCCAGATGGCTTAATGGCCGGAACTACACCAATCCAAAGCCAGGATCCAGGTGCTTCCTCGTGGTCTCACAAGCGGGTGCAGTGGCCCAAGCACTTGAGCCATCCTCCACTGCCTTCCACACATTCACTAAGTCTTAGTCTCCAGTTATTACTGCCTACCAGAATCAGTTTTCTCTGTTCGGCTGATTGCCTGGCACAGCCCCGAACTGGCACAGCTGTTATGTATGTCCAAAACAGCGGCTGCTTGTCAGCTTATAAGCCTTTGTAAGGTATTGGAGTGAGAGAATCATGTGCATACATCCCTTTTATTTTTCCTTTCCGCTACTTAGGCTCGTATGCTTTCCCCTAAGGGGCTTCAAGCCTTGTTTCCTCTAGGCTCTTCCAGCCACTTTTCCACCAGTGTCTTGGGCTACTGTGGTTGCATCTCACCTCACTTGCCAGCCATGATGCAGAGGCTCTGCAGCTAGAGTCCTGAGCCGCAGGTGCTGGTGCCCTCCACGTAGGTCCACCATGTCCCTCTAATTATGGAACAGTTTCCTCTGCCATTTTTTCCCTAACTCTTCCCGGGGACTTGACTATCTCGACATTTATTAAACTGTCTTCCCTGGACTAGATCAGTAAACTCCATCCCTATTTCACCATCTTGGAACCCGCTAAATATACTTAAAATTTAGCCATGTTTAACAATTATATTTTTTGTTATCCAGAGCTTGAAAGAAATGTTAAATTATTATGATAATCAGTGCCGGTTTTTTCACAACAATGAGGGATTTCTAATTTATAGTCCAGAATGTGAAATCATAAATGGAAACACACTTAAATATACACTACATGAAATAAAGGCATCATTAACTACAAGTGTGAAACCTAAGTTCTATTGAAATAGATAACACCACCAGGGCCTATATTCAAATGAAACCTATTATTCAGGTATTTCAAAAATTCACAGTGAGAGGTGTATTTAGGTGAACAACAGAAATGACACAGGTATAAAAAGTTCATAAAGGATGTTTATTGAATTACATGACTAGAAATATAACAGAAAGATAAAGAAGAAAACTTTATATCAACAGTACAGAGGAATGAGGATATCCAAGTTGAGTGAAGGGTTCTGAATCAAGAATATAGATTATCCCAGATGTCAATGTTTTCAGTGAAAATTAGAGGAGAAATATCTTCCATAAGAAAAGGGACATACACGGACAATGCCACCGTAAACTCTGTGGCCATATCTGGAACCACAGCCATGGCTCAGGCCACTGAATCCACCATGGCCACAGCCAAAGCCACCATAGACTCTGTGGCCACAACTGGAACCACAGCCATGGCTGTGACCACTGAATCCTCTATGGCCATAGCCACAGTCACCATAGTGGTTGCCGTAGTGGTGGCTCATTGTGTCAGGAGTTGAGGATTTGGTGGGAGGTTGAAGGTGAGTTTCTTGAGAATGAATGCAAGCAGACTTTTATACTCCCTCAGTGTGAGTGTGGTCACCCACAACAAAGAAATGTCACTGTCTTTGAAAAGTCACCTTAATGAAAAGTGGTACTATTGGGACATAGTTTTGTTATTATTAAGGATACATCCAAAAATGCATGATGCATTGTTTCTTTGAGTTTATCTTAATGTTCATACCTCAGAACCAGACTTGGTATTAAATAGGTAAGCTTGTATTTTCACAGTGTTCTAAATCTTCAACCTAGAATCAACATGCCTACATCTGTAGCCTGAGTTTTCTTTACTATCATCAACAGAATTATTTTTGTCCTCCAAATACAGCTACTGATTTCCTGAAAGATGATATTTCTGTCAATTATGACAAAAAACACTAAAATACACTGTCAAATAATCAAAATGACTAAAATTCATGAAACACCATGAGATTGATAAATCAGAGTGAACTCTTGGACAAGCATGTTGTTTTTCTGCATTGCTGCGGGTCAGGATGAAAACTCTATCTGTTTCCTATTTGTGGGGATGACATTCAAGTCTGTTGATCAGTTTATTGAAGTCTAACTTGTAAAGGTGTTTTCTGATTACAACATATATCATGTACTTTCTATACTCACAAGAGGTCTGTCAAGTTATTCTGTAAAAGTCATTTTGCTTGGCTTTGTCTCTCAACGCTTTTCCTCAGTCTTTCTCATGCTGTAATAGTTTCTTCTAGGAGCTTCCTTCAAGTACTGTATTCCACATACATCTGCCAGCATATCATTGTTCTTTCAAGTTGACCTGGCCTTTCTGCAGAAATTCACATATATATGTTTGATGTTCTAGCTAGTCTTGAAAATATTTGCATATACTATGAGAGCTTGTACTTATCTTCACACTCTTGTAGCTATTTTTGTTTGATGCCTTTGAACATAATGAATGTTTAAACTTCTTTGCAGAATTAACAAGTCTGATTGTTACAGGCTGCTTGTATAGTATACAGTAATTTATTCGAAATATATAATGTACTTAAAGTGCCTGAAATAGAGAATCACAATTAATAAATGGGTTTAAATATTCCTCATCTGAATATTCGATTCAGTGAATGAAACCAAGATACCCCTTTGAGTAAATGATTGACACATGGTAAATACAAATTGTCTCCTCAGCATTTGAATGCAATTATACAAATTCAAGGTGTTCATGGTTGTGAGTAAGCATCTCCTTATTGCATAAGTTGTGTGCAGTATTTGTTGCGTGTGAATGCATATGTAAACAGTTTTTGTATGAATAACTTATGGCAATTTAGAGGAAGTGAATCATGAATAGTGTCATGCGTTTAAGAAATGAGTTAGAAATATTCACTAAATAGTTAGGTATCACCTAAGAGTTCTGATGAAGAGGTAAAGTTAGTGTAATTTAGAATGAAGCCCAGGTTTTATGCATTCAGAGAGGCAAAAGCTCTAGGAACAATGGTATGAGTTTTTGATGAGAGAGGTAGGCAAGCAAGTTGTGAAAGCAATGAAAGAAACTCTATATCTGGATTACGGAACTGAAATAAGAAATAACAGATGCTTGGGGAGAACATAACCTCATTACTAAGGAGGAGCCTGCATTTTGTATCCTTCAATTTAGGATGATGACATAAAAATGTGATGTTTTGGGGACAGCATTGTGGAGTAGTGGGTAAAGCTGCCACCTGCAACTCCAGCATCATATATCATATATCATATATCATATATCATCATATATAGGTGCCAGTTCATGATCCAGTTCATGATCCAGCTACTCAGCTTCTGATCCATTCCCTGCTAATGGCCTCCTATAAGCAGTGGAAGATACTCCAGTCCCTGAGCCCCTGCCACATATGTGAAGCCCAGATCGGGGCTTCAACCTGACCCATTACTGGCACTTTCAGCCCTCTTGGGGTATAATCTAGTGCTTAGCAGATTCTCTCTTTCTCTCTCTCTCTCTCTCTCTCTCTGATTCTCCCTCTCCTCAATAGTTCTTATTTTCAAAATAAATTAAAAAAGAAGTAGAAAAATGAAACAACTTGTTCTTTCATTTCTCTATTCTCCTGAAGGTGGAAACTAATTCTATTATGAAGGAATCTGTAGGATGCACAATTTAATCTTTAGACTTTATAAAAGAGACGGCTAACATTTTTCTGTAATAGCATAGACAAAATAAGAGTGTAAATAATAATCTCATAGCTAGATTTACTTTGCCATCAGCGAAGTACACAGTAAGTAGAAAAAACCTCCCTTTCAGACCAAAGGGAAAGAAAGTTTTAAAGTGAGAATATAATTTTCCTCATGGACATTGTCTACCTTAGAAAAACTACTACAGAACATGCCTGTGACTATAGACTTGTAGTTCAGGCCACCGAAGATTAGAGATGGGACTTGGGCACTCCCTTGACCAGATCCTCTGGTCTGCTTTAACACAAACCAGGAGGAAACGAAAGCTAGGCATCAGAAGCAATGGGTGGCAGGCCTATTAATCGCTGATCTGTTCAGTGATCTGCCCTCAAAGACACCCAACAGGCCAGTCTACTGCAGTGGCTTTCAATGTGGTAAGCCTGGGCTTCAGCAGAAGTCAACTTGTGAAGAGCCCTGGCAGCTCTGCCAAGAGTTGGATCACTGGAAATGGACCTGCCCTGGAGTCGAAGGATGCCCAGGTCAGAGCCACAGATCTTATTGGCTCTAAGCTGAAAAGCCCTTCACTCAGCCCAACTTCCAAAGTGACCACTGCAGCTGAGGGGACGGCCAAGTAGGGTCAGCAACATTGAAGGCAGAACTGTAAATTTCTTGTTACAGATGCACCTGCCTTTACTTGGACAGCTCTCCTCGCAGGCCAGCTAAGTAATGAAAGTCAACAGAGTGCCTTTCCCCAAGAGGTTCACACCTCCTTTAGGATGTAGCCCATGTGAAGAGATAGATAGGTCTGGGCCTCTTAACTTGCAAGGCCTAAAGCCCAACAGATTATTATCAAGCCCCTTCTATCAGGTTCTATTTGCCTCTCAATCAGAAAACTTAATTGTAGCTTAGGCAGCACCTTTCTTAACTCCTCTAATAATGACTCTGTCCTTTGTTCTAGACCCTGTCTAGTGCACTTGGGCCTCATTCCTTCGTGATCATAACCTCTACTCTACCTCCAATGGCTCTACTCCCAACCTGTGTGTACTGATGGTCCTCTTCCCCACTTAATGCTTCATAATTGTTCAGACCTGGTTAATGCCACTCTTAGGATCACTGGTTACTATCTTCACCCTACTTTTATGACCTTGTCTAAATATAATCAGGGTTGGCGAACTCAAAAGGCTTCCATAGCCTTGGCAACTCATAACGAGAGCCTAGGGTGGTTACTGGCGCCATAAACTAGAGTGTCAATTTGTTGGGTCAACAACAGGAGTCGCTGTGCACTTGCTCCTCATGTGTGATCTCTATACTTAATGTGCTGTACATTGTTATTTAATGCTATAACTAGTACTCAAACAGGTGCAAATGGTTGAAAGCTTTACTTAATATATGCTAAAATGATCTTCTGTATATAAAGATAATTAAAAATGAATCTTGATGTGAATGGAAGGGAAAAGGGAGCGGGAGAGTGGAGGGTTGCAGGTGGGAGGAAAGTTATGGGAGTGGGAAGCCATTGTAATCCATTAGCTATACATTGGAAATTTATATTCATTAAATAAAAGTTAAAAAAAATTCCTATGATAATCAGAGCACATTTATTCACAGGTGTGAGGGGTTTCTAATTTCTGGTCTAGAATATGAAATTCTAAAGGGAATCAATCCTGAGTATACACTACGTTAAATAAAGGTATTGTTGAGCACAAGTGTGAAACATTACTTCTATTGAAATAGATAATATCATCTGGAGCATACATTGAAATGAAACCTATTTTTCAGATATTAAAAAAATTAAAGTGAGAGGTGTATTTAGGTGGGAAATACCAACGACGCAGGTTTGAAATGTTCATAAAGAATGTTTATTGAATTAACATGACTAGAAATATAACAGAAAGGAGAATGAAGGAATCTTTATATCAACAGTACAGCAGGTGTCAACTTCTTTGCAGAATTAACAAATTTGATTGGTACAGGCTGCTTGTATATTAGAGAGTAATTTACGCAAAATATATAATGTACTTAAAGTGTCTGAAATAGAGAATCACAATTAACAAATGGGTTTAAATATTCTTCATCTGAATATTCGATTTAGTGAATGGAAGCAAGATATATCTTTGAGTAACTGAGTGACACAAGGCAAATATCATTTGACTCCTCAGCATTTAAGTGCAAGTCCTACAACCTCAAAGTACTCCTGGATGTGAGTAAATCTATTCATATTGCATAAGTTTGTGTGCAGTATTTGTTGCACATGAAGGCATATGTAAGTGGTATTTGTATGAATACCTTAAGGCAGTTTAGAAGAAGTGAATCATGTGTACTATCATGTGTTTAAAGAGTGAATTAAAAGAATTCAGTTTTGCCTACAAGTTCTGATGTAGAGGTAAAATGAGTGCTATTTAGAATGAGGCAATGTTATTTAGATTGAGAATGGCAGAAGCTCCAAGAACAAAGTTTTGAGTTTTTGATGAGCGAGGTATGCAAGCAAGTTGTGCAGGCAATGAAAAAACAAAACAAACAAACAAGAAAAGTAGCTGGAGTACGGAACTTTAGAAATAACTGATGGTTGAGGAGTATATCACCCCATTACAAGGGAGGATCCTGCATTTTGTATGGTTTAGTTAAGGTAAATGACATCACAAAAGTTGTGTTTTGTGCCAGGGTTGTGGTCTATTGGGTAAAGCTGTCACCTGCAGCACCAGCATCCCATATTGTTGCCAGTTTCTGATCCTGCTGCTCAGCCTCTGATCCATTCCCTGCTAAAATTATACTTAAATATACTTATGTAATCATATTAAATATTTCTTTAACTTTTATTTAATGAATATAAATTTCCAAAGTACAGCTTGTGGATTACAGTGGCTTTCCCCCCCCCCCCATAACTTCCCTCCCACCCACAACTCTCCCCTCTCCGCTCCCTTTCCCCTTCCATTCACATCAAGATTCATTTTCAATTATCTTTATATACAGAAGATCAGTTTGGCATATATTAAGTAAGGCTTTCAACCGTTTGCACCCACATAGAAACACAAAGTGAAAAATGCTGTTTGAGTACTAGTTATAGCATTAAATCACAATGTACAGCACATTAAGGACAGAGATCCTACATGAGGAGTTAGTGCACAGTGACTCATGTTGTTGACTTAACAAATTGACACTCTTGTGTATGGCATCAGTAGTCACCCTAGGCTCTTGTTGAGTTGCCAAAGCTATGGAAGGCTTTTGAGTTCGCCGACTCTGATCATATTTAGACAAGGTCATAGTCAAGGTGGGAGCTCTCTCCTCCCTTCAAAAAAGGTACCTCCTACTTTGATGACCTCTCCTTTCCACTGGGATCTCACTCACAGAGCTGTTTCATTTAGGACTTTTTTTTTTTTTTTTTTTTTTTTTTTTTTTTTTTTTTGCCACAGTGTCTTAGCTTTCCATGCCTGAAATACTCTCATGGGCATTTCAGCTGGATCCAAATGCCTTAAGGGCTGATTCTGAGGCCAGAGTGCTGTTTAGGACATCTGCCATTCTATGAGTCTGCTGTGTATCCTGCTTCCTATGTTTAATCGTTCTCTCCCTTTTTTATCCTATCAGTTAGTATTTAAATAATCGATATGTATTTAAATAATTTAAATAATATTCTGACAACAAGATATAATCACTTGCTAACCAAAGACACAATGAATTTGTACCTTTCTGTAAAATTGTTATTTCCTTGCTCAAATGCAATCCCTTCACTTAAAAAAGCAAATGTATCATTGAATTCATTGGGCTTAAAGTCTGACTCAGTTTGCGTTTCTCTTCTGATTTCATACATCACATAGTCAGGACAAAAGGTATCCTCCACATATCTTCAAAACTCCTTTCTTTCCTGTTCTAGGTACCACACAGAACATGTAATTTGAGTTGGAATCCTTTGGCAATTGACAATGTTGTTGCAGCAGAATTTTTATCTGGAATTCACTCATCTCTCAGAAACATGTCTTTTCTGGGCTACGGTTGTGTTCAAAACTGACTGTCGTTACTGGTGTTCAGACATAGCAAGTGCAGCCACTACCTTCAACTTTGCATCCAGTGTGGGCACCAGTTCAAGTATTGCTTCTCCACTTCAGAGCCAGCACCCTGCTAATGGCTGGGAAAAGTAGCAGAAGGTGATCTAACTATTTAGACTCCTGCCACACACATGGGAAACCATGATGAAGGCAGCTCCTGGCTCCTGGCTTTAGCATGTCCAGGCCTGGACTTTGCAGATATCTAGGGAGTGCGCTAACAGAAGGGAGATTTCTCTCTCTCACTCTTTGCCCTACATCTTTCTGTCTTTGCCTCCCTCTCTCTGACTTTCAAATTTTTAAAATTTTTAAAAAGTCTTAAGAAATTGACTGCAATATCAAAGGAAAATCATCACTCTATACTTTCTAAATTACATTCATTAAGTATACATAATATGACAGTAAAATACTAATTCTCAAATTCCGATCTTTCTTGTCCTATTCATAGTGTTTTCTTCATTCCCATAAAAAATAAAGATACTACCCACCTCCTTTGTGTAACTTCCTCTAGTTAGTTTAAATTCTAACATTTATGCGAATGTATGGAATTTTACTAGTGAATACATCACTGACTATTCTTTAACATACAGCTTTTTCATCATTTTAAATGCAAACTTTGAAAGTACACAGTTCAGCGCAGTGGCGCAGCGGTTAACACACTGGCCGGAAGCACCGGGATCCACTATGGGTGCTGGTTCTAGTCCTGCCTGCTCCTCTTCCGATCCAGCTCTCTGCTAATGAAGTAGGCAAGCATATAGGTGAATATTGATTAGGTTTGTGAGCTGGAAGACCATGCCTTCAGCAGGCTCCTGTGTGAACTCATCCCCCTACCTGGCCAGACCTGGGTGCCAACCAGCCAATCAGGTTAATTAACCACTCCCCTTTGGAAGGAGGTTAAAAGCCTGGGACAGAGTGTGTCTGCCCTTCTCTTCTTCCCTGGCCTCTTGCCAGGAAGACAATTGCTGTAGCCCCGTGCCTCCAGGGCACGTGGCCTTGCTGTAACCCTGTGCTTCCACGCCCAGATGCTCCTCCACATGGCTGGTTCCTGGTGCTCGGTATGAACCCCTATTTACCTCTCTCTCTTAAATAAAGCTCTCACTCTCCTATGCATCTTTCTCACTAAATAAATGCTTAAAACGTGCCATGCTGCCTCTCTTATCTGTGCCAATATTTAGAATTCTTCTCTAAATAGTAGGCAAGTAACCTCTAGGGCTTATTAATATTTGGGATTAATTAATAAGCTCATGCTGAAATCGTATGGCACCCCACATTCAGGTAGCACATGTGGCACCCCAGAAAGCACTTCTGGGGAACTTAAGGGGTTACATTTTGGTATAAAATTTAGGGGGTCATGTCTGATTTCACTATGGCCTGGGATAACAGTAGGAGATGGTCCAAGTCCTTGGGCCCCTGCACTCATGTTGGAGACCAGGAGGAAGCTCCTGGCTCCTGGCTTCGAATCAACTCAGCTCTGGCCATTGCAATCATTTAGGGAGTGAACCATCAGGTGGAAGACCTCTCTCTCTCTGCCTCTGCCACTCTGTAACTCTGCCTTTCAAATAAATAAATAAATCTTAAAAAAAAAAAGAAAGCTCAGAAAAGTAGTTATTGTGGTATAGAGAACCTGATAAACTATCCTTGAATCTGAATGAACTATCAATTTAAATTCAATCGTATGTGTTTTAAAGAATTTTGTATGTGTTTTATCAATATCCCTGCTTTCTTGCAAGTGAGAAAGCATCCTTAAATTTTTTTATTCAGGTTTAATTTAGTGCACTTTCCATAACTAAGTATTTCACAGATTCCAGGTTGTAGCCTGGATACTTTAGACAATATCACCCAAAGCACTCATTTCACAAACCCTAAATAATCATCTTATACAACCTGTTCTTGAGCACATTACAAGATACATGATGAGGAATACCACTACAGATTGATGACGACCTTTTTAACTTACCTAATTCAGTTAGTGTTACCTTGATATTACTTCCTGTATAAATAGAAACTAATGTTAGGTATGTAAGGATGCTGAAACATGCCTTGCAAGTCAATAGAGTCACCTGTTGGAACTGAGGATCCAGAAAGAAAGTATTCAAATCACTCAAAAATTTAACTGAAGAGATAATATCCATATTTTACCTGGACTGGGGAAAGAAGCTATATAGTGGGACTCAAAAGGTACACCTAGGATTTTTAATGTACAAAAAAAAAAAAAAAAAAAAAGGATGATGAGCCCGAAAAAAAAAATAGAAAAACAGTGAAGAAGCACTGAATATAGATGAAGCTCATTCCCTGGTTCTATTATTATTTAAAAAACATAAATTTAGGGTAGGAGCATGTTGGGCATAGCAGGTTAAGCTACTACCTGTGAAGCCAGCGTCCCACATGAAAATTGGTTCATGTCCAATTATTCTCTTTCCAATAGCTCAAAGCTAATGTGTCTGGGAAAGAAGAAGCCATGTGAGAGACCTGGATGAAGCTCCTAGCTCCACACTTGTACATGCTCAGCCTTAGCCACCACAGCATTTGGGGAGTGAATCAGCAGGTTTAAATTTCTCTCTGTCTCTCCTTCTCTCTCCAGTTCTGCCTCTCAATAAATAAGTAAATTAAAAAAAAAAAAGATCAAGAAGGAAAGAAAGTGAAGGTGGTAAAGCCATTCCGGAGGATAGCAGAAGATGGAGTCTACCAGATATATGTTTTCCATTAATACGTAGAGAGGTAACTGATAAGAGGTTCTTGGAAAAAGAGTGTGCAAATACAGCAAGGACTGCTCTTCCACACAAATCACATTAGGAAACTATACTTAAAACGCAGTGGCCAGTGCTGTGATCAAAGGGTAATCCTCCTCCTGGGGCGCCGGCACCCCAGGTTCTAGTGCCAGTCGTTGTGCCGGATTCTGTCCTGGTTGCTCCTCTTCCAGTCCAGCTCTCTGCTGTGGCCCAGGAAGGCAGTGGAGGTAGGCCCAAATGCTTGGGCCCCTACACACGCATGAGAGACCAGGCAGAAGAACTTGGCTACTGGCTTGGGATAAGCATTGTGCGTCATCCACATAGGCTGGCTGTAGTGGCCATTTGGGGAGTCAACCAATGGAAAAGTAAGGCCTTTCTCTCTCTCTCTCTCTCTCTCTCTCCCTCATCTCACTGTCTAACTCTGTGTGTCAAAAAATAATAATAATAAAAACAAATATAGGCATGGCCTATGAGTATATTTCCTGGTATCCTGAGCTAAACAAGAACATTAAATTACTATGATGATTAGCACCCATTTTGTTCAGAAGAATGAGGGACTTCTGATTTCTAACTGCTAATTTTTCTAATTTTTAATATGAAATCATAAACGGAAACACACCTAAGTATACACTACATGAAATAAAGGCATCATTGACTAAAAGTGTGAACCATTAGTTCTAAGGTAATAGATAGCACCATCTAGAGCATACATTCAAATGAAACCAGTTAATCAAATATTTCAAAAATTGGCACCGACAGGTGTATTTACATAGAAAATAACTATGAAACAGGTTTGAGATGCTCATAAAGAATATTTATTGATTTAACATGAATAGAAATATAACAGAAAGGAGAAAGAAGACTTCTTTATATCAACAGTACAGCAGGCGTGAAGATGCTCAAGTTGGGTGATGGGTTCTATACCAAGAATATGGATGATCCCAGATGACAATGTTTTCAATGAAAATTATAGAAGAAAATATCTTCCATGAGAAGAGGGACAGACATGGCCAAAGCCACCATAGACTCGGTGGCCATATCTGGAACCACAGCCATGGCTCAGACCACTGAATCCACCATGGCCAAAGCCACAGACACGATAGACTCGGTGGCCACAACTGGAACCACAGCCATGGCTCTGAACACTGAATCCACCATGGCCACAGCCAAAGCCACCATAGACTCGGTGGCCACAACTGGAACCACAGCCATGGCTCAGACCACTGAATCCACCATGGCCACAGCCAAAGCCACCATAGACTCTGTGGCCACAACTGGAACCACAGCCATGGCTGTGACCACTGAATCCTCTATGGCCATAGCCATAGCCACCATAGTGGTTGCCGTAGTGGTGGCTCATTGTGTCAGGAGTTGAGGATTTGGTGGGAGGTTGAAGGTGAGTGTCTTGAGAATGAATAGCACCACATGCAAGCAGACTTTTATACTCCCGCAGTGTGAGTGTGGTCAACCACAACAAAGAAATGTCACTGTCTTTGAAAAGTCACCTTAATGAAAAGTGGTACTATTGGGACATAGTTTTGTTATTATTAAGGATACATCCAAAAATGCAAGAAGCATAGTTCCCTTGAATTGAATTTAATGTATATTCCTCTAAACCAGACTTGGTATGTCATGGTTATTTTCACATCTTCAAAGCTTATCTTTTCGCAGATTTCTAAATCTACATCATATGATTCAGGATGCCTACAACTGATGAACTCACATTTCTTTACTATTATCAATATTATCATTTCTGTCTTCCAAATAGAACTAGGGTTTTCCTGAAAGATATCTTTGAACATACTGAATGCTTTTGAACGTATTGAATGCTGGAACTTTTTTCCAGTAATAACAAATCCATTTTTATCGGCTGCCTATACAACAGAGAGTATTTTATTCTCAATAAGGTAATGTACTTAAAATGCCTGAAATAGAGAGTCACAATTAATACATGGCTTTAAATAGTCTTCATCTGAATATTGGATTTAGTAAAGGAAACTGAGATTAACTTTGATTAAATGAATGACACATGGTTAAGTATCACTTGACTGCTCAGCCTTTAAATGTAGGTCCTACCACTTCAAATTTTCAAGGATGTGAATGTGTCTCTCCATATTGCATAAGTTTTTGTGCAGTATTCATTGCATGTGAATGCATAGGTAGATGTTTTCTGTATTTCCTTTTTACTCCCATAAAATATGTATATTTACCTCCTGATTTGTATAACTTTAACTCATTAGATGACATTTAAATATTTCTGCTAAGTTTATTTTAGATTCCTAGTTAATATATCATTCATTGTTCTTTAAGTTCTATAGTCAGAGAGAAATTCATAGTCACGAAGAGAGTTCTTTCTTTTGTTGGTTCCCCCGACAAATGGCCGCTACAACCAAACTACACCAGTCCAAAGCCAGGAGCCAGGTGCTTCCTCCTGGTCTCCCATGAGGGTGCAGGGCCCCAAGCACTTGGGCCATTCTTCACTGCCTTCCTGGGCAACAGCAGAGAGCTGGACTGGAAGAGGAGCAACAGGGACTAGAACCTGGCACCCACATGGGATCCCAGGGCTGCAGGCAGAGGATTAACCAAGTGAGCCACGGCACTGGCCCAATTGTAGGTGTTTTAAGGAGTTAAAAATATTATCATTTATTTCCTGAAATTCAGAAGTCATTCCTTAAAGTTCTTTCTCAGGTTTAAATTAGTGCTCTTTCCAAAGCTGGGTATTTGACATGTCTCAGTTTCTAGTCTACATACCCTAGACACATCACCCAAATAATTCATTTTTCAAACCCTAAAGAATCAGCACATACAGTTTGTTCAAGAACACATGACAAGAGTTTTGATATGAATCATTGGAGATTGATGAAGTCTTTGTAGCTTACCTAATTCAGTTAGTGTTACATTGAGAATTACTTCCTGTATAAATATCATTTAAAGACTAGGTATGCAAAGCTGCTAAATTATGCAATGCAAGTCACAAGCCTGAGAATTTTCCAGAGGGAAGTAATAAAATCACTCAAAAGTTTTAATTGAGAGACAATACCCATACTTTATCTGAAGTAGGAATAAAGCTATAGAGCATTGACTCAAAGTGTACATCTAGATGTTTAATGTACAAAAAAGAAGGATGAGCAAGGGAAAAAAAAACAATACTAAGGAGGAAAATGATAAAAGAGGGAAGAAACACTGAATGTAAATGTAGCTCATTCCCTGGTTCTGTAAACATTTAAAAACCAGAAGCATTTTTGGGGGCATAGCAGGTCAAGCCACTTCTCGTGAAGCCAGCTTCCCATATGAACTTTGGTTCAGGTCAGATCTCTCCAATCCATCTCGAAGGTAATGTTCTCTGGAAAGAATAAGGCATGTGGGAGACCAGGATGAGGCTGCTAGCTCCTGGCTTGGTGCATGCTCAGCAATGGCCACTGCAGGAGTTGGAGAGAGAATCAGCAGATGGAAATTTCTCTCTGTCTCTCCTTCTCGCTCTGTAACTGCCTTGTTAAAAACCTCAAAAGAAAAAAAAAAATGAAGCTGGGAAAAGTATTTTGGAAGTAGCAGAAGCTGGAGTCCCCCAGGTATACCTCAATCATTAATACATAAACAGGTACCTGGTGACAGGTTCTTGGGGCAAGTGTGAGCACATACATCAAGGACAGCTCTTCACACAAATCCTATGAGCCTACGATATTTTTAAAACTTTTTTTAAAGAAATATCAATTTCTAGCACTCAAGGAGTACTTTATACTTTGTGGGAGGAAGGTTATGGGGGGAAAAGCCGCTATAATCCACAAGTTGTGCTTTAGAAATTTGTCATTCATTAAATAAATGTTAAAAATATATAAATTTCCAAAGTACAACTTTTGGATTATCCCAGTTTTCCCCCCATTACCATTCTCCCACCCACAAAGCATCCCATCTCCTACTCCCTCTCCCATCCGATTCTTCATTAAGATTCATTGTCGATTATCTTTATATACAGAAGTTCAACTTAGTATATACTAAGTAAAGATTTCAACAGTTTGCACCTACACAGACACGTACAGCATAAAATACTGTTTGAATACTAGTTTTACCATTAATTCGCATAGCACAGCACATGAAGGGCAGAGATTAAATGGGGAATAAGTGCACAGTGACTGTTGTTGATTTAACAACTGACACTTTTATTATGATGTCAGTAATTACCAGAGGTTCTTGTCATGAGCTGCCAAGGCTATGGAAGCCTCTTGAGTACACAAACTCCAACCTTATTTAGACAAGGCCATAGTCAAAGTGAAAGTTCTCTCCTCCTTTCAGAAAGGTACCTCCTTTGATGACTCGTTCTTTCCACTGGGATCTTATTCACAGTGATCTCTCTCTCTCTCTCTCTCTCTCTCTCTCTCTCTCTCTCTCTCTCTCTCTCTTTTTCCATACTGTCTTGGCTTTCCATGCCTGAAAACTCTCATGGGCTTTTTAGCCACATCCAAGTGCCTTAAGAGCTGACTGAGGCCAGAGTACTGTATAGGGCATCTGTCATTCTATGAGTCTGCTGTGTAACCTACTTCCCTTGTTGGATAGTTCTCTCCTTTTCAGTCATTATTAGCAGACACTGGTCTTGTTTATGTGATCCCTTCGACACTTACTCCTGTCTTTATGATCAATTATGAACTTAAACTCATCACATTAACTAGTAAGCTGACATTGGTACATGCCAACTTAATGGGATTCAGGATACCATGGCACATTTCTATCTCTACCATTTGGGGTAACTCTCTGCTTATGATGTAGGCAAGCATATAAGTTAAACTTGATTAAGTTTGTGAGCTGGAAGTTCATGCTTTCACCAGGCTCCTGTGTGACCTCATGCCCTACCTAATACCTTCACCATGCCATCATCCCCCTACCTGGCCAGACCTGGGTGTCAACCAGCCAATCAGATTAATTAACCACTCCCCTTTGGAAGGAGGTTAAAAGTCTGGGACAGAGTGTGTCTGCCCTTCTCTTCTTCCCTGGCCTCTTGCCAGGAAGACAATTGCTGTAGCCCCATGCCTCCAGGGCGAGTGGCCTTGCTGTAACCCTGTGCTTCCACACCCAGATGCTCCTCCACATGGCTGGTTCCTGGTGCTCGGTATGAACCCCTATTTACCTCTCTCTCTTAAATAAAGCTCTCACTCTCCTATGCATCTTTCTCACTAAATAAATGCTTAAAACGAGCCATGCTGCCTCTCTTATCTGTGCCAATATTTAGAATTCTTCTCTAAATAGTAGGCAAGTAACTCTAGGGTTTATTAATATTTGGGATTTATTAATAAGCTCATGCTGAAATCGTATGGCACCCCAAATTCAGGTAGCACATGTGGCACCCCAGAAAGCACTTCTGGGGAACTTAAGGGGTTACATTTTGGTATAAAATTTAGGGGGTCATGTCTGATTTCACTATGGCCTGGGATAACAGTAGAAGATGGTCCAAGTCCTTGGGCCCCTGCACTCATGTTGGAGACCAGGAGGAAGCTCCTGGCTCCTGGCTTCGAATCAACTCAGCTCTGGCCATTGCAGTCATTTAGGGAGTGAACCATCCAGTGGAACACCTCTCTCTCTCTCTGCCTCTGCCACTCTGTAACTCTGCCTTTCAAATAAATAAATAAATCTTTAAATAAAAAGGAAAGCACAGAAACGTAGTTACTGTGGTATAGAGAACCTGATAAACTATCCTTGAATCTTAATGAGCTATCAATTTAAATTCAATCGTATGTGTTTTAAAGAACTTTGTATGTGTTTTATCAATATCCCTGCTTTCTTGCAAGTGAGAAAGCATCCTTAAATTTTTTTATTCAGGTTTAATTTAGTGCACTTTCCATAACTAAGTATTTCACAGATTCCAGGTTGTAGCCTGGATACTTTAGACAATATCACCCAAAGCACTCATTTCACAAACCCTAAAAAATCATCATATACAACCTGTTCTTGAACACATTACAAGATACATGATGAGGAGTACCACTACAGATTGATGAAGACCTTTTTAACTTACCTAATTCAGTTAGTGTTACCTTGATATTACTTCCTGTATAAATAGAAACTAGTGTTAGGTATGTAAGGATGCTGAAACATGCCTTGCAAGTCAATAGAGTACCTGTTGGAGGTGAGGTTCCAGAGAAAAGTGTTAAAATCACACAAAAATTTACCTGAAGTTATGATACCCATATTTTACCTGGACTGGGGAAAGAAGCTATATAGTGGGACTCAAAAGGTACACCTAGGATTTTTAATGTACAAGAAAAAAATAAAAAGAATGATGAGCCTGAAAAAAAAGAGTAAAACAGTGAAGAAGCACTGAATATAGATGAAGCTCATTCCCTGGTTCTATTAGTATCTAAAAAACATAAATTTAGGGGAGGAGCTTATTGGGGCATAGCACGTTAAGCTACTACCTGTGAAGCCAGCGTCCCACATGAAAATTGGTTCATGTCCAATTAATTATTCTCTTTCCAATAGCTCAAAGCTAATGTGTCTGGGAAAGAAGAAGCCATGTGGGAGACCTGGATGAAGCTCTTAGCTCCTAACTTGTACATGCTCAGCCTTAGCCACTACAGGATTTGGGGAGTGAATCACTAAATGGAAATTTCTCTCTGTCTCTCCTTCTCTCTCTGTACTTCTGCCTCTCAATAAATAAGTGAATTAAATTAAAAAAAAAAAAGAAGGAAAAGAAGCTGAAGGTGGTGAAGCTATTCCGGAGGATAGCAGAAGATGGAGTCTACCAGATATATGTTTTCCATTAATACGTAGAGAGGTAACTGATAAGAGGTTCTTGGAGAAAGAGTGTGCAAATATAGCAAGGACTCTTGCATATAAATCACATTAGCAAACTATACTTAAAATGCAGTGGCAGGCACTGTGGCTCAATAGTCTAATCCTCTGCCTGCGGTGCAGGCACACAGCGTTCTAGTCCCAAACTGGGTGCCGGATTCTGTCCTGGTTGCTCCTCTTCCAGTCCAGCTCTCTCCTGTGGCCTGGGAAGGCAGTGGAGGATGGCCCAAGTGCTTGGGCCCCTGCCCTGCATGGGAGACCAGGAGGAAGCACTTGGCTCCTGGCTTCAAATCAGAGCAGTGCGCCAGCCACACCGCGCGGGCTGTAGTGGACAGTCTGGGAGTGAACCAAAGAAATAAGGAAGAGCTTTCTCTCTGTCTCTCTCTCTCTCTCACTGTCTAACTCTGCATATAAGAAAAATTAAAAAAAAAAAAAACGTAGCCATGGTCTATGAGTATATTTCCTGCTATCCTGAGCTCAACAAGAACATTAAAGTACTATGATGATTAGCACCCATTTTTTTTTTTCACAAGAATGAGGGATTTCTAATTTCTAGTCCAGAATGTGAAATTATAAATGGAAACATACCTATGTATACACTACATGAAATAAAGGCATCGTTGACTACAAGTGTGAAACATTAGTTATAAGGAAATAGATAGTACCATCTGGAGCATACATTTAAATGAAACGAGTTAATCAAACATTTCAAAATTGGCACTAACAGGTGTATTTACATAGAAAATAACTATGAAAAAGTTTGGAAATGCTCATAAAGAATGTTTTATTGAATTAACATGATAGAAATATAACAGAAAGGAGAAAGAATACATCTTTAATCAATAGTACAGCAGGCATGAGGATGCCCAAGTGGGATGATGGGTTCTATACCAAAAATATGGATGATCCCAGATGACAAGGTTTTCAGTGAAAATTATAGAAGAAATATCTTCCATGAGAAGAGGGACAGACATGGCCAAAGCCACCGTAAACTCTGTGGCCACAACTGGAACCACAGCCATGGCTCTGAACACTGAATCCACCATGGCCACAGCCACAGACACGATAGACTCGGTGGCCACAACTGGAACCACAGCCATGGCTCAGACCGCTGAATCCTCTATGGCCAGAGCCACAGACACGATAGACTCGGTGGCCACATCTGGAACCACAGCCATGGCTGTGACCACTGAATCCACCGTGGCCACAGCCAAAGCCACCATAGTGGTTGCCGTAGTGGTGGCTCATTGTGTCAGGAGTTGAGGATTTGGTGGGAGTTTGAAGGTGAGTTTCTTGAGAATGAATAGCACATCTGAGAACCAGACTTTTATACTCCCTTGGTGTGAATGTGGTCACCCACAACAAAGAAATGTCACTGTCTTTGAATAGTCAACTAATGAAAAGTGGTACTATTATGGCATAGTTTTGTTATTATTAGGGATACATCCAAAAATGCATGAAGCATTGTTTCTTTGAGTTTAATTTAATGTTCATACCTCAGAACCAGACTTGGTATGTCATGGTTATTTTCACATCTTCAAAGCTTACATTTTCGCAGATTTCTAAATCTACATCATATGATTCAGGATGCCTACAACTGATGAATTCACATTTCTTTACTATTATCAATGTTATCATTTTTGTCCTTCAAATAGAAATAGGGTCATCCTGAAAGATATCTTAAAACATACTGAATGCTTTTGAACGTATTGAATGCTTGAACTTATTTCCAGTAATAACAAATCCATTTTTTATCAGCTGCCTGTATAACAGAGTATTTTATTCACAATAAGGTAATGTACTTAAAATGCCTGAAATAGAGAATCACAATTAACACATGCCTTTAAATAGTCTTCATCTGAATATTGGATTCAGTAAAGGAAACTGAGATTATCTTTGATTAAATGAAGGACACATGGTAAGTATCATTTGACTGCTCAGCCTGTAAACGCAAGTCCTACCACTTCAATTTTTCAAGGATGTGAGTATGTCTCTTCATATTGCATAAGTTTTTTGTGCAGTATTTGTTGCATGTGAATGCACAGGTAGATGTTTTCTGTATTTCCTTTTTACTCCCATAAAATATGTATATTTACCTCCTGATTTGTATAACTTTAACTAATTAGATAAAATTTAAATATTTATGCTAAGTTTACTTTAGATTCTTAGTTAATATATCATTCATTGTTCTTTAAATTCTATAGGCCGTCCCATAAAGTGACATATATAGTTTTTTCATAAAATTATTTTATGCAAACTTTGAAAGAACAGAAATTTAGGTCCTGCAGTATAAGGAAACTGATGAACCATCCTTTCATCTTCACAAGTTATCAATTCAATATCAATTGTTTGTATGTGTTTTTTTTTTTTTTTTTGATAGAGTTACAGACAGTGAGAGAGAGAAAGAAAGGTCTTTATTCTGTTGGTTCACCCGCCACATGGCCGCTACAGCCAAACTATGCTGATCTGAAGCCAGGAGCCAGGTGCTTCCTCCTGGTCTTCCTTGCGGATGCAGGGCTCAAGCACTTGGGCCATCCTTCACTGCCTTCCCAGGCCACAGCAGAGAGCTTGACTGGAAGAGGAGCAACAGGGACTAGAACCTGAAATTCAGAAGTCATTCCTTAAAGTTCTTTCTCAGGTTTAAATTAGTGCTCTTTCCATAGCTGAGTATTTGACATGTCCCTGTTTCTAGTCTGCATATTAGACACATCACCCAATTAATTCATTTGGCAAACGCTAAAATATCAAAACATGCAGTTTGTTCAAGAACACATGACGAGATATGATATGAATCACTGCACATTGATGAAGACCCTTGTAACTTAGCTAATTCAGTTAGTGTTACATTGAGGTGCAGACAGCTCTTTTATTTGCCAATTTAATTTCCTTTGGGTAAAATCCAAGGAGTGCGATGGCTGGGTCATGTGGTAGGGCTGTATTCAGGTTTCTGAGCAATCTCCAAACTGTCTTCCATAGTGGCTTTACCAGTTTGCATTCCCACCAACAGTAGATTAGTGTGCCAATTTCCCTCACATCCTTGCCAGTATCTGGTATTAGTTGATTCCTGTGTGTAAGCCATTCTAACCAGGGTGAGGTGAAACCCCATTGTAGTTTTCATTTGCATTTCCCTGATGGCTAGTGAACCTGAAGACTTTTTTCATGTGTCTGTTGTCCATTTGGATTTCCTCTTTTGAAAAATGTCTAGGGCCGGTGCCATGGCTCACTTGGTTAAATCTCTGCCTGAGGCGCCGGCATCCCATATGGATGCTGGGTTCTAGTCCCAGTTGTTCTTCTTCCAGTCCAGCTCTCTGCTGTGGTGCAGGAAGGCAGTGGAGGATGGCCCAAATGCTTGGGCCCCTGCACCCGCATGGGAGACCAGGAGGAATCACCTGTCTACTGGCTTTGGACCAGCCTAGCTCTGGCTGTAGCGGTCATTTTGGAGGTGAACCAAGGAAGGAAGACCTTTCTCTCTGTCTCTCTCTCTCACCATCTAACTCTCTCTGTCAAATAAATAATAATAATAAACAAGTGAGATGTCTGTTTGTGTTCTTGGCCCATCTCTTAATTGGGTTGTTTGTTTTGTTGTTGTGGAGTTTCTTGATCTCTTTATAGATTGTGTTTACTAATCCTTTTTCAGTTGCATAATTTGCAAATATTTTTTTTTCCCATTCTGTCCATTGCCTCTTCATTTTTCTGACTGTTTCCTTTGCAGTACAGAAACTTCTCAATTTGAAGTAATCCCAATTGTTAATTTTGGCTTTGACTGCCTGTGCCTCTAGGGTCTTTTCCAAGAAGTCTTTGTGCCTATATCTTGAAGGGTTTCTCTGATGTCCTCTAATAATTTGAGTGTGTCATGTCATAGAGTTAGATCTTGAATCCATTTTGAATGGATTTCTGTGTAAGGTGTAAGATAGGGGTCTTGCTTCATACTTCTACCTATAGAAATCCTGTTTTTACAGCACTATTTGTTGAATAAACTGTCCATGTTCCAGGAAATGGTTTTAGATCCTTGATCAAATATAAGTTGGCTGTAGATGCTTGGATTGATTTCTGGTGTTTCTGTACTGTTCTATTGGTCTAACCATCTATTTCTGTTCCAGTATCATGCTGTTTTGATTATAACTTCCCGGTGGTATGTTGAAATCTGGTATTGTGATGCCTCTGGTTTTGATTTTGTTGTACAAGATTGCTTTAGCATTCAAGGTCTCCTGAGTCTCTATATGAATTTCAGCATCATTTGTCCAGATCTTAGAAGAATGTCAGAGTGCCTTCCCCTAGGAGGTTCACACCTCCCTTAGGATATACCCCATGTGAAGAGATAGATAGGTCTGGGCCTCTTAACTTACAAGGCCTAAAGCCCACCAGATTATTATCAAGCCCCTTCTATCAGGTTCTATTTGCCTCTCAATCAGAAAACTTAATTGTAGCTTAGACAGCACCTTTCTTAGCTCCTCTAATAATGACTCTGTCCTTTGTTCTAGGCCCTGTCTAGTGCACTTGGGCCTCATTCCTTTGTAATCATAACCTCTACTCTACCACCAATGGCTCTACTCCCAACCTGTGTGTACTGATGGTCCTCTTCCCCACTTAATGCTGTATAATTGTTCAAACCTGGTAAATGCCACTCTTAGGATCATTGGTTACTATCCTCACTCTGTCTTTTATGACCTTGTCTAAATATGATCAGAGTCGGCAAACTTGGAAGGCTTCCATAGCCTTGGCAACTCATGACGACAGCCTAGGATGGTTACTGGCGCCATAAACTAGAGTGTCAATTTGTTGGGTCAACAACAGGAGCCACTGTGCACTTGCTCCTCATGTGGGATCTCTGTCCTTAATGTGCTGTACATTGTGATTTAATGCTATAACTAGTACTCAAACAGTATGTTTCACTTTGTGTTTCTATGTAGGTGCAAACTGTTGAAATCTTTATACTAAATTCATCTTCTGTATATAAAGAGAATTGAAAATGAATCTTGATGCAAATGGAAGGGGAGAGGGAGCGGGAGAGGGGAGGGTTGCGGGTGGGAGGGAAGTTATGGGGGGGGGGGAAGCCATTGTAATCCATAAGCTGTACACTGGAAATTTATATTCATTAAATAAAAGTTAAAAAAAATTAAAAAAAAAAAAGAAGAATGTCAGTTATTTTGATTGGTATTGCCTTGAATCTAGAATTTGCTTTTGGGAAAATGGACCTTTTGGTAATATTGATTATTCCAATTCGTCAACATGGAAGATTTTTCCATTTTTTGCTATCCTCTTCTATTTTTTCTCTCTTTTACTTTTAAAGGTTTATTTTATTTATTTGAAGTCAGAGTTACACAGAGAGGAGCAGCAGAGAGAGAGAGAGAAAGAGAGACATCTTCCATCTGAAGGATCACTCCCCAGATGGCCTCAAGGGCCAGAACTACACCAACCCGAAGCCAGGATCCAGGTGCTTCCTCCTGGTCTCCCATGCTGGTGCAGGGGCCCAAGCACTTGGGCCATCCTCCACTGCCTTCCACACATTCACTAGATCTTAGTCTCCTGTTATTACTCCCCACCAGAGTCAGGTTTCTCTATTCGGCTGATTGCCTGACCCAGCCCCGAACTGGCACAGCTGTTATGTATGTCCAAAATGGTGCCTTCTCATTGGCTTGTAAGCCTTTGTAAGGTATTGGAGTGAGAGAATTGTGTCCGTACATCCCTTTTATTTTTCCTTTCCTCTTATTAGGCTGGTGTACTTTCCCCTATGGGCAAAAGCCTTGTTCCCTATAGGCTCTTCCTGCCGCTTTTTCGGTAGTGTCTTTGGCTACTGTTGTTGTATCTCACCTCATTTGCCAGCGCTGGTGAAGAGGCTCTCTGTAGCTAGAGAACTGAGCCGCAGGTGCTCGTGCCCTCCATGTAAGTCCACTATGTCCCTCTAATTTTGGAAGGGTTTCCTATGCCATTTTTTTTCCCTAACTCTTCCCAGAGACTTCACTATCTCGACATTTATTAAACTGTCTTCACTGGACTAGATCAGTAAACTCCATCCCTATAACACCATCTTGGAACCCAGCTAAATATACTTAAAATGCAGCCATGTTTTACAATTATAGTTTATGTTATCCAGAGCTTGAAATAAATGTTAAATTATTATGGTAATCAGTGCCCATTTTTTCACAAGAATAAAGAATTTCTAATTTCTAGTCCAGACTGTGAAATCATAAATGGAAATACACCTAAGTGTATACTACATGAAAAAAAGGCATCATTAAGTGCACTTGTGAAACCTAAGTTCTATTGAAGTAGATAACACCAACCCAGGGCATGTGTTTAAATGAAACCTATTACTCAGATATTTCAAAAATTCAGAAAGTTGTATTTAGGTGAACAATAGAAATGACACTGGTGTGAAAAGTTCATAAAGAATGTTTATTGAATTAACTTGGCTAGAAATCTAACAGAAAGATAAAGAAGAAATCTTTATGTCCACAGTACAGAGGAATGAGGATGTCCAAGTTGGGTGATGGGTTCTATACCAAGAATATGGATGATCCCAGATGACAAAGTTTTCAATGAAAATTAGAGAAGAAATATCTTCCATGAGAAGAGGGACAGACATGGCCAAAGCCACCATAGATTCGGTGGCCATATCTGGAACCACAGCTATGGCTCAGACAGCTAAATCCACCATGGCCACAGCCAAAGCCACCATAGACTCTGTGGCCACATCTGGAACCACAGCAATGGCTGTGACCACTGAATCCTCTATGGCCATAGCCACAGCCACCATAGTGGTTGCCATAGTGGTGGCTCATTGTGTCAGGAGTTGAGGATTTGGTGGGAGGTTGAAGGTGAGTTTCTTGAGAATGAATAGCACCACATGCAAGCAGACTTTTATACTCCCTCAGTGTGAGCGCGGTAAACCACAACAAAGAAATGTCACTGTCTTTGAAAAGTCACCTTAATGAAAAGTGAAAACTACTAGGACGTAGTTTTGTTATTACCAAGGATACATGCAAAAATGCAAGAAGCATAGTTCCCTTGAAATTAACCATATGCATATACCTCAGAACCAGACTTGGTATTAAATAGGTAAGCGTGTATTTTCACAGTGTTCTCAATTTACATCCTAGGATTGAGATTTCCTTACAATTATCAACAGAATTTTTTTCCTCCAAATATAGCTAGTGATTTCCTGAAAGATGATATTTCTGCCATTTATGACAAAAAAACTAATATAAATTGTCAAATAATCAAAATGACTAACATACATGGAAGGCTATGAAATAGATAAATCAGAGTGAACTCTCGGAGAAGCATGTTATTTTTCTGCATTGCTACAGGTCAGGTTGAAATTATTTAAGCAGTTTCCTATTTGTGGGGATGACATTCAAGTCTTGTGATCAGATTATTGAAGTCTAACTTGTAAAGGTGTTTTCTGATTACAACATATATCACATGCTTCCTATACTCACAAGAGGTCTCTCAAGTTATTCTGTAAAAGTCATTTTGCTTTGTCTCTCAAAGCTTTTTCTGAATCTTACTCATTCTGTAAAAATTTCTAGGAGCTTCCTTCAAGCACTGTATTCCACATATATCTGCCAGCATATCATTGTTCTTTCAAGTTGACCTGGCCTTTCTGCAGAAATTCACATATATATGTTTGATTTTCTAGCTAGTCTTGAAAATATTTGCATATACTATGAGAGCTTGTACTTATCTTCACACTCTTGTGGCTGTTTTTGTTTGATGCCTTTGAACATATTGAATTCTTAAACTTCTTTGCAGAATTAACAAATCTGATTGTTACGGGCTACTTGTATAGTACAGAGTAATTTATGCAAAATATATAACATATTTAAAGTGTCTGAAATAGAGAATCACAATTAATAAATGGGTTTAAATATTCTTCATCTGAATATTCGATTCAGTGAATGGAACCAAGATACACCTTTGAGTAAATGAATGACCCATGGCTAATACAAATTGACTCCTCAGCATTTAAATGTACTTCCTACAACTTCAAGGTGTTCATGGTTGTGAGTAAGCATCTTCTTATTGCATAAGTTGTGTGCCATATTTGTTGCATGTGAATGCAAATGTAAGCAGTTTTTGTACGAATAACTTATGGCAGTTTAGAGGAAATGAATCATGAATACTGTAATGTGTTTAAGGAATGAGTTAGAAATATTCACTAAATAGTTAAGTATCACCTAAGAGTTCTGGTGAAGAGGTAAAATTAGTGTTATTTAGAATGAAGCCCAGGTTTTATGCATTCAGAGAGGCAAAAGCTCTAGGAACAATGGTATGAGTTTTTGATGAGAGAGGTAGGCAAGCAAGTTGTGACGGCAATGAAAGAAACTCTATATCTGGATTACGGAACTTAAATAAGTAATAACAGATGCTTGGGGAGAACATAATATCATTACTAAGGAGGAGTCTGCATTTTGTATACTTTAGTTTAGGATTATGACATAAAAAGTGATGTTTTGGGGACAGCATTGTGGAGTAGTGGGTAAAGCTGCCACCTGCAACTCCAGCATCATATATCATATATCATATATCATATATCATCATATATAGGTGCCAGTTCATGATCCAGTTCATGATCCAGCTGCTCAGCTTCTGATCCATTCCCTGCTAATGGCCTCCTATAAGCAGTGGAAGATACTCCAGTCCCTGGGCCCCTGCCACATAGGTGGAGACCCAGATAAAGGTCTAGGATCTGGGCTTCAACCTGACCCATTGCTGGCACTTTCAGCCCTCTTGGGGTGTTAACTAGTGGGTATAAGATTCTTTCTCTCTCTCACTCTCTCTCTCTCTCTCTCTGATTCTCCCTCTCCTCAATAATTCTGATTTTCAAAATAAATAATTAAATAATTTTAAAAAATGAAATATTGGGTTTTGGAAATATTTTCTCTATGGTGTAGATGGTAGGCCAAATGTTTTAAAGCAAAAGGATGAATTGGAAGCCTTCTAAAATGTCCTCTTACAGAACTAAATAAAAATGTGGATTGGAAAAGATGAGCACATGCCATATTATTCAACTTAAAGGATATATTATTATTATTAGAGTCAAACATAAAGCTTCCTACTTTCAGATATTGTTTTTTTGTGTAAATGAAATGTGGTATATATTTTCAGGTTTAATTCATTTTTGTAACAAAAACAGGAACATGTCCTGAATTTCTTATTCCGTTTCTTTATCAATGTAAATAAATATTATGGAATCCACTTCTTATAATATCTGATTAGGAAATAAATGATACTATGTTAATTATATTTGAAATCATTAGAAATGAGGACACATAACAGAGGTTTATTTAAAATATTTTATTTACCTTACAGAAAATAAATTTTGAAGCCAAACTAGGTTTGATAAATTTGACTTCTACATTCTGAGTTAAGAATTTTGCCATATGAACAAAAATCTTAAGATGTATCTTGATTAATTTATAACAACAAATTTCTGCAATATGCTTATGTAAACATATTAAATAATATTCTACCAACAAGATATATTCATTGCCAACCAAAGTGATAATGGATGTGTTAATAATCTGAAATCAAGCCTTTGTTATTTTCTTATCAAATACAATCTTTTCATTTAAAACAGCAAATGTGGCATTCAAGCCATTGGGCTTAAAGTCTGACTCAGTTTGCATTTCTCTTCTGATTTCATCACTCACATAGTCAGAAGATGTCCTCCACATGCCTTCAAAACTCCTTTCTTTTCTGTTCTAGGTACCACATAGGACATGTAATTTGTGTTGGAATCCTTTGGCAATTGACAATGTTGTTGCAGCAGAATTTTATCTGGAATTCGCTCATCTCATAAACATGTCTTTTCTGGGCTGCCGCTGTGTTTAAAACTGACTGTCATTACTGGTGTTCAGACAAAGCAGGTGCAGTTACCACCTACAACTTTGCATCCAGTGTGGGCACCAGTTCAAGTATTGCTTCTCCACCTCAGAGCCAGCCCCCTGCTAATTGCCTGGGAAAAGTAGCAGAAGGTGACCCAACTATTTAACCCCCTGCCACACACATGGGAAACCATGATGAAGGCAGCTCCTGGCTCCTGGCTTTGGCTTGTCCAGCCCTGGACTTTGCAAATATCTAGGGAGTGAGCTAACAGAAGGGAGATTTCTCTCATTCTCTCTCTCTCTTTCTCTCTCTCACTCACTCTCACTCTCTCCCCCTCACTCACTCTCACTCTCTCCCCCTCACATCTCTCTGTCTTTCCTTCTCTCTCTCTGTACATTTGCCTTTCAAATAAAATAAATGAGTCTTTAAAAAACTGAATGCAGTATAAAAGAAAAATTGAATTATTATGAACTTTCTAAATGATATTTATTAAGGATATTCAGCATGACAATAAAATGCTGATACTCAAGTTAATATTTTGTTTAGTTCTTTTCGTAATATTTTCTTCATTCCCATAAAAATAAATATAATGCTCTCCTCTGTTGTATAATTTTCTCTAGTTAGGTTAAATTCTAACATTCATGCAAAGTGCATGATAGCTTTCTAGCTAACATAACATTTACTGTGCTTTAAATCCTATAGCTCCTCCCAAAATGAAGCATATATAGCATTTCATGAAATTATTTTATGCAAACTTTGAAAGTACAGAAAACTAGTTACTGTGGAATAAAGAACCTGATAAACTATCCTTGAATCTTAATGAGCTATCAATTCAAAGTCAATTGTGTATGTTTTAAGGAATTTTGTGTTTTAGAAATATAATCATTTCTTTCCTGCAATTCATAAACCATCCTTTAAAGTTCTTTCTCAAGTTTAATTTAGTGCTCATTCAATAACTGACCATAAGACAGGTTCCAGTTTCCAGCCTGGGAACATTAGACTCATCACCCAAGTCATTCATTGCACAAACCCCAAATCTAAGCACATACAGTCTATTCAGGAACACATTACAAGAGATATGATGAGAATAACTGGAGACTGATGAAAAACCTTGTAACTTACATAATTCAGTAGAAATTACCTTGAGAATTACTTCCTGTATTAATAGAATCTAAGGTTAGGATGCAAAGAAGCTAAAACATGCATTGCCAAGTCAATAAAGAGTCAGATATTTGAGGAAAGATTCCAGAGAAAAGTAATAAAATCACCCAAAAGTTTGAATTAAGACACAATGCCCAAATTTTACCTGAACTGGGGAAAGAAGGTATATAGCATTGACTCAAAATGTACACCTAGAATATTTAATGTACAAAAAATACTAAGATTAAGATGTTAAGAGGGTGAAGAAAGATGAATATGGATAAAACTCATGCCCCTGTTCTAAATTATTTAAAAAACAGAGTATTGGTGGAGGGGCCTCTTGTGGCATAGCAAGTTAAGCTACTTCTTGTGGAGACAGCTTACAATAAGAACTTTATTTCCAATCCAGCTCTACGCTAATGTGTCTGGGAAAGAAGAAGCCATGTGGGAGACCTGGATGGAGCGCCTGGTCCTGACTTGGTGCATGCTCAACCTTGGTCACTGCAGCATTTGGAGAGTGAACCAGCAGAAGGATATTTCCCTGTCTCTCCTTCTGTCTCTGTAACTCTGCCTTTCAACAAATAAGTAAATCATTAAGAAAAGAATAGAGGGGCCAGTGCTGTGGCTCACTTGGTTAATCCTCTGCCTGCGGCACTGGCATCCCATATGGGCGCTGGGGTCTAGTCCCAGTTGCTCCTCTTCCGTTCTAGCTCTCTGCTGTGGCCCGGGAAGGCAGTGGAGGATGGCCCAAGTTCTTGGGCCCCTGCACCCGCATGGGAGACCAGGAAGAAGCACCTGGCTCCTGGGTTCGCATCAGCACACATATGTATGTCTGATTTTCAAGCTATTCTTGAAAATACTTGCATATACTATGAGAGCTTGTACTTATCTTCACACTCTTATGGCTGTTTTTCTTTGATGCCTTTGAACATATTGAATGCTTAAACTTCTTTGCAGAATTAACAAATTTTATTGGTACAGGCTGCTTGTATATTAGAGAGTAATTTATGCAAAATATATAACGTACTTAAAGTGTCTGAAATAGAGAATCACAATTAACAAATGGGTTTAAATATTCTTCATCTGAACATTCGATTTAGTGAATGGAACCAATATCTACCTTTGAGTAAATGAATGACACATGAGAAATATCATTTGACTCCTCAGCATTTAAGTGCAAGTCCTACAACCTCAAAGTGCTCATGGATATGAGTAAGTCTATTCATATTGCATAAGTTTGTGTGCAAAATGTATTGCATATGAAGGCATATATAAGCGGTTTTTTGTATGAATAACTTAAGGCAGTATAGAGGAAGTGAATCATGAGTACTATCATATGTTTAAAGAGTGAATTAAGGGGCTGGTGCCGTGGCTCACTTGTTTAATCCTCTGCATGCAGTGCTGTCATCCCTTATGGGTTCTGGTTCTAGTCCCTGTTGCTCCTCTGCTGTGGCTTGGGAGGGCATAGGGGATGGCCCAAGTTCTTGGGCCCCTGCACCTGCATGGGAGACCAGAGGAAGCACCTGGCTCCTGGCTTCAGATCTGCAGAGCAGCATCCATTTGAGGAGTGAACCAACAGAAGAAAAACCTTTCTCTCTGTCTCTCTCTCTCTCACTGTCTAACTCTATCTGTCAAATAAAAAAAAAAAGAGTAAATTAAAAAGTCAGTTTTGCCTAAGAGTTCTGATGAAGAGGTAAAATGTGTGTTATTTAGAATGAGGCAGTGTTATTTAGATTGAGAATGGCAGAAGCTCCAGGAACAAAGTTTTGAGTTTTTGATGAGGAATGTAGGCAAGCAAGTTGTGAAGGCAATGAAAAAAACAAAACAAAACAAAACAAACAAACAAAAAGTAGCTGGAATAAGAAACTTAAATAAGAAATTACTGATGATTGAGGAGTACATACACCCGTTACAAGGGAGGATCCTGCATTTTGTATGGGTTAGTTAAGGAGAATGACAACAAAAAAAGTTGTGTTTTGTGCCAGGGTTATGATGTAGTAGGTAAAGCTGCCACCTGCAGCACCAGCATCCCATATTGGTACCAGTTTCTCATCCTGCAAGTCAAAAGGAGTCACTTGTTTGACTTGTGACATGTTACTTACCAGAGAAAAATAATAAAATCACTCAAAAGTTTTAATTGAGAGACAATACCCATACTTTATCTGAACTAGGAAAAAAAGGTATAGAGCATTGACTCAAAATGTACACCCAGATTTTTAATGTACAAAGAAAGAAGGATGAGCCAGAAAAGGAAAAACAAAGAGGGAAAATTTAAAAGACTGAAGATACACTTAATATAGATAAAGCTCATTCCCTGGTTCTGTAATTATTTAAAAAACAGAAGCTTGTGAGAGAGGCATGTTGGGGCATAGCAGGTTAAGTCACTTCTTATGAAACCAGCATCCCCTCTGAGTGTTCATTTCTGTTCAGGTACTCTAATTCCAATCCAGCTCTATGCAATTGTGCCTAGGAAAGAAGAACACCTGTGGGAAATCTTGATGAAACCCCTAGCTCCTGGCTTGGTCCAGGCTCAGCCTTGTCTGCTTAACATTTGGAGAGTGAATCTGCACATGGAATATTTATCTCTGTCTCTCCTTCTCCCTGTAATTTTGCCTTTAAATAAATAAGTAAATCTTAAAAAAAAAAACGACAAGAAAATAAAAGAAAGAAATTGAAGATGAGGAAGCTATACTGGAGTGTAGCAGAGGCTGGGGTCTACCAGGTATATATGTATACTTAACAAATAAACATGTGCCTGGTAAGGTGTTCTTGGGGAAAGAGTGAGCAGATACAGCGTGGAGAGTTCATCCATGCAAATCACATAAGCTTACTGTAATTAAAAAGCAGCCGTGCTTTACAATTATACTTCCTATTATACTGAGCTCAAGAGAAATGTTAAATAATTAAGATAATCATTCCCCATTTAAACTCAAGAGTGAGGGGTGTCAAATTTCTAATCTAGAATGTCAACTCATAAAGGGAACCCCACCTGAGTATACTCTACATGACAAAATGGCATTGTTGACTACAAGTGTGAAACATTAGTTCTAAGGAAATAGATAATACCTTCTGGAGCATACATTCATATGAAAACTTATTCAGATATGTCAAAAATTTGCAATGAGAGGTGTATTTAGTTGGGCAATAACAATGACACAGGTTGGAAATGCTCATAAAGAATGTTTATTGAATTAAAATGACTAGAAATATAACAGAAAGGAGGAAGAAGTAATCTTTATGTCCACATACAACCGGCATGAGGATGAACAGCTTTGGTAATGTGTTCTGGATGAAGAATATGGAATATCTCGGCTGTCAATGTTTTCCGTAAAAATTAGAGGAGAAATATCTTCCATGAGAAAAGGGACAGACAAAGCCACCATAGACTCGGTGGCCATATCTGGAAGCACAGCAATGGCTGTGACCACTGAATCCACCATGGCCACAGCCACAGACACGATAGACTCTGTGGCCACAACTGGAACCACAGCCATGGCTGTGACCACTGAATCCTCTATGGCCACAGCCACAGACATGATAGACTCTGTTGCCACAACTGGAACCACAGCCATGGCTCAGACCACTGAATCCACCATGGCCACAACCAAAGCCACCATAGACTCGGTGGCCACAACTGGAACCACAGCAATGGCTGTGGCCACTGAATCCTCTATGGCCATAGCCACAGCCACCATAATGGTTGCCGTAGTAGTGGCTCATTATGTGAGGAGTTGAGGATTGGGTGGGAGGTTGAAGGTGAATTTCCTGAGAATGAATAGCACCACGTGCAAGCAGACTTTTATACTCCCTCAGTGTGAGTGTGGTCAACCACAACAAAGAAATGTCACTGTCTTTGAAAAGTCACCTTAATGAAAAGTAGTACTGTTGGGACATAGTTTTATTATTATTAACAGGTTGCAGGTCAGGGTGAAAATTAATTAAGCAGTTTCCTATTTATTGTGATGATATTCAAGTCTTGTGTGATCATGTAATTGAATTCTACCTTGTATAGGTGTTTTCCCACCACAACATATATCACAACAGATAACTGATTGGGGAATATGTGACCTCATTACTACAGAGGTTCCTGCAATTTGAATTTTTAGTTTAGGAGAATGACATCAGCAAAGTTACGTTTTGTTCTAGTGTTGAGGTAGAATGGGCAAAGCTGACATTGTAACACCAGCACTCCATATGGGCAACAGTTTGTGGTCCAGCTGCTCAGCTTCTGAACCATTCCCTGGTAATATCAGTGGAAGATATTCAAGTCCCTGGGCCCCTGCCACCTATGAGGGAGATCCAGGTAAAGTTCTTGGATCTGGGCATCAGCCTGGTCCTGTGCTGGGTCTTTCAGACCATGGGGGTATCAACCAGCAGGTGGAAGATCTCTTGCTATCTCTTTTTGGTTCTCCCTTTCTCTGTAATTCTGATTTTCAAAGTAAGTAAATAAATCTAAAAATAAAGGTTGAGTTTGAGAAATGTTTATTTTCTTACAGTGTAAAGATAGGCCAAGTGTTTTAGAGCAATGGGATGAATTAGAAGACTTCTAAAATGCCCTATTACAGAATTAAATTCAGAAAGTGGATTTGAAAAAATGAGCATAAGTTGTATCATTCAAATTAAAGAGTATGTGTTTATTATTAGAGTCATACGTAAAGCATACAAGTTCTATTGGTTCTCTGTGTAAATGAAATATCTAATGTCTTTTCTGGTTTAATTCATTTTTAAAACAAAAAACAGTGACATGCCATGAATTTCTTATTAAACTCTGTATAAATATAAATAATTATCGTGGAATACAATTCTTTTTTTTTATTAAACTTTTATTTAATGAATATAAATTTCCAAAGTACAGCTTATGGGTTACAATGGCTTCCCCCTCCCAAAACTTCCCTCCCACACACAACCCTCCCCTTTCCCGCTCCTTCTCCCCTTCTAATCACATCATGATTCATTTCCATTCTCTTTATATACAGAAGATCAGTTTAGTATATATTAGGTAACGATTTCAACAGTTTGTCCCCATATAGCAACACAAAGTGAAAAAAAATACTGTTGGAGTACTAGTTATAGCATTAAATAAGAGACAAATATCATTTGTTTTCCCTGATCGGTGACAACTGAGCACCAAAGGGGAAACCTGTTGAAGTGAAATGGTCACTATAAGAAACAATGACCAGATCAGCTTTTGTCCTGACTCTAGATGTACAATGTAATACTTTATCCTTTTTAGTATTTGTTGTTGTTGTTGTTGTTGTTGTTGTTGTTCTAGTACTAGTGGTTGAACTCTGTAATTAACACACAATTATTCTTAGGTGTTTAAATTTTAACTGAAAAGTGATCCCTGTTAAATTTAAGAGTGGAAAAAGAGAGGGAGGAGATGTACAATTTGGGACATGCACAATCAGACTTGCCCCAAATGATGGAGTTAGATGTGCCAGGGGATTCCAATACAATCCCATCAAGGTGGCATGTACCAATGCCATCTCACTAGTCCAAGTGATCAATTTCAGTTCACAATCAATGGCTCTGATAGGTCTAAGAATCAAAGGGATCACACAAACAAGACAAGTGTCTGCTAATACTAACTGATAGAATCAAAAAGAGAGAGAAAGGTCCAACATGGGAAGTGGGATACACAGCAGACTCATAGAATGGCAGATGTCCTAAACAACACTCAGCCCTTAAGGCATTCGGATCTGGCTGAAGAGCCGATAAGAGTATTGCAGGCATGGAAAGCCAAGATACCATGGAAAAGAAAAAAAAAAAAAAAAAGAAGAAGACCTAAATGAAAGATCTCTGTGAGTGAGATCCCAGTGGAAAGAACAGGGCCATCAAAGAAGGAGGTACCTTTCTCTGAAGGGAGGAGAGAACTTCCACTTTGACTATGACCCTATCGGAATAAGATCAAAGTCAGCGAACTCTAAAGGCTTCCATAGCCCTGGCAACTCATGACTAGAGCCTAGGGCGATTACTGACGCCATGAACAGGAGTGTCAAATTGTTAAGTCAGCAACAGGAGTCACTGTGTACTTACATCCCATGTGGGATCTGTCCTTAATGTGTTGTCTAATGTGAAGTGATGCTATAACTAGTACTGAAACAGTATTTTTGCACTTTGTGTTTCTGCGTGGGTACAAACTGATGAGATCTTTACTAATTATATACTGAATCGATCTTCTGTATATAAAGATAATTGGAAATGAAAAAAAAAAACAAACCTGGTGTTAAATTGGAAATGGCATAGAAAATTAATTAATTTAAAAAAAATATTATGTAGTATCTCTGTCTTTAATGTGCTGTACACTCTTATTTAATGCTATAACTAGTACTCCAACAGTATTTTTTTTCACTTTGTGTTGCTATATGGGGGCAAACTGTTGAAATCATTACCTAATATATACTAAACTGATCTTCTGTATATAAAGAGAATTGGAAATGAATCATGATGTGATTGGAAGGGGAGAGGGAGCGGGAAAGGGGAGGGTTGTGTGTGGGAGGGAAGTTTTGGGAGGGGGAAACCATTGTAACCCATAAGCTGTACTTTGGAAATTTATATTCAGTAAATAAAAGTTTAATAAAAAAAAACAAAAAAATATATTTCACTATAATTATATACATTTATATAATATAATAAGAATTTCAGGGCATGCCACTGCTTTTTTTTTTTAAGATGCTTTTAACCAGAAAAGATATCACATATTTTATTCACACAGGGCAACAATATCTAGAACCTGGAAGTTTTATGTGTAACTCTAAATACATGTACATGTGATTTTCTGCGAAAAGGCTAAGTCAAAGAGTAATGATACATTGGCAGATAAAATTATTACAGAATAAAAAGAAAGACTGAGAAAAAGCTCTGAGTGACAAAGCAAAATGATTTTTTACAGAATGACATGAGAGGCCTCTGGTGAGTATAGTGAGCACATGATGTATGTTGTGGTGGGAAAACACCTATACAACGTATCACAAGACTTGAATGTCATACTCACAAATAGGAAGGTGCTTAAACAGTTTTCTCTCTGACCTGCAACAATGGAGAAAAACAACATGCTTGTCCAAGAGTTCGCTCAGATTAATGAATCTCATGGCCTCTAATCAATTTCAGTAATTTTACATTATTTGACAATTTATTTTAGTTTTTTTTAATTGAGAAATTATCATCATTCAGGAAAACCTAGCTATATTTGGAGAGCAAATATAGTAAACAAATCTTGGGCTGTCAGTGTAGGCTTCCTGAATTCTATGATTTAGATATGATATAGATAACTGTGAAAATATAAACTTTGAAGATGTGAAAATAACTATTACATACCAAGTCTGGTTCTGAGGTATGAACATTAAGTTAAACTCAAAGAAACAATGCTTCATGCATTTTTGGATGTATCCTTATTAATAACAAAAGTATGTCCTAATAGTACCACTTTTCATTAAGGTGACTTTTCAAAGACAGTGACATTTCTTTGTTGTGGTTGACCACACTCACACTGAGGGAGTATAAAAGTCTGCTTGCATGTGGTGCTATTCATTCTCAAGAAACTCACCTTCAACCTCCCACCCAATCCTCAACTCCTGACACAATGAGCCACTACTACGGCAACCACTATGGTGGCTATGGCTATGGCCATAGAGGATTCAGTGGTCACAGCCATTGCTGTGGTTCCAGATTTGGCCATGGAGTCTATGGTGGCTTTGGCTGTGGCCATGGTGGATTCAGTGGTCTGAGCCATGGCTGTGGTTCCAGATGTGGCCATGGAGTCTATGGTGGCTTTGGCTGTGGCCATGGTGGATTCAGTGGTCTGAGCCATGGCTGTGGTTCCAGATATGGCCACCGAGTTTATGGTGGCTTTGTCCGCGTTTGTCCCTCTTCTCATGGAAGATATTTCTCCTCTAATTTTCACTGAAAACATTGACATCTGGTTCAATCCATATTCTTGATATAGAACCCATCACCCAAGCTAGGAATCCTCATGCCTACTGTGCTGTTGATATAAAGATTTCTTCTTTCTCCTTTCTGTTATATTTCTAGTCATGTTAATTCAATAAACATTCTTTATGAACATTTTGAACTTGTGTCATTGGTATTGTCCACCTAAACACCCACTCAAACAAATTTTTGATGTATCTGAATAATAGGTTTCATTTGAATGTATACTGTAGATGGTATTATCTATTTCATTAGGACTAAGGTTTACATTTGTAGTCAACAATGCCTTTATTTCATGCAGTATATATGCAGGTGTGATTCACTTTATGAGTTGACATTCTAGATTAGAAATTAGACACCCTTCACTCTTGTGAATAAATGGGAACTGCTTATCATAGTAATTATCATTTCTTTTGAGCTCAGGATAACAAGAAATATAACTGTAAAACATGGTTGCATTAAGTGGAGTTAGGTAAATGATTTGCATGGATGAATTCTCCAAGCTGTAATGCTCACTCTTTCCCCCAAGAACTCCTTACCAGGTACCCGTTTACATATTATTGATAGAGATAAACTCCAGCCTCTGCTACCCTCCTTAATATCGTCCCCACTTTCAATTTTTTAAAATATTTACTTACTTATTTGGAAGGCAGAAATCCAGAGAGAGAAGGAGTGAAAGAGAGAAATCTTTCATCTGCTGATTCACTCCCCAAATGACTTCAGTGGCCAAGGCTGAGCATGGACAAAGCCAGGAGCTAGGTGCTTCATCCAGAACTCCCACATGGGCTCTTCTTTCTCTGGCACATTAACATAGAGCTGGATTGGAAATAGAGCATCTGGACATGATCCAATGTTTATATGGGATGCTGGCTTCACAGGAAGTTGCTTAACCTGCTAGTCTACACAATGCCCCCTCATCTAAGCCTCTGTTTTTATTAAATAATTAGAGAACCTGGGAGTGAGCTTTATATAGATTCAATGTATCTTCACTCCTTGCTCATTTTCATTTGTTGTATTTTTTCTCCAGCTCGTCCTTCTTTGTTTGTACACTAAAAATTCTAAGAGTACATTTTGAGTCAAGGTTGTATACCTTCTTTCCCCAGTTCAGGTAAAATGTGGTTATTGTCTCTTAACTAAAACTCTTGACTGATTTTATTACTTTTCTCTGTAATCTTTTCTCAAACATGTGACTCCTTTTTGCCTTGCAATGCATGCGTAGCATCTTTGCATATCTAATCTTATTTTCTATTATCCATATGGGATGCTGGCATCTCAGGGTTATTTTCAGGTTTCTGAGGAATCTCCAGACTGACTTCCATAGTGGCTTAAACAGTTTGCATTCCCACCAAAAGTGGGTTAGTGTCCCTTTTTCCCCACATCCTCTCCAGCATCTATTGTTGGTAGATTTCTGAATGTCAGCCATTCTCACCAGGGTGAGGTGAAACCTCATGGTGGTTTTGATTTGCATTTCTCTGATGGCTAGTGATCTTGAACATTTTTTCATGTGTCTGTTGGCCATTTGGATTTCCTCTTTCGAAAAATGTCTATTGAGGTCCTTGGCCCATCTCTTAAGTGGGTTGTTTATTCTGTTGTTGTGGATTTTCTTGATTTCTTTGTAGATTCTGGTTATTATCTCTTTATCTGTAGTATAGTTTGCAAATATTTTTTCCCATTCTGTCTGTTGCCTCTTCACTTTCCTGACTGTTTCTTTTGAAGTACAGAAACTTCTCAATTTGATGCAGTCCCAAATGTTAATTTTGGTTTTGACTGCCTGTGCTCCTGGGGTCTTTTCCAAGAAGTCTTTGCCTGTACCTATATCTTGCAGGGTTTCTCCAATGCTCTCTAATAATTTGATGGTTTTGGGTCATAGATTTAAGTCTTTAATCCATGTTGAGTGAGTTTTTGTGTAAGGTGAAAGATAGGGGTCTTGCTTCAAGCTTCTGCACATGGAAATCCAATTTTCCCAGCACCATTTATTGAATAGGCTGTCCTTATTCCAGGGATTGGTTTTGAATCTTTGATCAAATATAAGTTGGCTGTAGATGTTTGGATTGATTTCTGGTGTTTCTATTCTGTTCCATTGGTCTATCCATCTGTTTCTGTACCAGTACCATGCTGTTTTGATAACAACTGCCCTGTAGTATGTCCTGAAATCTGGTATTGTGATGCTTCCGGCTTTGTTTTTGTTGTACAAGATTGCTTTGGCTATTCAAGGTCTTCTGTGTCTCCATATGAATTTCAGCATCATTTTTTTTCCAGATCTGAGAAGAATGTCTTCGGTATCTTGATTGGTATTGCATTGAATGTATAAATTGCTTTTGGGAGAATAGACATTTTGATGATATTGATTCTTCCAATCCATGAGCATGGAAGATTTCTCCATTTTTTGGTATCCTCTTCTATTTCTTTCTGTAAGGTTTTGTAGTTTTCATCATAGAGATCTTTAATGTCCTTGGTTAAGTTTATTCCAAGGTATTTGATTGTTTTTGTAGCTATTGTGAATGGGATTGATCTTAGAAGTTCTTCCTCAGCCATGGCATTGCCTGTGTATACAAAGGCCATTGATTTTTGTGCATTGATTTTATATCCTGCTACTTTGCCAAACTCTTCGATGAGTTCCAGTAGTCTCTTAGTAGAGTTCTTTGGGTCCCCTAAATAAAGAATCATATCATCTGCAAAGAGGGATAGTTTGAGTTCTTCCTTCCCAATTTGTATCCCTTTAATTTCTTTTTCTTGCCTAATAGCTCTGGCTAAAACTTCCAGAACAATATTGAATAGCAGTGGTGAGAGTGGGCATCCCTGTCTGGTACCAGATCTCAGTGGAAATGCTTCCAACTTTTCCCCATTCAATAGGATGTTGGCCGTGGGTTTTTCATATATTGCTTTGATTGTATTGAGGAATGTTCCTTCCATACCCAGTTTGCTTAGAGTTTTCATCATGAAAGGGTGTTGTATTTTATCAAATGCTTTCTCTGCGTCTATTGAGAGAATCATATGGTTTTTCTTCTGCAGTCTGTTAATGTAGTGTATTACATTGATTGTTTTGCGAACGTTGAACCATCCCTGCATACCAGGGATAAATCCCACTTGGTCTGGGTGGATGATCTTTCTGATGTGTTGTTGCATTCTATTGGCCAGAATTTTATTGAGTATTTTTGTATCTATGTTCATCAGGGATATTGGTCTGTAATTCTCTTTCAATGATGCATCTTTTTCTGGCTTAGGAATTAAGGTGATGCTGGCTTCATAGAAAGAATTTGGGAGGATTCCCTCTTTTTCGATTGTTCTGAATAGTTTGAGAAGAATTGGAGTTAGTTCTTCTCTAAATGTCTGGTAGAATTCAGCAATGAATCCATCCGGCCCTGGGCTTTTCTTTGTTGGGAGGGACTTTATTACTATTTCAATTTCTGTCTCAGTTATGGGTCTGTTTAGGTTTTCTATGTCTTCCTGGCTCAATTTAGGGAGGTTGTATGTGTCCAAGAATCTGTCCATTTCTGATAGATTTCCCTGTTTGCTGGCATACAAGTCCTTGTAGTAACTTCTGATGATTCTTTTTATTTCTGTGGTGTCTATTGTTACATTTCCCTTTTCATCTCTGATCTTATTGATTTGGGTCTTTTCTCTTCTTTTTTTAGTTAGTTGGGCCAATGGGGTGTCAATTTTGTTTATTTTTTCAAAAAACCAGCTCCTTGTTTGGCTGATTTTTTGTAATGTTTTTTTTTTGATTCAATCCTGTTGATTTCTTCTTTGATTTTAATTATTTCTCTTCTCCTACTGGGTTTGGGTTTGGTTTGCTGCAGATTTTCTAGATCCTTGAGATGACTTGAAAGCTCATCTATTTGGTGCCTTTCCAATTTCTTGATGTAGGCACCTATTGATATAAACTTTCCTCTTAACACTGCTTTTGTTGTATCCCATAGGTTTTGGTATGTTGTGCTGTTATCCTCATTTACTTCCAGAAAATTTTTGATTTCTCTTTTAATTTCTTCTATGACCCAGTATTTATTCAGGAGCATGTTGTTCAATCTCCATGTGTTTGAGCATGCTCTGGGGATTCCTGAGTTGCTAATTTCCAATTTCATTCCTTTGTGGTCTGAGAAGCTGCATTGTATGATTCTAAATCTCTTGAATTTGCTGAGACTTGCTTTATGGCCTAGTATGTGGTCAATCCTAGAGAAGGTTCCATGTACTGCTGAGAAGACTGTAAAGTCCTTAGATGTAGGCTAAAATGTTCTGCAGATATCTGTTAGATCCATTTGGGCTATAGTGTCATTTAAATCTGCTGTCTCCTTGTTGATCTTCTGTCCTGTTGATCTGTCTATCTCTGAGAGTGGAGTATTGAAGTCCCCCAGTACTATTGTATTGGGGTCTAAGTCTCCCTTTAAGTCCCTTAACAAGTCTTTTAAATAAGCTGGTGCCCTGTAATTTGGTGCATATACATTGATAATCGTTATATCTTCCTGTTGAATGGATCCCTTAATCATTAAATAGTGCCCCTCTTTGTCTCTCCTAACAGTTTTTGTGGTAAAGTTTATGTTGTCCGATATTAAGATGGCTACGCCCGCTCTTTTTTGATTTCTGTTGGCATGGTATATATTTTTCCAGCCTTTCACTTTCAGTCTGTATGCATCATTGATGGAAAGATGAGTTTCTTGTAAGCAGCAAAAAGATGGGTTTTGTTCCTTAACCCAATCAGCCAGCCGGTGTCTTTTAACTGGACAGTTCAGGCCATTAACATTCAATGTGACTATTGAGAAGGAGTAACTTTGCCCTGACATTTGCCAAAGATTTTTTCTAATATATGGTTTGAGGTTCCTGTGATCTTTTGCTGTGAGGTTTCCTTCCTTTACCTTCTTTCATATTGGTGACCATGTTTCTGTGTTTCTGTATGCAACACATCTTTAAGCATCTTTTGCAGGGCTGGACGAGTGGTGACAAATTCTTTGAATTTCTGTTTGCTGTGAAAGGTCTTTATTTCACCTTCATTCACAAATGAGAGCTTTGCAGGATATAATATTCTGGGCTAGCAGTTTTTCTCTCTTAGTACCTGGGCTACATCTTGCCATTCTCTCCTGGCTTGTAGGGTTTCTGATGAGAAGTCAGCTGTGAGTCTAATTGGAGATCCTCTGAGAGTAATCTGGCGTTTCTCTCTTGCACATTTTAGGATCTTTTCTTTATGTTTCACTGTGGTGAGTTTGATTACGACGTGTCGTGGTGAGGATCTCTTTTGGTCATGTTTATTATTATTCCTGTACTAGGATGTCTCTGTCCTTCTCCAAACCTGCGAAATTATCTGCTAGTATCTCACTAAAAAGGCCTTCTAATCCTTTCTCCCTCTCCATGCCTTCAGGAACTCCTAGAACCCGAATGTTGGGTTTTTTAATAGTATCCTGTAGATTCCTGACAGTATTTTTTAGATTTCTGATTTCTTCTTCTTTTCTTTGATTTGACTGTTTCCTTTCCTGTTCTCTGTCTTCTAATTCCGATATTCTCTCTTCTGCTTCGCCCATTCTGTTTTTAAGGCTCTCTAATGTGTTTGCCATTTGATCTATTGAGTTCTTCATTTCATTGTGGTTTTTTGTCACTATCACAGTTTCATGTTCTACTAGTTGTTTCATTTCATTTTGATTCCTCCTTAATATTTCATTTTCACGAGAGAGATTTTCTATCTTGTCCATTAAGGATTTCTGTAGTTCAAGAATTTGTTTTTGAGAACTTCTTAATGTTCTTATCAATTTTTTGAGATCTGCTTCTTGCATTTCCTCTATCTCTTCATTTTCATAATCTTGGATTGGTGTGTCTTGTTCATTTGGGATTTGGGGGCATCATAGTGTCTTCCTCGCTCTTGTTACCTCGGCTTCTACGTTTGATGTTTGGCATGTTGGAGATAATTTATGTGTTTTTTTTGTTGGTTTTTTTTTTGGCTGTGGTGTTTTTTTCTTGTTATACTATGCCTCTATGTGTGCTGTCTTCTTTGATGGATCCTTAGAGGCTGTGATGGGTGTGGCCAGAGAGCTCCACTTGATTCTTCAGGTTTAAGGCTGTGCAAAGAGCGACTCTCCCAGATTGTTCTCTCCCTTGCTCCTTGCTGGATTGCTCTCTCTCTCTCTCTCTCTTTTTTTTTAACTCAGTTGGGAAGTAATTCTGCACAGGTGAGTGGAATTGAGGGTAGTTGAAATCTGGCCTCTGTGAGTATTCGTTTGATCTACCCCTGGGACCACACAAAGAGTTTATGCAGCCCTCAATGTGTTCTCAAGTTTCACCAGAGTTCCAAGTTACTGAGTTTGTGTACTCGTTGGAGGCGCTTTACATATGTAAAATGGCACCTGCTCTTTGTTTTGCTCCGTGAGTGAAGAGAGAGGTTTCTGCCTTTCCCCCCCAATGTCTCGGGTTTCTGATGTCTTTGTCTTACCTTCTGTTCATTCCCGCGCTAGCAAGATTCTGCAGCTCGGCTCCTGCGGTTGGGTTTCCACGTGGTGGGCTCCCTGTAGGACCTCTGTGTCACATCCACTAGATCCAGAAGCGTTTCTTCTGCAGTTTTTCCTCTTGAGTCTTTTCCTGAGGCTACAGTAATTCCACTTTTATGAAACTTTATTTTCCCAAACTACGGCGCATGTCCTCACTATCCGCCATCTTGGCTCCGCCCCCGTGAAATGCATTTTTTAAAAAAGATTCTTATTTATTTATTTGAGAGGTAGATTTACAGACAGTTAGACAGAGAGACAGAGAGAAAGATGTTCCTTCCATTGGATCACTTCCCAAATGGCTGCAATAGCTGGAGCTGTGCCATTCTGAATCCAGGATCCAGGTGTTTCCTCCAGGGCTCCCCTGTGGGTGCATGGGCCCAAGCACCTGGACCATCTTCCACTGCTTTCCCAGGCCACAGCAGAGAGCTGGATTGGAAGAGGAGCAGCCAAGACTAGAACTGGCGCCCATATGGGATCCTGGCACCACAGGCGGAGGATTAACCTACTGTGCCATGGCACTGGCTCTGTGAAATCCACTTTTTTTTCATTTATTAAACTTTTATTTAATGAATATAAAGTTCCAAAGTACAGCTTATGGGTTACAATGGCTTCCCCTCTCCCATAACTTCCCTCCCACCCGCAACCCTCCCCTTTCCCGCTCCCTCTCCCCTTCTAGTGAAATCCACTTTTTAAAATATCTGATCAACCAATAACTAATCACAAGCTAATCATATATGGAAACCATTGGAAATGAGGACACAAATTAATAGTTTATTTATAATACTTTACCTTCATGAAACTATATTTTGGTGCTCAAACCAGGTTGAGAAATTTGACTTTTCTACTCTGAGTTAAGATAGTTTGTAATGTGAACCAAACATCTTTAGGTATATCTTGGTAACTACAAATTATAATAATAAAAATATACTAAAATATAATCACATAAACATATCAAGTAACACTCTACCAACAAGATTTATTTGCTTGCTAACCAAAGAGATAATGAAGGTATAAATAACCTGAAATCAAGCTTTAATAATTTTCCTGCTCAAATACAAACTATCCTTTTTAAACAAAAACAGCAGTCAATTCATTAGGCTTAAAGCCTCACTTAGTTTGTATTTCTCTTCTTCTTTTTCTTGAGTCATGTAGTCAGGCCAAATGATATTCTCCAAAGTTACCTTCTAAACTTCCTTCCTTCCTATTCCAAACACCACATAAGACACTGATTTTGAGTGGGACTCCTCTTGCAATTGACAAGAGTACTGTAGCAGAATTTTATCTGGATTTCACTTACTTCTCCTAAACACACTTCTTTTCTGGGCTACTACCGTGTTTAAAACTGCCTGAAGGGACTGGCATTGTGAAGAGACTGGTAAAGCCATCACATTCAACTCTGGCATTCATTGTGGGTGCCAGTTCAAATCTCACCTCTCCTATTTACTGCTATTCCCTGATAATGGCCTGAGAAAAGCATCTGAATGACCCAAATGTGTAGGCTTCTCCCCGCAGCACACCGGGAACCAGGCTAAAGCTCCTGGCTCCTGGCTTCGTCATGTTTCAGCCTTGTATGTTGCAGCCATCTATAGAATTAACTAACAGAGGGAAGATATCTCTCTTTCACTTTCTCTCTCTTTCTGTCTCTCCATCCCTCTTTTTATCACTGTCTTTCAAATAAAATGAAAAAATCTTTTTAAAAACTGACTATAATATAAAAGAAAATAATATTATTATAGACCTGCTAGACTCATCACCAAATCATTCATTTCAAAAACTACAAAAAAAACAGCACATCCAGTTTGTTCATGAACACATTACAAGAGATATGATGAGACTCACAAGTGATTGATGAAGACCATTGTAACTTACCTAATTAAGTTAAAGATATATTGAGAATTACTTCCTGTATAAATAGAATCTAAAGGTTAGTTATGTAAAGATGCTAAAACATGCACTGCAAGTCAATAAGGAGCAACATGTTTAAGGAAAAGTTCCAGGGGAAAGTAATAAAATCAGCCAAAAGTTTTCATTAATAGACAAAACTCATATTCTACGTGAACTGGGGAAAAGGGTATGCAGAATTGACTCAAAATGTACTTAGAATTTTTAATATTCAAAGAAAAGAACGATAACCTTGAAAAAAATGTTACAGTAGAAAATGATAAAAGAGTGAAGAAACACTGAGTATATGTAAAGCTCATTTCCTGGTTCTTCAACTACTTAATAAAAACAGAAGCTTGGAGGTAGAATTGTTGGGGCATATAGGTTAAGCCACTTCCTGTGA